>NW_022630996.1:16514160-17114160 GCF_010015895.1 Lontra canadensis
CCCCGCCCAGTCTCCTGCTCCAGCTTAAGCCACACAGGCTGCTGGACCAGCTCCTCTGAAATGCCCTCAGGCCACTCTCCCGCTGTTGGGAGTTCGGGGCGGGAGCCTCCAGGATTCTGGTCTGGCCGGGTGAGCGTGGAGAGGCAGAAGCCCCTCTGGTCCCCCCAGCTCTTCTGCCTAGAGCCCTGGCAGGATAGGACTGACCCCACCAGGGCACACCCTTTCCCCAGATGTCTAATCCCTGTCTTGAATTCCCCCAGCACAGGCCCCTGCCCAATGATTTGCCCCACAGTGGCTCACTTGGCAGATGCCAACTGCCCCAGACTCTGCCCTCTGGGAGCTCCCAGCCTAAAAAGGAAGTACAGATGCCGCCCCCTGGATGCCATAGTCCCTCAAACAAAACTCATCCGGCACTGAGCTCACCGGGAGCCCCATCTCGTGTGCGCGAGCACACACAGTGGTGGGCAAGGTGGGCAGCGATGCAGCCCAAGGAGGGTTTCCAAGCTTCGGGGCTGCCCAAGAAGGGGCAGCTCTCAGAGGCTGGGGGAGGGGTGGGTGAGGACAAGGACTCTGGGAAGCTTCAGCACGGGGGCCTTGTGAGAGCAGCGCTGGGGAGAAAAGTCAGAGTCGAGGCCAGAATTTGTCCTCAGGTGTCAGGCTGAGGAATTTGCAATGGTCCATCAGGTAGCGGGCGGCCCCTGAGGTTTCCATTAGGAAAAAGGGGTGAGATGAAGGAGGGGGAGGCATGGGTGGGAAAGTCAGAGGCTTTGCAAGCATTCTGCTGAGAGATAACGGGACTTGCCCCAGAAAGAGGACGAGGGTGCAGGGGTGGGAGGTGGGGGGAACTGATGCGAGCAGACTCATGAGGCTGTAAGAGGCCATCTGGGAGACTGGGAGAGGGCCCCTGGCAGTGAGGACAGAGGGGTCAACAGGGAAAAGCAAGGTGGTTGGGTCACCGAAGACAGGTAGTCCAATTTAGTAAACAGATGTGGAAGACCCACCACATCCAGGGTGTACGAATGGACAGTGACCATGATATGTGAAGGGCAGAAGGGACAGGTGGAGGCAGAAATAGAAGCTGGAGGACACGCAGAGAGGACAAACAAAGCAGGGGAAAGGGAGGTGTGCATGTGGGCACCTCTCCTGTTCTCCAGATCCATGTATGAAGGCCGGCCTGGGCCTGTCCCAGCAGCCCTGGCTGGGCGGTGGGGGTCAGCATGTATGCAAGAATGTGACCTTGCTGGCAGGCCTTGTTCAGGAAGGATGCCCAGCCCAGGAGGGAGGCTGGGGCAGCACAGGGCACTGGGATGGGGCAGGGTCTTCTGAGACTATGGGATCCCACTGTTGGGGTCGATTCCACGTTAAAACATGTTAAACCCCTAGGGCCTGCCTGGGCCTACTTAGCCATGGTGACTCCATGTTGCCTAGGTAGACATTTTGTTGTTTAATAAACGCCTCAATAGTTACTAGTATCGGTTCCAGGTAACCATTACTAAAACACACAGGTAGGAGACATCCAATCAGCCAAAACCACATATGTAGATGTCTGCAATTGTGCCCTATAAAAATTAGCCTGTAAGACCAAGGGGCGTCGCTCTCTTCCGAGGCGGCCCTGGCCAGTCAGTCTGACTTCTAATGCTTGGTATGGAGTAAAGCTTTAGATAACTTTGACTTTGTCTCAGCCTCGTTTCCCTGGCCGGTCAGTCTAACTTCTAATGCTTGGCATAGAATAAGGCTTTGTGTAACTTTGTCTCAGTCTCATTCCTTTGATAACGGACCCAACACCACCTTAGCTCACATGGAGCACAGCCACCACCCAGCGGTGACATCTGGTATAGGGACAGCCCCCGGGCTCCAATCCCAGCTTTCCCAGCCGCCTGGTTGGCTGTGGGGAAGGGGGTGTCTCTGTACCCCTCTCAAAGGCCAGCGCTAATACCTCCTAACTGTAACACAGGTGAGTTTCAGACACACAAAGGAAAAGGTTGCTCTGCTCTCCACTTCCTCACCCCTCATTTCAAACACTTGTCAACATCAAAACTCCTCAGTGTGTTTGGAATCCACCCGCTGGCTCCTCCAGCCCAGGGTCCCAGCCCCCATGACCTTGTGGACCGCAGTAGCCTCCTACCTGCTCACTCCACTCCACCTGCCTCTCTGAAGCCACAGTCATTTTATTTAAATGTAAATCTCATGTCCCTCCTTTGCTTTAAAAAAAAAAAAATCCTTAAATGGTTTCTTACCATTCTCCAAATTAAATCCACGCATGACTACCGGGCTCCTGGCGAGCGCCCAGGGCTCCTCCTGCATCCGTCTCTCCCTCTGTCTCTCCCTCTGTCCTGCCAGCTCCTTGAGCACACCAAGCTGGCCTCAGGGCCTTGCCCTTGTCTGTCCCCTCTTCGGGGAATGGGCTCTCGGGCTCCACCCCGGGATAACTCCCCCCCCTGCAGGCAGAATGGGGCGGACCTGCATCCTCACTCCCTCGGAGAGACCAGAGACCCGACACTGTCCCTGAGCGCCCCAGTTAAATCCACTCTGCTAGGCTGCTGCATAGCGCCCGCATTTCTTCCCGGCACTTCATCTCCTTTTGCAAACATGCATCTATTAGTGTGATCAGTCGTTGGCCTCGTTTAAAATCCGCCTGTCCCACTGGACTGTAGACCCAAGAAGACAGACGTCTTGTCCGTCTGGCTGGCTGTTGTAAGTAAGCTCAGCACCCTCGGTCAGTGTGGATGGAACAGAGGAAGGAAGAAACGAGGAAGGGAGGGCCGTGTTTTCCTGCAACAGCTGCCACCACCCCAGATGACCTCCGCTTCCCAGAGAGTTCCCCGGAGCAGACATCCTCAAATACACATCCAAGTTATACCCAGGCCAAGAACTCCTGCTAAACATGAGGCATTTTCTGGGGCGCCTGGGTGGCTCAGTGGGTTAAAGCCTCTGCCTTCGGCTCAGGTCATGATCCCAGGGTCCTGGGATGGAGCCCACAATGGGCTCTCTCTGCTCAGCGGGGAGCCTGCTTCCTCCTCTCTCTCTGCCTGCCTCTCTGCCTACTTGTGATCTCTGTCTGTCAAATAAATAAATAAAATCTTTAAAAAAATAATGTTTTAAACATGAGACATTTTTTATTGTGACCTTCCTTGCTGCCTGAATCAACTGTACTTGCCTTTCTTCACATTAGCTTCCTACTTCTGTTTGTCACCTGCTTGGTAACACATCGTCCCTTGTAAGTTTCTCCCTTTAATACATTTTCTTCGCTCGTGTTAAAAGAGAAATATTTCTTATTCAAGTTTTACTCATTAATTTATGGGCCATTCTTTTTAGCAGCACAGTAAGAATATTTTTGGGTCTGTTGTAAGTTCTTATTGTCCCGGTGGTTTCATTAACCATAAAATGAAACTAAATAGAGTTACAGTTGTTTAATTTAACATCTGTCTTATTCTTGTTCGGGAAATAATTTAGATAAAAATAACTATTGTATACCCTGAATAGTGTGTGAATTGAGGTACTGCAGTTTATAGACTCTGGGTCTATTAATAATCTCAGAGTTTCCCGATTTGTTTCTTTCTGATGCTAATAGAAATCCAACACCCTCCGCGCACTCCACCCAGCGGAACTCTCTGTTTCCGGGAACCTGGACTCTGGAGACAGGGCCACAAAATCTGAAAGCCATCCCACTTCCCCGGGGCTCTCCAGGATCTGACTCAAGCAGAAAGAACCTTTTTCCAAAGGTCAGCTGTCCATGCATGCAGAGAGAGAACTCTCCTCCCTATTTCGAAGTGGAGACCAGGCCTGGAAGCATCACCCTCTGAACTTCGAGGGGGCAAGAAGCAACAGAGAATGGTACACGTGGGAGCATGTGGCCCCTTATTTGTGGTCCAGGCCGTTGGGCTCCTGGACCAGCCTACAGAGGTCCTCGGAGATGGACTGGGCTCCGAACTGTGGGGGGTGGCATGTCCAAGTGACAGGGAGCTTGTTCTCAGCAAACGGAAGCAGATGAGCTGGTCTGGGGGAGTCTGGGAGCAGGAAACAGGAACAGAGGCTCCGGCCAGTTTTCCAGCTTGTCAGGGAGGAGGCCTGCTGCTCCAGAAGGGAGGGCCCCATCCCCTCTCTCTGGCTCCAGGCCCTGTCACACTGTGACCTCATCCAGGTTGCCAGGAAGTCTTCTGGTGACCAGCACAGCCTCCTGGGCTGTGGTTCTGGACTTGGCAGCGGGCAGTTGCCAAGCAAGGGTATCTGAGGTCCTGTAAGGTTGCTGCCCACCCCCTTCTGCCCACGGAATCAACTTGCCTTCAGGTCTCCTCTATTTCAGTGAGATGGGTCCTCAGGGCACTCCAGGGTGGATGGAAGTCGCCTTTCTCACTCCTTAAAAGGCCTGTCCAGACTGAGCTGGAAGCACAGTTTGAAGAGGCCACGAAGGAAAGCCACTGTCCTCACCCTGTTCCCTCCATCCCTTTCCCTCTTCCCTCTCCACCCCAACCTCAGTTGTCTTCCTGCAGAAGATCTCTTCACTAGGCCTTTGTCTTCCCCCTTCTGTCCCCAGCCCTCTCCTCTCTCAGCCCATCTCCTCATCAAACCTGCCTCCTGTGGGAATTTGATTTTCTTCCCAGGGCAATAAATACAGCCAAGGAGGGGAAAGGCAGTGAGAAAAGTAAAGGGGAAGGTGTTTGCCACCAGTCTCCATCCCAAGCCTCCAGGGTGAGGAGACCAGGGCAGCGCTGGGAGGGACCCTTGGGGTGAGCGAGGCCGACGTACCGTCTGCCACTTGCCAGCAGCTGCAGCCTGACTGTGATGTGAGGGAGAGAAGAAGGGACCCTCACAGATGCGGGTGAGGAAAGAGGCATCATGAGTCACTGCTGTCACTTAACAGGCCTGCTCTCAGTCAGTGGGTGACAGGCGGCACAGGACTGTTGTCCTGGGCAGAAGTGACATACACGAGGCGGGGCCCACGTTTGCCTCAGATGTCTACCAATGCCCTTGCCAGGTGGCAGAGACCAGAGGTCAGGGCTGCTGAACAGGCTTGAACCTGAGGGGGCAGGGTAGCCTTCGCCCACTGAGCTGGGTCTCCCACAAATTCCCATGTTGAAGCTCTAAACCCCAGGACCTCAGAATGTGACTGTATTTGAAGAGAAGGCCCTTAAAGAGGTGATGAGGTTAAAACGAGGCTGTTAGGGTAGCCCTGATCTGATCTGACTGGGGTCTTCCTAAGAAGAGGGAATTCAGACCCACAGAGATGCATCCAGCCTCCAGAACTGTGGACAATAACTGTCTGTCGTTGCCACTCAGCCAGCGGTGCCGCATTATGGCTGCCCACGCAGAGGAATACGATGGCACAGGTAGGGTGCTGGAAGGAGAGGGTGGCATCAGCAAGGGCTACTCATGGTCCTCGACCCACGACCGGCTGCTACACCCCAGGTATGACTGCACCAAGCCCCAAGGAGGGGCTGCTGTTCTGAGCTCCTATAGGCCATGCAGGGCTCACGGACAGAGTTCCAGTCCAGCCAAAAGTAGCAAGATCTCAGTGAGTACTTCAGCAAGCAGGAGTGATCCCAGAAAGAGATCATCTTAGGGCTAATGACCGTGCCATACTCTAAGACAAAGGAAAAAAAATACATAAAAAACCAAAAAACAAACAGGAAAAGAAAATACCAGCCTGCCAAGACCAAGACGGTCCACCTGCCATTGAGTTTTACCAGCACAAATCTCAACACCGTTCCAAGGAAGAAAACACAAGCCAGGCTTCCTATGTAATGTCCAGCAAGCAATAAAAAACATTTCAGATGGGAGAAGAGACAGGGTGGGAGGCAGTCAGCAGGCCAGCCCGCTCTGGGGAAGGGCTGGGTCGGGAGCAGGACCCTCCCTCCAGAGACAAGCCACTGCTGGGAAGGGGCTTGCGGAGCCCCACCGACAGCTGGAGGAAGGGTGGGGGAGGACACAGGAGAAGGCCAAGGTTTGGGTATCTTCTTTCATTTGTTAGGAGTGGACGGGTCAAGGGAAGGGGTAGGGAAGGATGGTAGCTGCTGAGGGATGTGGTAGGTGGGCGAGGACACTGCTGTTTATAGGTGGTGGGGAAGCAGGAGATGGGGGGAGAGGATTAAAGACAGAAGTAAACATGATTTTTAATAGTCAAGCAAATACGGGACCTAGGACTCAGGTGGGCCCTTGGAAGCCCCCTTTGGAAATACTAACATGTTCTGAGGAGTTTGATGAATGGTGTTTCAAGAGATGGGGGCACAGTCACGGTCCATAGCCTAGGCTTACAGAAGAGCAGGCACTGTTCCAGACACTTCATTTGTCCCTGTAGCTGCCTGTGGGATAGAGACTATTATTTTCCCCATTGTTACAGATGAAGAAACTGAGACACAGGGAGGCCAAGCACATCTCCCACGGTTCCCCAGCGAGCAAGGGGCACAGCCAGGATTTGAACCCAGGCAGTGAGTCTGGCTCCGACTGTTCCTTCGTAACCATTACGCTCTGGCCTCCAGGAAGAAATCTAGCTTGGCCACTCACTAGCTCTGTGACCTTGGGAAGTCGGATTTGCCACCAAGAATGCAGTTCTTCTTCTGGGACATGGAGAAGTAATCCCTGCTCTACCCCCTGCGAGGGTTGGGGGGCGGTGGGGAGGGAAAAGCCCTTTGTAAAGGCTTAAGGAACTTGAGGTTCTCGCTGATCAGGAGTTTTCTCAGGAGCTCAGGCGATAGGGTACCTGCTGAGGCTCCAGCTTCTACTTGGGGACTGCAGATGGGGGCCCCGGGGCGGGGGAGCCCTTGGATTTGAACCACACACATTTTGAGACATCATCTGATTATGCTCAGGTGTGCTAGGAGAGGCAGATAAGAAAAAGGAAAGTGTGATTGAACCTAAAAAAAAAAAAAATGATTATTGGGACACCTGGGTGGCTTAGTCATTAAGTGTCTGCCTTAGGCTCAGGTCATGATCCCAGGGTCCTGGGCTCGAGCACCGCATTGGGCTCCCTCCCTCCTCAGCAGGGAGCCTGCTTCTCCCTCCCCCACTCCCCCTGCTTGTGTTCCCTCTCTCTCTGTAATAAATCAAATATTTTAAAAAATTTTTAAAGATGATTTTTATTGTGAATTATTCTTTTCTGTGTGTTATGGAGGGTATTTCCCTAAACCACCTCATTTACTCCATCTTTCCAAATGCAGCTCTCATGCGGGCACAATTATTCCCGCTTCCCACATGAGGAAAGGCTCACAGAAGTCAAGGATCTTGCTCAAGGCCACAAGGCCACACAGACGGTGAATGGTAGGAGCAGGGTTTAAATCCAGATGTTTAACCCGGAAGCCCACACCCTTTTCAGGCTCCCTCCCAGCCTCTTAGGTTAGCACTGGTGTGGTGGTGACAGGATTGGAGGAAGACTCTTGGAAAGCAGGGATTCCAGAGGGGGCTTCCCAGACATGACCAGCGGGGGAGAGACTGTGGAGGGAGAAGATCAAGGAAGCCCCCTACTCTACATGGAATGAGACCTTAAAGTAATGGTTCTAAAAACTGGGGTCACAGAGCCCTTAGGGAAGCTGATAAAAACTAAATTTTTGCTTCAGAAAGGATGTCCAAACTTATCATGATTTCAGAGACTCATGGCTCCCCCCAGTCAACTGATCCATATGGGGACCAAGCCAGGACCAGATTTACACCAGAAGGACTTAGTCTCCCAGCTGCTGGGAGTGCACCCCACCCCTCTAGTCTCCATCCTTCTTCCAGAACCATCCTCAACTGAAGAGGGTCACCTTGCCTAGTCATGTCTCCCTCCCAAGGCAAAGGACATCAGCTACTGGCTCTGGACAGCTCTGAAGGGCCCTCCTCTCCCCGAGTGTTGACCTGAGAACTCTCCCTAATAAACCTCCCAGGGTCAGCTTCCTGCAGAACCCAGAAGTCTCTACCAGTGACACACGGACTCTCTCCTGGGGTCCTAGCAGCCACCGGCAATGGAAATTGAGATTTAGATTAAGTATCACATCCCCTTTTTGCACATAAGGAATCTGGAACTTAGACAGCCACCTGAGCCACTTGCTCAAGGGTACAGACCTAGCAATGGTATAGTCAGAATTTGAACCCAGCCCATCAGAGACCAAACCCCATGCCCACTATACCTCTCTGTCATTCATGAGGGGACAACTCCCAAAGAATACACCAGGAAGGAGAGAAGGGGCTTGGGCCACAGTGCAACGGAGGCAGAGCCCCTTGGTCCTACCTGGAAAGGTGTTCCATCTCTGTGCACGGGCACACGCGGGTTTGGACACTTCCCCACGCCGCCCGGAGGCTGCCTTCAGCAGGGAGGGCAGATGGAAGCCTGCAGGCTCAGCTCTGAAGCTTCTTACAAAACGGGGAAGGTGGTGCCTACAGGTCACACTGTCTGCAGAAGGCAGCCTGCTGTCCGTCAGGGAGCTGCAGACCTGAATGTACACCCCATCCCTGACACCATTAGCCCTGGGTGTGTGTGTGGGGGAGCTATGGCAGGTAACTCCCCACTCTGGGCCTCATGCTCCCCAGGAGGGCATCTGGGGCTCAACCCTGGGGCCCAGGGTGAGTCAGCCTTCCCCTCCCGCCCCACTGCAACCTTCAAACACCCCAGCCCTCCGCTGCTGGGCCTGCTTTCCAGTCCTCCACCCCTTCCTCAGTGCTGCTACCTCCCAACTCCCTGAGCCCTCCCCATGCTCCCTGAGACCTCCATCCCAGCTCCCTGTCTCCCTGTCTACTCCAAACCCTGGCTTCATTTGGGGGGACCTCAAGCTCTGTGTAGCAGGGTCCACCCCTCCTGGGCCTTGGACTTCCTCAGATGCAGGCCTTCCCCACCCCAGCTTCCCTAATCCCCTTCCATGGAACCCCCCTCCCGTCTCAGTGGCTTCACTCCCCTGCTTGCCAGACAACCCAAACCACTCCCAACAGTCCCAAGCAGGGAACAGGGGCTCGGTGCCCTTCCCCATCTCGCTGTTTCCCCCACATCAGAACACACTTCCTGTGGTCCCAACACCATGTCCCAACAGCACAGACTTTCTGTAACTGTCAAAAACGTGGCAGAGCATGAAATCAGTTACATAAGTTATCTGGCTTAAGCCATGGTGCATTCTGTTTGTTTGTGACAGGGCAAAAATGGAAATTTTTGCCTCCAGGTGGAGATTAAAACAAAGACAAACTGTAACGGCCATCTCGTGGAGAGGCCTGACTCACGTATGTCCTCCCAGCACCTTACCGTCACCACTGCCAAATGGCGGACCTGCTCAGGCTGCCACCCCACCTTCTGCCTTTCACACTCGCCCCTCGAAACCCCAACCTTGGGTGGTCCCCACAATCCTATTCCACCCCCTCAGAGCTCCTGGAAAAAAATAACCACATAATCTTGCAAACCAATGCCACAAAAATCCAGGTCTTTAACCTCAGGGAGCCTCAGCACCCAGAAGACAACCCTTTGATTTGTCTGTATTTCTCTCAGCAGCTTTTCTCCACTTTCACCACCCTGGCCCTTACCCCCAGTACTAGAAGATAACCTCTCTCCCTTGACCTCCACATGGACGAAGGCCTCTAACCATAACCAGCTCCATCTGGTCTGGTCCTGTCAGCCCTGCCCTGTACCCTTTCCCAGCAGTCTCTGCGGCTGTCCCTCTCTCAACAGCACCACCCCCCCGCCCTCCACTGGCACCTCACTCTGTCAGTTACATCCTCCTTCTCTTAATCCCTCAAATTCTCCCTATCTCCCAGCTATGTCCCCGAAGCCCAGTAAGATGCCTGACACAGAGTTCCTTAATTCTTAGTCTCTAGAGTTTTGGTTCTCTTTCCTTCCCTTTGCAGCAGAGCTTTTTGAAAGAGTCATCTGCAGCCTCACATACCAATGTCAATGGGAAAAAATATTACAAATAGAATCCAACAGAAGAGCAATAAAAACAGTATAAATGCCAAAGTGAAGTTTATTCCAGGAATTCGAGGACCGTCATTAAGACATCTGTTAACACAGCTTATCTCATGAATAGATTAAAGGAGAAAATCATAGGATCATTTGACAGATGCCCCAAGGCATTTGATAAAGTAGAGTATGTATATTTTTTGAGAACCCTCTTAATAAACTGGGAATAGAAAGGTAATTCCAAAATGGGATAAAAAACAAATCTAAACCAGGAACTAGTGTCATGCTTAAAGATGAAACACTACCCCACAAGCCACAAGGACATCCTTGGTTACAGCTGTCATGAGATACTGTGTGTAAGGAAGTTCTAGTCAACTGCAAGAAAAAAAAGAAAAATGAGTGATAAAATTATTGGACAGGGAGAGTCGAAAACCTGATATACTCTGTAGAACTTGAGTATTAAGTGAAAATTATTATAATTAATAAGAGTTTAATAAGGCTTTTTTAAAAAATTAGCTTTTCTATATAGCGGTAACAACCAGTTAGAAAATATATTAGGCGAAAGGGTTGCATTCACAATAGCAATGAAAATATAAAATATTAGGGAAGAATCTTAACAATCATAAAGAAAAGATCTCACACTTCACTGAACCGGGGCCATACTTGGTTTCAAGATAAGAAGACTTGATGTCATCAAAGTGTCAATGTTCCCCAGACTCATCTATGCACCTTCCATAATTGCAATCAAATCTCATTGAGTTTTTGAAGAGAAGTTGATAAAATAAATCTTACATTAATCTGGCTGAATAAATGTGAGGAAATAGAGAAGAAAATTTGAAGAAAAAAAGCCTGAATTTGAGCGTCGCCTGATGCCTGTCATATCGAATATGAACAAATATATCTCAGAGCTCTGTAATTACAGCAGTAAGGTATCAGCGTCAGAAGAAATGGAAAGATTGGAGGAACAGAATAGAAAATCCAATTGGCATTCCAAGTCAGTGGGGGAAAGAAAGTGCTATTCTAGCAAAGATGCGGGGAAGAAGACTGTTTTCTGATTGGATTTGATTTACCGAAATATTAAAAATTTCCATATGTCAAAGACACTATATAATTGAAACATTTACAAATGAAATAATACGATGTCTGGGATTTGCTTCAAGATAATAGGGGGAAGTGGGAGGATAGAGATAAAACAAACTAGCTATATTATATGGTAATCATGGTTGAAGATGGTGATGGATATATACAGAGTTTCACTTTACTGTTCTTTTATATATGTTTGAAAATTTCCAAAAGAAGTTGAGAGGCAGAGTGGGGTTTTGGGAGGTGGGGAAGGAAAAAATGCAACAAGATGGGATCAGGAGGGAGACAAACCATAAGAGACTCTAAATCTCACAAAACAAACTGAGGGTTGCTGGAGGTAGAGGATTTAGGGAGAGGGTGGTTGGGTTATGGACACTAGGGAGGGTATGTGCTATAGTGAGTGCTGTAAAGTGTGTAAGCCTGATGATTCACAGACCTGTACCCCTAAGGCAAATAATACATTATGTGTGAATAAAAATAATTAATTTTAAAAAAGAAAATTTCCAAAAGAGAAAGTTTTAAACATTATATGCATTACAAATGTAAACTAAAGGGGCACCTGGGTTGCTCAGTGGGTTAAGCCTCTGCCTTCGGCTCAGGTCATGATCCCAGGGTCCTGGGATCGAGCCCCGCATCAGGCTCCCTGCTCAGCCGGGAGCCTGCTTCCTCCTCTCTCTCTGCCTGCCTTTCTGCCTACTTGTGATCTCTCTGTCCAATAAATAAATAAAATCTTAAAAAAACAAAAACAAACAAAACAAAACAAAAAAAACCTCACAAATGTCAGGTAGCATACTCTAAACATTGTTTTATCCTTGCCTTTTCCACTTTACAGTAGATCCTGGTTATACCAATTCTGTCTCCCACCAATAACGCGTAAGTGGCCCCCCATTCTCATGCTACGCTATTTTTGATCTTTGTTGAGTTTTGATGGGTTAAAAAAAACGACATCTCACTGTAATTTTAATTTGCATTTCCCTCATTATAAGTGAGGTTGAACATCTTTTCATATGCATAAGAACAAAGGATTTTTCTTTATGAACTTCACTCATATCCTTGGCCCATTTCTCATTTTTTCTAAAATTTTCATTTTTTTATCATTTATAAGGACTCTTTATATAGAAAAAGTAGGCATTTGTCTGCCACATACATTAGCAAGTGTCTTTTTGTAATTTATAATTTGTTGTTTGATCTTATTGGTATGCACTTTTTCCAATGCAGATGCATGTTATTTTTATATAATTGATTTAAGAAATCTCTTGCTGCGTGGTTTCATATGATCTCCCCTCCTCCAAGATATGTATGTTTATATGTATAATTACATACATATTTTGTAATGCTCCATATTTTATTCTAGCGTTTTTATGCCTTCAGCTTTAATTTTACATACTTGCTCCATTATTTTGACGTAAAGAGTGAAAGAGGAATCAATTTTTATTCATTGAAACATCTGCCTTTTCCCTTCTAACATGAAATGCCATTTTCTGTTATTCCAAATTCTCACAAAAATTTGGGCCTGTTTCTGACCTCTTCATTCTCTTCTATTGACCTGACTGAATATTTCCCAGTACCTCTCTATTTTTATTATGTTTTCACATGAGGTAGAATTGATCTCGTCTCGAGGCTCCTCTTCAAGAAAATTTCCTGGCTACTTGTGCATGTTGATTCTTCCATATGAATATGAGAATAAGTTTGTCTGGTTTTAAGAAAAGAATTATCCAAGTATTATCTAGATATTTAATGGTGAAACATAATTTAGGAAGAACTAACATCATCATAGCACTTAAGATCAACATTTCAATCCAAGAAGGTTCTTCAACTCCATCTGGGGAGTTCTCTTATTGTATTCTCTGAAAATGTTTTAAAATTCTTCATTTGGGGGCACCTGGGTGGTGCAGTCAGTTAAGAGACCTACTCTTGGTTTCAGCTCAGGTTGCGATCTTGGGGTCCTGGGATCGAGCCCCAAGTCAGGCTCTGTGCTCAGCCTGGGGTCTGCTTGAGATTCTCCCTCTCCTTCTGCCCCTCCCCCCCTTTCTCTTTGAAATAAACAAATCTTTAAAAATTCTTTTCATATGGACCTTAGCCTCTATTGCTAATGCAATCAGGTTTTCCCTTCCATTGTATTAACTTCTGATTGTTTTACATAGGAATGCTATTAACTTGCCATTTTAATTTTACATCAGCAATCCCATAGAATTTTTACTATTTGCACTTTTTTGCATTGATTCTCCTGGGTTTTCAAGTTATGTAATCACATCATTTTTACATTAATGATACAATTTTACTTCCTATTTTCTAATTTGGTGCTTCATTTCTTTCCCTTATTTAACTGCTTTAGTTAATACTTCATTTAACTGCTCCTTAGTCTAATGGGAATCTTTCTATAATTTCATCATTAAATTTGATGATGGATTTATTTTCAAATAAATAGGAAAATAATCAAAACACAAAAAATATACTACAGAAGAGGAAATAAAAATGGCTCATGAGTATATGAAAAGATTCAAATCATCCAGGGCATTATTAGCCTGGCCCTTAAAATGTTAAAATCTAGACTTTTGTCTTTGATCCCCTGCTTTTCTCACTGGATGCTTTCTTTGGGCCACCACCCCGATTGTCCACCACAGGCTGATGGCTCCCAAGTCCGCAGCTCCAGGACTGACCTATCCCCAGAGCACCCATTTATGTACTCAACAGAGTCCTAGACATCCCCACTTGGGTCTCCTGCAGGCCCCTCAACTCAGCACATTCAAAACCAAACCAATCATCTCTACCACCAAACCCCTGACCCATCTTAGTGAGATGTGTCACCATCTGCCCATCTCTCCCTCCCTCCCTCTTCCTTACCCCGTCCTTCAGTCAATTAAGTCCTGACACACATTCACCTTCCAAATATTTGTTTTAACTTGCCTCCCTCCACCCCACCCATAGTCTGGATTCAGTGCTTCCTGTGCTCCTTGGCTGGGTCCTGACAATGGTCTCCTCCTACATGGACTTTCCTTCTCTATTCCTGTCTCTTCCAGATCCAGCTTCCAGAATTATTGCTGTCAAGGTGTATTTCCAAAACCTTGTCACCATGTCACTTTTCTTCTTAAAATAAGCAGCTCCCCGCGGACACCAGGGTGAAGTCCAAGCTCCTGACAGAGTCTACAGGGCTCCTGTGGCCTGGCCCCCTCCAGCCGTGTTTGATTCGCCCACAGCCCATTTTGGGCTCTCCGTTCTAACATTACTGAAGCCTGCGCTGGTCATCCTAACCATCCTCCAAACTCTGGGTCTACCTTGTACACATATTTACTCAAAAAGCAAGCTGGTCACCACTTGCTGCATTTTGATTTGAGGGTTTTAAATTAATGAATGAATGAATGAGTGTGTACATGCACACGTGTGTGCGGGCACACGTATGAAACCATTACGTTCACATGGTTAAAAAACCAAATTGTATCAAAAGGCTGAAAATGAATAGAAGCCAACCCAGGGCCACCTCTCCCAGCCCCAGTCTCACTTTCTGGGGGCAACCATTTCTAATTCTTTGAGCCATTTCTTTTGGTATTTACTTTCATGTCTCTATATATATATACTTAAAAAATTATGTCTTGATTCATCAAATTTATTTATCATTTTTACCTCTTATATAACCAATGAGGGTGCAGTTCTATTGTATTGCTCACACTTGGCCTCTCCCATTCTATCACCATCTTTGGTTAAATAATGTTTACTTTTTTTTTTTTTTTTAAGATTTTATTTGTTGGTGTCTGGGTGGCTCAGTGGGTTGAGCCTCTGCCTTCGGCTCAGGTCATGATCTCAGGGTCCTGGGATCGAGTCCCGCATTGGGCTCTCTGCTTAGCAGGGAGCCTGATTCCCTCTCTCTCTCTCTCTGCCTGCCTCTCTGCCTACTTGTGATCTCTGTCTGTCAAATAAATAAATAAATGAATAAATCTTAAAAAAAAATTTATTTGTTTATTTGTTAGGGAGAGAGAGAGCACAAGCAGGGGGAACAGCAGATAGAGAGAGACACAGACTCCCTGCTGAACAAGGAGCCCAACACAGAACTTGATCCCAGGACTCTGGAATCATGACCTGAGCCAAAGGCAGATGCTTAACTGACAGCCACGCAAGCACCCCAAATAGTGTTTACATTATTGTGATCATGTAAACATGACCACTGTAGACTCCATTGGGGTACAAAGGTTAAATTCTATTTGCCTGTGTAGGTTTTTGTTTTTCTAGGAATTTCTAGTTGTCTTTATTTTATTTTTGTCATGATCCCCTGTAAGAATTTTTCCTGCTTTCTTCAGAAGCTCCACACCCAGATGCCTCATGGAGTCTCCCTTTTATCAGGAGACCGCTGCCACGAGCCCCGCATCCTCAGTCTCCAAGCTAGATACAGTTACCTGGGCCCACTTTGCAGCTATAATCCTGGGGCTTCTGACTGCTCTCCAGATTGGAGCCACTGTTTCCCAAGTTTTCTCTCTGCCCTTCTTGCCTCATTTCTTTATTTTGTGGGGCACATTATTCATAACTTCCTTAAGTGGGGTGATGAGTCCTTATATACCTGAAAAATATCTTTTTTTTTTTTTAGCCCTGATCTTTGATGAAATCTGTCTGATTGTTGAAATCTGGGTTAAAATTACCTTCCTTCTTAGTTCTGAAGGTCTGGTTCCTCTACATTCTGGGATCTGGTGCTGCCATTTGGAATTCTCATGCCACTGACATGTTCACTGAGATTTTATATTTTCTCTCTGAACATTTGTGGTTATTTTATTTGCCCCCTATTATAATGAAATTTTAGGTGGACACACACTGTTGTGGGTCTATTTTTATTCTTTGTCCTAGAATGGACTCGGTGAACTCTGTACTGACCTCTACACTTCTGGACTAAGAATTTTTCTGTATTATTGATTTGGGTTTTCCGCCCTTCATATTCTCTATTCTCTGTTTCTGGAACTCCTCTTAGTTCAATCTGAACCTACCAGATTATCACTTTTCATTTCTATCATCTTTTCCATCAGTCTTGTTAGTCTGCTTTCTAGGACATTCCCTCAAATCCATGAGCTGATTGTATTGAATTTTCATCTTCTACTTTCCAGGAGATTTCCTTCATCTTAGCTTCAGTTCTCCTGAATGTTTTGTTTTGGCTGTCATTTTCAAAACATTTTTACTTTCAAGAACACTGTCTTGTCCTCCAAGTTTTCCTCTTTGTTCCTGTCTCCATGGACATTATTTATTTATTTATTTATTTATTTGACAGATCACAAGTAGGCAGAGAGGCAGGCAGAGAGAGACAGGAGGAAGAAGCAGGCTCCCTGCTGAGCAGAGAGCCTGATGCGGGACTCGATCCCAGGACCCTGAGATCATGACCCAAGCCGAAGGCAGAGGCTTTAACCACTGAGCCACCCAGGCGCCCCTCCATGGACATTTATTAGAGGTTCTGTTTGTTTTGTTTTGGTTTCTTATGTTTTTCCCATTTCCTCAGGGGTCTTCTTTTTCTCTGTGTTTCCCTCAGTTTCATTGTGTTGGAGACTCTCCTCAGGGTGGATTATCTTTATCCATCCATATATTTAAGAATAAGACATTGAAATGTGCTTTGGGAGCGGTGTGTGCACGGGTGGGCTTTTCTCAGTGGCTGGGTTAGGTTTTGGGTTCTTAGTTGGAGCTGGCTTTTATGTGGGGACCCTCACATACCTGTTTTCTGGAACCACTCAACTTTTCTGAGAAGAAACCTCCAGTGTCCCAGCTGTAAATATTTTGCTTGGTGGCAGGGGTCAACTCTCATATAAGCAGACTTTCAATGAATCTCCCTTTTCTGGTACCAGATCTCATTCTTGCCTTTTGCCACAGCTGGCCCTCTGGGGACCAGTTATCAGGGCTTCTCCAGGGGCAGATAAGCCCCTTCTGTCCCACATCCATTTCTCTGAGCACTGTAAGCTCACATGCTCTCCACTCTTCTGCTAGACCATTCCATAATTTCACCTACTCTTAGTCTTCTAGAATTTTATGGAAACCTCTCATCTGTTGGTGGTCGCTCCTCATCATTGTCTGCTAAAAATTTTTTAAACAAAATCCCCTTCCTTTAAGTCTAGATGGGTCTTGAGAGAGAAGGGAGATAGGAATCTGTTCAATCTGCCATTTCATGGATCCACCACTGGTGGAGACCTTATGGACAACAGCTTTTCTCAACCATCTCTGTGTCTCCAGAGCTGAGCACAGTGAATGGCATTGGTCAACAGTCTGAACTATCCATGAATGGAAAGGAATCTTTTGCTTTCTCTGAATCCCTCATGCTTACTACAATGCCTGCTTGGCCAGGATAACAAAGTACACAAAAATCATGTCACATTCAGAACAGTGAGGTATTATAAACATTCCTTCCGGAGAAGAAGAAAAGAATGGTGAGGATGTAAGGGAATGGGCATTCTACACATACAAAAATCAGGGAGATCTCATATAGAAGGACTGACACTTTCCATGTGGCTTCAGAGGACATGAATAGGGCAAGTGAGAGGGTGGAAAATACTCAACGATAGGTTCAGCTCCCTACATGTACTCACTTCTTTAGCCTTCCAGCTCAGCCAGCTTTCTGATGACAGGACAGACTACTTAGAGAAGTAATGAGTTCCCTGCCCTGGAAATGTCCAAGCAGATCTGGACAACCAGCAGTCAGAGTTGCTGCAGAGAGAATTCAACTCATTGGTCAAGAGATAGGACCAAATTTTTTAAAAATTCTATTTTTAATTCTATCAAAAAATTTTAAAATTCTATAAAATTATTTTAATAAATTTTTAAAAAATTATTAAAATGCTATTATTATAACACCCTCTTATAGCAAATATTTGATAATACCCTCTTTATTATGCTAAAGGAAAATAATAAAGTAAAACCTATTCTTAAAAGTAATATTTTTTTTAAAAATTAATACAATTCCCTGGGGTGCCTGAGTGGCTTAGTGGGTTAAAGCCTCTGCCTTCGGCTCAGGTCATGATCCCAGGGTCTTGGGATCAAGCTCCACATCGGGCTCTTTGCTCCTCGGGGAGCCTGCTTCCTCCTCTCTCTCTCTGCCTGCCTCTCCGCCTACTTGTGATCTGTCAAATAAATAAATAAAATCTTTAAAAAAAATTTTAATTAATACAATTCTCTAATTGAAATAAAAAATAAAAAGGACATGATCTAGGAATATGTGTTTCAACATAAATACTCAGGCATGATAATGCATAACAGAAGGAAGAAGGAGATGCTTGCATCTATATTGTAGAATCATTATGAATGCAACAGGAGCCAATGCAAATGAATACAGGTGTGTTGTTTTGATGCTCAATTCCTGTGGGAAGCTTTGCCTTCAGAGATGGGATTTTCCAAACTGACACACAGCTCTCAGTGAAGTTCTGAAGTACCGTCTCCAGATTATGTATAGAAACGTTCTTAGCAAATTCAACTGTGTTTATATGTACACCACAGTTCAAAGATAATTATGAACAGGTTTCTACTGCTTAACAAGGCATATGAAAGCTATGGGAGATACGAGACAAGCCTTTTCTGTGCGTGACTGTCTCTTGCATTGCAGGAGGATGGCCGTATCTGCCCTCCCCCAACTCAGTGTCAGTAGTGTTCCTCTAATCATTGTGACAATCAAAAATACTCCCCCCTGTATGTTTCCAAAATGCCCAAAGTGTCACTGCTTCTGAACCACTGGACTAGAGGATTGCTAAGCTTCCTTCCAACCCTTGGATTGTCTGATTCCTTCAGGAGCTGGGCAGTCAGCAGGAGGACAGGTGAGTCTGGCATTTCCTAGTCTCTAGAGCTGCCTGGGCTGGTGGATATAGAGCAGCCACTACCTCGGGCATCTATGGGGTCTTCCTCTTTGCAAATAGAACCAGGTCAGCCAAGATACCAGCAGCTCCATGAGTCCCACCCCCATGAAGGAGGTTCACTGAATGGGGGTGACTGACTGTACCTGCACTTGACCTTCCTGAGAAGGGCAGGAGAACTTGACCCCGAAAATGATGGTGTCAACATTCTCATTCTCTACAGTGCCCCGGATGCCCTTCCTCACTTGCCCTTGAGCCTAACCAACTTCCAAAACTGAAGGAAACCAACCATCTTTATTCTCCCCACTTGGGCTACTACGGCTGGGAAATATTCCATGTTGTTCAGGTTGCTGGGACCACTGCTGATGCGGGTCTCCCACCTGGCAGGTTCTACCTCTTCTCTCGTGCTCCCCAGAACTCTGGTGTTCCCAAGGCTGCCCGGCCAACTACTTGGTCCTGGTGTCAGGAGATGACTTGCCCCTGATCAGAGAACATAGAGAACATTAATGGGAACTACTTGAATATTCGTCTCCTCTCCAAGATGAATTCCCCTCTCTGTTCTGAATCACATGTCTCCCTGTTGCCTCTAAGATTCCTCTAGTTATCTTCTTTCCCTCTGCGTCTTTAACCACTTTTAACACTTTCCTCTTGGCTCAGAAGCTGCCTCATCTTCTCCAAGTTAAGCAGGAAACAGAAACCCTTTTGTCCTACTTCCCTTCTAAACCACTGCTCTGCCTCCCTCTCTCTTCCCGCCAATGCTGAAGATTAATCTACACTTCCTGTGTCCTCTTTTTCAGTACCCTTGACCACTGCAGTCTGGCCCTTCTCATCACCACGCCACTGGATCACGGGTTCACTAATGGTCTAATTACCAACTCTTATTTTCAGTCTTCATCTTCTAAATTCTCTGCAGTATTTTACTCCATGAACAATGCTCTTTTTCCTGAATGTCTGTCTTTATTTGAATTTATTTTATTCACTTTTTAAAGATTTTATTTATTTGAGACAGAGAGAGAACACAAGCAGGGAGGAGGGTCCGAGGGAGAGGAAGAAGCAGACTCTCCGCTGAGCAGGAAGCCTGATGTGGGGCTCGATCCCAGGACCCTGAGATCAGGACCTGAGCCAAAATCAAGAGCCGGCTGCTTAACCGACTGAGCGGTTTCCTTTTCTGATCCATTCTTTCAAGTCTGTCTTTGATGGATCCTTCCCATATCTGCATCTTCCTTCCCCCTTTCTTTCGTCCTCTTCATATCACCTCTTACTTAGTAGGTCCCTGGTGTTCCGTCTATTCTCTTCTCCCTTTCCATCTTTAAGTGATTTCACCCACTCTTATGGCTTCAACAACCCTTGATGTACAGCTAACCTCAACTTCCCCTTTTAGCTCCACTGGCAAACACACAGCTGCCTCTCAGCCTGTCCAAACTTGCTCTGCCTCCTGTGTCCTTTATCCCATGGAATGGTGTCCCCTCCCCCTAACTGCCCAAACCGCACACCTGAGGGTCATGTTCAACTTCTCTCCTTCCCACCTCATATGCAATCTGCCCTTCAATCCTTTGCATCTTCATTCAGGACCATCTCTCAAGCCTGGTCCTCTTCTACCCACCCCATCTTTAGACTCTTAGTTGTCTCACAGTCCCATTAGGTCTCCATGGCCACGAGGTTCCCTCTAGTCCAGTCTTTCCACTTGTGTCTTCTTTAGAAGACCAATCTGAGTCCTGACATTCTATGCCTTCTTTGCTAAACCCTCCACAGGCCCTTCATCATCCACAGCAAAAGCTAAAGCTCCTCAGAAGGGCACAGAACACTCTGTCCCATCCAGCACGTCCACCTCTACAGAGCCCCCGTCTGAACACAACTGCCCTGCAAGATGAGTCCTTTGCTTCTCAGACAGGGAAGGGCATACTTTCTTGTAGTCTTGTATTGTGTGCCCTTTACGCTCATGCACAACCTCGTGTTCTGACAGCTCTGTTCTTGCCTCACCCCTGCCTCCTTATTTGTCTTTGAATAAGCAATGCCCGGCACTTGCTAGCACATAGCAAGTGCTTTGTGAATATCTGTAAATGTTGAAAGAAATGAATGAGCAGATGGTTTGATTAAAAAATCATACCTTCACCTGCCTCTTCATCACAACATTTCCCAGACCAAATTTGAATGTGCATACAAATTACTTCTTAAAAATGCAGATTCTGGGTCCAGAGTGGTCCTGAGATCCTGCGGTACTAACACATCCCCAAGTGGTCTTGGTGCTGCTGGTCTGCAGACCACGCTCGGAGGAGCCCTATCCCATACCAATGGTTTCCAAACTTGGCTGCTATTAGAATGTAGAGCTTTCAGCAGAAAGTCTACTTCTGCTTCTCCTTCTCCTTCTGCCGGCAGCCCTCATCCCATCATGTTGTCCCTCTCTCTCACTCGAGTTCTCTCTCTCAGATGAATAAACAAACTTTTCTAGGAAAAAAAAAAAAAAAGAATGTAGAGCTTTAAAAAATATATCCTAATGCCCAGGGTACACACTATATTAAATCAGAGTATCTGGGGAGGGAGACTTGGTGGCAATATTTTAAAGATTCTCAGGTGATTCCAGTGTGCAGTAAAGTGGGGAACCCCTATCCCATGCCACGTCTTACTTCCTGGGGGGGTTGCTTCTTGGTCCTGGATGCTCATTAGAATCACCTGGGGAGCATTTAACATCCATAGGTGGTGCCTGAGCCCCACCCAGACACTTAACTAGAATCTCTAGTGTTTGTACCTGTGCGTTTTAAAGCTCCCAGGTGAACCTAATATGCAGCCAGGGCTGAGAGCCATTGTTTTCAGGCTCTGCCTCCAAGGAGTGGCTGCAGATTTGGGGGATCATGAGTCCAGGATATAGAGGAGATGCGGGCCCTCGCTCTCCAGTTATGTATCGTCTTGGAGAAGTTAATTTAGCTTCACCTCTAAAATGAAGTTAAAAATACATGCCCTCCCTACCCCAATTTTTGTGGAGTCTTCCCAAATGGAAGTGGGAAAATTGCCCGCAGGAGCCTGTCTTCATCTCTCTGCTGTGTGGTCACCACTTGTGTCCCCACCTATCAGGTTGGCTTCAGAGGCCCATGGCCAGAAGAGCTCTCTGTCATGCATGAGCTCCCCGATAGGCCCCGCTAGGAAGCAGATGGTTCCATAGCAGCCCAGGCCACCAGAGGGGAAGTCACGAGGACCTGCGCTCGCAGGCAGACTGAGAGGTGGAATCGAGCACAAGCCCTGCAAAGCAGTCTGGCCTGCAGCCTGGATGCTGCACGGTGGGCTGGTCAGCCCTGTGCAGGGACAGGGCACCCCCGCTGTTCTCGGCACGCACCGCATAGCTGCCACCTGACCCGTGGCAAGGAACCTGCAGGCGTGTGCCAGACTCCTCTTTTATGAGCCGTCTCTGCAGATCTGTGCTGCTGCTGTGCAAAGGGCAGGGAACGAATACCAAAAAATGAAGGCTCGAGTCCAGCCTACCACCCCAGCGGCATGAGCTTGGACCCCGTTTCCTTGGTTGCCGCTATTGTCATGCGTTGTATCAGCATCATATATACAGACACAAAAGCCCGGCACCAAGCGGACAGTCCTGTCCCTGCTGTCTGCAGGGACCCAGGACCTCAAGACTGGAGGCAGGTTCCAGGAGCTTGGTCCCAGGGAAGTCTTGAGACCTAGTTATATTTAAAGTTTTTCTGTATTTTTCTGAACTTGACATTTAAGTGGGCAGCCTGCATATGTACTTGCTAAATTCAACAACCCTCCAGGAGAGGAAGGAAGGAGTTAAAATGGTCGGCAAGTGCTGCTCTGGGGAGAGAGGCCTGGAAGAGGAGGGTCTGCCCGGCTGAGCTGGGTCTGGGGTGGGGAGGCTTCAGGGCTCCCAGATGGCAAAATTACACCAATTTTTGTGTCCTCAGAGCATCTTCTGAAAATAGCCCTCGGCCAGCAACACTCAACAATTCCCTGGGGCAGTGAAATCAGGGGTGGGCTGTGGACTGGGGGAGGGTCTTGACTCACTCTTAGCATCCTACCATCTATTCATCCCCAGGAACAAAGTCCACATGACTCTCCCTGGCTTTACAGAAACAAAAATGCCTTCCTGTCACCTGCTTCAAATGCCTTCACCTGCAAGGATGGAGTTTTATATCTTACGATCAGGGTCCTTTAGGTTCACAGCACAACAAACCTGAAAGAGCCTTGGCATACAACCAACCCCCTCTGGGTATGGCTGAGAAGTCTGAGCCCAGAGAATGATGAGTTCGCCCAAAGCCACACAGTGATTATGGAGCTGGGCTGGGAGCCAGCTTTCCCCACCAGTGGGGTCAGCTCAACCCATGCCTTATCCTCACCTTCACCATCAATAGAAATGCCAATGACTTAACACGCAAATCCACTCACCAGCTACGTAGTCTTGGATCAGGAGGAGCCAAAGAGGGCCTTAGGTTCTCTCTAGTTACAACCCAATTAGAAGCAAAGCTGCGGAGAATCCTGCCCTGAAAAGGGAAAGGGCTTTCTCAGGGCATCTGGAGAGGGCCCGGTTGCCAAGCGCCAGCCCTACTCACTGTGCCTGCTTTGAGACGCAGCTGCAGTTGGTAGGTATTCTCACGGATGGACCGCCCAGAGAGGGCATGAGCTATGGAGTCAGGAGATGCTGGCACAAAGCCTGATCTGATTGGATTTGCCTTATTACAAGCCTCCATTTCTTTGTCTGTGAAATGTAACTATCTCACAGGACGGCACCAAAATGAAATGAGCACAGGACGTGAGGCATTGTATTAAAAGGTCTAAATGTCAAGAACTTCCAATCCCAAAGGCTTCTGTGAGATCCTCCGCTCTCCCCAGATGCCTCCCCACTCAGCTAGTTCCCAATTAGCTGCCCCTCACCCGGTCTTCAATCTAATGGGTTTCACCTCCCGGCCAGTCCCCAGAATTATTCCAGTGAGCCCATCACAACCTCGGGCAAGAATCAGGAGGCACAACAAAGTCAGTGCCACACAGCCCCTGTCGGCTCCCTGCTCCCAAGGGCAGCTCCCGAGGGCAACATTGTGGGTCCTGCATGGCATGTGGTCTCCTCCCCCATGCTGTGACCGTCTGTGACTAGTAAACTCCATCGGTCTCATCTGTTCATTATCATTGTGGTGTGTTTGACCATCTCTTACAGCAGTGGGTCTCTCTTTCCCCCAAAGAAGAATAGGAAATGACCATAACAGGGGGCTGAGTAAGGCCATGGGCTCTGACGCTCTACACTGGAAATTCCTATTCTGGGGAGAGGGTCTTCCTTGTAGTCCTGAATGGTGGGGCTGGGCTTCTATGCACAGGGAGAGGCTAAGATCCTGACAATAGAACTTGGCCAGACAGTGTTCGGGGAGACAGCATTCTGGGGTCTTCTCGGGCTCTTAGGGTCAGTGGTCTCACACCCCTCTGATATACTCATCTTCTTAGCATCTCATCAGACTAACTACTGTGTGTGAGGGGCCACGGCAAATGCTTTATCTCTGTTCTCATGCTGCACAGAGAAATAACTAATCTGCGATCACACAGACAGGAAGGATAGGGCTGGGTCAGTCCCTACCCCCAACCCACTGTCAGCACCAACCCTGTCACCCACAGCCTCCAGGGAAGAAGAAGCTCTGCCCATGGGGGTTGCTTCCCTGTGCTGAGGCGAACCCCTCCTGGTATCATCTCTGTAAGGGCTACAAAATCCAAAGGTTGGCCTTGGGCATGAGATCCATGTCTCCTGGAAAGCTTTTCATTGGGAAGGGAATACAGTGACCTTGTCCCAGCTCGCTTGGACCTTCTTTCAGTCCAAGCTGGGTCCAGGGGTCCCACTGATAGACAGTGAGGTGATCAGGAGGCCTCTACAAGATTCCTTGCAGGCGGGAATACTCCAAGATTCTTGGCCCTAAGAGTAAACTTCAAGGCTATTTCCATTTAGCTCTCCTGGTTTTTTGTTTGGGAGAATGGGGGCTTCCAGCTCAAGCCCAAAGCTGGGTATTAGAGCTGTGTGATTTTGACCAGTCCAGAGCTGTTCCTCACACATGCTTCCCATGGGCATTTCTCTAATAGCAGTGAGTCCCTGATTTCTGAATGATGAGACCTGGGTTTCCATACACAGGGAGAGGTTGAGACTATGGCCAGGAAGCAGTGAAGTTACTGTCAGACCCAGAGCCATCCTCTCTCATGTCCCAAGGCAGGCTGAACTTCTCAGGAACCCAGATATCTTAGGAGTCAGCCCTTTAGGAATTATCACTGATTTCAGGGGCTAATGCAAGGGTCAGACACTATCAGAACAAGTTGACTCTCAATGGGGACCATCCTAGCTTCAGCTAACCCTCATTTTTCAGATGGAAAAAATAAGGACTTGCTTAAGAATCAGCATGGGGCTGAAGGGAGAGTTTGGCCCCTTGTGCTAGGAGTGGTGCTGAGTTAGTCCAGCTCCTGCTGTGCCTCTGACCCCGGAGAGTAAGACCAGGGTCCTCTGGTCCAGATGCCTATGGCCAGACAAGGACAACCTCAGAAGACTGGGATCTCCTCAGTGCCCAGGGCAATGTCATGTGCAGGCTTCTAGACAGGTGGGACCCCTCACCTTCCTTAGTTCTCTTCCCTAGGTCCCTGCTCTGCACCATTGGAAGAGAAGCCAGACTCAGATCCACAGGAAAGCACCTCTGTATCTGCCTGACCTTGGCAGCCTTCCCCTAAGGCCACAACCAGATGTCACCCAGCTGAGCACAGAGGGAGGCCAGGGAGCCAGGGAAGCTTGGGAAAGTAGCCAGGAGTGGTGCTAGGCAGATGGTGGTAGCTCCACTGTCTCCCAGAGGAACAACTTTTGGCTGCAAAGACCCTAGAGTGGGGGGACTGAGGAGAGGGCACTGTCCTTTGGTGAAAGGCTTATCCCCTTGTTGTTTGCATATTTTGTCCATGCTACCACCCCCTTAACTGAATCACACACAGCTGTGTCATGAAAATTAATTCTTTTGCGAAAACAGCTATTTCTTGACTCACCTTGAGACCCATGGAAACTGAGGATGTCATAGGACCTGGTCTTAGGCTTTCACCCTATGAGAAAGAAGTGTCACTGGATTGGGATGACTGCCTTTCCTTCCCTTGTCCCTACACGGGTTTTTTTTTTTTTTCCTCTCCTCACTCTGATAGCTTAGCAGCAAGCAGAACAATGCCTTCTTCTGAGAAAAGGCCATCTCCTGCTGACAGTGTTTATGCCTCACCCCAGGTCCCAGAGCTTCTGTAAAGAGGTACCCTCCTCCCCAGACCCAGACCTCCTCTAGTGCTATGGGTTCAGTATGAGGAAAAACAACACATGGATCTGCCCCTGGGTCAGATATGACAAGGTTGGCCTAATCTCTATTGCCCAAGAGAGGAGAATTTCTAGGGAAGAAGAGTGTTCTGATTCTTAGGTAGGGAAAGGTGTTCGTAGTCTCCACCTTGCCAAAGGTGTCTGAAGCATGTGGGGCAGGATGGAAAGAGGTGGCTTCTTGGTTTCCTTCACCCATCCCTGAATTAGCTGGGGCATCATTCAGACCCATCCTGCTCTATCTGGAGGAGTTGGGATAACAGTAAGAGTACCTGAGCAAGGGTGGCTTGCTCAGTGGCTCAGTGGGTTAAAGCCTCTACCTTCGGCTCAGCTCATGATCCCAGGGTCCTGGGATTGAGCCCCACATTGGGCTCTCTGCTCAGCGGGGAGCCTGCTTCCCTTCCTCTCTCTGCCTACTTGTGATCTCTGTCAAATAAATAAATAAAATCTTAAAAAAAATACCTGAGCAAGGTAGAGAGAGGTGTCTGGGACAATATTCTAGTGCCATCTTTCATCAGCCAAAGGAATCCAGGAATAGAGAGAGCCACAGGTAGTTTTGCTGTGTCCTAGATTCCATTTGGGGTAAAGTGTGGGGTTGGGGCTAACCCAGAAGTCTCTGCATGGTCAAAGCCCAGCAAGTGTGGTCTACACAGTGCTCTGTCACCACAAAAATTACCTGTGGGGGCCTCTTCAACAGTCTCACAGCTATAGTGAGAACTTCCATAGACATCACCCTATCCAGAGCCCCTAAAGCTATGACATTAGCAAACCCTCCCTGACTGCTGGGAAGTAGAGAGGTGGGAAGGACTCATACCCACCTCTCCCTCCCCAGGTGAGGCCTGGATTTAGGAAAAGAGGGATGGGGCAGGGCTGTGAGACTATCTGGAAGGGGATATCAGGAGCCACTAATTGTGTTTTGGAAAATCCAGAAAATCCTGAATCCCACCAGCATCTTCTAAAAGCTGGCTCCTCTTCTGGGGAATGAGTCTGGCTTTGTTTCCTTATTTTAATGAACCGAGGCAGGAAGAGGAGCTTTTAGCAAGGCCTTGGCAGCCTCTCTTCAGAGTCACTACCCCTTGAAGGAAGCCAGGCCGCAGGCAACATGGTGATGCCTGCCAGTCAGCTTGAGATTTTGCAGGCTGGTTTTTGCCCCTTCAGGAGTCTGGGCACAGGACAGAGATCGGATGGGGAGGAAGGACCAGACTTGTGTGCGTTGGGGGCAGGGGAGAGGTGAGAATGGCCAGGACAGGGGATGGTCACTCCCAGGTCCTGAGCTCAGCCCTGGTGAGGAAAGAGGTGGTGCAGAGGCTGAGCGTGGAGCTGTCCGGATCCTGGTGCTGAAAACAGAGAGCAGCCAGGCAGGCAGCAGTCGCTTAGCCTGAGCCTTTTCAGCCCCCAGTGAGAGGGAGCTGATGGAAAGGGATTTTCTTCTTTTCCACTCACGCTCCAAGGAGGCAAGGGTACAAATGATTTGGGGCAAGAAGGCAGGTTGAGCTTTGAGAAGTCCGCTGCCACCCGAAGCTGTGGCCAGCGTGGCAAAAGCCAGCCACCGCCCTGCTGGGGGTAGGGTGAAATCTGGGACAATTGTGGGAGATGAGCAGGGAAAAGACCCTGGACCTGAGCTCGTCCCTCACTGGACCTCTACACTCCGGGCAGGTGACACAGCTGCGGGACAAAGAGGGGTGTGGAAGGTGTTCTCACACATATGGCACTGACAAGAATGTACAGCAGACTTCTGTGAGTGCATACAAACACACCCCATGGACACAGAGTGAACTCCCAGACCAGCCACAGACCTAGCAGTCCCATACACACATCCTGTACACAGGCAATGCCCACCCCCACTTCCAGGCTCCTGAGGCTCCCACTCTAGGCCCGCATCCCCACGGCCCATGTGGCCTGGACGTCCTTTCCCACTTAGCTTCCTGGCCTCAGACGGTGCCTCCAAGAGAGGCACGGCCAGTGGGAAACCCCAGTTCTAGCCTTCCACTCCCGAAGGTGCTGGAGAGGAGCAGACAAGCAGCTCCTTCGCCTAGAAAGAGTGGGGGAACACAGGTGAAAGGGGTAGGTCTCAGACATCACTTGTCCTTTCACCAAACTCCCAGTTATGGTGCCAGAACACGAGAGGAATGTGGACAGGAGTGATTGTGAATGTCTCCCTCCCCATGCTGGGGACACCCTGAGGACCTGCGCGTACCTGTGCATGGGAGGCCCGGCGTGGAGCCCCCTCAGCGAGTCCGGACTTGCTGGCTCCTCTGGATCCCCCTGGATAAAGGTAGAGTGGGAGTGGGGGTTACCCCGCTTGCCCTCCACGCCGCCTCATGTCCATGGGCAAAGGAGAAACTCCGTCCCGGGCTGCGGGAAGTTACCCGGGTCCGGGCGCTGGGAGGGGGCGCCCTGGGTCCCGCGGCCTGGCCGGGGTTCCCGCGCCCCCGCGCCCGCCGCCCTCGCCACCTCGCCGGCGCCCTCCCGCCAGTAGACTGCGCCGAGCCTGAAAGCCGGGAGCACGCCCGCCCTCCCGGAGAGTCTGCTGCTGACCTGCATTGACGTCATTGCGTCATTAGGTTTCCCCTGGAAACACTGGCGCGCCCAAAATAGTAACACATTAATTCAGGCCGGGGGAGCAGGGAGAGACTGTTTGTAACCCTGCAGCTAACTCGGGCGCTCGAGAGCGGGCGCGCAACGGCCCCCACCCCTTCTCAGGGCAGCACAGACCGCGCTAGGCTACTATTTTGAGAACAAAGGAAGGGAAAATATAGAATCCCAGAGAGAGGGTGCGGGGTACGCTGAGACCCTCTCTCCTTGCACGCGCGCATACCCACAGATAGACACACACGCGCACACACACACTTATGCACACCACACCTAGGTCTGTCTACCTTCGGGCAGGAGCTGTCTGGGTTCCTGCTCTCTTAGGGACCTCTTGGAGTGTGTGAGCCGAATTCCCCAGGGCAAAGGGACAGCTCAGGGCTTCCTGCCCTGCTGAAGTTGAAGGACGAATTCCCTCCCTGGACCTCCTATCCCGCAGGGCGGTCGGGCCGGGCGCCCTCGCACCGCACACTTATCCCCACCCACACATGCGGACCTGAGAAGAAGGCACCTAGCCCAAAAGAGAGGCGCACCCCTGCGCTTTCTCCTCCCGCGCAACCGAACCCCTCGAGTAGGGGAAAACTGCAGGGACGCAGCCAGCCGCCTGCGGCTGCGCTGGGCTGAGCTGAGCCAGGTCACACTCTGGCACCCCGGCACCCTGCAGTCTGGGGAGGAGGACTGGCTTAGGACAGAAAGACTGGGGGCCAGGGTTGCTGTCACAGAATCGTCTGGGCTGGGGAGCGACCGACTTTCCTGAGCATCATCTCTTGCTTGCGCTCTCGGCGGGGCCGGCACTCAGAAAGGAGATGTGGCTGAAACGTGAGCGCCGGGCTTCAGAGGTTTTTTATCAGCTCTCCGACCTCTCCTTACTGGGCGCTTGACTCACCCTCTCGGAGGGTGAGGAGAGCGCGCGGCTCTGGATGGAAATAGCAAGCGCTTAGCTTTGGGCAGTAGGCGGAGGCGGGGAGGCGGCACGCACAGCCGCTCAACTACAAGCGGGAAGGCTGCGCCGGTGGGGCAGAGGGCCCTGGAAGACTCTTCGCGAACCTGAGTGTGGGTCAGGAAGTAGGGAGGGTCCCTCGAGAAGGCTCAACCTTCCCCTTCCTCCCAGGCGCCCCTCAGAAATCCGATGAAGGATGCTGAGAGGTCCGTTCACTCCACCCTGGGCTCTACTCTCTCTGGCTGGGGAGGAGGGGAGATGAGGGGGTGTGCCTGGGATATGGGGACTGGTTCCGCAAGGACTCTGTCTCTTCTGCCCCTGCGCTGCGCTCACGGCAGTGACTGGGCTCTCACAGCACCTGCTCCCACTCCCACAGCAAGGGGGAATAATGCCTCTCATACAGGTAGCCTCTTCTTGGCCTTTTTTCTGTTGGCTACAGAGGTGAAGAACAGGCCACCTTGTGCTGACCTTGGTGGACAAACCCAGCTGTCCTCATCAGGTAGGAACCAAGGTTTGGAGAAGACACGCCTGTCCTTATCCCTTGTGTCCTCCCTCCACATGTGACTTTCCCTCTCAGCTGCAGTAGCGGTGGCTGTGAAACCGAGTCATGAAGCCCACTCCAGAGGCTGTTGTGGAGATGACGGGAGATGGTACCTAGAATGTGCTGGAGAAGTGCCGTGCCCTCTCTCTGCCCCTGCCCTGCTGTGGGTGGTTCTCTCAGCAGTGAACAAACCCACACTCCCCAACATATACACATGCCTTAGTGACATCTTTGGGGGAAGCTCATCAAGGGACACTGGGGAAATAGTGACATAAAGCATCCTAGCCCCAAAGAGGTGGGTGTTCTCTTCTTCCACACCACCAGCCTCTGACCAAAACCTCAAAGCAGGCATCTCATGCTGTCAAGTCCAATCAAAGGGGTGGGGGGTGGTGCCTTCTCTCTGGGCTTATTTCCCAGCAGGACATGCACCAGACCTACAGGGTCTGATCCCCCTCAGCCTTGCCATCCTCACCCACAGCTCCTGTCCCACTGAACTGCAGCCACCGTCTCCCTGTCTAGCTCCCCTTTGGACCGTGATGGGGGCCATGTGGCCCTCTGTTCCCCCAGCAGCTCCTGGCACAGTGCTTGACACAGCAGTTAATATTAATTGTTGGTAAGACAAAGATTGATAGCCCCTCTTGCTATCTTGATATTTCCACCTATCTCTCCACAGAGAGTCCAAGTCCACATGGCCACCAAGTCCTAGGTCAAACACCAACTCCTCTACACAGGCTTCTCTGATCCCCAGGGACATGGACTCCCCCATCCTTGGTCCCTGGTTCACTTGGAAGACGTCTCATGGCATTGATCGTATTCTGCCCTGAATTGCTCTTCTCTATGTAAGTTGTACGTCTCCTGCAGGCCTGTAACTTCTCAGAGCCAGAACTGGGTCTTGCTGGTTCCCATGTGCCCCACATAGCTCAGCTGTGCCCAGCCCAGACACACATTAGATGCTCAGGAGATGTTTCCTGAACTGAACTCTGCAGGTCTGCTCACCATCTCCCAGCCGCAGGCTGGGCCCGAGATGGGCAGTAATGCTGGTGATGGGCTCTGCAGCCCTGGGCTCAGACAGACCTCAGACATGTCAGACCTCAGACATGCCCCGAGGACAGAGGCCCTGGGGGAGCATCCTTCCTACTTTTCTCCTCCTCTGGGGGAAAGTGCAGAGTATACTTGGCCGCCTGGGAGGATGAGAGGGACGTGAGGGAAGAAAGAGACCCATGGGGGCAAAGCCACAATCTGCCCAATCAGCTGTCCAGCAGGAACATAATCACAGGACAGGACTTCCTCTCCTCTGGATCCACAGCAGCATTGGTTACTCAGTGAACAATAAATTGGAGATGCAGAGTGAGGCAGGGCCTCTGCACCCCCCCCACCCCTGCCAGTGAAAATGTGGCAGCCACTGGCCCCCTTCGCACACATTCAGGCCCGCGACTATCTCGCTCTTGGCCCCGTCTCCACCCTTGCCGTGTTGCTTCCAGAGACCATCTTGGCTGTGCATCTCTGGCTGGTGGGCTCATCTGTGTTTTCAGACTGTGAATCCTCAAGGTCCTGTAGGTCCCCTACTGTAGCACTCCCTGTCTACAAGGTGGGGACTGGAGGAATTCTCCGTGCACAGAGGGGCAGCACCACCCTACTTTTAACCCCCCAAAATGCAACTTCCATAAGTGTGTCTCTGCTGCCATCACAGGGGCCTTTTGGTGACAGGGACTCACTCCTACTGCCTTGGGTAACGGGCTGTGTCGTGTGGGAGGAAGGCAGTAAAGATATTCTGGGTATGTTCAGAGGTGGCGGACATGGGGATGCAAGGGGAGCCAGGAAGGCTGTTTGGTATCCAGGGGGGCTCTGTTGACTGCCTGGGCTGTCTCCCAGCCCTGAAGCAGCAGGAGCTGCAAGATCCCGGGTTGGCGCGCTGCCTGGAAGGCTGCTCAGCAACTCACTTGTCACTTGCTTCCTTCTGGCTCTCTCTGCATAGCCCCAGTTCAAACTACTAACAAGGGGAGAATCGGATGACCCAAGTGAAGACCAAGGTTAGTCAGAACCTTTGACCCATATCACTTCCAGGTTCCAGGGACATGCGGAGATCTGTGAATCTTGGGTCAGACATCCTGCATTGGTCCAGTCAGCTGAGCTGGAGTAGGGCCCAGGGTAGATGGGCAGGGTTGCTCGAACTTGGGTAGTCATGACTCCCCCCGTCCCAGCAGAGCTGTAGAAATGGCGAATTCCTTGCAAAGATTTCTTTGCTATGTTGACCACTCTGGCGGGCCTTTCCCATCCGGTTACACTCTGGAATAGACCTCTACCCTCCTCCAGCCCCAACCCGGGAAGATCAAGATTGTTGATCATGTGGGCAGCAGGTTTCAATGCAGAGTTGATCTTCATGCCAGGCCTCCTGTGGGGCCCAGAAGGCAGTGGCTGACCTCACTGTGTGATGCTGATGGTAGTGGGACCAGAGGACCAGTGCTCTAAGGATAAGCCTGCCAGCCGTCTCCTCCAGAGGCTGCTCTGTGTCACATTCAGCCCCCCACTTGTTTGCGAGAACAGGTTTGGTCAGAGAAGACCTGGAACCCCTTGCTGAACACAGATATGCCAGGAAGAGAGGCCCTAGTCTCCCAGCGGAGGCCTTGTTGGGAGCCTTGCAAAGGCAACGTGACCAACTTGGCCACGGAATCAAGAAGAAAGAGCCCTGGGCTAAAATTGGGAAAACTGACTTTGAATCCCAGGATTGCCATTACGTTATGTAATTCAGCACAAGAAATGCCCCCTCCCTCAGACTTTTTTCATTACCTGCTTCATAGTGGAATGGAATACTCAAGCAGGGTTGTCAGCAAGATCTGGCCATACCCTTGTCTTCAGTAAAACGTAGCCCATCCCACTGGACCCCCAAGACCCTTGAACCTAGGGGCTACGGATGGTCAAGTGGCAGAGTGGGCTGTTCTCTTTGGATCTGGCCTCTTGCTGGCTGAGCTTCCGGTGGCCATGGGCTCTCTCCTCCCCAACGGGCCCTCCATTGGATGCCTTCTTAGCTTCTCTTACAGGCGGTCTTCTGTATTAAGTGAGGATACCACAGCCCCCAAATTCTCCCTAACAACACAGGTGAGAATCCATTCATTGAGTCATTCAGCAGCTTCAGTTACTCAATGCCACTTTTACTCAAATTACCCTCTCAGTCCCTGTTCCTTGACCATCACATATTATCCCAGGCCCTACCTCAGCTTTGGTCTCAACATTTCCCAGTACGTGGGTCCAACCTGTCCTCTAGAGGCACCAGCATCCCCATCTCCCCATCATCATTTTGCCAACCTCCACATCCGACTCTGAGTGTCCTGGAAATCCTTGTCCACATTGTTCTCCTCCACTGTGCTGGAGTTCCTTACACTTAACCACAATCTGTTTCCCCACATCTTTCTGGTTTCTAGTCGCTGGGAGGTGAACGCCGAGCCAAGGTTACGACTTTGCAGGACCTTAAGTTCAGGTCTTGCTTCTGATAGAGGAGCAATTGTGCTTGTTGTTCTTCTGGGCAAAGGTGGAGGCATCTGAGCAGCAAATGATTAAATTTGGAAAACCTGCCAAGGAGTCAGTGGCATAAAGCCAAGAGTCGGATTCAAACCGAGAGGTAGAATAGGTGTTAGCTCAGCTGGTGTGGACAAGTTTTGTCACCAACATTCAGAAAAGGGATCACTCCCACTGAAGAAAGCTGGCCAGCTGCACACGGACACTTGGACTGAACCCCAAAAGATAAGTAGGACCCAGAGTGGAGAGAGGAAATGAAAGGAAGACAGGTAGGTGAGAGCAATTGCACAAAGCAGTGGGTCTCAACTCTGGCTGCACCTTAGAATCACCTTGGGATAAATCTGAAGATGGTATAAAGACATTCATAGGCCCCACCCCCAAGAAACTCCGATTCCCCTGGTCTCAGGTAAGGACTAAGCATTTGTAGTTTTTAAATATTCATTTGTATTTTGTGATTTATGGCAAGTAATCATGTCCCATGCCATCAGAAATTATTTTTAATTTTCTAAAGATTTTTTTTTTATTTGACAGAGAGAGCACGCACAAGCAGAGGGAGCAGCAGGCAGAGGGAGAAGGAGAAGCAAACTCCCCGCTGCGTAGGGAGCCTGCTGCGGGGCTCAGTCCCACATACCTGGGATCATGTTAAGCAGAAGCTTAACTGCCTGAGCCACCCAGGCGCCCAGATTATTTTTAATTTGTAATTATCTGTAATACGGTCCAAGGGACTATACGGTAGTGGTTTGGAAGAAAGTCTTAGAATTTCTACTGCAATCCTGGCTCCTGCCTCATGGGCCATCTGACCAGGAATAATGTCCTGAACTTCTTCAAGTTTATTGTTTTCTCTTCTGTGGAATGGTGACAATGAGAGTATTTTCATCCCATGGAGCTGCTTTGTGGCTCATAGGAGATGACGCCTTCGTGTGCTTACTTCTAACAGTCTGAGCACTGGTCACATTCAATGGCTCTCGAGGATGCCAGTGTGTGCCCGGGGCTGAGGAGCTCCAGCACAAGGTGAAGGATAAGATGGACTGTCTGGGGGACTCTCCTGGGTGTGGGCGAACATCCATATAAGAGGAAGAAGTTGAAAACATTGGGGCTATATTATGGAACAGTTTAATGACAGGGTGAAATGTCGGGGCTTCATCCTGTACAACACAGCAGGAGCCCAGGTTTCAGTGTTTAAAGACGAGGAGTGAACGATGAATGTGATACCTCAGAAAGCTGGAGTTGGTGCAGACTTGCTTGGAGGGAGGGAGATGGAGTCATAGGGACAGGCTGGGATCAGAACGCACAGTGGAAATTGCAGAAGAGGGGGTGAGAGGGAGACGAAGGGCAGAGGAAAAATTGACAGGACCAAGGACCTGGGTGGGCATAAGAGCTCAGAGGATGGAGGCAAGAAAAATAAATGTAAGTTTTCAAGTCTAGCGGGACTAAAGAAATACCCCCTGTGTTGGTTAGGATTATATTTAACTCTGAGTATCAGACACTCAAATCAACAATGGCTTCCGCACAATAGACGTTTATTTCTCCACCGGCTGTAGGTCCAGAGGTCTGCAATTCAAAGCTGGGAAGGCAGCCTTATTCCATACAGGTTTTGGAGATCCATGCTTCTGACAACTCACTCATCTGCCATCCTGGGGTGTGGTCTTTATTCTCACGGTGCCAGCTGGTGGCACTTGAGTTCCAGCAACCCTGTGGAGAAAGGAAGGAAGAACTGGCAAAAGGCAGGAGCTGGGGTCACTCGGAGAAGACTCCTTAGAGCAGCCACTCATCACTTCCACTTATATTCCACTGCCCAGAAATTAGACTTGTGGTCACACCTATTTGCAAGAGATGTGAAGAAGTGTGTTCTTTGTTCTCTAAGTGGCCTTTTCTAACTACCCAGTGAAAAATGCTGAGACATCAGCTATGGTAGAAGTAGATTCTGTTTCTAAAAACGAGAGGGATTTAGATAGTAGAGGAGAGCTAAAGTCTGTGCCGTTGCCTCATTTCCTTAAATGGTGAAGTTGAAATACGGAGTCAGTTTAGGAAAGGCATTTGTCTTTGAATATGCTGAGTTTGAAACAGGGGCCACAGGGTCCAGACTTAGGGTTTGTGGGAGGTGGAATTCTAAGATGGCCCGGAGATTTTTGACCCTCTGGGGTATACACCTTAAATAAACCCCTCCCCGTGGGTGGGATGTGTGAATATGGTGGGAGCATTTACAGTGGCTTGATGGGATGCAAGTCAAGCTGTGGGAAGTTAGCGAGGAAAGAGCTGATGAGCAAGGAGAGGCAGCATCCACAGAAAAAATCCTTAGTACAGTGCACAAAACTCTCTGTGGATGGACCACTGACTCGCTGACCAGACTCTTGCCTCAATCTCTTCCCTTCATACCCGTTCAGAGGATGACTGTCAGGCTTCTGACTTGAGAAACTAGGTGGACACAATGGAAACAACAGAACAAGCATGGATTTGAGCAAGAAGACAAAGGTTGGTTTTGATTGAGTTTGAGTATCTGTGAGAAAACCAGGTGAAGAGACCACAGAAACGGTTGGAATCCTCAGAGGAATGGGATGAGATCAATGTCAGTGGCCTTGAAGGATCATTTCCCTCTTTTTTATAAATTAGCAGTTTGTGGGCTCAGCGGGTCTGAATCAGCTCACGGGAAGATGGGCTCTGAGTTCCCCCACCGAGCTCTTCGAGGTGCTACCTTCCTTGACCACGGAGCTGCCACTGTCACAGGGCTGCGTGGATGTGTCTGTTCCCCTGCCTCTATAAATAGGTAGAGTTAAGGGAACAGAGTCCTTCTCAACCAAATGGTTCCAGTCTCATCTTTAGATGTCGCCATCAATATCTGTGAAACAGACTCTAGGAAAAAGACTAAAAAAGCTATCTTTATTTAGCCTGGAGAAGAGAGGGAGGGAGAACTGTGAATTTGCTAGGAATAAACGGGGCTGCTTTTATCTTTCTGTCCTCAAGGAGGCCAGAGGAGGTCGACTTGGGATACAGTTCTGCAGGGTTGATTCTCCCAAGGCGGTGGGGAGTGGGGATTTTTGTCCCCCGCCCACCGGCCCACCAGGGGTCATTTGGCGCATCTGGAGACATTTTTAGTTATCATGACTGGCAGAGGGTGCACGGGCAGTGTTACTGGCACCCAGTGGGTAGAAGTCAAAGTTGCTGCAAGGCACGGGACAGCTCCACAAAGAACAACCAAGTAGCCCCAAATATCAGTAGTTCCAGGTTGAGAGACCCTGAACTGGAGGAAGTTTAGTTACTTAATTTCTTCTGAAGCAAAGGACAAATAGTCACTCTGTCTGCCTTAGGGGAAAGGGTGCTTTATTTGCATGTTTGTTTAAGGATCTCTTCTGCTGGGAACTGGGATTAGAACCTTGACAGCTGTCAGGAACCCATCTCTCTTAACCACATCTCCTCTTCTATTTGCATGCTCCCGCCTCTTCTCACTGCTGATTGGTCGATCTTTTTAAAATTCCAGGGGAGGCAGCCTGATAGGCTTAGCCGACCACAACCGGCTCCTTCAAAGACTCCATGCACGCAGGCCACCTTCCAGGGCTGGGGCCAGCCTGTGGATGGACGTTTACGCCTTGGTCAGCAGTCCCCGCCCCCGCGCCCCCCCCATAAAATCAGAGGCCACTCATGTAAGGAATAGTCTAGGCATCTTCCCTGGGTAGGAGAACTGAAGCAAGGCAGTGTGAGTCAGAGGAAGCTATTGGCATCAAACACACCATGACCAGCTTTTGTACTTAGTAACTACCATATGGGACAGTGCAGGTGCAGAACACTTCCATCACTGCAGAAGGTTCTGTTGAACAACCCTGCTCCAAAGGAAGTTCTGGACCCAACTGGAGGGGTCAGGTCTAAACGGAAAACAAGTTTTAGGGTCAAGCCTAAAGAGACATCAGAGTCATCTTTTACTAATCTGCAGTCGTTAGTGCTAAGTATGTGTGAGATACTGTGAGCAACTGTGTTACCGAGTTCGTGGAGTGGAATGTCACCTAGGAATTATACGCTGCTGCTCACCAAAGCGAGAGCTTGGAGAATAATTTTACCTGAGGAGGATTGCTGTGACTCACCCATTTGGAAGGGTGCTATAAATGTATAACAGTGAAGAGTAGTGAACAGTGCATAATCAGCTTTTCAAACACCATGACAATAGATGACACACAGAAATTTACAGCTCAGGTGAACAAACAAGTGTGACCAGAGTTGCTAGGCTGACTGGCATGACTTTGGGAGCCTCTGAGGCCTTTCCTCCTCAGCTCCTATCTTTCTTGATCTCTCTTTTCCTCCCCTGGTCTTACTATTCCTCTAAAGAGAACACATTTTCCTCACCCTCTGTGGTTGTCTTTACTGCTGTTCATCAAATACTCCCAGCCCTCCGCCTTCCAGGCACAGGATAGGATTCTGACTGGGAGCAGAGCACACGTGACTAGCTCTGGCTGGTGGCTGGAAGTGCTCTGCCTTTCTCCACCAGAGCACTGAAGGTCCCCTGTCGGCACAGCCACCAGCAACATTTAAGTTGGCAGCTGCTCTGCCTTCCTGGGTCCCTGGGTGACCGCCATGTTTGATGGTCTCCGTCAACCCATTCTGGAAGCACAACGTGAGCAGGAAATAAAGTTTGTTGTTTTCAGATGCTGAGATTTGGGGATTGTTGTTTTACTGGGGCATCATCTAGTCCATCTACCCCAGCACCTTACCCTTCACATATTCATACCCCCCACCGGTCTATCCCATTGCAGTTTGCCGTGTCCATTGGCTGAGGTTGTTTCCTGTTACTTAGAAAAAGTGAGTTGAAACTTTTTCCATCTGTACCAGTCCCCAAACTTGAATGTTTACATGACTAATCTTTTTTATGGGTTGGGGCTCTTGATAGTAGAAGAAGGAGCCATTTCGCCTGCTCAGAAGGGGAAACATTTCCTCCTTAAACTGGTTAAGTACCCTCTGTCTCCTTTATTCTTTGCAGAATGATGACCTTAAGGCTGACAACCTCCTTGGAAAAGAAACTAATGGTGGTTAATAACAACAATGGGGCCGAGAGGAGAAAAAAACACTGAGGAGAAGCTGCTGGGAATAGGTGCCTCCAGGAGATAGAGGTCCCCTGCTAAGGAAATGGACACACAGCTCCCAGGCCAAGAAAGGCCTCACATTCATTCATTCATTCATTTATTCATTTATTAGCAAACAACCATTGAGCATCTAATATGTGCTCTGCCCAGATGGAGCTTATGATCTGTGACAACAGAGACACAAGTAGACAGAAGTGCAGTGAAGGAGATGAACAGGGAATGCGATGGAGGGACTGAGGTGGGAGTGGACAAGGAAGGGCCCTCTGAGGAGGTGACACAGGAGTGGAGACCTGGAGAAAAAGGAGGCAGTCACTCGAGGAGCAGAAGAGCATCATGACAGAGAAACAGCATTTCTGAGGAGAAAAGGTGAGCACATACAATGAATGGGGGGGAGGGGACCCAAAAGCAGCATGACTTGAGTGCAGTGGTGCTGATGGGGTCAGGGGAGAAGGGATGAGTTGGAGAGGTGGGCAGGCACCTTCGGGACATCTGATCTCCTTCTGGGAGAAGGAGGAAGCCCATGGAGGAGATTGGGGAGGGGATGATGTGGGCAAACATCTGTAAAGGCCCTGGTAGTGATGAGTTTAGACTCTGAGGGCCACATGATCACTGTGGCAGCTCTTCAGCTCTGTGGAAGCAGCCACAGGCAATACACAAACAAATGAGCATGACTGTAGTCCTTTTTTTTTCTTTAATATTTTATTTATTTGACAGACAGAGAGAGAGACAGAGAGAGCAAGAACACAAGCAGAGGGAGTGGGAGAGGGAAAGCTGGCTTCCCGCTGAGCAGGGAGCCTGAAGCAGGGCTCAATCCCAGGACCCTAGGATCATGACCTGAGCTGAAGGCAGACGCTTAACAACTGAGCCACCCAGGTGCCCAAAGCATGACTGTATTCCTGTAAAATTTACATATGGACAATAAAACCTGAATCTCATTTCTCATGTGTCACAAAATGTTATTCTTCAGCATTTTTTCCTAACCATTTAATAACGTAAAAATCATCTTAAGCTCATGGACCAGATTTTGCCCACAAGGTAGAGTTGTCCAACCCCTCTGATTTAGATCACTCACGCTGACAAAAATTAAGCAAAGAAACTAGTTAGGGTGACCCCCCTCCCAACTGGCTGGCTGGCTTAGTCGTTAAGGCACGAGACTCTTAATCTTGGGGTTTTGAGTTCAAGTCCCATGTTGGGGGTAGAGTATACTTTAAAAACAAAACCAGAAACCATTTAGGAGGCTTTTGCAAAATAATCCATCAGGAGGTGATGAGGCTTGACTTGGGTGGCTACAGTGGAGGTGATGATGAGAAGGGTTCCAGATGTGCTAGGGCGCAGGACATGCTGATTCACAAGATGTGGGGGTGAGAGCAGGACATGAGTCAGGGACGACTTAGGGTTGGCTCCATTGGCCGAGGCATCCCTGGGAAGGAGCAGAGCTGGGCAAGCAGGGGTTCCCACTGGGCCACTTTGAGTTTGTTTCTGTTTTCGTCTTGATGGGCTTAGCCAGGCAGGAGCCCCAGGAGCAGTACATTCCAAACCTGGATTTTCCCAGAGCCTGTTGCCTACCTGCTGGGGGACCTTGGACAAGTCCCTTCTATTCAATCTTTTGTCTGCTCTCAAGTATGGAGATAATACCTCCTGCCTCTCCCTGTAGAGGTCATGGTGGAGATCAGCCAAGATTTCACTTGAACACAAGTCGGCTCCTCTGTACAACCTTCCCAGCCAAATCCAACTCTAAACGAACTGACGGGTGATTCTTTAGATTTTGGGGGAAGTGGAGGAGCCACATCACTGACTACACATCTGAAAACCCCCTTTAATCTTCTCTGTTCTTTCCACAAAGTACCTCTCCCACTGCAGCTCCTTGGAAGACAAAATGCTCACTGCTTCTTCCTTCCCAACACTTCTGACACCAAATGTGAGGGATGGTTTATCCATGATGACCCATTCTCCAACTCTCCAGACACAACTGGATGTTCTAGAATTCAGAATTCTGACACTAACTGCCCAGAGTTACTGTAGACCCCACAGGCTCAGGGCTCAATCCCATCTGATAGCTCCCACTTCAGACACCAACTGAGTGGATCCAAGGTTACCACCATTTCTGTCCAACTTGGCTACAAATCGGGGGTTCCCATAACCCTATTCTCATGTTTGGTATTTTGTTATGCCAGCCTACGATGCAGGGAAGCACTTGCTTATGTTTCCTGGTTTGTTTCAAAGGAAATGATAAGGGATACAGAGACAGAGCCAGAACAGGGCATGGTACAGAAGGATCCTAGATGTAGGAGCTCCTGTCCCCATGGAGTTGGAGAATGTCACCCTCCCAGCACAGAGATGTGTGCACCAACATGGGCACTCTCTGAACACCATACTTTAGGGATTTTGTGGAGGCCTCATCAGGTAGCAAGATCAATGATTAACTTAGTCTCTAACAGTTCCCCCTTCTCCAGAGGACAGGAGGGGGGTGGAAAGTTCTAAGCTTTTTATCCTGGTTAAGTTTTTCTTCTGGCCAGCCCCTATACAAGAGCCCACCAAGACTCTCCTCATTAGAATAAAAAATGCTCTTATCACCCAGGAAATTCCCAGGGGCTTAGGGGCTCTGGGACAAAGACCAAATGTTAGCACAAAAGAGGCTCTTACCATCCTTATCTCTGAGGAAATTACAAGGGTTTTAGGAGCTCTGTGCCAGCATCCCGACAGAGAGCCAATATAGATTTCTTATTCTGTCACACTGGGTCTTGCCCTTTATCCGCCTCTCCTTAATCTCTCACATGATGCACTCAAAATCCCTGAGTGGAGATGTGGGCAAAGGGGATCTTTGTGGGGATAGGACTGTTCCGTATCTTGAGTGGGGTGGTGTACGTGATGAAATCGTGTAGACCTAAGGGCACAGGCACGCACACACACACTTACACGGAAAACTGGGAAAATCCTACCATCAGTAGATTGTACCAAAGTCACTTTCCTGTTTGTGATTTTGTGCTCCAGTTTGGTAAGATGTTACCACTGAAGGAAACTGAGTAAAGAGCACATGAGATCTCTCTGCATCATTTCTTACAAGTACATGTGAATCTATAATGATCTCAAAATGAAAAGTTTAATTTAAAAAAAAATCTTGGAGGGCGCATGGGTGGCTCAGTCAGTTAAGCATCTGACTCTTGACTATGGCTCAGGTCATGATCTCAAGGTCGTGAGATGGAGCCCAGCGTTGGCTCTACACTGGGCAAGGGGCCTGCTTTAAAATTCTCTCTCCCTCTCCTTCTACCCCCTCCTCCAGCTCGAGGCTTTCTTTCACTCAAAAAAAAAAAAAAAAAAAAAAGATTGGCTCATAAGTTCCACCCAATAAGTTAAAAGCTGACCTAACTTGATAAGCAAAATCCCCTCACGGGGCTCATCACATAATTCCCTCTACTTTTATCTATGCCTGACATTTTTCATTAAATAAAGGTTAATAAATATACCCACCCCCCAACCAGCCAAACATAATCATTTACTTTTCAAAGCTGAGAAACTTTAATCTACCTCACCACAGAAAGAAGAAAATTCTTTAAACACTATGCCAGGGTGAAGAATTATATTATGGTGAAAATAACGTGATTTCAGGCCTTGCATTTGAAAGCTAGAGGTCAGGGAAGAGGGCAAGAACCCAGGCCATGGGTGCTCAGACAGGGAGGGAGAGGGAGGGGCAGGTGGTGTGGGCTGAAGTCCTCCAGATTATTTGAATATGGGACCCCGGCCCTGTCCCCTTCCCCCACAATTCATAATCACCCATCCATTGCAAAAAAGATGAAATTGGGCACTTTGGGCTTGGGCCCTTCCCACCCTCAGCCACAGTCTCAAAGCCCAGGGCTTCATAAGGCAAAGAATGATCATCAAAATCGCTATAATCCAATTATATCAGCTCCTTCTGATAGGGTGTTCTGGGACGCCGGCTCCACAAGACACTTATCATGCATTCCTTGAGGGGCGACTGGGTGGCTCAGTTGTTGGACGTCTACCTTCGGTTCAGGCCATGATCCGAGGGTCCTGGGATCAAGTCCTGCATCGGGCTCCAGGCTCAGTGGGGAGCCTGCTTCTCCCCCTTTCACTCCCTCTGCTTGTGTTCCCTCTTTCACTATCTCTCTTTGTCAAATAAATAAATAAAACCTAAAAACAAAACAAAACAAACAACAACAAAAAAAATGTGTTCCTTGGATAAGAGCCCCGCCGTGCAGGAAGTTAGGAGAACCATGGACAGTCTTCTTGTGTAAAATTCTCCTCAGAAACCTACAAGGTGCAGTAGAATTTAAGACTCAGACAAATCCCTCGATGAGCCCATTTAACTTTGTTTAAATCAGCAATTCTTCACTTGGTTGGATACCTACCAATATCACTTGCTTACCCGGTGTTTGGAGAAAGGCACCTGGGCTGTGATCTTGTGGGCACCTGCTCCCTGCCTGGGTGTGTGTGTTTGCGTGTGTGTGCGTGCGTGTGTGGTCTGCATTCCTTTTGCTGCAGGTGTAAGAGTTAAGGCTCTCTTCCCTTTGCCTGCCCTTCCTTTGCTGCTCTGGAAGGGTAGAGGGCTTCCACCTTCCCAGAGGGGCCACAAGTGCTAGGCTGATGAGCCATCGAGTGTTATTCTGAAATTAAAGAGGAGGGAGAAGGGTTTCCTGAGAGTGGTTTCCTAAGAAGAGGAGGAGCCTTACCTGAAAAGAGCAGAGGGGGTAGACTTGACCAAAACCCTCTGCAAGGAAGGTTCTTTGAAACCTTGGCACCCAGTAGAAGCTGAGTCATTGCCGGGGAGCACCTCATTGCCAGGGAGCATCTCTCCTCCATTCCAGCAGTTGCTGTCACCTCCCACACCCAGGCATCCCGTCACTGCCCTCTCGGCCAGCATTCACCCTGGCCTGCTGACCACCAGCAGGGGCAATGCTTTGCACAATTCCCCTTTTGGCTTTCCTGCCTCAATGTCCTGCACCTGGTCCCTTCCTGCCCCACCCCCAACTTTTCCATACCCCCTTTGAGCCCCAGAAAGAGGGGGCAGGATTCTGAACTCTTAATGGGAGGGGTGGGAAGGGTGGATATTTGGAGGGTGGAACTGAACAAGTGTTAGGTTTCCAGGTCTGGGTCAGGGATTACCAGCACCTCTGCAAAGTAAGCCTTATTACCCCCATTTTACAGATGCGGAAACTGAGGCTCAGGCAGCTTAAGTGGTGTGATGGATATAGCTACTTGGAGGTAGAGTAAGAAATTGAACCCAAAGGAGTCTTACTCAAAAAGTTTGGGGTTTTGGCAGCAGTCAACCCATCCACCCCACCCCCCAGCTGAGATGCCGGCACCCACCTTCACCCATACACCCAGACCCACCTCCCCAGCAAGGCAGAAGACACCAGTGTCTGCTCCACTGGACAGCAAGGCTTCTCCAAAGCAGCTGTCGCCCCTTCTCTACCTCCAGATCAGGAAATACGTACTGAGACGCTGTTACTGGGATGCACCTTTGAGTCCCCGGGACAGTTGGTATATAACACTTTATTTGCTCTTCCTAATCTCCCTGAATGGCAAACAGTTCAAATAGTATAGTAAAATAACACTCCAAAAATGCAACAAGAAAGATCTCATGGCCTATACTCTCACCCCCAAGAAATCACCTCTGTAAAACATCCTGGCATTTGTGTTTTTCTTTCTTACATTTTGTGTTTACACCTTTAAAAAGTATATAAATAACATATGAATACAGCATCCTTTACCAAGAAAAGGTAGGCATAATGAATAAAGCTAACGTCTTTCCCTGACTTCCACAACCAGCCGGTTCTAATCTCCCACCACCAGGAGAAACCCTATTATGAATTCGGTGAGTTCCTTCCAATTGTTAAAAATTCATTTTATGTACATAATTGTGTTCACAGAAAATATGTAACTGTTTCAGAGTTTTTATTTACATAAGCCAGTGTTACGCTGCACACATCATTTGTGCCTTGCATTTTTTTTCTCTCACTGAACACAATCATTTGAGATCTACCCATATCGAAGCACATTGACTTAACTCTTTTTTTTTTTTTTTTGCCATAGGAGAAGTTTTAATAACCCCAAGTGAAGAAGGTCTTTTAAAATACAAAACAAAACCTAGATGCTATAAAAGAAAAGATTGATAGGGGCGCCTGGCTGGCTCAGTCAATAGCTCCTGACTCTTGATCTTGGGGTTGAGTTCAAGCCCCACATTGGGCATAGAGTTTAGTTAATTAAAAAAAAAAAAGAAAACTGATAGATGCAGCTATGTAGAAATAAAAAACAGTCTGTAAGGGGTGCCTGAGTGGCTCAGTGGGTTAGAGCCTCTGCCTTTGGCTCAGGTCATGATCCCAGGGTCTTAGGATCAAGCCTGCTTCCCCTTCTCTCTCTGCCTGCCTCTCTGCCTACTTGTGATTTCTGTCTGTCAAATAAATAGATAAAATCTTAAAAAAAAAAAAAAAAACAGTCTGTAAGACAAAAGCCACCAGAAGAAGAAGCAGATGAGAAATAACTATACATGTGTATTTGTATTTCATATTATGGGAAAATGGATAATTTCTCTCTGTTTAGCTTTACTGAGGTATTGACAAATAAAATCACAAGCTATTTAAAGTGTACGTTGTGGTGAGTTGATACATGTGTACACTGTGAAAAGGTTTTTCCATCTAGTTAATCCATCACATCACACATCTCTTTTTTTTTCTTAGATTTTATTTTTTTAAGTAATTCTCTACACCAAATGTGGGGCTCAAACTCACAGCCCCGAGATCAAGAGCTGCATGCTCTATCGACTGAGCCAGCCAGGTGCCCCTACTTATTTATTTATTTTTAATGAGAACATCTAGGTTCTATTCTCCTAGCAAATTTCAATTATACAGTGCAGTGGTATCCACTGTAGTCACCGTGTTATACGTCAGGTCCTTAAAACCTTATTTATCTTACGGCTGTAGGTCTGTATTCTTTTAGCAACCTCTCCCTGATTCCCCTACTCGCGGCCCCTGGCAACCACTTTTCTACTCTGTTCTGTGAGTTTGACATTTTTGTTTGTTAGATTCCGCATAGAAGTGATACCAGGGAGTATTTGTCTTTGTCTGACTTATTACACTTAGCAGAATACCCTCAAGGTCCATCTATGTTGCTGCAAATGGCTGGATAATGTTTCACTGTGCACGCGCAAACACGTACACACACGTACACACGTACACATATACGTATATATGTGTGTATGTATCTCATGTCTTTTTTATCCACTCACCTCTTGGAGAACACACAGGTTGTTTCCATATCTTGGCTATTGTGAATAATGCTTCAGTGAACTTGGGAGTACAGATATCTCTTTACTATCCTGTCTTTATTTCATTTGAATATAAACCTAGAAGTATGATTGCTGGATCATACGGTAGTTCTTTTTTAAAATTTTTAAAAAGCCTCCATACTGTTTTCCACAGTGGCTGCACCAGTTTGCATTCCCACCAACAGTACACGGGGGTTCCCTTTCCCCACATGCTCCCCAACACTTATCTGTTGTCTTTTTAATGATAGCCATTCTAATAGGTGTGAGGTCGTATCTCATTGCAGCTTTGGTTAGCATTTCCCTGATGTTCAGCACCTTTTTATCCTTTAATGTACTTGTTGTCTATCTGTATGTCTTCTTTGGAAAAATGTCTATTCAGTTCCTCTGCCCATTTTTTAATTGGGCTTTTTCTTTTTTTTTTTTTTTTTTTTTTTTTTTTTTGCTATTGAGTTGTAGGAGTTCTTTATATATTTTGGATATTAACCCCTTATCAGATACATGATTTACAAATATTTTCTCCCATTCTGTAGGTTGCTTTTAATTTTGTTGATAGTTTCCTTTGCTGTGTAGAAGATTTTTAGTTAAGCTTCTCAAGATTTCAAGGGATTAGTCTGGCAAAGACCTGAGATAGGGGTGATAGGATTGCAGCCCATAATACCACAGTCTACTTAACCATCCTTCTTTGGCGGGACACTGGAGCTGCTGCCACTGAAGAGCCTTGAACGGGTCTCCCTGCACATGAGTTTGAACTACAATGGAGCTACCACGGATCATCAACAAAACCATGGTCCTAGACCTGGGCCAACGCTGGGCAAGGGTGCCATTTCCTCAGTGCCAACCCTTGAAATCGTTAGACTTTAAAATTTTTACTTAGCCTCCACGTCACACAAAAGAAAACAAAGCAAAAACAAACCCACATCCAAAAGGACAAACCTAAATCCCATCCTCCCCCTGTCCCCCCACCCCCCACCGCTGCCCCCGCCCCAGCCCCCGCCACCTCTCCACACCCCTCCCCCAGCCACCCGCCACCTCTCACTCCCACCACTGCCAAAGCCACCCCCACAGCTATGGAGTGCTCTTTTTATTTCCCAAATAAATTTTTCAGGAAACTGAGACAAGTAAGGAGAATATTATAATAAAGCACCCATGGGCCTACTTTATCAAATACTCAACTTTATCAATTTTTAACGTTTTTTTCATATTTACTTCCCATCCATGGTTTTATACTTTTCCTACAAATTTATGTAGTAGCCATAACCATAAACAATGCACAGACTAGTTTTGCATATTTTGAAACTTTTTATAAACGGCATTAGACAGCATGAATTTTTTTCCGTTACTTACTTGATTTAGAACCTGCGGTTTCAGAGGCATCCACATTGATCTACGCAGCCGTCGTTCACTTAGGGTAATAGCGGCCCTGTGTTGTCATCCATCCTCCCGTGATTCCCGTTTTTCATTATTGCAGCAATGCTGGGGTGAGCGGTCCTGTTTATGATCTCCTTAGGCATCTGCACAGTGATTTCCCTAGGGAATCTGCCCGGGAGTGGAATTGCTGGGAGGAAGGACAAATCCCTGGGCACTGCTGGATTTTCCCAAATTGCTCTTGAAAGTGATTATACCAGGGGCACCTGGGTGACTCCGTCAGTTCGGTGGCTGCCTGTGGCTCCGGTCATGACCCCAGGATCCTGGGATCGAGGAGCCCTTCTCTCCCTCTCCCTCTGCCTGACGCTCCCCCTGCTTGTTCTCTTTCTCTCTGTGAAAGAAAGAAAGGAAAAAAGAAAGAAAGAAAGATTATAGCAGCTTATACCTTTAAATGTGTAAATGTGTATTAATACTTAAATGTCTACTATTTAACAATGTCTTGATGTATATTTCATGCGCAGTTTCTGAAGACTTCTGATGTCAAGCAGGTTTTCAGATTGGCTTATGGACCATTTGGGCTCCCACCATTCGAAGCACCTGTTTGCATCATTTGTCATTTTCTTATTGTGTCTTTTAAAAAAAAATGACTTCGAGAACATTTTAAGATATTCTAGATTCTTATTTATTGCTGCTTTTTTGCACTGCAAAAATAATTCCTCCAATATGAGTTTTGTCTTTAACTGTGTTCATAGTATCTTTTGTCATAAGAAAGTTCTTAATTGTAATGAGGTCAAGTTGATCAAACGTTGTCTGTAATTGGGAGCTTTTGTGTCTTGTTAAAGACACAACCTGAAATCACAAAGATATCCTGGTCTGTTTTCTTCTAAGAATTATGAAGTTTGGGTTTTCACATTGAAGTCTTTAATTTACAGAGAATTTTTATCCGGTATCTATGATGATTGATGATCCAATAAAGGTAATAATTTGTCCCAGCATCATTTATAAAATAGTCCTTCTTTTCCCAGCTAACGCAATGCAGCCTCTCTCATATATCAGGTTACCAAATATGAGTGGGTTTATTTGCTGGACTATAGTCTATTTGCATCCATGGGGCTACTCTTCTGTCCCTGTGATAATACCACACTGTCTTTAGTATGACTTTATAATAAATCTTCATATTTCATATGGAAAGTTCCCCCCTCCGCGCCCCCACCCCTCTTCTCAATTATCTTAGCTTTCCCTTTTTTGGGTGGGGGGGGCTCTTCCATATTAATATTAAATAAGCTTGTCAAGGTCCACAAAAAATTTCATAGGAATTTTCATTTGTACCGTATAGGATTTATAGATTAAATTCAGAAGAGCTGACACCTTTATGATAGTATCTTTCAACCCATGAATATTGCCCATGAACACTTAAAAATCTCCATTTATTCAGATCTTCTTTTATGTTCTTTAATAATATTTTGTGATTTTTCTCCATAAAGGTCTCACGTATCTTTTGTTAGATTTATTCCTAAGTGCCTTAAAGTTTATTGCAATTGTGAATGACATTTTTTCTGTTATACTTTCTAATTGGTTATTACTTCTGTATAGAAATGTTATGCATTTTTTTATGTCAAACTCTTTCAGCAACTTTGCTGAGTTCTCTTTGTTAGTTTTATTTTTCTTTTTTTCTGGATATCTTCATGGTAATTAATTCCTAGGACTTTCACATCTGAAAGTAGCAGCCCGGATACCCTGACAAGTCTTGTTGCTACCATCAGATCTATCCTGCAGGGGTTTAAGTGAAATATCCAGGGGACCACGTGAGCTGAAATAAAACAGTGGCGATCAGAGCATACAGCAGAGATGGGATAACACTGAGTGTGCATGTCCATGCTTGTAAGTGATGCAAGATAAATTTTTGGTCAGCAGCCAGGACGACCTAAACTCAAACCCCTGCAATAAGCTGGAACCCTCAAAGTTGGCTAAGGTGACACCAGCCCTGTTTTGGTACACCCCACGGCATCCAGCAAAAGCAAGTGCAAACATTTTCCAGAGAAATTAATCCTCAATTAGGGCTCCAAGACTTCCACAGGTTAACATCTATCCATGTGAACTCACAGTAAAAAAATTTCCAGGGGCACCTGGCTGGCTCAGTCTGTGGAGTGTGTGACTCTTCATCTCAGGTTGTGGGTTCGAGTCCCACATTGGGAATAGAGATTACTTAAAAATAAAATCTTAAAAAAAATAGAATCTCCAAGAAAAGCAAATTCCTGTAGGTAAGAGTCAGGAGAAACAACCAGCAAGAGGGTTAAGTCCCTCAGGATATCAGATCCTGGAATCATTAGATAGAGGGATAGAGTAACCATGTCGGGAGTAGAAAGAAATGAGGGACCAAATCACAGAAATGGGCCACCAATGAAAGATTATCAAAATTGGGGGGAACTGGGGCACCTGGGTGGCTCAGTGGGTTAAGCCTCTGCCTTTGGTTTGGGTCATGATCTCGGGGTCCTGGGATCTAGTCCCACATTGGGCTCTCTGCTTGGCAGGGAGCCTGCTTCCCCCCCTCTGCCTGCCTTTCTGCCTACTTGTGATCTCTCTCTCTGTCAAATAAATTTTTTAAAATCTTTAAAAAAAATTTGGTGGGAACTGACCAATATCAATACGCATTTAGTACTTTGAGAAATGAAAAATACAATTAAAAAAAAAATTCAGGGCTGATGAGCAGATTGGACCCAACTAAAGACTTAGTTGAAAGTGTAGTGAACTGGAAGATCAACATGAGGAATTACCGATAATTCAATCCTGACAAGGACGTGGAAACTATAAAAGACGTTACGAGATAATATGTGATAACCTGGTATATGTGTGACAAGTGCCCAAGTGGAGAGAAAAGAATAGAGAATTGAAGAGATTATAGCTGAGAATGTTCTAGTATTGATGAAAGACATCAATCTTCATTTATCCCTATCAGGATGCATTAAGAAGAAAACCCCACCCCCAGAGTGGTGGATAGGATATCCATGGTTCTTGGACACTTCTCCCTTCAAAAGTAGCCTAATTCCCTGCCCCTTGAATGTGGGCTTTGTTTAATGACTTCTACGCCTTTTCATTTGTCTTCTCTATTTTCCATTTCTTCTTCTTCTTTTTTTTTTTTTTTTAGAGGAGGGAGGGGCGGGGGAGAGAGAATCTCGAGCAGGCTCCTTGCCCAGCCCAGATTCTGACACGGAGCTGGATCTCACAACCCTGAGATCGTGACCTGAGCCAAAATCCAGAGTTGGAGGCTTAACTGACTGAGCCACCCAAGGTGCCCCCCTATTTCCCATTTCTTCGTCCTTTCCTTCTTCTTTCTTGAGGATTTCCTCCATCTGACCGTCCAAGTCACTCTTCAGCCCCTAACTACCCTGTGTCATCTGGTATCTCAACTCCCCTCTTTTCCATTTCAAATATTCTATTTTAACTATTGCACTTTTCATACCCAGTGCTGTGTTTCTGCTTGGTTCTTTCTAATGTTTTCTTATGTTGTTTCATGTTACTAACATCTTCCTTTATCTTTCTATGCTTATGAGACTAATTAGAAAATTTGGCCCATCTGTTCTAATATTTATGCTTCTGATGGAATCTGAAATCCAATATGTTGTTCTTTTGAAATATTTGTGCTCCTCGGTGCTCATTTCCCCTGGGGCTCTGGCTCCTCTGTCAGGCAACGAGGACACCCAGACTTTTGTGCTTGTCAGTCCCCATTAGCTCTGTGGACAGTGGGGGTGAGGCAGATGAGATTTTGGGCAGAGAGCCGCAGACATCAGAATACCTCAGTGCTCACCCCATAAAACAACTTCTTGTATCACACACACACACACACACACACACACACACACCCCTCTCCCCAGGGATTAGGAGGTGATACTTCAAAGATCATAATTTACCAGCCCTGGGAGTGCACAGAGCGAGGGCCAGGGAAGAGACTCTCCAGGGACGCTGAGTTCTATTGTCCTCTGCCACTCACAGATGGAGAGCTTCTATTTCTCTCCCGCTGACCCCCAGACCAGAAGCCCGAGTCACAGCAACTGTGCACAGAGCAGGTTCTGTTTCTCCCTGAGTGGTGGCTGGGGACACACAAGAGAATACCTTCAGCGTTCCTGGGGGTGCCTCAGAGCCCCCTCGGTGCTCTCTCCTGGTCAGTTTCTCCGGCATGATCCCTGCAGAAGGACCTGGAAGTTGTGTTTGTCTCAGCATCTTGGTAAGAAACAGAGCTATATCCTGTTCTCATTTCAGAGATGCAAAACCTCCTTTGCCTCCAATGGTATTTAGGACAGCTTTATTATTTTTTTCTTCTGATTTCCCAGTCTGGGTCTGCTGGCTTGCTCTGTCATGTTGTTCTGGCCCCTGTCTTTCATGCTGGAGGCTTTTTCAGATGCTGACAATCCTGGTTTGTGTGTTTATGACCAAGAGCTGGAGCCACAAAGCTGTTTGGAAGTTGGTGTCAACTCTGAGCGTCTTTGTAGCATCCCCTGATGGCCCGTTTGTTGTTGGCCCCATGTTGCCACCTTTTTAGGTGTTTCATCTTGGGAACCTAATAGGAAAGAAAGCAAGGCAGTTTCTGGCTTCATAAAGCAATATATTAACTAAATTCCTTGTTTCTTGGATACAGTCTTCATATGCTCATACCCAGTTTTCTCCATTCCAAAAGTCATCTCCAGACTTCTGTTGGTGTGCAAGGGGGCATGGCTCAGCAGTTGAAGCAGGGAGGAGGCTGAGATCTAGGGTCCTGCTGGTTCCTAAACTGCTTTCAATCACTTATCCCTGTGGACCCCCACCTGTCACACCCAGTCTCCACAGTGTAGGGGCAGCCAGTTCTTGAGCCCGTTGAGGAAGCTCAGGGCTAGATGAATGGGTGCCCCACTTAACCACCATCAGCTTGTGGTATGGCCTCCTTGGACCTGCTGCGTCAGCAACTTCTTGTTCATCCCTGTCTTTCATTGCCTTTTTAGAGTTTAAGTTTCACCTTTTTTTAAATCACAGAAACATTCTTTTTAAAGCTGGCAGTTCACGGGGCACCTAGGTGGCTCAGCGGGTTAAAGCCTCTGCCTTCAGCTCAGGTCATGTTCCCAAGGTCCTGGGATGGAGCCCCGCATTGGGCTCTCTGCTCAGCAGGGAGCCTGCTTCCCTTTCTCTCTGCCTGCCTCTCTGCCTGCTTGTGATCTCTCTCTGTCAAATAAATAAATAAATAAATAAATAAATAAAATATTTAAAAAAAATAAAGTTGGCAGTTCGTTCAATTGACTAACATATTTTTTTATCAATGTCTGTGCCCTCCATTGCGTATTGCATCCCACGTCTTCCTTTGGGTTCATTTCTCTTCTTGCTGAATTACTTTTTCCTGTGGTGAATGTTCTGAGGGAGGTCAATTCTCTGTGTCTTTGTATGCCCGAAAAGAGCTTCATTTTGTCTTTGTTCCTGAATGACAGTCCAGCTGCATATAAACTCGGGCTTTAAACTTAGTATTGGGGGATGCCTGGGTGGCTCAGTTGGTTAAGCAACTGCCTTTGGCTCAGGTCATGACCCTGGAGTTCCAGGATCAAGTCCCACACTGGGCTCCCTGCTCAGCAGGGAGTCTGCTTCTCCCTCTGACCCTCCCTGATTTTCTTCTCTCTCTCTCTCTCTCTCTCTCAAATAAATAAATAAAATCTTAAAAAAAATAAAATAAACTTATTACTTATTACTCCATCGTCTTCCGGCAGATATTGTTGCTACGAGGAAGTCGGCTGAGAATCTAATGGATGGGCCTCTGGGTGTACGTTATCTCTTCCTTATAATAACTGCTATGGTCTGAATGTTTGTGTCCCCCTAAAATTTGGATGTTGAAATTCCAACCCTTCAAGGTGATGGCTTTTGCAAGTGGGGCCTTGGGAGGTGCTGAAGTCATGAAGGTGGAGCCTCATGATTGGGATTATTGTTCTTATATAAGAAACTCTGGCAGGATCCCTGGCCCCTTCCACCATGCGAGGATATGACAAGAAACCTGAGACTCAGACGAGTGCCTTCACCCTACCACACGGGCATATGATCCCCGACCTCCAGCCCCACAACTGTGAGAAATAAAATTCTGAACTTCATAAGCCCCCAGTGTGTGCTACGGTGTCATAGCTGCCTGAACGGACTAGGTCAATGGCGTTTCTGACTGTCTCATTATTCTCCACGCTCTATGGTTTAGTACCATGGGTCTAGGTGTACACTTATATTCCTTGACCTTGCTTGGCACCTGGACTGCCCTGATCATCAAAGGACTCATGTCCTCTTCAATCCAGGAAATTCTCAGGCTTAGCTCTCCAAATGTCACTCCTCCCCTCTCATCTTCTGAGACACCAACTTTCATATGTTGGAGGTTCGTTCAATCACCACTGATTCTTAATTAGCACTTATTTGGATCTCTTCATCTCACCACTGCGTTCTAGGCTGATTATTTTGCACTTTCTTCAACTTCACTAATATACTCTTTGTTGCAGATGTGGAATGTAACCTATCACATTTTTTGATGGTTAATTTTTTTTTTCTCATTTGCAAGAGTCTACCTCTTGGTTCATTTTTGCCTATTTGAATGTCTTATTCTTTTTGAAAAAATTTTATTTAAAGACATTATTTATTTTAGAGAGAGCGCACAAGTGTCAAGGGGCAGAGGGAGAGGGAAAGAGAATGTCAAACAGACACTGTGCTCAGCACGGAGCCCATCGAGGGGCTCAATCTCACAACCGTGAGATCAGGACCTGACCAGAAACCAAGAACCTAACCAGCTGCATCCCTCCCAGGTGCTCCTTAAAAATTTTTTATTTAATAGAAGGTATTTTTTCAGTCTTCTCCTTGAGCCCCTAAACACATTTATTTAAAAAATTCAGCAACTTATTCTATAAAATTAATGCTGTGTACATGACTTCATATTCTGATTATAGATTTTGTCATCTTAGCATTAGAATTCCTCGTATGTTTTATCAAAATAAAGAATTCTTCATCTGTTTTGTTAACAAAAAATGGATTCCTGTATGTTTTATAATTTTCAGTTGAAAATTTCATTGGTTGGGGGTTTTTTCTCCTCTCTGGCATTTCATGTTGTTGTGGTCCCTACTTGGCACCCCAGGGACCCCAGTCCAGAACTAAATCTTTTAATAAATCATTTCCCCCGCCTTTGTGGAGTTTAAATATGTATATAATTTTTTTAAAAAGTTAGCTCCATGCCCAACATGGAGCCCATTGTGGGGCTCGAACTCATGATCATGACTGTGAGATCAAGAGTCAGATGCTCAACTGACTGAGCCACCAGGGTGCCCCTGTGAGGTTTGAATATTAATGGGGAAGGATAGACAATAAACAGATCTATACTATGACAGGTAGTCCTAAGTGCTATGGAAAAACTAAAGCAGGTTAAGGGGACAAGGATTGCATAGTTGGGGGTTCATTTGCACAGTGACCAGGATGCTGCTAGGATTCAGGCTGAAACCAGGCTTCAAGGGTTCTGGAAAGCAGTGTTCCTTTGAAGGGCCTGGCTCAGCTCTCTGCCCCCAACCCCTCCCCTCTGCAGCTCTCTCCCACTGGTTGCTAAACCTCCAGTACCTATATTCAGCCTTCCGCTGAGAACCATGAGCATTTCCGAAGCCAGGGAGCAGAGAGCCGAGGCCTCCACAGAATTTACTTTAAAGTGAAGCAAGGAGTCAGCAGCGGGGCCTGAGGGAGATGAGGTGGGTGACAAGGGAGCAGCCCTTCCCAGGAGTGGGTGTCCTCCTGGGACCGTCTGTCCACAGGGACCAGGAGCTGCTGCCAAGACTGGGAGGGGACAGCCTATGAAGGCTGAGGAGCCTCGGGGCTGCAGGCTGGGGCTGGCTTGTGGCAGGAGAAAGAGGGGAGAAGGAAGGGGTCCTTCCCAGGACCTGGGGAGTGGGGTGACCAAAGAGCCCATGGGGGATAAGAGTGGGCAGCAGCCATGTGCATTTGGCCCCCCTGACAGCTTGGGTCCAGGTGGTGCCCAGCTCCCCGGCGAGCATATACTGAGCCCAGCCCCGGATGAATCAAACAGCCAGTGCCTTTGCAGAGCCTAGATCCACTCAGGATGAAACAGCCCCCTCCCCTATTACAGAGAAAAGGCGCCGTGGTGGTCCCAGCTGAGATTAGCCAAGACTGTGCACGCAGTCCCTGTCTACACATGGAGGTCGCTTTTAGGCAAACAAGCTTGCGTGGGGGAAAGCAGAAAGGGGCCCACAGAGACCCCCTTGCTGAATACAGACAGGCCCATCCGGAGACCCACCTCAGAATATCCACGGACCCTAACTAACCAATGGGCCACTTACAGGGAAGCACAGTTACCCAAAACAGGGAGAATTCCATATATCGCCCTACTTCCTCCTCTTCTCCCTTTAAAAACAGCCCCCACCCACTGCCTGGAGCAGACCACAGACCCTTCCCTCCCCTGCCCTGTTCTCAATAAACTTCACTCCCCTTGTTCGACAACAGGTGAATCCTTTCCCTGACCGTAGCACCAGCTTCCGTCCGGGAGTCCCCCGCATTTGGGGGCTGCCCGACCATCGGACACACACCACATTTAGACCCCACACTAAGGACTTAACAGAATGACACATATAATCCTCAGGCTACTCTTGTGGTAATGCCTTAAGTAATCCCATTTCTCGGTATAACTGGGAGGAAAAAGAGGTTTGGAAGATTAATACTAAAAAAGAAAAAACAAGTCCAACTTGGAGTCATACAGCCCCCACAACCGCAAGCCAAGACTTACAGTTTCAACCCATTCCAGGAAGGTGACTTTTTATTTTTTTATTTAAACATATATATGTTTTATTAAGTAAACCGTGCCAATGTGGGATTCAGACTTGTGACCCTGATTTCAAGAGTCCTGTGCTCCATGGACTGAGCCAGCCCAGGACCCGAGGAATGTGATTTTTTTTTTTAAAGATTTTATTTATTTATTTATTTGACAGAGAGAGAGAGAGAGAGAGAGCACACAAGCAGGGGGAGTGGGAGCAGGCAGAGGGAGAAGGAGAAGCAAAATCCCTGCTGAGCAGGGAGCCCCACTCTGGGCTCGATCCCTAGACCCTGAGATCGTGACCAGGGCTGAAGGTGTGGAGGAAAGTGATCTATTAAAAGTCAGTCTGGGGGCGCCTGGGTGGCTCAGTGGGTTAAAGCCTCTGCCTTCAGCTCAGGTCATGATCCCAGGGTCCTGGGATGGAGCCCCACATGGAGCCCCGCATCAGGCTCTCTGCTCAGCGGGGAGCCTACTTCCTCCTCTCTCTCTGCCTGCCTCTCTGCCTACTTGTGATCTCCGTCTGTCAAATAAATAAATAAAATCTTTAAAAAAAGAAGTCAATCTGAAATTTTCAGATCAGCCCTAGTGAAGTCATCTGCATGATCAAAACTCTGCCCACCCCTTCTCCCCAAAAGGAAGCCCTGGCCTGAAACTGTCCTCACTTTCTCCAATACTTCTTACCCCCACCCTCCTTCCTAGAAAATGCCCCATTTGTATGGCTCCTGAGAGCCCCTCTCTCCTTGCTGGAGGAGACAGATGTTGCCCTATTCAGGAATCACTTTAAAAAGCCAGTCAGACTTCCAGTACTTGGTTGGGTTTTGTGTTTTCACGGTAAGCTCCTGAACATCCCCCAGCTGGTTAAATAGGACTTGAACTTGGGTCTGAAGAACTACAAGCCTGGCTCTGCCACCACGAGGAGGAGGGGCATCAGGGGGAGCTGGTGAAGGAGGGCTCTGGAGAAGAAAAGCTCTGGGGGGCAGGGTGGGGGGGTTGAGCAGCTTGAACAAGCCTGTGTCTGAGCAAGGGGGCAGGGTAGGGGGGACCTGGCAGAAGAAAGGAGAGTCCCCCCTAGGGTTTGAAGCAATTTGCCCTGCCCACCTGCCATCTCACCTTTCCTCCGGCCCTGACCTGTTGTCCTTAACCAGAAACACTCCCTGTAAACTGGCCCATGGTAAGGAAATCCCCTGGGGCTTGAATTCATCCTAGCTGCGCCTTTGAGTGGAGATGGGTAACACAGAGCCAGTGAAACCCATCCCACCCATCCCATCCTATCCCACCCAGACCGAGGGCACAAAGCTCTGAACAAGCATTGCTCTCTTCCAGAGGCTTCTTTTAATACGTAAATATCTGGGGAGGGAATAAGGGGGGATATAATTAAACCTCTAATTTCTCAGAGTAACTAGGTTTACAATGCCTTTATTCAATCAACAAAAACTTGTTAGGGGTCTGCTATGCCTCCCAAGTAAAGCCCGTCCTCCCGAGGGGCCTGGTTCGCTGGGGACCCACCTGCTCCGGGAACCCAGTTGTCCAGGCGGTCCTTCTGCCGCCCCGCGCCCGCCTAGACCGCAGGCGCTGAGCTCGCGCGCCCCCTCGTGGGGCCTCTCGCCACTGCGCGGTCCGGCCCGGCCCGGCGACCCGGGAGCCGAAGGGAAGCTTAGCTCCGACAGGAGGACGGAGCTTCGGTCCCACCAAAGCCAGGGGAGGAGCGGGGGCGATGGCCTGGCGGAGTCCTCCGGCCCTCTTCGTCCCCTAGGCTCGGTTCCACGATCCGGACGCCTCGCCCCCTCAGTCCATCCTGGACGCTGGTGGCAAAACCCCTAGCTGACTGCAAATGGGACCCCTCTGTCCTCCTTCTTTCCTAGCCCCCAGCTCACCCTTCCTGGGTTTTCATTTCAGTTCATTTCCAGCAGAAAATGAGTGACTCAGAAACAATCCACTCTGAACCAGACTCAGAAAATTCTCTTAGTCAAACTCCTTCAAGGTCTTCACCAATTTTTAGTAAGCCAGACTTGAAAATTGCGCCCAGCTTCCAGGTCAAGGCATCAGACACAATACTTCTCTCTGCCCCACCTGGGCTCCGTTAATGCGATGAAATGCCGATGAAAGAAATCAAACAAGATCTAAATACTTGGGGAGACACACTGCGCTCACAGATTGGAAGTCTCAACATGGAGAAGATGTCAGCTCTCAACAAATTGATCTATAGGTTTATTGCAATTTCTATTAAAATCCCAGCAAGATTTTTTGCACAAGTAGACAAGCTTATTCTAAAGTTTATATAGAAATGCACAACCCCCCTAGGAGCTAAAATAATCTTGAAAAAGAATAATACTCTGAGAGGAATCATCCTAGCTGATGTTAAGGCTTAGTATATAGGTAAAGTAATCAGTACTGTGTGATATTTCCAAAGGGCTAAACATATAGGTAAAGGGAACAGAGCAGAGAACCCAAAAATACGGTTCACCACAAAGATGGTGGACTGGTTTTTTACAGAAGTGCAAAATCAATTCAGTGAGGAAAGGTTGACTTTTTGATGAAAGGTAGAGCAACTAGGCATGCAGAGGCCAAGAAATGAACCTTGAGCTAGGCCACACACCAAAAGTAACTCAAAATGAATCACTTAGTTAATTGTAACATGTAAAAACTATAGAACTTGTAGGAGACATGTAGGAGATGGCCTTCAGAATCTAGGGCTGAGCCAAAAGTTCTTCACTTGGAACGATTGACAAATTGGATTTCATCGAAACGGAAAACTAGTTCAGAAAGAGACCCTTTTGAAAGGATGAAGATAAGCTACCGAGTGGGAGAAAATAGTTGCAAATCATAAATCTGACCCTCAAAGGGGCTCACTAATTCTTGGCATTCCTTCTTCATTTTCCTGTTTGAGTCTCTCTCCTCAAATCTCTCTCCCTCACCTTCAGCTGATGGCTGCCCTTGCTTCATGTCTCACTGAGGACACCTAATCACTCGGGAGAGGGCTCCCACGTTCCCACCGCAGCAGCTGCCTCCCACAGTCTGCCTTCTTCCCGGGAGGGGACACAGAGAGGGCAGCACTTCCCTTTGGATCATAATATTCCAGGCCTCTGCCAACTCAGACACTTTCCTCTGCAATTATCCCCTCTCTCTGCCATTGTACATCAAAATTTTCTCTCTATTGGGTCCTTCCTATTAGCATACAAATATGCCATAATAACAGTAATTTTTAAAGGAAAAAAAAATACTCCCTTGACCTATATCCCACCTCCAGACATGACCTCATTTCTCTGACGTCTTTCTGCAGCAAAACTCAAAAGATTCATATACAGTGGCTATCTTCATTTACTTGTTCTGCATTTATTTTTATTATGAAAAATGTTTTATTATAAATAAATATTCACCCAAGTGAGAGAATGGTATAATAAAATCCCATCTACCTGTTACAAGTTGCCTTGTGTCCCTCCCCCACCAAATTCATAAGTTGAGGTTCTAACCCCCAGTACTTCAGAATGTGACCATATTTGAAGAGGTGTTGTAAAGAGGTAATTAAGGTAAAATGAAGTCATACGGGCGGTCCCTGATTCAGTCGGACTAGGACTAGCGTCTGCAGAAGAAGAGACTGGGGCACAAACACCTCAGACCCAAGGGATGACCTGACCGCGTGAGAGCCGGAGGGGGGTTGTGGAAATGGGGGGAGGTAGCTTCTAGAAGCCCAGGGGAGGGGCCTCAGAAGAACCAAACCTTGTTCTTGGACTTCTAGCCTCCACAACTGTGAGAGATTAGATTTCTGTTGTTTAAGACTGAGGTATTTTGTTATGGCGACCGGAGCTGTCTAATGTAATAGCCCTCACCCAGATTCAATAATTATCAAAAGTTTCTCTCAGCTTGATTATTCTATCCCCGTTTTCTGAAGTATTTTATTTTATTAAAAAAAATTTTTTTAGGGGCGCCTGGGTGGCTCAGTGGGTTGGGCCTCTGCTTTCGGCTCGGGTCATGATCTCAGGGTCCTGGGATCAAGCCCTGCATCAGGCTCTCTGCTCTCTGCTGGGGGGTGGGGGAGCCTGCTTCCCCCTCCCCCTCTGCCTCCCTCTCTGCCTACTTGTGATCTCTCTCTGTCAAATAAATAAAGAAAAATCTTTAAATATATATATTTTTTTACAATTATATGTTACAATATATACAATATATATTATAAAATATATATTTTAAAAATATATATTTTTAAAGATTTTTAAAATATATATATATTTTTAAAGATTTTTCTTTATTTATTTGACAGAGAGAGAGAGACAGCGAGAGACGGAACACAAGCAGGGGGAGTGGAAGAGGGAGAAGCAGACTCCCTGCCAAGCAGGGAGCCCGATGCGGGGCTCGATCCCAGGGATCATGACCTGAGCCGAAGGCAAACACTTAACAACTGAGCTGCCCAGGCACCCAAAAAGATTTTATTTTTAAGTAATCTCTAGACCCAACGTAGGGCTCGAATTTACAGTCCCCAGATCAAGAATCGTATGCTCTACTGACTGAGCCAGCCAGGCACCCCCCTTTCTGAAGTATTTTGAAGCCAACCCCAGAGCTCATGTTATTTTGCTCCCATGTGCTTGAATGTGTGTCTGGGGGAGGAAAGCACATTTTCTTACAAAATCCCGATGGTTTTTTCACACTTAGAACATGAGCAAGAACTACTTAGTAATAACTCATAGTCCTTATTCATTATTTCCCAGATTGCCTTTAAATGTCTCCTCAGAGTCACCTGGTGGTGTGTGCAACTCTTGATCTCGGGGTTGTGAGTTGGAACCCCACCTTGGGAGTAGACATTACTTAAAAATAAAATATTTTTTAAATAAATAAATAAATAAAGTGTCTTCAGAGCTGTTTCATTGAATTTAAGATCCACACTGGTTCATCGTGTCTTTTATATTCCTTGTGTCTAGATTAGATATCCCTGAATCCTGCCCCTTTTCATCTCACGGACATACTGAGAAAACCCAGTCAGGTGTGCAGTACTACAGCTCACCTTCTAGATTTGTCTGCTGGCTTTCCTTTTTTTTTAAAGACTGTATTAATTAATTAATTTATTTATTTATTTATTTGTCAGAGAGAGAGAGAGAGCTCAGGAGCACAAGCAGCAAAGTGGCGGGCAGAGGCAGAGAGGGAAGAAGGCTCCCTACTGAGAAAGGAGCCAGGTGAGGAGCTTAATCCCTTAATGATCTGAGCGAAGGCAGCTGCTTAACCGACTGAGCCACCCAGGCATCCCTGTCTGCTGGCTTTCTTATCCTTGTATTCTCCACGTGTATTTGCTCTTTTCTTTTTCCTTTTGTTTTCAAATATTTCAAACATAAAGAAAGCGTGCAAGAACAGTAATAACAAACTTTCTTTTTCTCAAAATATCTGAATATAAGTTGTTTACCTGATGCCCCACCCCCACCGCACCCAAGAATGCTTTAGTGGGCATTTCCTACAAAAAAGGACATTCTCCTACACTCCCCAGCACAATCAAGAAATTAACACAGGGGGCACCTGGGTGGCTCAGTGGGTTAAAACCTCTGCCTTCGGCTCAGGTCATGATCTCAGGGATTGAGGCCCATGTTGGGCTCTCTGCTCAGCAGGGAGCCTGCTTCCTCCTCCTCTCTCTCTGCCTGCCTCTCTGCCCACTTGTGATCTCTCTGTCAAATAAATAAAATCTTAAAAAAAAAAAAAGAAATTAACACGGATACATCGCTGCCCCCTAGTTTATACATTTCATTCAAGTTTCACTGATTGTCTCAATAGTGTCTTTTGTATCAGAAGGATCCAGTCCTGATTCATGTGCGCCCCTTAGTTGTCATGTCTCCTTCCATCTAGAATAGTTCCTTGACAGGACCTTGACAGTTTTGAAGGTGATAACCCCGTTCTTTCGTGTAATGTTACTTCCATTCGGTTTTGTTGGCTATTTCCTCATGATCAGATTCAGGATATACTTCTTTGGCAGGAGTGTCTTGGAGGTGGTTCTACATCTTTGTCACGGAGTGCTGGTGGATGGTACATGATTTCAAGTTGTCCCATTACTGATGATGTTAACATCGATGAGTTAACTGAGGTGGTGAATGCCAGGTTTCTCCACTGAAAGCTATTCTTTTCCTCTTGGTAACTAATAAGTATTTTGGAGCTCTGTAATAGCCTCTTCAAACTTGCACTCACAAGTTTCAGCATGCTTTGATATTTCTTGGCTGAGTTCATCATTAGTATGAGGATTGCCAAATTTTCTAATTCCATCATTCCTTCTGCAGCTAATGGTCGGCATTCTATTGTAAGGAAGAGCTTTGTCATTGCCCCCCACCCCGCCTCTTTCTATCTGTGTAGGTTGGTGGAATTCTACTTTATTCACTGGCTTATCATCTGCAGTTATTATTACTAATTTGATGACCCAGTAGCCCCAGAGTTGATGAGTGAGAGCTCACATGCTGGCTCATATATCCCTGTGACATGTTTTGAGCACTTCTTTGCTTTCTGGTACAAGATATTTCAGGTTTATCTTGTGCTTTTCCTGCTTCAGTCTTGGAATCAGCCATTTCTCCAAGGAACTCTGCTTCCTTTTAGGAGATGGTGGTATTTAGAAACCAAGATCTGGGCACTTGGTGTGCTCTTTGATTTTGGACGGTGTTGCTCCCAGGCCGTCCCAGTGGAAAGAGTTAGCAAATTTTTCTCTCTACACAAACTTTCATCTCTCTTTGTTTTCACATCTAATTCCAGTCCAACACCAGGGGATTCTTTCTAATTTTGTCCTTTTTATATTTATAACATTTTTGCCACCAGTGAGAAACGTGAATCCGATTATCCTCAATACATTTGCTTATTTGATGAAACCTCGTACGTAACCAACCTTCTACCAATTCTTCCAACACAGCTCCCCCACACACACAGATTCCCCCATCTCTCTACTCAGGTTCTAACACCTGGCACCAGGTTGACCCCCTCCACCCCCAACCATGGATACCCATCTGGCCCAGCTGTACCTAACAGATTTTGGACTAAATTATTCAGGAAGGGAGGGAAAGAGGGAGGAAAGAGAGAAGAGGAAGGATCCGTTTTTTCTTCCACTTAATCAGGAAACAATATGAGGTCATCAGCTACTTCTCATGGTCGTGTCTCAGGCCTGGGACTCCTTGCCCCCTGTAGTATGTCACACAGCTGTTTACCCCCTTCTGACTCTCCTACTTCACTGGCTGCCCCTTCCAGGCTGGATCCTCCTCAGCTTCATGAGCTGTAAATGCCGGAAATGCGGAAGACTCCAGACCCCCTGCTCAGACTTATTCTCTCTCCCCCAGCCCTCATTTTCCAAGTTATTTCTTCCAGTCCCAAGACTTTAAAAACCATACGCTGAGGACTTCCAAATTTTTATCTCAAGTCCCAATCTCTCCTCTACCTCCAGACTCAAATATCCAATTGCCTCTTGTAATTGTATGTCTAATTAGAAATCCCAAGTTAGCATACCGCAAACCAAACTCCCAAAGCTGTCTCCAGTTTTGCATCAAATCCAACAGCATATTCTGTCAGTGATACCTTCAAAATCTATCCCAAGACCAGTACTTCCAATTTCCATCTCTACCCTCCACTCCACTCCATTCCCTAGGAATATGTCTGCAAGCCTCCTGACCAGCCCCCTTGCTTCCTCCCGTTCCCAAATTCTCCACCCCTACCACCAGCCCCCCAGCCCCAGCAGCCACAGTGATCCTGCTAAAATGTGAATCCCACTTCCAGTTCTCAGGATAGAAAAGACAAAACTATTTTAGAATTTACGACTAACAGACAAAAAGCACAAAGGGCACTAGACACTGTATAAATGAGAAAAGAAAACAAAATAAGAGGGAAATAAAGAGAATGATTTTAAAAATTAGAGAGAAAATGACAGATGTGCAAGTCAGGCAACAGCGGTCCAACCTCACATAATCATAGTCCCCAGAGGAGAAAATCAAAACAATGGAACAGAAAGAATTATTTGAAAAATAATTAAAGAAAACACAAGGGAAGACTTAAATCTCTATATCTATATACTGAAAGGATGAATTGACTAAAATAACTTCATTTAGAAACATATCCTAATATGTCTAAGCATCAGAAGAATCTTCATGACCAGAAGAGACAAATCCTGGGAGGAAAGAACTAGGGACAAGGGACTGGCGATGGGGTGAAGCTTGCAGACACACAAACACACAGGTGCACACCCACACAGGTGCACATGCATTCACATGCACACACACACACAACACTTTGTGTCAAACAGCAATAATTTGGGAATGGTCTCGGGTGAAGCAATGAGTGTGTGAGCTTGGGTTGTAAAACAGGGCCATGCTCCAGCCCTACTGGTTGGGAGGAACAGGGAGCAACCATAGTAAGGAAAAATGAGTAACCCAGAAACCCTTCTGACTGTGAATGTCCCTCCCCCACCTCTGCCCCCACCGCACTGCCCTCTCCAGTAATTAAAAACAATTGTTCTCTGCCCTTTTCTCAAAACAGGAGGTTCATACATATCTAGAAGATTCCCGCAAACATATGAGGAAAGACATACCTGTGGACTATGGCAACAAACAGAAGAACGATACCTGAGGAAATAGTTAATAAAGCAGGAAGGAGAGAATTAAAAAAAATATATTGAGAATATCTTTGGGGCAGACAAAAAGATAAGGCGTCCATGAGAAAAAACAATCTATTTTGAAAAATATTTAAAAATATTTATATTTAAATTAAAAATATAAAGTACAAAATACACTGAGATAAATTCAGTAAATGGGAATAACAGAAGGGACTCAGCTGAAGAGCAAATTAGTGAGCTGAAAGACGGAGATGAAGAATTCTTCCAGAAGGCAGTAGAAGGTATAAGGTTATACAAATCATCAGAGAAGAGATACAAGATGTGGACAGCAAATCCAGAATTCCAACACCTGTTTGCTAGATATTCAGAAAAGAAAAAAAGAGATTAGAGGGAAGATGATATCTAATGGAGTATAGAGTAGAAATACAGATATAAAATTTCCCAAAACTTAAGGAAGATATTAGTCTCAGGTCAAAAGAGCTCTGTTATAACTTTATAATCTGACACATCTTTGTATAATTTAAGAACAAGAATAAAGAGAAAAGCCTAAGAAATTTCTCTGAGAAAAAAATTATTTATAAAAGCATATGGTCAGGTTGATATTAATAAGGTTTATTAAAAATTCACAATATGGGGCCACCTGGGTGGCTCAGTCGGTTGAGCGTCCAACTCTTGGTTTCAGCTCAAGTCATGTTCTTGGGGTGCTGAGATTAAGCTCCCGTCAGGCTCCACGCTCAGTGGGGAGTCTGCCTGAAGATCCTCCCTCTCCCTCCGCCTCTCTCCCTGTCCCTAAAGTAAAAAATAAATCTTTCAAAAATCTTTTTCTTTAGTTAACAATATTAATATATCAGCCAAAATATATTGCAGGTGGCAAGCATTTATGACTTCTAAATAACTGAGGTTAAACAAAACAAACAGGCCAAAGTTACTAACTATTTACAACTGAGCAATATGAGAGACTGTATGACTTATGGGATATAGCCAAGTCGTACTCAGAGGAAAAATTATAGTCTTAATGCATTCGTTTGATAATAAGAAAGAATAAAAATAAATGAACTGTGCTTTTAAATTAAGAAGCTAGGGGGAAAAGAAGAGCAAAAGGAATACAAAGAAATGAAAAGGAATTAATAATGATAAAAAGCAAGATTTAAGGGAAGAGAAAAACAGCAGAGCCATTGTTCAACGAAAAGGAAACATGGCTCTTTAAAACCATTACTAATACAGACAAACTTCAGGCCAATGTAACGTTAGCCAAGCAAAGAAAAAGGTGAAGAACTTGAACAGGAGTAAGAGTGAAAAATGGACAGATGAGACAGACAGAAGGGATTATTAAAATGGAAACAAACAAAAAACCCCCACAACGTTTTACGAATAAATAAGAAAGCCTACACAAAATAATGACAAGAATAGGCCCAAGAACAAGCAAAATACCCGAATGGACCAATAAACAGAGACAAAACTGCAACGGTGGTCAGGTGCCAAATTCAAAAAGTACTTGATCCTGATGGTATTTGAGGAGTTCTACCAAACATGCAAATTATTGAAGAGTACCCATCTTGTATCACAGAATGAGACAGGAGTCTTCATCTCATTTTCTTTTCTTTTTTTTTTTTTTTTTGTTATTAAAGATTTTATTTATTTGACACAGAGAGAGTGAGAGAGATCACAAGCAGGCAGAGAGAAAAGGGGAAGCAGGCCGCCTGCTGAGCAGAGAGCCCAATGCGGGGCTCGATCCCAGGACCCTGAGATCATGACCTGACCCGAAAGCAGAGGCTTAACCTACTGAGCCACCCAGGCGCACCTCAATCTCATTTTCTGAGATCACCCTGACCCTAAACAAAAGCAGAGTTCCCTCCCACTTGTTAACACAGATACAAAAATACGAATCAATAGGGAAAAGGAGGGGAAAAATAAATCAAGATGAAATCAGAGAGCGAGACAAATCATAAGAGAAACAAACTGAGGGTTGCTGGAGGGCAAAGGGGTGGGGGATGGGGGTAACTGGTTGATGGACTTCAGAGAGGGTATGTGTTGTGATAAGCACTAGGTATTACCTAAGACTGATGAATCACTGACCTCTAACTCTGAAATTAATAATACACTATATGGTAATTAATTGAATTTAAATTAAAAATACATAAATAAAACTAATCACTGGGGGGAAAAAATGAATCCATCAATGATTAAGTAGGGTTGTTCTAGAAGAATATGCAAGAAAACAGCTGAACAAAAAAAACTGAGTTCATAGGCAGGCAGATTCCATATGGGTCTTGCGGTTTTTTTGGGCGGGGGGTTCTCTTAGTTCTTTAGATGACATTGTTATTAGGAGGCCGTACAGGGGGTATTGCACATCCTGGATCCAACAGCATAACAGCCACACACTTACAGAAGTAGAGAAGAAAAAAGGAAGTTCAGTTTCTTGTGGACATCATGGGGGTCTCTGTAACAGTTTTGGTCTGCATTCCTGTGGATTTACTAATTATGCAACACTAACAATTTCATTATCTTAAATGTATCTGTCTCTGTTGCTCAAAGCTGATACAAATCCCGGTTAAACTTCCAAGGACATTTTTCTGCGCAACTCGACAAACTAATTCTGAGCTTCTTGTGAAAACATAACACATCCACATTTCAGGCAGTGGAAGAAAGAAGTGAGAAAGAGAAAAGTACAGTGCCTGTAGCAGCAAAGTGAACCCTCCCCGCCAAATCCCCCATAGCTGGCTGCTTGTTTCCCTGCCTCCCACCAGAGCTAGTTCTCATGGGAGCCCCAAGCTGCAAAGGAGTCTGGGAAATGTAGTTCTGAGTACAGCACGGCCATTAAAAAATACTCCAGATGAATTAAAGACTTAACTGTAGAAGGAAAAAAAATTTTAAATATTAGAATAAATGACAGAAGACCATCTTTTTTACTTTCGAGTAATGAAGACTTATTTAAACAATAAAATCTGCAAACCAAATCATAGGGAGATTTTTACATAAAGAAAACTTCACAAATCAAAATTAAGTATTTTGGCACAAAATATCATAAACACATTTAAAGAACAATCAACACACTGATGGCAAACTTATTTTTCTGAGAGAGAGAGAGAAAGAGAAAGAGAGCTCACTCGAGTGGGGGGAGGAACAAAAGGAGAGGGAGGAGGAGAATCTCAAGCAGACTCCCCACTGAGCACAGAGCCCCACAAGGCACTCCATCCCACCATCCTGGGATCATGACCTGAGCTGAAGCCAAGCGTCAGCTTAACCGATGGAGCCACCCAGGCACCCTGGCAAACATTTTAAATATATAGAAATGGAACTAAAATCTAGCATTTATAGAATATCTATAAATCAATAGGAGAAAAGAAAAACCGCCCAATAGAAAAAAACCAAAAAACAAAAAACAGTAGCTACAAGTAGGCAATTCGTGAAAGAGGAAAATCTGAATGGCTAATAAACAAAAAGATGCTTAATCCCAGGATTAATCCAGGACATGTGAATCAAAACTCCACAACTTTTAATCCGCAGCTTGGCATAAAAAGCATTGTTTTAGGGGCCCCTGGGTGGCTCAGCTGGTAAGCATCTGCCTTTGACTCAGGTCATGATCCCTGGGTTCTGGGATAGAGCCCCATCTAAGAAGGAAGCCGGCTTCTCCCTCTTCCTCTCCCTGCAGCTCCCCCTGCTTATGTGCGCTCTCTCGCTCTCTCTCTCTCTCTCTCTGTCAAATAAATAAATAAATAAAATCTTTGGGGGGAAAAAGAACACCTTGTTTCACAACACCAAGTATTAGGGTGCGGGAAAGGAGCGCTAACTGGTACAGCCACATTGGAGAGGGGTTTGATGGTGTCTGTTCAAAACAGAAAATGTGCATGTCCTTATAACCTAGTCATTCTGTGTGTCAGCACTGGAAAGACACATGTGTAGAAACACACGTGAGCCCTTACATATGTGTGCAGGAACGATCTCTATGGTAATTCTGAAATAACTAAATAGTGATACAGAACAGTAAGGGGTGGTATACTGTAGGATAGAAGATGACTCTGTGGGCAAAATGAATGAAGCAGGTTGAAATGCACCCATGTATCATGGATATGCAAAATAGCAGTGAGTGAAAAAGCCAGTTGCAGATGTAGGGATTCAGAAAATGTCATCCTAAAATATGCCACTTTGGCATATTGATTATTTTGAATCAAAGGTACTTGAGAGACAGCTGGTACAAGGACGCTCTGACCCTCCTTTCTGCTTCTGGAAGCAGGAAATAAATCCCACAGGAACGGCACCCACCCTGTACCAGGAGGGCAGGAGGCCTCCTTATCACCAGAGACAGTGAACGGGGCCGAGCGGGCTGGGTAAACAAACCTTGTTACTTCTGCATTACCTTATTGCCTTGAGCCCAAACACCTTCGTCTTGTCAATTCCTCACAAATTTATTGTTTCTTTGTCTGAAAGATATAAAAATCTTCTGCTCTGATCAATTCTTTGAGTCTCATATCTTTGTGGGGCTCTGGACATATATAATTAAATTTGGTTTTGTCTTCTTCATCTCTTTCTTACAGGGGGATCTCAGCCAAGAACCTAGAAAGGTAGAGGGAAAATTATTTTTCCTTCCCTTTACAGAACATATATGATACCATTTATATTTTTTTAAAAAAACACGCTCCTGGGGTGCCTGGGTGGCTCAGTGGGTTAAAGCCTCTGCCTTAGGCTCAGGTCAGGATCCCAGAGTCCTGGGATCAAGCCCCGCTTTGTGGGGTGGGGGTGGGGGTCTCTGCTCAGTGGGGAGCCTGCTTCCTTCTCTCTCTCTCTGCCTGCCTCTTTGCCTAATTGTGATCTCTGTCTGTCAAATAAATAAATAAAATCTTAAAAAAAAAAGAAAATGACTTAATATTTACAATTTTAAAAAATAAATAAAATAAAAAGCATGCACCTAAAACAATACCATAAATATGTTTTTTGATCTAATAGATTTAAATATATATATATGTATTATTATTACTCTTTTTTAATCTGAAGGATCTACACCAAAATTAGTGTCTCCCTCTGGATATGGGGAGGGGCAAAATAGTGTTGTCAATGGATACTTTAAACTTATTCTTTTATCATCTCTAAAGTGAACAGATTCATGTATTGAAACAAATTCTAACTCCAAATTACAAAGAATAGAAATTTATATCAGAATGGTTTGTAGATTGTCCATAGGCTGTGTGCCTCATTGTGATCACTGAGAGCAGATCACAGACGGTTCCCATGGCAGTAGCTTTCAGTGAAGCCATTTGCTGTCTTCACCAAAAGCTCCTCCCTCCTGCTCTTTCCGGAAGGGCCGGGCCTGTCAGACTCCAGAGTGGACAGAGCCGGGAGCCAGGTCTCTACCCGCCTCGATGGGACCCCGCAAGCCTCTGGGTGCCTCTCGGGAGGCACGTCCCAAGCTGTGCTGATTTACACAGTTCACACCCATGGGTCTCAGACGGAACTCTCCGGTGTTGCCTGCCGGTCCAGCAGCTGAGAAGACGCCTGGACAGTCAGGATTCGAGTTCTCCGTCCCCTGGTCTCCTGGGTTCCCATTCCTCTGTTGTCTATTCTGCGCCCAACACCCTAACACGGCCGAGGCTCTTTCTTGAGGCTGCTTCCCCAGAGAGAGCTAGGCAGGCTTGGGGGTGGCCCTCCCCACTGCAGGCAGCAGACCCCGGCCCCCAGAGACCCGGTCTCCCCAGGACCTTTCCAGCTCTTCGTCCCAGCTGGGAGACCGGCCACCCAAGTATCACTGTCCCAATCCCATCCCAGCACTTCACCCCTCCCTTATCTCCAGCTCTGGGGACTGGCCTGACACACCCAGAATATATTTGTTGATGCAATGACGGCTCTCTGTCTCTCACTTCTCATTATCCCCACTTCTCAGTGAGGTAAACTGAGAGCAGGGGACCTTCCCTGAGTGAGAATCAGAGACTGGAGCTGGGGACCTTGTCCTTGCCTTGTTTTCCTGCTCATTCCCTGTCTCCCCTGAAGGCTTGAGCTTATGACCATGCAGCTAACCTGAAGGGAATCAGGATCCCCAGGCTGTCCCTCCACAGCCTGGCCAATTGCCTCCTCCCCGCTCTGGAGCTCATCCCCGGCAGGCTTAATTAACTTCCAGAGACACTTGATAGCCCTGGGTGATAGGAGCTATAAAATTGTGAAGTCTGATTAAAAATAATAATGAGAATGCCTATTGTCGATTAGCCTGTGCCTGGTCCCTCAACAAGGGTTAATTAATTAATCAGCCTCCGTGCAGCCTGGGGAGGAGACAAGGGTTATCTGCACCCTTTTAAGAAGTTGTGGGACGGGGCAGTGGGAGGAAGGGCTTTGCTTGCCTCTCCTAGACCTTTCTAGCTGCTGGAGGAGAGCTCAGGTCAGCCCTCAGCATGCCCCCTTTTAGGCTGCCTACTAGCTGTGTGGCTGGAGAAGGTGGCTTCCCATCCCCAGGCCTCAGTTTCCCCATCTGTAAAATTCAGAATATGGAGTGATGGCTTTCCAGAGCTTCTTCCAGCCCCAGTGTTGGGGGCGACCCCGGTGGCCAGAGGGCTGTATCTACGAACACAGCCTTGGGATGCAAGGCAGGGCTGCGGTCTGTAGGGAAAGGAGGTCCAGCCCCTTACCCCTGCGCCCACTCCCGCTCCGCAGTAAGACCCTTGCTTGTTAACCTCTCTGACCCTGGATGCCTTCATTTTTGTTTAATTATGGTAAAAATGTACATTACATAAATTTTAACATCCTAACTGCTTTTTGTGTGTTCAGAACAACTATATTAAGGACATTCACATTGTTGGGCCATCCATCTCCAAATGTTTTCAGTTTGCAAACCTGACACTGTGTGCCCATGAAACAATAGCCCCCCACCCCCTCACCACCCCCTCTCCCTGGCAACCACCATTCTACTCTTCTGTCTCTGTGAATTTGACTAGTCTAAGTATCTCACTGTGAGTGGACCCATTCAGTGGTTTGTCCTTTTGTGACTGACTTACTTCACGTAGCATAACGTCCTTGGCTCATCCTTGTTGTAACTGCCCTTGGCTTTGACTTTGGGATTTTTTCCCCATCTTCTAGGATTCCAGCCTGGTGTGGGCGGGAGTGGGGTTGGGGGGGACAGGTGTGGGGGTGGAGACCGGCTGTGAGACTCCTTCTCACGCAGGAAGATTCTGGATAAAAGGGCACAGCCTCTGGGCATGTCAGTTTTACTCACTGGTAAATATTGTAAAACATTTTACATTAAAATAAACACAAATATATTACAAGACAGAATGTAAAACGCACATAAATTTTTCACTCAAAACTTGAATTCTGTGCTTGTGTTATTTTTCTCCAACCTTGGACCCTGAGGGGATATGATGGGAAGCTGGGACCTGGCCTGAAATCTGGTCTGCTCTGGCTTGAAGCGCCTGCCCGGGGCTGCCTGGGAGGGGCCTGTGCCTTGGAGCTCTGCCACACCACAGAAACCTGAGGGATCTAGAGGGTTCTACTGCTGCCCATTAGACACGCACCTTCCCAGCCAAGGTACCTGCGGCTGGGGACCAGCTGTCTTGGATTTGAGTGTCCCCCGTGACCTGGCATCTCTGGTGGAGGCAGACAGGAGGGAGGAGGCAGAGGGAGGCCAGCTTTGGGCCTCTGGCTCTCTGTGCTCCCCAGCCCTGCCCACAATCAGAAGTTGTCAGAGGCAGTAGCGGCTTGCTGAGGGGGGCAGGCGGGGAGCCGGGGAGCCGAGGGCCTCCCAGAGGCCGCTGGGAAGCCCGGGAACCCCTTACCCGCAGGTTCTGCCACTGCCCGAGTGCCTCACAGTGAATTCGGCTTGAGAGATGAGCGCCGGAAGTTGCCCATTTAATTTAATTTATTTCAATTTAATTTTAATTTAAGCTATTGCGCATTTGCTCCCCCAGCTCTCCTTTTTCACTCCCGAGGTTGCTAAATGATTGCAGCTCGTGAAGAAAGGGAAGATGGAAAATGGCCAGAGAGCCCAGAGGAGCCCAACCCCATACCCCAGACACCGGAGGCTTTGAGGCCCAAAGATAGAGGGCTTCTGAGTGCGCAGAGGATGGGGAGGAGGGACCGGCTCTCTGTGCTTGCTCGTGGGAATTACCCTCACTGAAACTCAGTTCTCCAACTGCAAAAGGCGGTGATAATAATCATGCTTAAAGGTTTCACAGGTGTATGGACCTCAAAAAAATTAAGTAAGTGCCAAAAGGTTACCAGAAAGATGAGACTTAAAATGTAGGAATGTTGGAAAGACGGTTCTTTTTGGATTACAAGCAAACTGTCTTGGAGGTCGGAAACCTGGATTTGTCTGTCTTGGGGACCAGCCTTCCCTTTGTTCTGAAATGAGCTCTTCGTTTGCCTGGGGTGAGACAAGGACCTGCCCCCTGTTTGGGGGTCGGGGTGGGCAGACACCTGCTGACCAAGAGGCCCAAGCCCCCCACCCCCGACACAGTGAGCTCTCCCCCATCCCTGCCCGCTGGCCAACCTGCATGCTTTCCCACAAGGTTCGAGGAGCCCCGGTGAGAACTGACAGCCACCTGGGTGAGGAAGCCAAAGAGGGGGCCCAGGCCTGGGAGGGGTGGCTGGGCCCCGCTGGGAGCCAGCTCACTGCTTCCCCTCTGTCTCTCCAGGGCCCTGGTCTTAACTCCCTTCAAAATCATCTCAGGAGCAGCTTCTGGCTCCATCGCTCTGTCTTCTCATTTCCTCTGGCTTCTCATTTGCTCTCAATTCTTTGTGTCTGTCTTTACCTCAGTCCGTTTAGTGTGCCTCAGGGGTCCTTCTTGTCCCTACTCCCTATCCAGGCCCCTGCCCCAAGACACTCCAGATGATTCTGCTGAGCACCACACAGAGAAAATGGCTTCTTGGCCAAACTTTCGGCCTTGCTTTGTCTCAATCTTCCCAGTGCTGGGCTAAAACGTTCTGAGGGCTCCCAGGGTTTACTGAGGAGCAGAGGCAGCCTAAGAGAGGGGTTATGGGGTCCCAGGGTGGCTCAGTTGGGTAAGCATCCAACTTTTGTTTCAGCTCAGGTCAGGATCTCTGGTCAGGGGATGGAGGCCACATGGGTTTTTGTGCTCAGCCGGGAGTCTGCTATGAGATTCTTTCTCTCCCTCTCCCTCCCTCTGCCTTTCCCCCTGCTCTCTGTCAAATAAATAAATCTCTCTTTTTTTAAGATTTTATTTATTTGGGAGTGCCTGGGTGTCTCAGTCGTTAGGCATCTGCCTTCAGCTCAGGTCATGGTCCCAGGGTCCTTGGATCGAGCCCCACGTCGGGCTCCCTGCTCAGAGGGAAACCTGCTTCTCTGTTTCCCACTCCCCCTGCTTCTGCTCCCTCTCTGGCTGTCTCTCTCTCTCTCTCTGTCAAATAAATGGATGAAATCTTAAAAAATATATATATTTTATTTATTGATCTGAGATAGAGAGAGAGAGAGCACTCAGAGAAGGGTAGAGGGAGGGGGAGAAGCAGATCTCCCGCTCATCAAAGAAATAAATCTTTAAAAGGGGGAGTGGTTATAGTCATGGCCAGGTCCACATCTGACCTCACCTCTCACTAGCTGTGTGACCTTGGGCAAGTTACTCAACCCCTCTGAGCTTCAACTTCCTCATCTGCAAAATGGGGTGTAATGGGTAAATGAGTAGATGCCTAGGAAGCATTCAGAGCAAGGCTTAGCACACAGCGAAGGCTATATGTTTGCTGTTATTAATGCTGGCCTTTGCTGCTGGTTGTAGAGGGCGGAGGTGGGACAGTGCTGGGGGCAAGGGGGCATAGATCTTTCCTTCCCCTGGAGAGGGCTATGTGCCTGGAATTCTTTCTAGAAGAGGAAGCATTAACATCTGTCTCCTCCCGTATGCCCCCCTTCCACTGCATTTCCACATCCTTCTTTTCATTGCTCTGTCTCAGCCAGAGAGCTCAGGCCTCCATGCTCCCCAACATTCTTCCAAACTGTCTTTTTTTTTTTTTTTTTTTTGAGAGAGAGAGAGAGAGAGAGTCTAAGTATGTATGAGATGGGGGAGGGGCAGAGGGCGAGAGAGAATCTGAAACAGGCCCCACGCACGCCCTGTTTGGAGCCAAGGCAGGGCTCCATCTCATCACCCTGAAATCATGACCTGAGCCAAAATCAAGAGTTGGATGTTTAACTGCCTGAGTCCCCAGACCCCCCTTCCAGCTCATCTTTCTGCCGATGTCTCATCTCATGCTGTGGCCGAGGTGGGAGTCACGATTCCGGGGAGTGCTGTTCACAGCAGCTGTGATGTTTACATACAGGACTTGAGTCCTCCCCCTGCTCTTATTTCTGGCTTTGGGGTCCCTAGGAGACCTGGCAAATGGCAGCCCAGAAGAGAAGGGTCTTTCTGCCTGGGGATCATCTCCAGCCCAGCCCAGAAAGAGCTGGAGAGGCCGGCTCTTCCTCCTGGAAGAGTGGGCGAGGGGACAGCTACTGTGGTAATGAGACAGTCCTAGCTTTCTGCACGGGTTGGGCACTGGGGAGGGGTAGCTGTAAGCCCGGGGTGCCCAGGATGCCTGTCTGTCCCCATGTCCATTTATTCAAGCCCTTGCTCTCCTTCCAGCCCCTCTCAGGTGTTCCCTGGAAGGTTCCAGGATCCCTTCCTCATGCAATCTTCTGCTAGGTGGCTTTGAGAGTCCTGTTGGTACATGACACTGGGACATGCTCAGATATTTCCCCGTCCCCAAATGTAGGAACTGTGCTGCCTCAGACTCTGAATCCCTACTGTTCCTGCTTCCCGCGGCTGTGACTTTCTGCTGAGGTGACCAACACGCAGGAGACATGGAGACCTCCAGCCTCTTGCCCATCTCCAGGAGCTGGGGGTGCCGATAGTGGGTCTACATGACTCACGATTGCCGGGAAGTTGAAATCATCACCATCCGTGCCACCCACCCCCTTAGCCCCCTTGCTTTGTCAAGCTCTGTCTTTCGGAGCTGTGACTCTCTCTGCACCCCAAGCCAGGAGCGGGCGCCATACTCGACACAGCATGGGGTGCTGCCAGCCCCTTGCGAAGCATCAAAGTTCAAGAGAAACCATGGAAAATGGCAGAGGAAAATTGCCTCCCTCCTGTGGAGCGCCTCTTGACAGACAGTGCCTGCTGTGAGCAACAGGGCAGGGAGCGGGCAAGCCGGACCGGGGAAGGAGGGGTTCATGACGATCAATCTCGATTAGTCATAATCATTAACAGCTGACGCTGGCGGAGCCCTCGCTGTGTGCCAGGGACCCGGCTTGTCGTTGTCTCTCACATTCCTCACGGCAACCCCACAAGGCAGAGCCTTTTGTTGTCATCCCTGTTTTAGAGATAAGGAAAATGAGTCACTCGTCCGCAGACATAAGCATGGGAGCAAGAGGCAGAACCGGGACTTGAAGCTGGGTGGTCGGACTCCGTCACCACATTCAGAGCGTCCTCACCCCGTGCCCACCGTCCGCTCTCAGCACGCACCCCACCTGTGGAAGAGCTCTCCGCCAGCGCTGCACGCTCAGTCCCAAACCCCCATGCTCCCGGGCCCCACCTATCCTTGTCAGCTCTTGGCCCAGTCGTGCTGTGTAACAAACCACCTGAGAAAACCTGGGTGGTTTGTTACAAAAAAAACATTTATATCAGGGGTCTGCAGGTCAGCTGCAGCTTGGCTGCATTTATTAGACGCCTTCTGTGTGCCAGGCACTCTTCTCAGTCAGACCCTCAGGATCCAGCCAGCCCTCAGGGGACACTCACAAGACAGTAACTGTGATGGGAAATGTAGACACTGTGATAGGAGTTGTCCAACATGCCTAAGGACACAGAGGGAGTGACAATTTCTCTTTGGGATGAACTGAGGATGAAGGGTACCACATGAACTGGGCTTTGATAGGAATTCGGAGCCCCTGGCTGCCTGGGTCAGCAGAGCGTGTGATTCTCCATCTCAGGGTCATGAGTTTGAGCCCCACATTGGGCAGAGAGCCTACTTAAAAAAAAAATTAGTAGGAATTCAAGAGATAGCAAAAGTGGAGGAGAGTGTTCTAGAAAGTGGGAATTGCCTTCAGCAAAGGCAGAGAGAAAAGAAGAGAGGGGTGTCCGGCGTGCTGAGCAACCATGTGGGTCAGGTCAAGCAGTCTGGACAGCCGTTGACATTTTTGAAGCTGGAGAAGGGACTTAAGGGGGAACAGGGTGCAAGGCAGGGAGATGGATCAAGGCCTTGGGCCATTCTCCAGGTAAGACTTGCGGGGAAGCCGGAGCGCCAGAGGCCAGACCTCACGGTGGGCAGGGGTGTGCATGACCCTGAGGCGGGAAGGGACAGAAGTGAGAGGAAAAGGCAACATTGGCAATATTTCTGTGGGGTTCCCAATATCACTGTGTTTCAAAAGTGGCATCACTGAACTGTGTGTTTCAGCCACAGCAACATGACTGAGTTAAATCTGAGTCCCACCTCCTAGCCCCAGGGGTGCTCTGCAGGATCCCCACTCACGGGATTCCTCAGTAAAATGTTCATTCTTTGTTTCAGGATTTAAAAAAAAAAAAACAAAAACAAAAACACAGCAACCTGGGGCACCTGGGTGGCTCAGTGGGTTAAAGCCTCTGGCTTTAGCTCAGGTCATGATCCCAGGGTCCTGAGATCAAGCCCCGCATGGGGCTCTCTGCTCAGCAGGGAGCCTGCTTCCTCCTCTCTCTCTGCCTGCCTCTCTGCCTACTTGTGATCTCTGTCAAATAAATAAATAAAATCTTTGGAAAAAATAAAAAGAACCTTACAAACTAGTAATAAAGGAAATTAAAAAAAAAACCAACAAAAAAACCAAAACCACAGCAACCCTTCATTCTTTAGAGACACAGGTGTTCACACCAGACCGCACTAGAGGCTCCCGGAGGAGCCGGCGGCCCAGGTGGCCCGCTGGGGTCTGCTCTCTGTGGGTTGCAGTGTTAAAAGGGAACCAGAGAGGCAAGGCTTCTGCAGGTCCTTCCCCACCAAGTGCCAACACATGGAGCCTGGGGGCTTTATCCTGGGCTCCTTTATCCTGGGCTCCAGCTCCAACACCTTGCTCAGAAAGTGTCCTTTGCCAGTGGCAGCTGGATGCTCAGAATTGACAGGGAGCCCCCTACCCTTCCCCTCCTCATCCCTTTGCCTGTGCTCCCCCCCACCTCAGGCACCCCAGCCAGCGCGGCCGTGCTGCAGACAGGCACCTGCCCCGACAGGAGGTCCCCAAGTCACTAGGGAAAGGCGGTGCACGGCAGCCGGGAGAGGCTGCTCATTTTTAACCCACCTACTGGCTGGGGCTTTGCAGACCAAGACATGGCTCCTGCTCCTAGCTGATGCTGTTATTTCTCTCCACCAGGCCTGGGAATTGTTTTCTTTCCCAGGCAGCCACCTCAGCATGGCCCACTGCAGCGGCAGGCCCTGGGCAGGTGGCTGTGTATCTTTTATTTTTGATTGCCCGTCTTATGGAGCATGAAACCACCGCGGGGGACTCGGGCTCTGCGCTGCCCTCGTCTCCCCAGGGCACGCAGAGGGTGGTGACAGGGTGGGGCTGGCGGGGGTCCTGGCTCAGGGGTGCTCCCACACTGCTCTTGTCCTCTGGCTCCAGATAGAGCACTGGGAAAGGCGAACATTGGGAAGCAAGAGGAAGGGGTCAGCTGGGATTGCCCCTGTCCCCAACCTGCCCTGGCCGGTGCTGCTGTAGGCCCTGTCCTTCACACCCAGGGAGAGCAGAGGTCGCTTGGGGCCTCAGTTTCCCTTTTCCATCAAATCAGCAGGGCCAGGCTCTCCCTAAGGGAAAGCTCTAGGGGAGCACTCCTTGCGTCTTCTCATCTGGGGTGGCCCCTAGTCCTTGGCATGGTCTGGCACAGCTCTGACCTCTCCTCTCTGCGTGCAGAACCCAGAATACAATCAGAGGATCTCGGGACCTGCCGTCTGCTAATAGGCTGCTTCGGCACATTGATGCTATTGAACTTCAGGCACCGGAAAACAGCGGATGCGGGGAGGGGCTTTCTGTGAACTTCCCTCTGCTGCCGGAAGACACACCCTCCAAAAGGCACTCCCTTGTCACCCATCTCCTTTCTGGGGCTTTCATCCAGGCAGACTGCCTCCTGTAGCAGGAAGGGACCGGGCAGTGCCACCATGCCCACTCAGACTTCATCACAAATTAGCAAGCTCCCTCTTGTCCTGGAACGACCCCTTTGTCTTTCCTAAAAATCCTCTATCCTCCCCTAAGGGGCCAGCCTCCCCCGCACCGCTTCCCTTCCCCTAGGCAGATGGTATTTAATCCTGATTTCTAAGGCAGGGAGTGACTCAGTTTCCCCTGGGTCTCTCCCATGTTGCATGAGGTGTACATGTTCATAGACCCCTGTTCATTCTCGGCTCAGGGCCTTGGCTAAGAACCTGGAGGGACAGAGGGAGAGCGACTTTTCCTCTCCCGCAGTGTCTTCTTTACACAGTCTTCTGCTTCTCCTTTCCCCTGCAAGACACGAGGCACTGTCCCAGGTCATCCTGAGAGCCTTCCTTAATTCAAATACAAATCCAGTTATATCTGCAAAGACCCATTTCTTTCTTTCTCTTTTTTTTTTTTTTTAGATTTTATTTATTTATTTGACAGAGAGAGATCACAAGTAGGCAGAGAGGCAGGCAGAGAGGCGGAAGCCCGCTCCCTGCCAAGCAGAGAGCCCAATGCAGGGCTCGATCCCAGGACCCTGGGATCATGACCTGAGCCGAAGGCAGCGGCTTTAACCCACTGAGCCACCCAGGCACCCCCAAAGATCCATTTCTAAATAAGGTCGCATTCATAGGCACCAGGTGTCAGGACTTGGACATATCCTTGGTGGTGGTGGGGGCGGGGTGTCACTTGTCAATCCACTACAGCCAGACACTGGTGGAGATGCTGCTCGGTTCTGTTCCCCCGCTGTAGGTCGACAGGTCAGAGGGCACGAGGCTCCTGAGAGCCGCTGTGTGGCGAAGAGCTGCTTCTGTTTTGAGCTGCTCCCAGTCCCCAGGCAGACGAGAAGCTCGGCTACCGTCTGAGCCCGGAGCACCGAGTAAAGTCTTACAGCAAGCCCTTCTCCTCCCCGGAGCGGGGAAAGCCAGAAAAAAAAGGAAGAAAGAGGCAGAAAGGGGATTAAATCAAAGAAATCCGAGCCTTCCAGGATGGGTGGCCCCCTGGGCAGAGAAGAGACGGAATAAACAAAAGGGGGCACACGGGAGGCCTCCAGGCCGAACCTCAGGGAGGTGTGAGCCGCACCCGCCCTGCCCCTATCCCGGGGAGAAGCGAGAGGTCAAGTGTAGCCTGACGCCTCTGGACAACCCCCACCCCCAGCTCCTGGAGAAACTCAGGCTTGTCTTCACCTGCCCTGCTTTCCTGTTGGATGCTTTTCAAACCCAGGGACCCTCCCGGGAGAGCCCAAGCCCCGGCCGGCTCTAGCACCCCGCCCACCTGGAGCAGCTGCCCCGGGCCTCGCCCTCCAGAGGCTCGTTCTTCTTCCTCCATCAAAATGTGTCGGCCGGGGATCATCCCTCAGGCCTGTTTTCTCGGCTGTGCTGGCGACGGGGAGCTAATCCTGTAAACAAACTCACACCAGCGTGGGAGTTACTGACGGAGCCTCGGTGATGACTGCTAACAGCCAAATGGGCTGGTGGGAGGGGGCGCTGCTTGCATTTCAGTGGACGGGACAGGCCAGGCGGGGAGACACGGGTTTGCGCTGAGCATTTCCGTCCGCGCTCTGGTCACATCCCGCGGTCGCCGCGGCGGTCCGGCCGCCACCCACAGCTGGAGCAGCTCCCCGCCCTGAGTGGTCAGGCCAGTGGCCTTCGGGGGGGCCCCACCCCCATCCCAGAACAGGTCTCGGTGGACCAGCACCTGGTCTTATAAACACGCCTTGGCATCTATGTATTACTGTTTCTTCCTATTTTAAAGAGGAAGCAGCCGAGTAGTAGGCCAAGGTCACACAGCAGAGCTGCTTTGAATATGTGAAGGCTTCTCTCTCCTTGGGGCCTTTGTTTATTTATACCGCCCCCTTCGCCCCCCCCCCTCCAAAGCGAGCCATTCAGAAGGGCTTGGGTTTGTGAAAGTGCTTGCCAAATGTCTCGTGTGTGTGTGTGTGTGTGTGTGTGTGTATTTTTTTTTTTTAAGATTTTATTTATTTGAGAGAGAATGAGCGCAGGGGAGTGGTGGGGGTGGTGGTGGGGAGCAGTAGGCAGAGGGAGAAGCAGGCTCTCCATGCGGAGCAGGGAGCCCCATGTGGGACCCCAGGATCGCGACCTGAGCCCAAGGCAGATGCTTCACTGACTGAGACCCCCAGGCGGCCCTGTGTGAAAGTATTTTTAATCTTATTTGAGTGCTTCAGAATTATGGATCTCATTCTCTCTCTCTCTTTTTTTTTTTTTTTTAGATTTTATTTATTTATTTGACACAGAGAGAGAGAGATCACAAGTAGGCAGAGAGGCAGGCAGGGGGTGGGTAGCAGGCTTCCTGCTGAGCAGAGAGCCCAATGCAGGGCTCGAACCCAGAACCCCAGGACCCTGAGATCATGACCTGAGCCGAAGGCAGAGGCTTAACCCACTGAGCCACCCAGGTGCCCCTCTCATTCTCTTCTTCCTCAGCTTTGCTCTGAAGACTCTGTGACAGAGTGTGGGGACCTGCTGTGGGGCCTCAGACAACCAGCCCCTAGGGACGGGCAGGCCCTCCCTCTGCCCTCTCTGGTCACCAGGGCATCTGCCTGTCCCCTTAGGAGTCTGGGTATGAGGATGTCTTTGGGGCCTACGCCAGAAACGCGGGACCCAGGGTAGGCAGAGCCCGCATTTGCCCCGGGGCCTGCTGCCTCACTCTGCACAATGGCCACTTGGGTCTACACCCCATGTACACTACTGTGTGAATTCTTTTCTACCACGTCACACAGGTTCCCTGGTGAAGAAACTGCACGGTGTCAGATAGGACTGCCCAGGCTCACGCTGAATATACGTTCTAGTGAAGCAAAAATGAGGAGAGCAGTGCCGGGGGGCGGGGGGCGGTCTCCGTCAGTTAGGCCTCCGACTCTTGGTTTTGGCTCCGGTCCTGATCTCAGGGTCCTGGGATCAAGCGCCACATTGGACTTAGCCCAGAAGTCTGCTTGGGGTTCTCTCTCCCTCTCCCTCTGCCCCTCCCCCTGCTCTTATGCTCTCTCTAAATAAATAAATAAATAAATATCTTTAAAAATGTGAGAAGAGGACACTACAGAGTTTCACTGTATAGAAATATTAATCATAGCCATTGACACACTGTTACATTTTTGCCACATCATCGGACTGTCCAATAATTAGCACTACCTGCCGGCAGAATGTCTCTGTTTGCATACCAGATCCACTCTCCATCTGCTCTCTGTCCTGAGGCTAACCCGGCTGGGCCCCATCAGCCAGCGCCCTCGATCTCTGGCTTCTGGTTGGGGTGGCCGTTGGGAGGCACTGGCAAGAGGCGAGGATGTGGGGGGAGAGTGAAGCAGGGTTTTCCCCAGGCTCTTACCTCCCATCAACTCCTGACTCATTCCCTTAGCCCTTCTTTCCTTGTTCATCTTTTCAGGTGATGGCGGGTCCAGTCACCTGTCAGCCTTCTTCGTCCCGATGCTGCCCCTGCCCTTTGTCCTCCAGTCCTTGGGGTGGTAAGGGCTCCTCTCTCTTGCCAGCCCTGGGATCCTACAGTATTTCTAGTTGACTTCCCTAAACTCCACCCATAACCTTCATGCCTATGCCTTTTTTGAACAGAGTGTGTTACCTGCTTCCTGCTGGGCCCCTGACGGATGATACAGTACTTGGTATTTTAAAAGAATACACAAAATGTTGGGTTAGACTAGGTAATAGCAAAGGACAGGGGCCACAGTCTGCATTGAGGACAGCTAACATATGCCTGCCTCCGTGCCCCACTGGAGGTGCTGCATGGGCTGGGGCCTGCCCTCTAGGACACGCTCATCTTCCTGGCTTTCTAGCTCACTCTCTCCTTCCCAACAGAGGCTGCAGGCTCACTGCCATGCTCCACCCCACCCTACCCCAAGCTCCTCTGCACCTTTGTCCTCCTTTGTCTCCCTGGACTTACCTGCCATTGGTAAATCATCTCCTTGCCTACAGCGTGACTGTCTCCAGATTGCAAGCTCTCCAAGCCAGGCACTGGGTCCCAGGTTTCTAGGTTCCCAGCACAGCGCCTGGCTGGCAGTGGACCTTCGGTACCTATGGAGCGCTTGCTGGCCGTGGGGGTGGGGGACGGTTCCTTGAAGCCCTGGAATCCATTCTGGCCCAATTCAGGCAGTGTTCCATACCCTGTTCCCGGCCCCTGGCCTGTCCTATCTTTAGGGAAGATTCAATGACAGGAGCTGGAAGATGTGACTGGGAGACAGGAGGACCAGAGGGCTGACACTTTTAATTGCATAATGATTTCCTCAGTACTGGTGGTGCTGGGGAAGATGAGGCCTGCTGCCTGCAGGATGGATGGTGTGGGGATGGGTGAGTTATATTTTCCCAGATAAAAGCACCAATTGCCTATAAACTCTGATTCTGCCTGATGTAAAAGCCACTTTATTGCACATCCAGAAATTACTACCCGTATAAAGGCACATTATTGTGATGTAAAAATAGATTTTTATATAATTTTTTCATGCCACCACCTTGTAATTCCTCATTTCCAAGCACCCTGAGATTGCACTGAGGTTTATTTTTCTCTTTTAATTGTTTGCCATGGCATGCCAATTTATGATGAGATATTTTCCCTGAGATCAGAGCAGGGCCCAGGCATAAATAACAGCCATCACCTCATGGCAGGCGAGGTTCTGGGGTACCCAAAATGCCATCAAACAACATTAGGCTCCAAGTGATGCCGCAATTCAGAGTGGGATGGCATGTGGTTTCATAAGAATTTGAAGCCCTCCAAAGGCAGGAAACGGGGAGGGGCTCCAACCCTCCCACCTGACCAGAGGGAGGGTGCAGATATCCCCCCTCTCCGCTCCCATGCCTGCCAGAATGCAGCCCAGGGAAACCCGCTCTGGGCTGGGCTATGTTTAAGCCCCACTGGCAAGACCCAGGCAGCTCAGAATTCCTCTCCGCCACCCCACCCCCCATCCCACCCGCCCATCTTCCACCTCCTCCACCCCCAGGCACAAAGCTCCCCCTGCAGAACTTTGACATCCCCCAACCCTCCCCCCAACCCCACGCATTGAATTCGTGGCCTGGGTTCCTCCTCAGGTGCTTTATTTGGAAGATGAGAGACTGCCCTGTCCTGCAGAAAAACCTGTCTTTCCTTCTGCCCACCGCCCCCCTCCCTGCAATCTCTAAGACTGCCCCTCTGTGCCAGCGATGGCTGCGGGGGGTCCTCCCAGCCTGTCCTAGGGCAGAGGAGGTCAGTTCCCTGTCCCTACAGCTGCAATGCTGGGTGCTGGGAGAGCAGCTTCTCTCACACCCCTCCCTAGAGGGACCCTAGGCAGCCATTCACTCCCTCCTGGCCTGGACCTGGGGCCTCCTTTCTTGTTCCTGAGTCCCAGGGTTGCACTGTCTGCCATCCAAAAGCTTTAGACAGCATCTCCCCATGGGCAGCTGGCGGGGGTGGGGCGGCAACTCGGCGCTTCTCCCCAGGCAGAATTGCACAGGTCTGGCAATGAATGAATGAATGAATGAGTGCACGTTTAGATGGGTGGCTCTCAAACTTTGTGGCGCATCACCATCCCCTGTTGGGGACGACACAGCGTTCAGTAGGTCTGAGATGGGGCCTGAGAGTTTGCATCTTTAACAAGTTCCCAAATGATGCTGATGCTGCTGATTCGGAACCGTATTTTTAGAACCGCTCCGATTATTTGTGTCTCTGTTACCCTGATGAGTGGGAGGGATTATTGACAGTAGGGAGTCAGGAAATTGGGTGCCTGCATCACCGTTCTTGGGACAGGAGTGGAGAATGGGGGGGCACAGGGGGGAGGGAAGAGGGGGAGCGCAAGGACAATTTTAGAAAGTGCCCAGTGACCTCAGGGCAAGAGGTTGGAAGAGGACCCAGAAGGCGGTGGGTTTTTCTGGGGCTGGGGTCGAGGGCCCTCTGGCCGCCCCAGAAAGCGCCGGCTCCTCGCGCCTGGCCGGCTGCTGCCTGGCTCCTCGCGGCCCCAATGTGCTCGGCCCGCATCCAGGCCGCGCCTGGCGGGGAAGCTCAAGGCCGCCGCAGCCCCCGCTCGCCTGGCCGAGGGGAGCCCCGGATCGTCGGCGAGGGCCAAACGTCCAGGCTGGCCTAGCGTGCCCCACGTCCCCACCGCCGAGTCCCGGTGTGGGGGTGGGCGGGGAAGAACCAGCCACCAAATGCGGCGGGAGACCTGGGACAGCGGGGAGGACGCGGCGGGCCGTGGGTGCAGACGCAGGGATCCAGACCCTGGCCCCCCACCCGGCCGGGCTCCTAGCTAGTCCTGCAACCCTGGCCAAGTCGCTTCCTCTCCTCGGTTCTGTATCTGTAAAATGGGGGGACGATGGTTTCCCGTTCTGAGGCTCTACGGAATTGTGCTGTAGAGGACACGGAGGAGCTCCTGCAAAACCAGCCCAGTGATCCATCCCCTAACCTTCGCTCGCAAGCCAGCAGCGGGTGTCCTCGGAAGAACGGCCATGCATGGACTCCCTTCTTGGCTGCTAACCACAGCAGGGCGCGGACGGCCAGCCCTCAGTGGCCTCCCGCAGCCCACCTCCAAGTCCGGTCTCGCGACCGCCTCGTCTTGTCCTCTAGGGGGCGCTGATTCTCGAGTATGGGTGTGGTCGCGGGAGTTGGAGTCCCACCTCAGTCTGCGACCTTGGACCAGGGTACGACCTTAACCACAGGAACGTGGCTGTGGGAAGCAGGCATGTGATGTGCTTGGCACAGAGCCTGGCACAAGGGAGGACGGCCATGTTTAAGGCCACTTGGATAATAAGAGCCTGATTAGCCCTAAACTTTGCCAGGTGCTGCCCTGCCCATTTCAGCACAGTGAACCTGGATTTAGAAATTTCGAAAAAGACCTCAGAAATCATCAACCTGGAACAAGAGGGCTTAGGATTTCTCTTTTTCCAACAAGTAAAGGTTGGCCATAGGTTCCCAGGCTGACCTGTTCCGATGGAGTTCTGCCTGGCTGGGTGGAAATGTAAGGGGTGGGTGGGGAGGGAGGGACGTGAAATTCTGGGCTCTCTAGCCTTGCTCCCCATTTTTTCTCTGGGCCTGGTTCCATGCAATGCCGTCTGCCTGGGCTGAGCTGCACTTTAGTCATTCGTTCATTCACTCATTCATTCATTGATAAATCACTTACTGAATACATCCTACTGATAAATACTGTACCAGGGATAGGGATAGGGATACATGATAACACCTGGCCTGTCTTCTAGAGATAAAATGGGGGGCAAAAAGTCCTTCTCTCAGTGCTACCCATTAGCACTTAGCCCAGTGCACAGAAATGGGTTAGCTGCTGCTGACACCATGATCCCAATGGGAGCTTGTAGTCTAGAGACCCTACACTCCATCAGGTGGGTCTGCCGTTCTCTCCTAGAGGAGAGAGCTAGCCAGCCAACCTGGAGAGCCGAGTCAGGATCTGGTCCCTTCCTGCTGATTTCTGGCTCTGTGTAGCATGAATCGTCTTCTCTCGTGGTCTCCAAACTCAAGCCTTAGTCTACCTCCTAGAACCTCTCTGGCATCCTGACAACTTTACCTCCCTCCCCATGGTAGGTTCTGGAAAGAGGAGTGTGGAGACCTTGCTCGTACTGCCTGAACACCCTCGGGGAGCTTGTTAGAGATACAGACTCAGCCTTGCCCCCCCCACCTACCGGATATGAACCTACATTTTAAGGAGACTCCCAGATGAATTATACGCCTGTTCAAGTCTGAGAAGCACTCATCCAGGACCTGCTAAAATGAAAGTCCTACCTTCAGCAGAGGAAAATGGAGGGCTGCTCTTCAGGAAATGCCCCCGGCCCAAGGGGCTCAGATACTTCCTGGGTCAGGGCCTCAACTCTTCTTGCTGTTGGAGAACCCCTTGTCTCTGCCTTTAGGCGCCTCTCCCTCCCCAAGAAAATAAGTCCTACTAAAGTTGATCGGATTCAAATATGTACAGATGATGCCCACTGACAGGGCAAGGGACTTGATGGGCTCAGTTGTGGGTCTTCCAGACCCAGGACAGAGAAGGTGCTGAGCTCATATGTTTATTAAACTGCAACCTATTCTTTGCAGTTGGAACACAGATCAGTAATCGGGTAAGAACCGACTAGGTGGGGCCCCGACTGCTTCGAGGAGTCCAGTCCTCTCTTCAAGCAGAAGCCGATGCCTGCTGTCAGGCTGTGAAGGAAGTGACCGCTGCTTGGATGGGTCGGAACCCCCTTCCCACAAAGCAGCAGCAGCAAATATAGGGGACACACAGGACGATCCCTCTTTCCTACTCCCTTGGGAGACATCTGTCATTGATTACAGCTGACTTTCTGGCATGACCTCGGAATCCTTCTCTACATAGCGCCCCAGGGACTCACTATCCATCAAACTCATGGCACTACTGGAGATCTTTGCTTCAGGTCTTCGGCTGGGAACCACCCTCTCCAGATCAGGCAAGAGGAGGCAGGAGGCCAGGCCTGTTCCTAGCGATGCTTGCTGTTCTCACCCTCCTACTGAAGCCCCCCCTGAGTGGGTGTGCTGTTGCCCCTTGGGGACTGTCCCCCCAGATGAAGCCCAGCCCCAGACCCGTCTTGTCCACATAGCCCTCTCTCCCTAGGGGGCTAGGGGACCACACAAGTGGCCAGCATGGTGGGTCTCCAGGAGGCTTTGGATGCTCTCATGCCCTTTATGGCTCTGGATTGGGCACTGACCTCTCCTGTTAGCCTGTCAATTGGGAAGGCCCCCACCAGTCATGCACTGTGGTGTCCTGGAGCATTCTCCTCTGACCCCAGGGTTTTGGTAGACCCAAGGGGAATCTAGCAAGAACGCACACTCAGATGTTCTCATGTCCCCCCTGGCATGGTGCCAGCACTGGGGTTCCTGCCTTGGGTCAGGGGACGTAACAGCCACAGCACCCCGGTCCCCTAGTGCGGCCCCTGAAGCTGACCCCACTCTCCATCCCCACCACACCCCACAGCTGTGCCAGCGTACTCGCCCATGCCAGAAGGGAAAGACATCGTTTCCTGCTGCTCACGAACCCAGAGTGAGGTCTGCGGAAAGGAGTCCGGGTGGGGCTCTCCCCCCCCAACAACGTTCCCCTCAGGACAGGCAGGCGCCCTCACCAGGCCACGGTCAGGCCTTTGTTGTATTTACTCTTGTGTCTTCAGCAGATCACAGGGGCTCAGGACACATGAGCAGACGGAGCTGCCGGCCCCCAGGGTCCATGACCACTACCCCCACCACCCTGCAGCTGGAGCCAGTGTGAGCCCCTCCCTGGAGACACACGGGGATTCGCCTCTGGGACCTCAGCTCCCGGCCACCCCTCCAACACCCCAATTCCCATCTCGTCTGAACTGCACAGCATTCTCACGATGGGAGGTGGCCTCTAGGCCTCTGGTTTTTATAGCATTGTCTCTAGTTCTTTAACCAAAATGGGGGCTTTCCCGACTCCCCACTGAGTGTGGGGTACTCTGTGTCCCCCCCACCCCGAGCTGTGGTGGCCACTCCCGACCACCGGCTGGGCACTGGGCCCCAACGGCTGCCTTACATGCCCCTCACTGAGTTCTGGGGTTGCCAGGAAAGGTTAGGTTTTGACCCTCAGTTTAGGGTTGAGGAAACAGCCTCAGAGGCTAACAGCTTGCTTGTGGGGCACCCCACGAGACTGAGGCAAGCGAGGGCAGCCTGACCGCCCTGAGCCGCCTCCTCACCCACTGAGCTGTGTGGACTCCTTGACGCGAATCTCATCTCCACATTCTCTCTCAGCGTCAATGCAGCTTAATAATGACGGATCCGGGTGCCCTCTCTCTAGTGAGGCTCGGCGAGAGATTCTCTGAGTCCTGAACTTGGAGCGAGGTGCTGCGGGGGCCGGGGGACTGCAGTGGCCAGGAGGGGGCCTGCCGAGCCACCTGCCCCATCCATGCCACGGCCCCCTGTGAAGCCTCTGAGGCCCAGACGATGCTGTCCACGGCCAGCTGTGCATGCAAACAGGAACACCTTCTGAAGTCCGACACAGGGACCACGGAGGCAAACTGCGGCTCTGGCTTCTGCTTCTGCACAGACAACTGGGAAGGTGAAATGCTCAGGCCACAGCCTCTGCCCCTGGGCCACACTCCCCTATCCCGAAGCAGCACCTGGGCGGCTGCGGAAAAGCGCCTGACCTGCCTGAGAGTTGGGGGCGAGATGCGTCCTTGGCGGGGGCACCCACATCACTCCTTTGGGTTGGGGCCGCCTGCTCACTGAACCACATCCATGTCACCCACTCTCAGGGCTCAGCAACTGGGCCCAGGGCATAGAATGACCCCATTGAGCTGGGATGATGGATCTGTGCTGCCAGGGAGTCAGCAGCTAACACCCTCAGGCCGCAGGGACAGGGACTGTGGCCTCCTGCTGGCCTTGTCCAAGGTCCTGAGGTGGCCCCGACCAAGCTGGGAGGCCCCCATCCTGCCTGGCATGGGTTCCAGTCCCAGGTTTAGATGCTCCCACAAAGGTCCCTAGAGACTGTGACACCCTCACTTTCCCAGGACTGTTTTTGGAAAAAATGTCTTTTGAAAGACCCTGGCACCAAGAACAGTCAAAATTAGGGTGACCTAGTTCTGTCATTACTTTCGGCGGGGGGGGGCGGGGAAGGAGCTTGCTGGGCCGCTGATGTTTTAGTTTGATCTGAGTGGTTGCAGAAGGGTTTGGGTTTATGAACATCTACAAGCTGGATACTTAGGATTTGTGTACCTTGAAGTGACACATCAACTTGAGAAGTGATCTGGGAGCCCTGAAGTGTCTTATGCAGGCCTTCCCCATCCACACAGGCTGCTTTTCCCCAAAGGGGTAGTGGAACTCCAGCTGGTCGGCAGCCAGAGCTGGCAACGCCAGGCCTGAGCTCCAGTCCTTAGCAGTGCGGTGCCCATGACACTGGAGCCCAGGCAGGCCGACAGAGGGCTTTGCTCTGTGTTTCCCCTCAATCAGACCCGTTCTTCCGCCGGCAAAACCTATTGAGCCACCTTGTCCTTGAAAAACCTTCCACAACTTTCCTTGGTAGACTGAAGTGCTCCTATTTGAAGTTTCTCTAACCCTAACTCCTAGGAAAAAATGTTTCTCTTTGAGTTCCCATGCCACCTTATGAGTGATGTAATCAACATGTATTGACCTACCTCCCAGACCTAGAACATCCCTAGGAAATTACGTTCCCTCACATCCTTCCTTATCCCACCTGGAGAGGACCACTATTCAGATTTTGGTGTTTATCATCCTTCTGCTTTTCGGTTTTGTATTTTAGTACATATTTCAAAGGTGTCCATGTGTCCCAGTTTGCTCAGAAAAGTGCCACTTTATGTTTGTGGCCCAAATAGAAGGATTTAAATGTCCCTTTACACTCTCAAACACATCCCAGAAGTTAAATGATCGTTCAGCAGATACGTATGTGGGAGTGTATTACTTGGTTTTGAACTTGGGAATGGAGCATATGATATGAAGTCATCTGAGATGTGCTTGTTTCTAAGATTTATCCGTGTTACTCCGTGCGGCCACACTTTACTTGAGTAATACTCCCTTGTGTGGATACACCGTGCGGTGTCTGTGGTGCTCAGTTTTGTGTTAGTAGGAACTCAACTCCAGGGACCGTTCTTGCTGGCAGGGGCAGTTCTCACATGTGCACATAGCCCTTGGCTGCAGAATCGGAAGGAGACTGCTGGATCCTAGGGCATGCACTGTGTCAGTCTGACAGGCCACCGCATTTGGACCTAAACTTGTTATCAGTTAACTGGGTTTTCCTATCACCAGTATCTGCGGTCCTCAGTAGACTGTGGGCCCAAGGATGTGAGGGCTGATTGCTCTGTCTCAGCACTTAGAACAGTGCCTGGAGCTAGGAGGGAGGTGCTCAGGAAACGCTAAGTGCCAGACTGCCAGGGGGCTGTGGGCTCGGGCAGATCCATTCCTACTGAGAAAACAACTTGAGATGTTGCTGTTGGCGCAGCAGCATTCTGCACGTGCCAGGCCCTGCAACAGCTCCGCAGGGAGCAAGGCTGTGAGTGTTCTGCTTGCTGGAGGGGTCGCCTCCCTGCACCCAGGGAAGGGCACCCTGGCTCCCTTCCACTGAACCAGGTCCTCAGCTCGTCCCTCAAGTCCCTGGGGGCCAGGCCCATCAAGACGGACACCCACCAAGGTGAAAGCCATGATGCAGAGAACATAGGCCAGGGACCGGTTTTCTATTCTTGGCTCAGCCATAAATAAGCTGGATGACATTGGACAAGTCACTTTGTCTCCCTCCTTACCAGATAAAATGAGTTTGGACAGTGATAGCTAATTCTTGAACTTGAGAACTCATCAGGATCACCAGCGAAGCTTATTTAACATGCAGAGTCCCAGGCCCTGGACCATAGGAATTGAGGGAGCGGTTCTGGAATGGGAAGTGATACGTGCAGATTTACCTGATAATGAACAAAAAATTGGAAATGTTCACCGATGGTGAAAAAATTGGTACACAGGGAGTTCTAATAAGCACTGCCAACCCTCAGCTGTTCCCTACAGGCAAACACTTTTCATCATCTGTTCTAGATTTTCTGGTGGTTACCATTATTGCTAAACAACAGGCCAGTTCTTGTTTTATCAACCCCACGAACATTACCCGTTGTCCTCCCACTGTGACAGAAGGCTCAGTCACACCCCCAGCCCCACTCACAGTGGGGACCTGGCCTTTTCTGGAAGCTGCATTTTAACAAGCTCCTCGGGTGATTCTGAGCCAGCTGGTCTACTGGCCACACTTAGAGAAGCACTGGCCGTGAGGCTTCTGGGTAGACACTTAAGTTCCCTCAGGGCATCTCTTACGCTCCTGGTCCGTCTGCCTGGCTTCTAGAACTTGCCGACAGACCCTTTCCCCATCTCCGGGAGCTTGGGAAGGCTGGGCATGGAAGGCACGTGGGCAACCACATTCTTGCCTGTTTGTAGTGGGCGGAACGGCCCTGCCCTGTCATCTTGCTACCCGGTCGCATCAAGCATCACCTCCTGTCCCCCAGTTGCATAATTAGAAGGAGGAGATTTCTCCTGTGGGGACTGGCAGAGCTCATGCTCTAGCAGACTGCTGAGCGTCTGACTTCTTCATGAGCAAGAAGGCGTAGATTCCGACAACAGTCCGTACGGAAACGAGGCACGCACCAAAACTAAGCTACCAAGGACACAGCCCACGGACAATGCCGAGCGGGAGGGGGCAGGCACGCAAGGACCTACCTGGCCATTCTTCACCTATGTAAAACTTAAAACCAGGCAAAACTGAAAACCAAAACCATCACAAATAAAACAGACAAGACCCATCTACTGGGATAAAGGTCAACAGAGGGAGCAAGCGTGAGGGGCTGGTGATGTTCTAATTTTTAATTTGTGTGTGTACACGGGTAAGTTCACGTTGTGAATACCTGAGCTGCGTCCTTGTAATTTGTGTGCTCTTCCGAATGTTACTTCCTCACAAGTGTTCCCAATCAAAAGAGCAGGAAGAAACACCAAGCGGCTCTCTTCCCCCCTGCCCTCCAGGATGGGCCCAGGCAGGCAGGGGAAGCCGGAGATGGGGCTGGCATCTGCGTGGCTCGGTCTGGGGCCTGGGTGGGGGAGGGCGGATCGCTGCGCGTGGTTCAGAGCTCCAGCCTGGAGCCCCACAGAGCAGAGCAGCCTGCTGGGTCAAGGAAGTAGCTGGAAATGAGGCCTAAGCATATTCCCTGGGAAGGATGACAAGGTACTAGCCAACTAAGACTCATATGCCATCTTCCCCACCTGCTAGCAGCCAAGCTGTCCGGGGGGAGGGTGGTGGATGGGCCCCCAGCCCGCCTCCCCAGGCTGCGAGCCAACCCAGTGTAAATATTATTATACTCCTACGCATCTGAAGGACGTTAATTATTAAAACACATGCCACCCAGGGTAGTGCACTGTAATTAGGTTCAAATTAAATTAGCATCCTCTTATAATTAGGACATCAATAACCACTCTTGAGGCACCAGTTCCCTAGCCCCTCCCCGATGCTTTCCAACATGGGCTAATGCAAGAAAAGGGGTCCAGTGACTCTCCATGGGATGAAGAAATAATCAAAACCGTAAATAAAGTAGAGGTAGTTGCACAAACCCTTCCTTCCACCTCCCAGCTCCCACCACCCTCCACCTTCCCTACTGGTCCTGTTCGCTGGCGGAGAAGGCAGACAAGGGTTACCAGGGAGCGTCTTGGGTGGTGATAGTTTCCCTGGCGGCTCACCCAAACTCTGGGCTCTGATGCATCAGCCCTCAGAGACTGGGAAACTTCCAGAGCCCGTTCAGAGCACAGCAATGCTGCTTTCCTGCCACCTGTTAGCTTGTGACTCCGCCCTCCTCTGTGACACCTTCCCAGTCACTGGGCAGGGGCCTCAGCCCCTGGTCCTGGTGTACTGGCCACTGCTGTGGCTCCTTCTGGAGCTTTCAGCATCTGCTGGTGGCTCCAACCTGGCCTGCATGCCCCCAGAGCCTACGGAGACAGCCTCAGCACCCACTGGAGCCAGTGCTGCCTGGGTCTTAAACCGTGCTTGGGGGCTACGTGGATGGATGGATAACAGGTGCTCAATAGGCTTTGGGGTTCAACTGGAAAGCAGGGGATGGGGGAACATGTCTTGTAACTCTGGTGGGGGTAGGAACTCTGGACAGGTTTTTGGTGCCACTGGTATTGACTGGACTCAACTATGTACAGAAGGCAAAGCCTTCAATGCACCCGTGCGTGGAGTGCTCCCAGAAACTCTGCCCCCTGCGCACCTGGCTCTCGGCACCACAGTCCCAGCCCTGCCCACAACAGAGCCCAGGAACTCAACAGACATGATGGGGGAGGAACTGAGAGGAAGTGGCAGTGGCACCCTCCAGCCCAGCAAGGGTCTGGCCTGGGTTGAAACCAGCCTGGGAAGAGAAAGAAAAGAAGTAGGAAGGTGTGGGCATCATTTCAACTGGAGAGCCATGGAGGGCTTATCCCTGGGTGCAGACGTAACCAAGGCAACCGTGGAGACAGTGAGCTGATTCCAGACACTTTTGCAAGAGAGCAGGCTGGCATCTTGCCCCCTGCCCCTTGTGCTCACGGGAAGTACATGCCAACCTGCCTCTTGACCCCACCAGGAGGCAGAGAAACCAGTAAGGCGATCATTCTCTTCATGACTAGCCTCCACCACGCATGACCAGAAAACGTGAGCACCCGGGGCGTGGGCTTGTGAGGGGCGTGCGGGGGTGGTGGGGTGGGGAGAACAGCTTCTTCAGGAGTGAGACAGACGGGGTCCTTCACACACCTGCTGACCTCTTGGGTCCCATTAGGGGCTGTACGAAGTCATGGGAAACACAGTTTACTGGACCATAAAGGGTCTGATTCGAGGACCATAAGCTCTCGGTCCGGCTAACCCAGAGGGATTCTCAGGCAGGTAGAAACGGGAGTCCTTGAGAGGAAGGGAGCACATGGATTTCTGGAGATTCCACTACCCCACTCCCATCTCCCCTCAGCTAGCTGGAGCGCACCCTGAGTTCAGGAAGCACATATCCTTTTCCCTAAAGACAGGTTCTGGGTAGAACCCCATGTGAACTCTGGGCCTCAACAAATGGGTAGAAGAGCAGAATTCCCAGGAACCAGAATATTCTGGGGCCTAGGACCTTTGGTTTGGGGAGGAGAGCTGGCCAACCAGGCCCCACCACCTCCCCTGACTTTCCCCAAGGTCAAAGGGACCAATCTTCATGGTAGCTTCGAGTGCCACCCCAGATTGGAAATGGGGGGCCAAATGTGGGGCCACCAGGAAGAGGTGTCATGTTTCACAGGAATATGTGCCTAGGATGGGCAGGGCTGCTCAGGTGGGGCTTAGGAGAACAGGCAGATCCCCCCCCCGCCCCCGACACTGGGCTGACCTCTCCAACACACACATACCTCCTCTCCCTGGGACTCCCCCAGCTGCACAACAGCTTCCTCACTGCGCACAATGGCTGCTCAAGCTTCCCGCCTCCATCTGGGGCTAGGAGTGGCCTGGGCTTTCTGAGCTTGGTGGCCAGCTCTACCTCGAGGACCTGGGGGATACCTCGTTAAGTCAGACAGTGCAAGAGCTAACCTGGAGAGAGAGGGTCTCCTTGGCGAGCAGTTGTGACCCCCTTGGACCCACCCTTGCCCCCACCCTGTCCTCCGGCTCCATTTGCCAATGAACACACACTTCAGGAGCTGGGCAGACACCGAGGCCCCTGCTCTTAACCCACGCTGTACCAGCTTCTCTGGTGTTAGTGTTCACTCCAGTCACAGCAGGACAGGGGAAGTTCCCTCCGACCCTCTGCTGGGGTCCAGCAGAACTTGGCCAAGGATAGGACCGGCAACTCTCCGTAGGGGCCTGGTGAGACCGAGCCCAGCCTCCCACATGTGGCCAATCCTGGGCACTGCTTGCCGAGCTGCTCGAAATCTCCCAGGTCCTTGAGGGCGGCCATGTGCAATGGGGTCTGGACTGACTGATGAGTTCAGAGGGAAGATCTCCAGCCTTCTGCCTGATGGCCACGCCACCATCATGCCTCCCATGCCCCTAGGGCTGAGGCCAGGCATGCAGACCGTGCTGATGGTCACTCAAGTGCCCCAGTCTCCTCCTGCTGGGGCTGTTGAGATCCCACATGCTGGACTCCAACATGACCAAACAGGGCTGCAGACAGCAGGTACTATTTTATTGGGCCTCGAAAGCTTTAAATACAGAAGTGGGGAGGGCTGGCAGGGGGCAGATGTAGACACGCTGGCATCTGAGAGCGGACGCATCAGAGGAATCACATAATCAACAGCTGGACAGAGCTGGGAAGGAGGGCAGTCTGGGATAGATGTGGGAAGGCAGTTGGCGGCTGGCCTTGGGGGTCAGGATCACGCCCTACGTTAGGACAAAGTCTTTCATGTTTCTTCCTGATATGAGGGCAACTTAAAAAAAAAAAAACCCAAATAAAAATATAAAATCAGCTGGAAGAGACTGTGGACAGCAGTTCCTATCATCTCAGAAGACAGTGGCCTGCCCCCTGAAAGCCTTGGGCTCCCCCACTCCACCTCCAGCCCAGATGCCACCCCACAAGACATTTTCATACACGGAAGCAAAGCTGGACCAATCCACACCCCCGATCTGGGGTCTGGAGCTGAAGACACCTTCCCTGCAGAGGAGGAGGTACCGGTGTGAGCGGGGCTGGGGGCCAGGTCCGCTTCCCTCCTTAGCGGCTGTAGCCAAACTCATCAGCGTCATCGGCCCGGAAGTCTCCATAGCGCCACAGGTTCAGCTGTGAGAAGGGAGAGAATGACCGTGAGAGAGGCGGGACCCGCTGGAACCCCGGGACTAAGCCCGCGTTTTAAGCTTCCCCTGGAACCCTTGAGGTACAAACTCACCCTGGCACTCTTGGCTGACTCCTGGGCATTCAGGTACTCTGTGATCTGGAGGGACCAGGGAAGAATGGGAAGTCACAAAGAGGGCATTTGCAACTGAGCAGCTGGAATGACCCCGGAGACTGCCTGGCGCTGGTTTGCATCTCTCCCTTGCTCAGCAGACTGCCAGCTCCCCCAGAGTAAAATCCCAAGTGCACTGTCACATGGTCCTCTCTGGGGTTCCTTGCTTCTTTGTGCTGGCTGTTCCATCCGCCTGCCTGACTGCTCTCCCTTCAGGTTCACCTGGCTACCTGTCCTGTTCCTTCAAGTCTTCGATAGAGCATCACCATCTTAATGAAGTTTCAAATGATCCCATTTAAAATTCCAATCACCCCTCCCCCACACTCTGGATTCCCTTGATTTCTATGTTCTCTTTTTCTGTTGCATTTATCTTTTTTTTTTATTTAAAGATTTTATTTATTTATTTGACACAGAGAGATATACCACAAGTAGGCAGAGAGGCAGTCAGAAACAGAGGGGGAAGCAGACTCCCTGCTGAACAGAGAGCCTGATGCAGGGCTCGATCCCAGGACCCTGAGGCTTAACCCACTGAGCCACACAGGCACCCCTATTGCATTTATCTCTTATCAGTCAACTTCACTGATTTAGTATATATGTTTTTGTCAACTCTTGCTTGAACATAAGCTCCATAGGGCAGAAATGCTGTCTCTTGTTCATGGAGATACGTAGGCCTCAATACATGCTTGCTGAAAGAATGAATCAATGAATGAATGAACACCTGTAGGGTGTTTATCTCAGATACCAGGCAAAGGAATGTTCTAGACACCAGAGACATTATGGGCAGCTTCACAGGGGAGAGAGTGAGATATCAAGCTTCCACAAGGAGATTGAGGCTAGCTCCCAGGGCAAACTCAAGACACTGGGGGTCTCCACTGAGAAGACTAGGGGTGTCATGCTTCTCCTGTCCAGAGGAGACACAGCAGCAATTCACACTGGGATCTTGTTCCAGATGCACAAGGGTGGTGACCCTGTACAACCTGTGCCACAGACCCACAGACCACGAGAGAGAGAGGCCTGCATAAAGACGAAGTGACAGGCACCGTGGAGCGAGAATGGGGCTTTCAGCTGCTGTGCTCCTCCTTCCTCTTAGAGGGTACGTGGGGAGCAGCTCGGTGCCAGTGCCGTGCTGGCACAGGCTTCCCACCAGCCCGTCCTGAGGGCGAGAAGACAGTGCAGGCGGTCCCCAGCTGTCAGCTGCAGGCCCCTCGCAGTCCAGCCTGTGAAGCAGTGAAGCCTGTGGCACCCTCCTTGTCTCATGATGGGGAGATTCAGGCCTGGCCCGGCTCCATGCCCTGGAGGGACATGGAGGGCTAGACAGGCTGGAGGGCTAGAGGGGCAGTCCCTTAGGCCCCTTGTCCCAGTTGAGTCTGGCTCCAGGTGACACTGCGTGCCAGCAGCTGACTCCTGACTCGGGACTTTTACGTTAGAGAGAAGAAAGGGATAGAAGGAGGCAGAGGCAGCCATAGGCTGGGGCCCTCCCCAGGCCACCCCTGGGCAAGGCTTTCCAGCCTGCCACTTGAGGACACCCGCAAAGGGACACTTCCCGCTCTAGCTTATAGCTGCATTCTCAGTCAAGCCTGTGGCCAATTAATTTGGGATGTAATTAGCTTTTTTTTTTTAAACCCCAACAAACCCAAATCCATTATCTTTCCCCAGCAGGAGCAGCAGGATGGAGGGTTCCCTGCTCTGTCACTGGCTCTTGGTGAAGCCCTGGCACCCTCTGTGACGGCAGGTGGAGAGTTGCTAGGAGCCGGCCCTTACATCACGTACCACTTTCTGGAACTGTTTCTCCTTGCGCACTTCCACCATGACCAGTCCCTCCTTCACCAAGCCCAGCCCCACGTCCCCCTTGGAATCAGCAAACTGCAGGGTGACGTGGGGACAGCCAGCGCTCAGGTGTTCCACATTGAGCAGGCACTGAGTGTTCTGGATATCCCGTACCACACTGTCCACGGCATCTGTTCGAGCATCCTCCTGGAGCAGAGACACAGGCAGGTTAGTGGGAGAACGAAGTGCGAGCTTTAAAGAAAGCCACTGTGGGCCCCGGGTCCTGTTCATGGACCTCCAAGCATGTGTCCAGCAGGTGCCGGCATCTCATTTCCTGCTCACATCCTAATGAGTAAGGAAACAGCCTCTGGACAGGAAATGCCCCCTCTTCCTGTCCTGTCCTCTCCCTTCCCGCCAAGCCTATCTACATACATCCCATCCTTGTCACCCACCTGCCTTGCGTCTCTGTGAAAAAGTGGCTTTTGTTCATCCAAAACTCACCATCCACTCACTGCCTGGTCCCAATCGCACCCCCAGCTCTGCAGGACTGTGCCCCAGCACCATGAACCCTCACAGTTCCCACTCGTGCATGCACTGTCCTCTCAGGCTCTGTCCATGCTCATGTCTCCCTATACTTAGAGACTGCCCTTGACCTATCTCGTCACCCTTTTCTCCTGTTGTCTCTCTTCTGCTCTTCAGATTTCATGAAAAGACAGAGAACATTCTAGGGCGCGGATTCCTACCCCACTGTGCCCCTTAGTGCCCTGCGTCTGGCAGCAGCCCCACATGGACTGTCCGGACTGCTCGCTCTAAGCTCCAGGGGCCTCAGCTGGCGCCCAAGCCGAGGGGACCAACCAAGCCTTAAGCCTGACCTCCCTGGGGAGCCGGACACTGCAGACCGGGCTCCCCGCTCTGGGAAACTGGGTGGTTCTGCAACCCTGAGCCTGTGTTCTCCTCTCTGGACACACATTCTGCTCAGGTTCTTCTTTGGATCAGAGAAGGCCAGCACTTGCGAAGTTTCGCTCTCTTCCAATCCTGTCTTCCACACACTCGCCCTGTGTGCGTCGACCTTCTAGCTACAAGTCCGTGATTCGAGGTCTTCTCTCTTTCCAAGCAACACTATCAAGCCGCCTGGGGCTCCCACAGCCCCGATCTGCTCCTTTTCACCCTTGCATCTTGGCCAACAGCATCATAGCCACATGTAAGAAACCCAGTCACCTTCTGTTCAGTATTCCCTGCTCCCCACCCCAGATGGCACTGAGACTGGGCCCCTCTGGCGTGGCCCCGGTTTGACGGTCACTGTCTCTAGTCTGGACTTCCAAGTGCCATGGTTTCCCAGGACTCCAATCAGTCTCCGACGACGGCCCCTGAAGGAACTTGCAGAACCAGAGCTGCCCATGTCAACCTGCTGGAAACCCCGCCCCGCCCCCAGGCTCCGGCTTCTCTTTCCATTCTCCTCTCCTGCCGCTGCCCACAAGGTCCCTGGACCCCCAACTGTGTGGACCAGTCTCTGCCCAAAGCGCCTGGGCCCACTGGGCCCATCCGTCTAAAGAACCAGTTCAGACGCTCCAACGCTGCCACCTCTGTGCACCTTCCCTCAGCTCCCCGGTCACTCCCATCTCACAGACAGACCATTTGTCACTGCTTCCAACTTCTGGCATCAGTGGCTGAGTGGAGGGAGATAGACAGGGAAGGGGGGGTAGAAAAGAAGGGAGAGAAGGGGGGGAGGGAGCGACAGGGGGAGGTGTGCAGACTCACGTCTTGGGGCACCTGGATGAAGGCAAAGGCATACTCTGTGGCTTGAGCAGGCAGCACACGAATGCTGAAGGCAGGTGGCAGGGTCCCCAGGCGGGTGGACGGCAGGATCTCTCTCTGCAGAGGACACGTCAGGCCGGCAGCATTACACACTCAATGCCCCATTGTTCTCACAGGGACGACTCCTGTGGCTGGACCTCTGGAATTCGAACTTGGGCCCCCTCCACGACTCGCTCCTGCTTAGCCCTGGTCGGTGACGCCCAAGGCTGGCACGCTGGCCCCGCAGCAGGCGGGGAGGCGGACAGCCGAGGCTCATACCTTCTCAACCTGAGCCTGGGCTTGGCACACCTGGGTGCTCTACTAAATAATCAGCTCGGTCCCTGGTATCCAACCATGACTTCCATTTCTCTCCAGTGCCTTCCCTCTGCAACATGGGTTCCTGGAGTGCTTTCCCACAGGCTAGGGGGTGCTCTGCTGAGAAGGCACACTGAGACAAGGGTCCTGACAGTCCCTCAACGTGGCAAGACCCCTTCTGTGTATCTCCTGGTAGCAAGCTGGGAGCAGGGCCCCCAACTCTGGGCTTCGGCTCATCGACCCTCAGTGCTAGTCCTTGTAGAAAGTGGACAACCATCATCACACCACAGGAGTGGCGTGGTTCCAAACTACAACTTCCTCTCCTGCTTGCTGCTTTGCCCACAGGGAACCTCCCGGAATTGTTAACAGACTCCCAAGCCCAGCCCGAGGGGGCTTTTCTCAAGGGTGCCAGTCACTCTGCCCCATTGTGACTTCCCAGCAAGCCTTGGCTGGGGGACTAGTGCACAGGCACCTGGTCCAGCACGACCAGGAGCCGCGGGGACTTGAGGGTCTCCACGGGCCTGCTCTTCACAGAAGGTGGGCAGAAGACGAGGAATGGTGGGTGTGGCTGGGCACTCATCCTTGGGGCCTGGAAGGGGGACTTCTCGGAGTCCAGTGGCCTGTTCCACCAACAGCAGAGCTGCCTACGTGCTCACCATTCTGTCAGCTGAGGGGTCAGGGCTTGTGGGGACTTGCTCTAGGGGACTACTGTGCAGCCCCCCGGGACCCCTTGTTTGCCTAGTCCTCCACCTCCCGGTCCCCCACACTCACATTGCCGTAGTCAATGTAGAAGACGTGTACTTTGGCGGGAGACTCGACTTTTTCCACTCGGGCGCGGTACCTGCAACGGCAGCGCGGGCAGAGCTCAACGGACAGCCCTGCCGAGTCTGGCCTCCCCAGAGCCTTAGCAACAGCAGGGCAGGGGCACGACACCACCAGGCCCGGGGCTCAGGGTGAAGAGCCATGGGTGTCATGGAGGGCAGTTCTCAGACTCCACGAAGGCCCAGGCTCGGGGCGCTGCGGCCACCCCCTAATGGAATCAGAGCATAGCTGGGAGCAGAGGGAGGGAGAAGGGAGCATGTGGAGCAGATTAATGTGTCCTTGGGGCATAAAGCAACAAGACTAATGACTAGATTGATGTCTGCTGTTTAAAGCCAGCACACTAAACAGCAGCTGTAATTAGCCGGCGGATCTGTCTGGGAGGCCGCGGCAGGGAACACATCCAAGTCACTTCGTCACCCAGGGAAGGCCATGGGCCCTACTCTTGGTAGATGAGACATAGTGACCTTCTTGCAACGTGTGAGTGCCCCTGCTCATGTTCCAGACAGCTGGGGTGGAGGGTCGGGTGGCGGGTCTGGGCTCAGACCAGTCTCCGCCCTCCCCACCCTATGTGACATCATTTTCCCTGTGTGGGGTGAGGGCTGTGTTGGAGAGTCTCAGCCAGCCACAGCTCTCCCACCAGAGCTTCCCAGGAATGAGGAGGAGAGACACCACTTGTATACTCCAGGCTGCCTGGGCTGCGGGCAATGAAGAGGGCAATACGGGAGAACTGCCAAGGTCAAGCACCACTGCCCATGGAAACCAGGTTACTAAGGCAAATGCCTGAAGTCTACCGGGCAGCTCTGCAGGCCTGTGTCCTGAGCACAGACCGGCTATCGCTGCTGCTTAAGACTCTCTGGTCCACTCGGGTCCAAGTGGCTTACCACTCTCCATCTACAAACTTGGCAATGCAGAACTCTCCCCGGCGGGGCGCGTAGGAACCTTCGACAGGAGGATGGCTGGCGATGTCATTTCGCATGTTCTCCATCAGCTTCTCCAGCTGGGTGCCTGCAGGGGAGGAAGAGGGAGTGAGCTCTGGGTTGGGGAGCAGGCAGGACATGGTGCTGTGTAGGGCTGGCATGCCCCGTTCCATAGGGAAGTCCCCTGTGGTCTTTGCTCAAGAGGGTCATGCTGTCCTCAAAAGTGGGAGGAGGACTTGCTGACACTTTGGGCTTCAGAAGCACAGTCTTCCTTCCAACCTCAGCTCTCCAATCCACTGGCCAGGCCCATGGAAGCCGCTGGAAACGTTCCTGGGCTCCACTTGAGGTGGGTGAAGCGCGGGGATGGGGAGCAGGGCCCGTGAGCCTTGGCCAGGGTGGGCATGGGCCATCTTCAACCTGTTCCTGCAAGCACCAGCCTGGCCTGGGCCACAGAAGTGATGGCTGACAACAGCCACTCTCCGCCAGTGTCCCCCGGAGCAAACGTGGAGAGATAGGAGGGGCCGCATACCACCCTGGGCAAGGAAAGGGCCTCAGACTCTGAGCCATGGAAGATGGGGAGCAACTCAGGGAGCAGGACCCGATCTCAGTATATTCAACTTGGCCACTCTAACCTTGCTCACCACGTGAAGTATGTGCAAAAGCAAACTTTGCTACTGCCAGGCTGGGGTTCCAACCACGCCCCTCAGCTCAGTGGCTGCTTTGGTTGGGCGGGGGGAGAGGTTCCTCCTCTACTGCTTGTCAGCTGGTGATCACCAGGCTTGGCAACACCTTGGGTCCTCTCGGGTTCCCTGCCTTGCTCCTTTCTGCTGTGTCCCCCATCCCCACTCCACTAGGCATCAGACCCCAGTAACTTCCCTTTTCCCTCCAGGTTGGCCCCAATTCTAGTTCTACATCAGGCCTGTTGGCCCCTTTGCTCTCTGTGGTAAGGGTAACTAGGTTCCTGTGGGGCGGGTATGGGGTTCTTCTTTCCACCTCTGGGGCCCAAAGCCACACTGTAACAGGTGCCTAGCACATGCTGGCTGTTGGTACGCTTGTCACAGCTGGCCTAGTACGCTCCTTGTCTGGCTTATGTTTCTGCCACTCTGCTGTGAGCTCCTTCAGGGTATAGCCCATTGTGTACTTGGTCCTGTTCGCTCTTACAAGGCCTAGCAATAGCCTGATGCATGGAGGGTGCTTAAGAATTCAACTGTATTTGGGGCACCTGTATTTGGGGCCCAGTTGGTTAAGCGTCTGCCTTCGGCTCGGGTCATGATCCCGGGGTCCTAGTGCTGAGCCCCACATTGGGCTTCCTGCTCAGAAGGGAGTCTGCTTCTCCCTCTCCTGCCACCCTCCCACCCCCTGCCTGAGCCCTTTGCTCTTTGTCAAATAAAATCTTACAAAAAAAAAAAAAGAATTAGCTGTATTGGAGATGCACTCTGTGGCCCATGTGCACAAGGATGTGCCTGCTTCTGGGCCTCTGCAGGGGCCACTGTCCCAGAATTCAGGAACCTTTGTTTCAGAACAGGGACTTTTAGGAAGTAGCTGCCCTTCCCCCCATCCAGCAGTAAACCCTCTACACAGACAAATTCTTCCTATACGTGGTCTATTTTTATTTTTTATTTTTTTTTTTTTTGCTCCAAGGCAACAGAAGCAGACTTTGCCTCCTGCAAACAGGTCCTTGCACTGAGCCTGGCTGGTCATTTACAGCTAATGGCAATGCTTTCATCATTTCATTAGCTCCTTCCTGAAGGCAGGCTTTAATTAAGAGAAGAGACACGGGCTAAGAGGATGTCCCCCAAGAGAGGATGAAAGGTTTCTGAAGAGGGAGGCTGTAGATGCTGAAGTTTATTTTCGTGGATTTTATGGAACCAACTGAGGTCAGGTTTTCCCTGGAGCCCACTGTGGCCCTCCAGGTAGTGGGACATGGGCCTCACTCCCTTCTCCAGTGTTCTAAGAATATGCGGTTGTTCCTTTGGTTCCTTTTCTTCCGATTCTCCGCCTTGGCCACTACCCGCTGCAGTGCCCCGGCTCCCCACAGCCGCCGAGAGAGCCAGGCAGGCACAGGAAGCCTCTGAGATTACCTCAAGTCCTCGAACCTTCAAGTTCTCTCCCCTGGAGACTTCAGGGCCCTGTTCTTAACCAAGGAGGGTCCTACCCTGCAGGATCCAGGGGCCAGGTGAGAGCCTGCCGGGGAGCTGTCGTACACCGGGCAGAGTATTCTCTGAGTTCCCTGTTCCCCGAGCTTCCTGAGGTCCCTTCTTTCTGGCTCCTGTGTTCAGAATCAGCTCTCCCTCCTGCCCGGACCAGCACAGAAGGACCCCTTTCTTCGTCACACCACCCAGACCCGGGGGGCTGGGCCACTTCTCAGCAGGACTGCAGCTGACCTCAAGGGAATCGAATGCTGAAGGCTCATCAGTCCATCTCTATCCCTCCCCGGCTCTCTCCCCTCCCAAGTAGAGCCAGCCCAGAGCTTGGGAAGGTTGGTTTTTCTTGGTGACCTGACATGGCCACAGACCAGCTGCCTGGGAAATGTCATTAGAGGGAAGTGGCTGAGACAAGGCTGATGAACTGGAGGGGTTTGGGAGTGGGGCAGAGGGGGCTGGGCGAGCCACAGCCTGCCCCCCACGGGGCTGCCTTGAGGGCCAGGGACATCTTCAGGCCCTTCTGCCTTGCAAGGATCTGGCTCCTTGGACCCAGAGGCAGCTTGAAGAGCTTTTTCCTCTGCCCTCAACTAAAATGGTTCCCTGCACAGGGAGTCAAGGAGAGGAGGGATAGAAGGGTAGAGAGAGTGAAGGGAGTGGAGGTGGGAAGTTGAGCCGGAAGGGCCACAGGGCCCCCCTGCCAGAGTGGCCTCTATTACCCTCTGTCCTCCAGAAGCCTGAGGTGTCTGCTGAGGTGACCCAGGCCTCCATGCACAGTACTTGAGGGCAGGAGCAAGGAGGCGGATGGAGACAGAGGGTCCTTCAGAAAGACTGCCCAGGGATGACTTCCCCTAGAGCAGAAGCCTGTTTCCATGGCAACTGGCTATCACTCGGGGCTATGGTAACCTCTAGAGAAGGAGAAACCCCAGAGAAAAAAGCCCAGGCTCCTCTCCTCTCCTGCTGCCTTCCCAAGGAAGCTGAGGGGGAGGAGGGTTAAGTGAATCTTGGTTTGTGCTTCCTGACCACAGGAGACAATCTGTTCCCTGCTTCCTGATAGACTCCACGGGCCACACATCCCAATGCCTCGCCCAGCCAGGGGTGTCTGAGAGCAGAACAGTTCTCCAAGGATCTCAGAGTACCACCCAGACAAGACGGGTCACCTCACGGGCCTGCAGAGGCCCTACTGAGCCTTGTCCACTCCACGGCAGGAAACGCCCCAGGGCCCAGAGCTGTAGAGGGGCTCAGGGGAGGGGCAGCAGCCACAGGGTCTCGGGGAGAGTCCCCTGGGAGCGGATTGTGGGGGTTGGGGGGCCTGTGCCCTGCCCTCCCACTGAACTGAGGGGGTTCTGGAGGCGGGCTGAGCCAGCCTACTCACCGGTCTCCACATCCTGCACGTAGAAGTGCAGGTCATCGGTGATCTCGGTCACGAACACCGGTTTGTAGCTAGCCGAGCGCTCCTCCTCCAGCACAGGCGCCACCTCTTCCACGGGCTGCTCCTCGTAGTGGGCCCAGACCTGCACGGGGGATCGGCAAGGGCGGGGGTTAGGAAGCGAAGCCAGACAGGACACAGGGAAAGGGGCTCTGGGCAAGTAGAGTCACCCCTGCGGTGAGTGAATGTTGAGGTCCCCGCAGGACACTCACATCACACCGAGCTGTCCTCGAACTCTCCTACTCTCAGTGGGTTAGGACAGTGCTCTGTAGCTCTGGTCAGTCAGGTCTCAGATCCGGGCAGGGAGCAGAAGCACCTGGGGAGCTTATTAGAAATGCTGGTACCTGGGTCTCAATACAGGCCTACCATGTTAGAATCTGTCGTGACTGCACTTAGGAAGTAAAGCAAACCAGAGCAGGCTCCTGGGCAATCTCACACCGAGTGTGAGAACTGTGGAGTCCCCACCTCCCTCCCCCGACACCACTCTGCAGGGGTCACTCTGAACTCTCCAGGCCCTAGCACTGTCCAGGGCCATCGTGCCCCTGAGACTCTCCAAGCGACAGCCCTGGGCCATGGAGGGGAGGGCTTGTCACTGTTCGAGAATGTCTCCTCTCAGCAACTTCTCCACCTTCATCTCAAGCGGGTTGCTCTGACCCCAGTGCAGAAGCTGGGCCACTCCCCTCCATCCTCACTGCTCCACTCCGCCTTCCCTGCTCCCCACTTTCCCAGGGCCGCAGCAGCTCCAAAGCTGATTTAATGTGACAGCCTGTCAAGACCAATCCTGAGGCCAGGAGATTATCCTGGTAGTGAGCAGCAGAGGGTGAGAGACAGGACCACCCACAGGGTCCCACAGACACACAAGAACAGGGGATGATAAAAGTATTAGCCAAAATTTACATGTGTCCTAGGTGCCAGCTGCCATCCTAAACATTCTAAGTAGTAATTCACTGAATCCTCACAACAACCCTTTGACTAGGTATTAAGGTTACCCTGTTTTACAGACAAGAACCGGAGGCACCCAGACTTGCTAGAAGCAGTGGAACCAGGGCCTGAACCCAGGTATCTGGGTGCTAGAGATCTTCTAGAGGGCATTCTGGCACTGACTGGGCCTCCAGAGACAGAGGGCAGTACCGAGCAGTGGGAAAAGTTGTGGGTGGGAGCCGTGAGCTCCTGTCCTTTAATCTGCTTTTTCACTTCAGTCCAGCCATGTGCCTCCTGCATCTCTTTTTCTTCCCTTGCAAGACAGGCCAGTCTGATGCCACGATCACTCAGCTGACCCACAGCTCCCTGGACGCCATGTGGAAGCAGCTGAAGGGCAGCAATGTTAGATTTGCTGAACCTCCTTGGGTCACACCTGCAAAGGCCATGCTCCTGCCTTTACTGTGGTGTGAGCACTCTTCCACTAGAAGGTGAGGCCAGGGTCCTGAGAACTGGAATGAGCAACAGGGGCTGAGCCCTGGGGAGGCCACCAGGGAGTGGCTGAGGGGGATGGGAGAGACCTCATCCGGGTGTAAAACCTCTGCCAGCCACATGCACAGCCATGCCCCTGCCTTCTGCCTTCTGGGGCTGGGCTCTGACCCACACAGCTCCTGCCCACGCTCACCTACTCCCAACACAAGCCCCTCCCCAGCAGCAGCCAGACACCTTTGCTTTCCACAAGCCCGTGCCTGGTTGCCCCAGGAAAGGAGTTAGTCAGATCAGAGACTCCTGGCTTAAGGGGGTCTCCAGCTTTCGAACTTCCCCGTGAAAGGGCCTCTCCAACTGGAGGCCAAGGCACAGACTGCTGCGGGCACTCCGGGGGATGGGGGATGGCCGCAGTGACTTCTGGTTCCAAGGCCTACATCCAGTTGAGGTGGACTTTCTCCCTGGGGCATCCGGTTGAGGTGGACTTTCTCCCTGGGGCCGCTAGGAAGTTCCCCCGGCACAGGGTGGGATGCTCACTGCTGCTGAGACACAAGACTGCCAGCACTGCCTTAAAGGAGCAGAAGACAAGTGCTCCCCCAACCCCCACCATGGTCAAGCCCCCCCAAACTTCCCCACCGACTTGGCTCCTCCGGCTCCTGGCCTTCCTGGCAGCCAGGCAGCCCAGGAGAGAGGGGAGGGGCGCTCTGCGCTTGCTCCAGAGTGGGGGCTGGGCCTGGGAGCTGTTCTGGGCTCCAGCCTAACCCCATCCTGCCTCCCTCCTCAGCGGGGAAGGAGGCTCCTCAGCAGTGTTGATGAATTGGGAACAGACTGACAGGGTGAGAGCAGAAACTGCTAATGACTCGTCAAGCAAAGGTGCCTTGGGCGACAGCATCAGGTTTCCTCCTAGAGGGGAGAAGGGTGGAGCTTCTTCGCTGCAGGCAGGCGGCAGGAGGGTGGGCCAGCAAGCTTGAGGTCAAGGATGATGCAAACAAAAGCCCCCGGGAGGGCCCCGCCCCCAGGCCTCTAGCTCTCACCAGGAGGGTCCTATGACAGGGTCCTAGAGCTCCCTGGGTGCTAGGAGGGGCACAGTAGGGGCACCCTGCTGGCTCCCAAGGTGAGAAGACACCAGAAGCATGAGGCGGAGAGCTGCTCCTCAGATAAAGGAACTCCATTTATAAGAGAGGGTTGGCTTGGCCCCTCAAATAGGAGAGCACTGCAGGTTTCCCTCTGGAGGTGAGGTGACCATCTATTCCCAGGGACTTGGCTCCCAGCGGCCTGGGCATGCTGGTAAATGCAGCCTGGCTAGGTGGCTTCTTGGTGGCAATGAGTCAGTCAGCAGAGAGGCTGCCCACCCTTGGAACAAGGGCATCTTTTGCCCATATTGGCTATTTTGCCCTTCTGCAGAACCGGGGCAGGGAGGGGACAGACACACTGGCTGGCACCTGCCAGATGGGTGCCACTTCCCCACAGCCATGCCCAGCCCTCTCTCAGCTCAGATCTCTGACAAGGAGCTTGTTTTGGGGAGTTCCCAGGGGGATGCTCCTCGTCCTGGGCCCATGGGGTGAAGACAAGGCAAACCCAAAGACCCCTTCCAGGGAGAACAGTGATTCAGTGCCTGAGGGCTCTCCCCGCAGGCTCTGGGCAGATGGAGGAGCTGGGGAACGACATGCACGGCCAAGATCCTGAGCGGAGGACGGGACTCTGGAGCTGAGAATGCTCTCGGCCTTTGGTGGAGCCAAGCCTGAGCTGGGCCTCAGCAGCCGGGCCCAGGGACACTTGGGAGAGCCACCCAAGAGGGACCTGCTTTGCTCCGGGACCACCTCCGGGCAGTGTTAGTGTGGAAAGGCCTTTCCCAGCCAGCACCTCTGATTTGCGCGGTAGGGTCTATGTTCAGGCTGGGGCCAGATGGCACTGTGTCCGGAGGTGGGGCTCCTCTGTAACCCTTCCGTGGCTCTGGCTACAGACCCAGGTGGGGAATGGGCAAAGGCAGCAGCTCCCTCATCTGCTCCATTGCTGGTCTCTCCTGCCAGTTCTTGCCCTACTTGGGTCCCCTTGACACTGTGGGGCCAGGTTAGGAGCACAGGCTGTCTCTTCTCCTGTCCTCACCCATCCTTGGCCCTCCCTCTTTCCGGTACTTCCTCCCCAGCAAGCCCCACAATCCTCCTCCTGGTAGGAGATGGGCAATATGGACTGAGACTCTAGTGACTAGAGGCTTTCCTTTCTAAATCCTATTTAATATTGTTGGCTGGAGCCTTCGGAGGCTCCAAGGGTGGGGCTGGCAGGAGGCCAGGGCGGTGAAAGCCTTCAAGCTAGCGGTGGGGAAGGCAAGTTCAATAAAAGGTAATCAATGGCCAATGCAGCCCGGTGCAGGGCCCTGCGGGGACAGAATGGAGGCTGGGGAGGGAGAGCAGTCCTGATGCCTGCCCTCTGAGGCTCCGGTCTCTGGTGGTCAGAGCACCCAGTATTCCTGGAGGAGGAAGGGATAACCCAGTTAATGCCCTGTAGAGGAAGGGGAGGGCCCAACCAGCATCTCTTCCTGAGGAGAGGAGTCTGCAGGGCACAGGAAAGAATGAGGCCCAGCAAGGAGGCAGCCAAGTTGCCAAAGCTAGGAAACTAGCATGGCCAGCTTCCCTCAGATGGACCCGCTCACAGATGCGCACACACAGAATCTCATTTCCCGAAGACTTCCACATGGTCTCGTCTCACAAAAGCTCTCGGTATTACCTCTCCTTAGTTAGCTCACACATACCACCACGATCTCTTACCCCACATGTGCCTGTCTCCAACAGCGAAGGTAGCCCTCCTAGGGTCACAAGCGAGGCAAGGTTGGAAATCCTGGGGACACCTCAAAATGCAGTTTGCTGTCCTCCAGCTGGCTGCCAAATTCTCTGAGTCCAGCCAACTCTGAGGGGTGCCGCAGGGCTCCACACATGCTGCTCCTGGGAACCAGCCCCTCACCAGAAGAGGCAAGCCACACTAGGTTCTGCCAGGATCCTTGAAGAGGATGGGGTGTGCGGGAGAAGGACCCAGGAGGCCGGCGGGGCCTTGCCCTGAGAGTAGTGCACTGCATTTTAATTGGACTGGAATAAAAACACGCAGCCTGTGTAAGTAATTACTGATGATTACTCCTCACCATCATCATGTAGACCCAGTGGAATGATGACTGGGGCTCTTTCAGACAAATCTAGTAAATAGTGACGCCCAGTGTAACACCCAGCAAGGCACCCATCTCTCCCCCTCAGGCCAGATTGTCCTCTCTGTCTTCTCCTGGGTCCCTCCTGGGCCTCAAATCTCAGAGAGCAGAGCCTGGGGGCAAAGACCCTTTCAGAGTCTGAGCCTCAGGGGCCAATTACCCCCCAGCTGCTAATTCTTCAGTAAGGTTCAGCCCTTTCCACACCAAGGCCCCAGTACTGCGTGGGCACCTTCCCCGGCAGCAGGCAGAGAACATGGGGATGGCAGCCTTAAGTTCAATTGTCACCAACAGAAAACCCAAGAGGAAGCTTCTCTGTAGTAGGAGCTCAGGTTGCCCACTCCCTGTCACTGTATGAAGATGGGGTTTAATGTGAGCAGCCCTGGGACAAGGGGAAGCCTCCTGAGAGGCCTCCTGCAGGCCTAGTCCTCTAAGGCATGAATAGCCCTTTTCAACCAATCCCAAGCTTTTTGGGTCACCTCTCTCTAGAGTTCTTCCACTCCCATTAGGGTTGGTCACCTGCCTTCACCCCCAGGGGATGGGAAGAAAAGGTAAGAGATGCAGGCGGGCATCCCTGGGCCTGGTTCCTGAGGGAATGCTGTTGGGAAGAGGCTGAGGGAGGAGGTGGCTGCTCTGGGTTGGAAGAGAATGAGGAACCTCGGGGCCCTGAAGCCCCCTACTCCTTTTGGCAGGTGTCTGGGCCTGGCTCTGGGAGGCGAGCTGCAAGCCAGATGGCTGCCCCATGGGGAAGGAAACGTTTGTTCCTGGAACAAATTTATGGCTCAGCACGGCTGTCCCATGAAATCCTCCTCGAGCCCGGAGAAGCCCTGACAAATTGGCGGCCGGCTGATTTATCCCCATTATTAGGGCCAGGCTGTAAGTCAGTGGCGACAGGCTGAGTTGGGGGGTGCAGAGCCCCGCTCCCACCACCAAACCACTGGGTTCCTTAATCGTCCATTTGTTTCCAAAAGCTGCTTTCCACCCCACCCCCCTTGTCTTTTCAATGCACTGTCTGCAGAGACTGATGGACTATAAATCTGTTGTCCTAACAGTTTTATGCATCTCCTGGGGCAGCTTCCGAAATGGGCCTCCCTGCAGGACCTTGTGAAGGCAAGTCAGAGTGGGCTGTGGGTTTCCCGGTCACTCTGAGGGCACCGAAGAAGGGCTGGGGCTGGTGAAGGGACAACTCCCCAGTCTCCTGCTCACCAGGGGCTCCCCACATCGTTCCTCTCATGGCTGCAGGGTCACCTTCCAGACGTGGCTCTGCTCTACCAGGTCCACCAGAGCAGGCCAACAGTTGAGGACACCTAAGCTAGCAGCCTTTCCCTTGGTCACCTGTGGCTCCCGATGTGGGGTCTGAGACCAACACCGACCTGGGTCCCTCAGGTGGGGGATGACGAAACCACTCTGTTCCCCATGTGGGGGCTGTGGTGTTTTGGCAGAGGAAGGCGAGAAGAAGCCCCAAGCTCCGGGATGGCCCCCGCCTCCTCCGCAGCCAGGCCCAATTCCACACCAGTACCTTCTCTTTCTTCTGCTTGGCGGTCTCCTCGGCGGACAGCAGGGGCTTGTAGTAGGCGCTGCGCTCTGCGGTGAAGTGGACCTTGGACAGCGCGTGCTCCACCAGCAAGACGGACAGGTTGGCGCCGTCAACATGCAACCAGCCAATGAAGTTGCCAGCTTTGTCCATGCTCTCCACCTCCACCTCTACCTGGGGAACAGAGAAAGGGGGTAGGGTCAGCCTGCAGGGGGAGGGTCTCAGGAGGGACCAAGAGCAGGAGCTTGTTGGAGCTGTGGCACTGCTGATCCTCTTAGAACGCTTCGCTTCAGTTCTGTAAGCGGGATCTAGGCTCTCTATCCTCTCACAGCCCAGAATTATCCTTACAGAAACATCCCTGACTGAGCGACTTCAAAACTCAGCTACTAGGGTACAATCGGCATCCCTCAGCTTGAGCGAGGGAATTGCATCAGCCGTGGGCATGTGTGAGCGCAGCCTGGGGGTCAGGAGTGACAGAAGCAGCAGACGCGAGTTGCTCCCGGAACGTCTGACTCTTCTTCAGTGCCCACGCACCCAACCCAGCTCTTCTAGCATGATATGATAGGCAGGCTCCAGGAGTAAGGCAATCCCTGGGAAGATGGGCACGCAGCTGAGGGAATTACTGCTCAACAAAGGTACTGCCAAGTGGCTGGATGAAAGCCAGGCGAAGAAAGGAGGGGAGGGGGCAGGTGGGTGGAGGGGTGTGAGCAGGAGTGCACAAGTGGGTGGTTAAGGGGTGATGCCAGCAGGAGGCTGCCCCTGAAAGGGAGCAAGGGAAAGGGTGACCTCACTGCCATAAGCCCAGGCCTTGGGGCCATGGGCTGGGGTTGACCTCAGAACCCTTGGGGACCCCTGTGGGGCTCAAGAGCTTCTGAGCTTTCTCCACAGAACGCCTCCCTGAGACACAGGACCCTAGACACAGTCCTGACTCCGCTCCCCCAAGAGGGTGGCCTTGGTGCCACAGCCCTTATGGTGGCTGATCTGTTCCCATCTCATGAAGGCAATGGCCCAGGGTAAATTTCTTCTTTGATTCTCTCCCAACCTCCTCCTTTCTCTGCTAAAGGGGCTTGTAAAAGCCTTTGCTGCCAAATATGAAAAACCTGTATTAATTTAAACAGCTTCAAGCTCGATTAAGCAATAAAATGAATGTCTAAATACCTGGGAATTCTCTGAAGCCTGGGCTGGAGCCTGCAGCAGCAGCCCAGGCCAGAGGGTTAGAGAGGCGAGTGGGGAGCCATGTGGGTGACAGGACACCCCTTAAGTAGACAGAGGTGGCTTGGCCATGTGGAGAGAAGGCAGCAGGGAGAAAAAGAAGGGGCAGGACCAGGGAGGCAAGGCCTGGGCCTCTCCCTATCCTTGAACACCCTCTTCAACACCCTACTTAATTAAGGCTTACAGTTAACCCTTTGAGTATAAATTTAAGTTCAACACTGCTGGAGTACGGGTGTGACCCAGAAGCAGATAAAGAGTTTATTAGAGCTAGATAACAAAGATACTCTATAGGGCCATTCCAAGTTGACTCTGCAGGTGGGTACATAGGTCCCCCATTCCTGGACCTCTTATCTTTCACCATGTTAGCAGCCAAGTGTCCTTTCCTGAAACTGACGGCTGCTCTGCTTGGACACAAGACCTCCCTCCAGTTCGAGAAGCCTGTGGTGGGCCAAGAGATTGTGACAAGAAGCTTGAGGGTCACCTGTATCATTCCTCTCGGGGCCGGACTGCTAGGATGGAGGCAAAAACCTCAGAGGTGGGTTGATGAAGCACCCGGGGAGTCTAATCATGCTCACTCTGGACAGTGCCCACACTTAGATCTCACCCTGCCTAGCAAACCCCACAACCCATACCTCCCCTCGGAGGCCACCAACCAGATGCCGGTCTCCCAAGGGCTTGTACTAGTGGGAGACTCTGGCTAGTAGCCATGCCTGGGGTCAGCGCTGTCAACTCTCTTGGCCGGTGAGCTCGGCCTTCACACTTACCCAGCCTCTCCCTGCCTGTAATCCATATGCTAACTTGGGCTTGACAGGTCCCTGGGCCCAGCCAGCAGCTAAGGAAAGAAGTCTCTAGCCTTGGGCACTGTCCTCCTGCTGAATCCATCTGGGGTTAGAAAAGGAGATAAAGCTGTAGCCTAGGGGTTTCGGCTTTCCCTTTTATAATGGCTGCTGCAAATACTGTAATTTCTCAAAGGCACTCAGGGGAAGGTGGACTGGGCTCAGTGAAAGGATGGGGCTACTTTGTAGTCTCTTGGCCTGTGGCCTCTCTAGTCAAGCCCTGTGGTGTGTCTATCCTTCTGGGTACACAGAATTCAATGTGAAGACCAAAGTCTTAACCTTTCTCTAGTTCTGGGAGAGTTTCATGGTCAGCAAGCAGAGGGTTAAGCATGGTGCTCCCAGGCTGGTATGTGTTCATCATGGTTCTCTTAGATTGACTGCAGGGGATTTGTGCCTTGATAATAAAATTTTGTGGGCCAATGTCTGTGTATGCTCTATTTCTCTGAACATCTTTAAGACTTGTGTTCTTGATATTTTCTCCTCCCTCTTTTTTTTTTTAACAGATTATTTATTTGAGAGGGGGAGAGAGAGAGAGAGAGAGAGAGACAAAGTGTGTGTGTGTGTGTGTGTGTTATGTGTGTGAATGGAGGTGGGGCAGAGTGAGAGGGAGAGAGAATCCTCAAGCAGACTCCCCACAGAGTGGGAAGCCTGACTTGATCCCATTTAACACACTGAGCCACCCAGACACTGATATTTTCTCTTAACTGAAAAAAATACATATAAACACATACTCCTATAAAGATACACAGATACACTTGATTCTTGTTATTTGTGATAGTCTATAAAGTTACCATGAACACTGAACCAGCGCTCCCAGGGGAAACACAGGATCAGGTTCCTGCAAGACTCTGGTCAAGATTTACCAATACATAACCTTCTTCTGTGCATGTTTTTGCTTAAAGACACCTTATTTAGTATATACTGATGATTTGTTACCATTGAACTCACAGCCAACAGCACTAGATCTCATGCCCGAATGAAGCTTCTCTAACACGTGTATTTTCTCCCTAAGGCCCACTGCAGCCTTCCTGTACTTCGGAGCACCAGATAGCACTTCAACACTCTGCCGGGGGGCCATTTTATTTTATTTTTTTAATTTTTTTTTTAAATTTATTTGACAGACAGAGATAACAAGCAGGCAGAGAGGCAGGCAGAGAGAGAGGAAGGAAAGCAGGCTGTCTGCCGAGCAGAGAGCCCGACGCGGGGCTCGATCCCAGGACCCTGGGATCACGACCCGAGCTGAAAGCAGAGGCTTTAACCCACTGAGCCACCCAGGCGCCCCAGGGGGGCCATTTTAAACTGCAAAATCACCAGGAAAAAGCAAACATCAGAAAAAGGGGGAAACGTGGCTCTACGGAGACGATGGACAAGACACCTGTTGCTGGGATGAGAGCCGAAACAAGAAGGGGAGCACCGCCGTCTGCGACCTCAGCTGGGAGCACGCTCACCTGGACACTCAGTGTTCGCCGCTCGGATGACCAAACACTCCGAGTACTGATCTGGGGCTACAAGTACATTCCAGTAAGTGAAGTAAGTGAACTTGCAAATATGGAATTGTATATAATGAGGACTGACTAGACAGAGACCCACGGAAAGCTCTTTCCTATCAGTTTGCCTCAAACTGAAAACAGGAGTGAGGAGAGGCTCCTTCTGGTCAGACACAGGAAACCTCTTCTGGGTTCTTTCTGCCTGTTGTCAGCATTAATGAGACCCACCGCTCACTGAGTGTTGTGTGAACTGCAGAGTACTGTTCAGTGTCACACTGCCTGTCTCCTCAGCAGCACAGAGTGTTTCACGGAGAGATGTGGACCCAACAGCTTCCCTTGGGAAGCCTCCAATGATGGCAGGGGACACCAGGGAGCTCACGCCTTGGCTGACTATCAGGGACTGCCTCAATGTCTGATTTGTGTGTGGGCCTTTGGTGTGTGCACGTGTGAGCTGATGTGGCCTTAAGGGCACCACAGAACGTGTGTATACGTGGACACAAGCAGTGCCAGTGGGGAACCAATGGGAGCCTCTTCTCTTCCTTCCCCTCCTCAACGTTCACACTGACGCTAAGGCCTAGGAAAGCATGGCTGAGGGGAGGAGAAGGCCTCCTGAGAGACTACGATGGGGGCCACAGCATTCCGCTGGGGGAGCACTGGGGGAGTGTGAAATAGCAGGCAGCCTAGATGCCTTGAAGTCAGACCCGCTGCCCCCTCCTCGAACCTCTTCACTGCGCACCCCCGCGGGCCTGGCCAGCTGCCAGCACCTCTTGCCCTCTGCCTGAGGCCGACAGAGTGGGTGGGGATTCTGAGGTCTGAACTAGGCCCTATGAGCTGAGCTCTTCCAGCTTCAACACCACCCTTCTGTGAAGGCCTCCCTAATCCAGCCATGTGAATCCCTCTGACACCTGTGGGCTACCCCACACTTCAGCACTGAGGGGACAGCATATAGCACAGAAGTTCTGAGCGCAGGGCGCCTGGGTGGCTCAGTGGGTTAAGCTGCTGCCTTCGGCTCAGGTCATGATCTCAGGGTCCTGGGATCAAGTCCCGCATCGGGCTCTCTGCTCAGCAAGGAGCCTGCTTCCCTCTCTCTCTCTCTCTGCCTGCCTCTCTATGTACTTGTGATCTCTCTGTCAAATAAATAAATAAAATCTTTAAAAAAAAAAAAAAGAAGTTCTGAGCGCAGACTGTGGAGCTAGACTGCGTCGGTTTAAACCCACCTACCAACTGCATGACCTTCGCCAAGTCACTTATCTTCTCTGCTGTAAGACTGGAATTGCAATATTGCCTATCTCAAAGGGTTTGTTCCGATTAAATGAGCTAATATAAAGATACTAAGCACTTACAAGAGTACTGGATGCATGCATAAATGTTTCATCATCGACTTTTTACTTTGTAGTAGGAGGAGCAGTTATTTCACTTCCAAATGTCTTTAATTGTCCAGCTAGACTGTCATCAACAAGGGGAACAAAGCTTGATCTAGACTCTGAATCTTCCCCAGGGCTGGGTGTACTGACTGGGCAGGGAGGTGGCAGGAAGACCATCGGTCTTGGAGTTAGACAGAGCTGGGTTCAAATCCTAGCTCTGCCTCTGAATTTTTGGGAAGAGATGACCTCTTTTCTCTCCTAGCCAGTTTCCTTCTCCATAGGATGAGAAGCGGGTCCTGTGTACTAAAAGTAACATAACTGCTTTCTCTTCCCTTCATCTACTACTGGCCAGCAGCAGACCAGCTCAGGCTGAGCCCCGTCCCCTTAGCTCTCCCCCCATCCAGCAAAGCTTTGGGCTTCTTAAACCCTGGTAGCCTCATACAAAATACAAAATGGAGGGAAGACAAGTGGGAAGAGCTAATGTGTGACTGTCTTCAAACCCAGCTGGACAAGCAGATGCCTTCCTGCTCAGTGGGGGGGGGGGTGTCTTTCTCCACCCTAGGGCCAAAGTTGGCAGGGGGGTGCAGCCCAGCCAGCCGTGGTCGGAGAGGAGCCAGACACACTGGACTTGGCCTGTCGGGGGGCTGGGGCAGCCAGCGGGCCCTGCCACCTCGCAGTGGGACACGTCCTTCTGCTCCCAAGCACATTAATGTGCCACTAATGAAATTGTTCTGGCTTATTTACCAAATTAATACAAATGGCACAGGCTGTTAATTTACATGTCTCCTAATTACTGAGGAAGAGCTCCCATGCCCAGGCAACACACACCTCAGTGCCCGCCCAGACGGGCTGCGGTCTCAGCCTTCCCAGTTGTGGGTGGGTGAGGAAGGGGAGAAGGGAAAGGAGGAAAGGGGAGAAGCGGAACACCCCTAGCTTGCTCTCTGTGGCTGGGAACACATGAGGGAGGGAAGGTGTGGTGGCCATGAATCCGTTTCCCTGCCTGTGGTCCTTTCCTTAGTGGCTGGAGCGCCTTGGCCCCCAGAAATATACCCGGTCCCTGTCCTGCTCCCCTCCATGAATGCTCCTTCTTTCCCGTGTCTGGATTCTGTCTGACTTCTTAACTTAGGAACTGCTTCAGTCAGGCCGGCGGTGGGGTCTGAGTCTTCCCCTCTCAGCAGTGTGGCACATTCTGGGCCTGGGGGACAGTGCGGGGCTGGAACAGTGCAGGGGTCACAGGAAGGGATGTGGAAGTCAGGCAGGAGTGAGGGCCTTACAGATACTACTCCTCTCCCTCAGCTTGTTCTGGCCTTTCCTGGCCAATCGGCCTCAGATTCTGAAATCTTATGTAAAGTGTGTGTGTGAAGGAGAGAGAGGTGAGGAGAGAGAGAGAGAGAGGAGGGGGAGAGAGGGATGGGGAGAGAGAGAGATCAGCTAAAAGGTCACCATAAAACCACAGAGGAAATTCTGACGGCCCTGGGGGTTCATTTAGCTGCCCTACCTCTCCTGATCCAGGAACCAGATTGGATGCCTGCTCTTTCCAAGCCTGGGGCAAAGCTGGAAAGACATAGGTCCTCCTGCAGCCTTCTTTGGGTCTTGGGGAGAGGCCGGCCAGGGGAGGGAGAAGGAAAGTTTGACTAAGGCAGCGGGTGCTGCCCCGCCCCCCACTCCAACCAACACTCAGGACAAAGAAACTTTGAAATGTGGAACACAGCGGAACACATGGCAGGGAGCTGCAGGCTCTGCGAGGTGACCGAGGGCAGCCGAAGGAGGTACAGCACAAGAGGGGATTTACTGCAATGGGGGAGGGCAGGGAGAGCCTACACATAGGTACCCACCTTCCCTTTTTCTGTGTGTCAAGAGGATGGAGAACAGGTTCCATCTCCACCAAGCGCCCTGCCCCAGCTCTGGGCACAGTGCCTGAGGCAGCACAGGAAACACTGCGTGAAGCCAGCCTCTGAGGTTGGGAGGCTGTGGGATGCCTGGGGAAAACAGCCCAGAGGATGCTCCCTCCCGCTGGGGAGGCACCGCCTCAGGCAGGACAGGTGAAATGGCACAGGCCACCCCTGCCCGGGGCACCTGGAAATGGAGACTTCTGGTGCTGGGGAGGGGAGTGGTGGGGGAACAGAGTCCGCCAATTCCTCCAGCAGGTGGGGAGCAGACTGCTCTGGGCTACCTCTGGGGAGGTGACCTCGGGGGCCCTAATGACAGGCAGACGCTTCTATCCTTTCCACTTGCTTTCTGGCCACAGGCCCGCTTGAAATACCCCCAGAGCCATCAGCAACACGTATGAGGCAGAAGCCTGGAACTGGGAACAACAGGAAAGACTGGATGGGAAAAAGCTGCTGAGGAGCAAAGAAAAAGCCAATAAAAAGCCATGGACTGGAGCTATGATTTGGGCTGGGGATGTGTGTGTGGGGGGGGTCACATCCCCTGCAGGCTCAGTTTCTTCCTGTATAGATGAGAGCAGAACCAGGGTTTTAAGTCCCTCAAGCTCTGAAGTAGCTGAGGTTAGAGCTGGGGCTGGTGGTGTGGACCTGTAGGACTCGGGACTGAGGAAAGAGGGGACTACGGGTAACACGGGAGAAGGGCAAGCCGGGAGGCCCCACGAGGACCCTCCAGCCCTGTGGCGAACTCGCAGAGGGGGCTCAAAGGCACTCCAGCCCCTGCCTCCCCGGGGCCTCCCACTGGAGCTCTCTGCCAGAATGTGAGCCGTGATCCAGGGCAACCAGACTACCACTGGGACCCCTTGCTGCTACACAGAGGCAACCATGTCGCCACGGAGCTGGGCTCACCACTGGAAGGTGCTGCCACAGCCAGAGCTGTGAACTCGAAGAGACACCTCCTCTTAATATAGTAGCAGCTTAACACAGCCACCGTGTCTCCTGCACTCGCAGGCACGCGCAGACACACCAGCGTCTCTCAGAGACGATGAACAGGAACGCGATGCAATTAATAATGTAAGGCCCCGGGAGCTGGCGAGGCAGTGGCCGTGAGATGCCTCCCAGGCCTCATTATCGGCGGCTGCCAGCGGGGAGCGGGCGGCAGAGCGAGCAGGCAGCCGGGGAGCTCTTCCCCGAGCCCCACAGCGCCTGGTTTCCTCACCCTTAGCACCTCCACACCAGATGACTCTTTCAAGCCCAGCCCACAGCGCCAACTGTTCTCCAGAAAACCTCCACTCTGACATCCGTGTGCTGGCCCAAGCCAAAGCCCTAGGAATACCTGGAAATCAGGCCCGGGCTGGCACGGTGGCAAGATGGGCCGAGAAGCTCCTGGGAATGGACGGGAGGCCTGAGCCACAAACAAGACGGCCCAGCTAGAAGCTCTGGGTTTCTCTCTCTCTCTCTCTCCTCCAATACCTCAGGGGTGTGGGGTGGGATGATGGGGTAGGAGTGCGGGGCGCAGGGCAGCTCCTGGTCCCTCCTGAGGCGGAGAGGCTGCAGCCAAGGCGATCAGGCTCGTCCGAGTCTGCTGGGAAATGCAAACCTGCTGACTCCAGGCCTTTGCAAGTGGTAACACAGTTTATAAACTGACGCAATCTGTTCCTTTGGTGCAGACAATGAAGGAAGGAGGTTTTCATCTTCACAAGAAAACCCAGCGCTAAAGGCTGGAGGAGATTTAACTCTCTCTTCCCTGAGGTTCATGCAGGGAAGAAGCTGAATCAGGAGGTGCTCATTCTGTGCCCCGTCTGGGGCACCATGGGTGGCACCCATTGCCACAGGTCACCTGATCCTGAGGCAAGCTCTGGAATTCCTTCAGAGAGTGGGGTGCACCTGAATGGCCCAGCCCTCCTACGCTCCCTGGCTGGAGAAAGGAAGTTGCCAGCCCAAAAAAGCAGGCCAGGCTGCTTTCATCAGGGGCCCCCAGACAGCATTCTTTGTCCTGAAGCTTGGCTTGGGCCACGGAGGTTGCCACAGTGGCGTTCTCCAAAGCCCAACCAGAATATCCCAGGCTTGGCCCGAGCCCTGTGGGCAGTGAGCTAGCAGCCAGAAGACAGCTGGCCTCTTGTCAGGACAGATCAGTGTGTGTGTGACCTGTGGAATAAGAGCATGTGGTTATCAAATGTCTGACCTTCTCTGAAAGTACCCGAATGGTGTTCCATCGGGTTAAGTTTAAGTGCCAGTTCCTCGTTTGCAAGCGCCTGTATCTCCCTGACCCTGGTGCAGGTGCACTCCGCTCTGCGGACCCCAATCATCAGGCTTCTTTACCCGAGCTGCTGAGGGTTTCCACACCTCGCCTTCAAAAAGTCCTTATGTTACCATTCATAATTACTACTTTCCTTTCCACCCTGGAGAAAAAGAAAGGAACCCAGCTCTAGATCACACCTTCTTTTGCTTCCTCGGGCACCTATCTATCAGTCACCTCTCTTCTACCATCACTATTTCAATTCCCTTTCCTGTCGGCGTCTGCCTCTTTGCTTGAGTATCTCACCCATCCTAGAAAACTGTGCCTTGATCTCATGTCCACCCAGCCGACGTCGTTCTCCTTGCCCAGAGGATTCTGCTCACCTCCCTTTTCCTTCCCCACCCAACGTGGCGGCTCACCACTGTCTACACTCCAATGTAACTACCACCTCAAAGTCACTCAGGACCTCATAATTGTCACTTTAACAATTTCTTCTCACATTTCATTGTTTTTTACTTTTTGAATGATCTGACAGGGCTAAGAACCCCTTGTCCATATCAAAGTTTCTTTTTTAGGCCTCTGTGGTTCCCAACCATGGTTTCTTCTCCCTACTCTTAGTTTCAGTTGTGAATTCTTACCCACCAACATGCTCCCTAAGTATGGACATTCACCAGGGGGCCATTTTCAGCCGTGCAGTGCCTGGTTTCCACCGCTTCGGAATTACAGGACACCATGACTTCTATTTCCAGTCCAGCCCTCCCTTCAGAATTCACCTCCACCTGACCAATTACAAATGGAACGCGTCCAATCGTGAGTCTACTATCTTCACTCTAAAACCTGGTCCTCCATCCGCCCGCCTTTCTTATCCTAGTTGGTAGCAGGAGAAGCCTGGGGATCAGCCTCGCTCCCTTACATTCACAATCAACCTCCAGGTCACGCTCATCCTACCTCAGAGATGTCTCCTGAATTCTTCCTCTCTTCTCTATCCTTATTGCCACTCCTTGGGTTCAGATCCTACCCGAGGGCAGCAGTCCCCTTCTCTGCTCTCCCTGCCACCAGCCTTGTGTCCTCCTAATGGCCCTTCCACAGTGCTGTGGTGTGGCTTGTCACAGACAGTGCAGCACAGTAGCTGGGCCGTCTGGGGCCAAGCTTTGCACAACTACTTACTAGCTGTGAGACCTCGGGTGACTGACTGAACCTCTCCAGTTACAGGTTTTTCCTCTTTGTCAAACGGGCATAATAATGGTGCCTGCTTCGAAGGTTTTTATTGAAGAACAAACGAACTAACTCCAGTTAAACACTCAAGAGTTTGGTATACAGTAAATGCTCAATGACTGCTGTTATGTAACAAAAAACCCCCAAAGCTGATCACTTCTTCTGTTGCTGAAACCCCTTCCTTGTTCTCTGACAAAGTTCAAATTCCTTAGCACAGCAAGGTATAAGCTTCTTCTTCTTCTTTTTTAAAGATTTTATTTATTTATTTGACAGAGATCACAAGTAGGCAGAGAGGCAGACAGAGAGAGGGAGAAACAGACTTCCCACCGAGCAGAGAGCCCGATGTGGGACTCGATCCCAGGACCCTGAGATCATGACCAGAGCTGAAGGCAGATGCTCAACCAACTGAGCCACCCAGGCGCCGCAAGGTACAAGCTTCTTATGACTGGATTCTTACTAGTCTCACCTTCTACCATTTTGGCCCTCATTATTTTGCTCTAGTCATGCCGAACTAACTCTAGCTCCAGACATAATGCACTGCTCCAGGCCTCTGCACACACTATTCCCTGCAGCTAGGATGCTCCTCCTAATACTGTACCTGTAACTCCTACCCAATGCATTAAGATTCTGCACAGATGGGATTTCACTCAAACCATTTCATTATTTTCTTAGTAACGCTTTTCCCCACAGCACTTTGCTCACACCACTACTAATTACAGTTTGTAATGGGCATTTATTAATGGTATCTTATTACTGCCACACGGTAGGCATTCAGTCAACAGATGATAAAAGGTCAAAGGTCCTGGCTTCTCCAGATCTTTGGCAGTCAACTTAGAGAAGGAAAGTTCCTGGGACAGAAAACTGTTTTTGGGGAAATCTGGGGGGCACCAGACTGGCTGGAGAAGGCCTGTTTTGAGAAGGTCTCTAAGGGGTCAGGGCTGGCCCACAGCTAGCCCTGTTGGAGCAGGTCTGCTCACAGGAGCCCAGAGGGGCAGAAACTGGCCTTGGTCAGTGCAGCCAGTCCCGATGACTCAGAGGCTCCCAGACGTCACGAGCAGAAGGGGCTGTTTCGCACTTGGCTTTGCCTGTACTGAATATAACTGGAGTGAGGACGGATTCCTCTATTTACCCAGGCATGAGCGCAAGCAGCAGCTGTGTATGCCTCCCTCTGGTCTCCTACACATCTACCACTCCTGGCCACCATCCCTGGTGAGCAGCAGGGGTGAACAGCAAAAGCAGACATGAGAGAGCCAGAGGAAGAGCTGTGAGGACAGGACAGGAACCTGGACCCCGTTTGCTAGGTCCTCCAAGCCAAGGTGGGGCAGATGTCCCGGTTAGGCCTTGGTCGCCTGAGGAAACATCTGAGCACAGGGCTGAGAAACCCTTCAGCCACAAGTCCCTTGCCAGTGTGGGCAGGTCTCAGGCCCTCAAGGAAATCTTCCAGGAAAGGCAACTGCTGCTCTGGGGCTTGGCCAGGCTCAGTCACTTCAACGTTCTCAGAACTGGGCTGTCGCCATGGGGGCTACTCAAAAGCTGTCAGGTTGTGGCAAAGGATGTCCTATGCTGGGGGGAAAGGGGCACTGAGTTCCTTCTTATTCACCATCTCCCAGTCTCTTAGAAATAGGAACACAGACACCAATCCTTCTTGCAGGCCAGAGAAAGGGCACCAGAGAGAAAAGGACTTGGAACAGATAAAAATCCTATACTTGCAGCTACGGGCCAGCCAGTTTACTTAATTGAATATAAGAAATAGCAACCAATTTCAACACAAAAACATGGAATACCCAACCCTCCTGATTAACGTTCAGATCAGCAGCATGAAGGCACAGCTGAAGGCACCGAGAGGAAGAGAGGGGCCGCTCTTCTCATCCGGCTAAGAAAGTCCCATCTCCTCTGGGTTCCTCTTATGAAGCCCCCTGCTCCTGTGTTCACCCATATCCTTCCTGGAAATGCAGCTGCCTTCAACTGCCAACAGGAAGCCTGGCGTGGGTCTGCTGTCGTCGGCAGGCCGTGCCCTCCAGCCCCCAGGGCAGGCCACGCAGAGGGCGGCCAGCAGCCCTGCGCTCCACATCCCTGGACGAGCCAGAGAGAGGGCCCCCTGCTCCCCTCTCGCCACGCCCATGGGCTGCTCTCTTAGGCCCAGGGGAGAGGAGGTCCGGGCCTCTTCAGAGCCTCTGTTTCATGCACTCTCCCCAACTCTATTTCAACACAGTAAGGAAAACAAAGACGCCTCTAAGGTGATCCAGTCTTCACGCTTAGCAGCGCCAGCGGGCAAGGGCTGGCGTGGGTTGACCCTGCTGTTACATGGGCAGACCAGATCCCTGCTCACTCTGACCTGGAGGGCCCGCGCTCTCTCTGGCCTGTCTAGAATATAAAGAAAAGCCTCTCGGTAAAAGCCACCCATAATAAGGCCACTAAATAAATGGCCTGAGCATGTACAGCCCAGATTGGGAGATGTGCATCACCCCAGAGGCCAGACAGCCTGGTCAGTGAGCCTGCCCCCTGCTCTCTTCTGTGGGCTGAGGCTGGTTTCCTCACTGCTCATTTCTTATTTTTCTAATGACAATTAAAATATGGCACCGCTCGTCCTGCTGGAGTGGAGCGCTCACACCCCAGAAGCCCCCCTAAACCCCTCCCTTTCTGCAGCCAGCCCCAGCCATCTCTGTCCAGGGAAAGGCTAGGAGCAATGGCTCCTAGCCTCCACTGCTTTTCCACACTGGGACCAGATTCCTTCTTAGTCCCCGTCTTTACCCACTCCCCAGGGCACGGGCTCCTTATGCTGTTCTGGGCCTTGTGGTTACCTCCGGAAAGTACTCAATGCCGCCCGAGTGAGAGCAGAGGTAAGAGAGGACAAAGTACAAGTGGCAGGAAAGGACAATAGACAGGATGGGTCGGCAGCTTGGTTGTTGACATGACTCTGTCCACCCTCCTGACAGGAGTCAAGGTGCCATGAATCACAATTACTCCTCTCGCTCCCGTTTCAACCAAACATCCCAAATAATATTCAGCTTAATGAGGCCCTGGGAGCTAGTGGGTAGTCTCCCAACCCTACTCTTTGCTTAGGCTGGTTTTGCCCTGTTTTCAGGAGGGAGTAGCTGGCCTGTGTTCCCCTAAATGGGGCCAGGGTGACCTCACTTGCCTTGCCCCGCCTCCCAATTTGGTTGTAGGAAGCCAAATTCCGCTGACACCTGCTCTCCACTCTTATGTGGGGAGTGCTACCCCCAAGGTAGGTGTGTTCTGCAATGAAGACAGGAAATGCAGATGCTCAGCGTGTTTGGCTAAGATTTCTGGAAGTCACAATTAAACTTTTAAGGACAATTCCTTTGATTTTGGAGGAAGCACGGTGAGCCCGACCCTTGCCGTCTGTTTAAGGCTCCTCTGACAGAAGACGGCTTGGTGGCAACAACTGCTGTCGTGTGGCTTCTCCCATGGGAAACTTTCTGCCAGTGTCCTTGCAAAGAAGCTTGGAGACTCCTACACGCTCAGTGTAAACATCACTTAAGCAATTTGATTTTTTAAAAAATATTTATTTATTTGAGAGAGAGAGAGGGTGAGAGAGCGAATGCACATGCACATGCGGTGACGAGGGGGCAGAGGGAGAGAATCAGAAAATCTCAAGCAGACTCCCCACTGAGCCTGAGTCTGATGAATCTGATGCCAGGCATGCTCCCAGAACCCTGAGCTCAGGCCCTGGGCTGAAGTTAAGAGTCGGACATGTGACCGGCAGAGCCGTGCGGGGGTCCCTGATTTCTGTGAACGCCATTTGAGGATGCCTGAGCTGCTGCCCGGAGTCAGCGGGCAGGGAAATGGACAGTGGGCAGGTCAGAAGCAACACAAGAAAAGGGGGGGCCAGCACCATCCTCTATCTTAGGCAGGTGCTCACAGGGATGCTGTAGGGAGGATGGAAAGAACGAGAAGTGCTGTGAGGACAGACTCAGCACCACTCACCTTCTCAAAGTATACCATGCGCCCCTTCTTGCCAACCTCATTTCCTCTACCCCCCAGCCACCGGCACGCTGATCTGCTTGCTGTGAGCTGCCAGACCCCGCATCTCAGCTCTAAAAGCCAGATGCCCCGCAGCCCCTGAGCTTTGCCAAGGGAGGCACAGACGTGCAGAGCACACTCAAGGAGATGTCGGGTCATTTACCAGTAAGGGAATGCTAAGGCAAACCCCCCTTTCAGGAAGTTTCTGCCCAGGAGTTCTGAGAGATGGTGTGAAGATGTTTGCAAGGGGCAACTCCCCCACACCACTTTTGTCTTCCGGGAAGCCTTCCCCGACAACCCCCTTAGTGCTTATGTTATGTCCTGAATCAACTAGACTGTTCTTGTTAATCCATTAGCTTTTACGTTACGCCCTCCAAATGAGGCTGTTGCCGGTTTCTTTTGAAACCACCCTTAGTCCCCACATTGTAGGCCCAAGCATCAGGATTCTAGGCAGTGCTAGAAGGTGCTTGCTGGAGGGGGCTCCTGGGCGAGACTGTGCTTGTCGGGGCTCTCTTGTTTCTGGGCGGTTCCTTCTACACGGCTATATTCCTGGTTGCTGCCCAGAGCTTCCCTAACAAAGACGGCTTCCAAGTCCAGGCAAGCAGCAGAAAATGCAGGTTACGGTTACGATAGAGTACAATGTACCCTGAAAGGGGAGATCACTGTGATTCGGCCTTGCATCTCTGCAAAGATACAGCAGGGCTGGAGAAGGACCAGGGATGCCCAGTTGAGCTGATTAAAGAGATGGGAACAATTTATCATATGGTTTCACTTATTTGTGGAGCATAACAAATAGCATGGAGGACAAGAGGAGATGCAGAGGAGAAGGGAGTTGAGGGAAATTGGAAGGGGAGGTGAACCATGAGAGACTATGGACTCTGAAAAACAATCTGAGGGTTTTGAAGGGGCGGGGGGTGGGAGGTTGGGGGATCCAGGTGGTGGGTATTGGAGAGGGCAGGGATTGCATGGAGCACTGGGTGTGGTGCAAAAATAATGAATACTGTTACGCTGAAAAAATAAAAAATTAAAAAAAAGTAAATATGAAAAAAAAAAGAAGGCAAATTCCTTCTACCAAGAAATAATCGCCCATTTAAAAAAAAAAAAAAAAGAGATGGGAACATCCAGAAATGATTAGGATTCTTCAAAATGGAAAGACAAACACTGAAGGAGCTGAAATGTATAAAAATCATTAAGGACGTGTAACAAGACCTAGGACTTACTGTAATCAACCAACAAAGAAATAGCTATTTGGCATCTACTAAGTAAAACAGCACTGCATCAGGCATTGCAATAGATGCAAATGGGCAAAAACCAAAAACACAACAAAACAAAAACCTTCTGTCTTCAAAAAGCTTAACATTGGGGCACCTGGGTGGCTCAGTGGGTTAAGCCTCTCTTGCCTTTGGCTTGGGTCATGGTCTCAGGGTCCTGATTCGAGCCCCGCATCGGGCCCTCTGCTCAGCAGGGAGCCTGCTTCCCACCCATCCCCTGCCTCCTTGTGACCTCCCTCTCTGTCAAATAAATGAATAAAATCTTAAAAAAAAAAGCTTAAGATTAAGTTGAGAAGACTTGATGAAGCCACATTTGTCGCTAGTGATAAAATGCCACGTAAAACACAGGACCACGGACTGGTAGTACAGACAGCAGGTGCTGGAGGGGTTCATGGGAGACCGCCGACCCCGAGGGCTAGACAGTCCAGGGAGGGGCTGGCTGGGACACCACAGGTGGGGCCGAGCAAACACGCTCTAGCATACGGAATGACTTGGGTCATGCTTTCGAAAGAATGTGTGACGGGTAGGGTCAAAGCAGGCATGAGGTAGAATTTTAGGATGAAAAGGGAGGCCGAGATCAGTGGAGGTGCAAGTAGAGACTGAGGGAGGTGGGGGGTGACAGAGAAAGCAGAGGCCAGGAAGACTGGTGTGTGGCTCAGAAGAACTCAGGAGGGTGACCCTGAGGGACAGGGTGATGGGACAGTTCAGAGCCCAGACCCATCCTCCATCCCTCCCTTCTTTCTTTGGGGGGTGTAAGCAGGAGAGAGGGGGCAGGGAGAGGCAGAGGGAGAGGGAAAGCATCTCAGGCAGACTGCACTGAGCGTGGAGCCCACTGCAGGGCTCGATCACAGGACTTCGAGACCATGCCCCAAGACGAAATGAAGAGTCACATACTCAACTGCTGAGCCACCCAGGCGCCCCAGCCCCTTCTTAATATAGATCTGGGACAGATGGATCAGGGGGTGGGTTCCGTACATTCTGAAGAAGGCAGGAAGGATGGAAACCTAAACAAGATGCCCGGAAGTCCTGTTACAGTGACAGTGGCTGGGAGGCAGGAATGAGAATGAACAGAAAGGCGCAGCATAGCTTGTTCACGGATCATACTGACAGGAGTGAGAATGCAAAGAGGGGAGGAGACAAGGGACTCAAAAGAGGAGAAAAGCCTTTACCAGGCTTGGTCTGTTAGCATGAGTTTCACTTGTTCCCGGCATAACAGATGGGCTAGGCTTTTTGTGCCTGGTCCTACCTTCATCTGCCTGCCTCAGTTCCAATGCTTCCTTCCGATCTGGGGGGCCGCATCAATCAGCAGACTGCATGATGGTTACCAGGGAGAACTCTGGAGCCAGACTAACTGGTTTCAGATGTGGCCTCTGCTGTTTAGTAACCTGGGTGGGTTCTTAAGTCTACAGTTCGGTTTCAAACTTTAACACGGGAGCAATAAAACTAACTACCCCCCTAAGAAAAATGTGAGGTTTCAATGAATTGTTATACATGAAACTCTCAGAACAATGTCTGGCATGTCATAAGCACTCAATATCCTGCTGGCGCTTCTTACCAGGTTCAGGGTTGACCGGGAGAGCAGGAATGTATGGGGAGTGCACCTAGGTCACAGACTGACCAAACTCTGCTTGGCCATTGGCCAATGTACAGTCCGGTTTGCCTGGGCCTAGACTTGGCAGTGCACAAGACCTGTGCGAATTCTAGAACCACCAGGGCACCTTCCTTCGAGAAGGAGGGGTCCGAACTGGAGGAGCTGAGCCCTAGTCTGGTGCCCCGGCAGATGTCACCTGACCAGCCTGGCCTGAGCTCTGGCAGCTGCCCTGTTCGGCTGAACAACAGAGCTTCCATACCAAGAGGGAAATGTGGATTTGCTTCTCTAGTCTCATGTCCTAGCACTCCTCACCCCTCTTACACCAACGACGTGGACTCGAGGATTCAGGAAGACAGAGCTAGGTGCTCCCTGAACAGGTACTGAAATGTCAAGTCACAATCCAGTTTTTCCTTCTTAGCATCCTTCTAGCCCAGGTGTCGGTGTGGCCAGGTGAAAACGGCATCACTGGGCACACAGCTGCGATTTAGCTGAAATTTTTGATGGGACTTCTGAGAGCATCTGACACCAGGGGTTTTCCCCCTTTCTTCTGGTGTCCTGACTGGAGGGCGGGTGTGAGTGGGTGGAGCTCCAAGGGCACCCTGGACCACGAGGATGGAATCCATGTGTGCTAAGAGCTATGCAGAAGGATGAAGGGACTTCTATCTCTGTTGACACCAAGAATCACTGTACTGGATCAGGACTGTCTATCTCTGGACTTTTTTTCATGAGAAAAAAGTAAACTTTATTTTTTATTTTTTAACTTTTAAAAAAGATTTATTTGACAGAGAGAGAGCATAAGCAGGGGGGAGGAGCAGAGGGAGAGGGAGAAGCAGGCTCCTCGCTGAGCAGGGAGTGTGACATGGGGCTCGATCCCAGGACCCCGTGATCATGACCTGAGCCGAAGGCAGATGCTTAACCACTGAGCTACCCAGGTGCCCCGAGAAAGAAGCAAACTTTAATCTTGCTTAAGCAACTGCTGTTTCTGAACTATATTAGCAATTGAATGTAATTTCTAACTGATGCATTAGTGTCTCTCCCTGCAAAGCATGTCCTTCTACCCTTGGTCTGGCTGATGCCTACTCATCCTTAAAAACTTGACCTAAGCAGTATTGCCTCTGCGAAGCCTTCTTTCCCGCCCTCTTTGTTGTGCTCCAAGGGAATTCTGGGAGTCCCAGAGCAAGTATCACTCTGTGCTCTGGCTCTTGATGAGCTCTTGAGCCTGCTAGCCAACGCCTTGATGGCAGAAAACATCGTCACAAAGTACTACATTTTGGTGGTCCTAACTCCTAGTGTGGCACCTGACACACAGTTGAAGGTCAGTACGTGTTTGTTAAATGAACTGAATGAAAAGAAAACCCACATGCCAATCACTGGCACTTATCCACTGATTTGTCTTCACTTTTAAGCATGTTTGATCCAAACAACATGAAAAGAAGATAATCTCAGAGAAACACGGCCTTTCTTTTATCACCGGTCCCGACACAGTCCCTGGCACACAGTATCTGGGGCAGAGGCCCACTCTGAGGACCCACGGCGCTATGGCTATCTCCTTCTAGTTACTGCCCTGAACACGAGCTCTGTCAGACAGCCAGGCTAGGAATGGGGTGGATCATGGACGCTCCGGGCAAGAAGGTTCTGTGGTTCCTACTTCCACATCTGAAAGGAAGACCAGCAGCTCCTCTCTATAGGGGAGGGGGAAGGGAGTTAACATTTACGGAGTACCTGCTGTGTACCACACAATGAATGAGGTTCTCTGACAGACACGCACGCACGCACGTAGCCTTTTTGTGATGGGGTTGTTTTTAGTCTCAGTTTACTGATAAGGAAACAGAGGCTCAGAGAGGCTAAAGATCTTATCCAAGTTCATCTGTTAAGTAGAGGAGACAGAATTTGAACACAGTCCTGCCTAAATGTGGAGCCTGGCTCTTGTCACTACCCAGTGGGCAGAACGACTTGCTGACGTCCAGGGGACTCACACTCCTAGGTGTCTTAAGAGTTTTCTGAAGCTCTCACTCAGGGAGTGGGGGACAAAGGAATGCCGACCAAGGCCAGGAAGTGGACCTGTGGAAAGTCATTGTTCTTCCTGCTGGCCCTGGCCGCTCTACTCGTGGGCCAAGAGGTGACACGTGTCAGTATAAAGGAAGAAAGCCATCAAGAAAGCCTTGATTCCCCTCCGCACAGATTAGCCTGAGCTCGTTTTCCCAATGATCCCACACTGAGTACTCCAGTTAGCAGTGTTCTGGGCTCATTACCCTCTGGGACTTGTTGTAGCTACTCTCCCTTGGCTGCTCAGCATGAGCCCGGCCCTGGGAACTCATCGTCACCTCCTGGTCTGCCTGGGAGAGCCGCAGGCTGCAAGCCCTCCCCTCAGGCCCGCATTGGGAGGTGGTCAGGCAGGGCCATGCCCTTGTCATGAGGTCAGTAGGTTGCAGTGTGAATGCCACAGAGGGGCTCCTGTAGATCCCTGTGGTGGCAACACCTGCCACACTGAGCTGATAAGGACAAGTGACAGTGCGGTCCACAGATGTGCCCGGGGAAGCCCTGGGGGTGAAAGTGAAGGTGAACAGGTGAGCCAAACCCAGCGCACACGCTGCTTCCCAGCCCCAACCAGATCTGCCTTTCTAATCCTTTGACCAAAACAAAAATCCTTTCCGCTGCCCCACTGAAAACTAAGTTTATAATTGAAAAGCCCAGAGAATTTATTGCTGTGGAGATGAGGAAATTTAAAACTCATAACCACCCTGCAGGCCAATAGATCAGGCAGATATCCATCCTATTAGGATTACTCTACACTGCAGATATCCATCATATTAAGCTAAATGGTTAAGGAAAAGCCTTTCCCCACATCACAGAGATGCTGGATGGTTTTCTGCTCACCTTTCTCAGTACATTCATCAGCCCATTTTTGTTTCTTCTGTTGAAAGCGGCCTCAGAATTACAAAGTGCTGCATGGCAGCAGAAGTTTTAAATTAAGCATTCATGGGCGTAGGTGAGCTTGGGAAATGATGGTGGGTCGGGAGGCAGGCAGGCAAGATTTAGTGGCTCGTGTGTGGGGGAAAGCTGAGGCTCATCAACAAGTCTGGATCCAGCCGGGGACGGAGGAGCCAGGGAGCCAGGGAGCCAGGGAGAAGAGAGGGCTAGGGAGGAGGAATTTAAAAGCTCTCTGGTCAAAGGGCCAGATGTGCCGCTTAACAAAATGAAAATTATTGGAGACTTTGAACCACTGCAACATACCAACCTCTGTGCAAGGCCTAAACAGCTCTGGGCAGAATGACGTATGTGTGAGGTGGGGACCTGGGGAGGGCGGTCAACCAGGTGCTTGTGCCGCCCCCTCACCTCCCTTGGGGCACTTATAGGCCCCCGACTCCCCCTCCTGCAGCTAGTTCTGGGTTCCCAGGCACTTACCCCAGGCATAGGACAGCAGAGATGGTAGGTATTAAGACGGCTTGTCTTGAGGTCACCTTAGGGCAGAAGTCCTTTCCTGCCTAGCCTGGTCTGCCTTCGGTGAAATTCCCTGTCTTGCTGCCCTGAGAGGGCTGTGGACAAGGCCCCAAGGCCAAGAGTCTGCGGAGTGCTGAACAAGGCCGCTTGTGTTCATGCTGCTGTTGCTCCCACGACTGGCCACTGCATGGGGTCGCTCACTCAGCCCTGGAAAGGAGGCCTAGGGGACTGCAGATGACTTATTGACGGCAGCCTTAATGGTGATCACTGGTGCAGAGAAGAGGGGCAGCTGCAGGCCCAGCTCTCTGGGGGGTCGCCCTCTGCACCAGTCATTCCCATTACCGTGGTTTATTTTATTTTATTGCAGAGCAGTTCCTGTGCATGGGTAATAAAGCTGTGACTGCCGCGCTCCACACGCCTGGGGTTGGGGGAGAGCCACACTTGCTCAAGTAGGGCAGTGTGGGGCAAGTAGAGGCCCAAGCAGGGGACTGACTACCTCAGGCACCCCCACACCCTGAGGAGCAATGTCAGAGAATTCTTCCGGAGTCTGAAAGGCCCTTTGAGGACCACCAGCAGCAGCGGCATCAGCAAGGGGCCGAAACTCGGGCTTCTCCCTAGTGTCCCATTCATCCAGGATCCCCGCCCTCTGCTTGCTGATTTTACAGCCCCTCCCCCACCCCCGCAAAAACACCTCATTTTTCTCAGCTGCTATGGTCCACCCTTCTGCTCCTAGGCTGACCTCTTTCCCTTACCATCCAGACATCCCACTTCTATCTTCTGAACAATTTTCCGTTCCAGTCTTCTAGCTAGTGGGAGAAAAATATTATCTTCCAAAGTGACTGGCCTCCTGTGACATTTCTCTTTGACACCTGCAAGTCATTCAGACCCCTGATGGGAGGGCAGGCAAAGGGGAGAGAATTAGTGGGCATGGCCACAGCCAGGGGTGGGCGACAGGAGAGTTCCTCACCTAAGAGCCAGCAGCCTGGGGCAATGGGAGTGCTGGAGTGGCTGAGAGTTAGAGAGGGTCTTTGGGAAGGTTCAGGTACAGCCTTGTATGGGATAAAAGAGGCTTTAGGGAGAGCAAAGAGAAGCAGCTGGCTGGCTTCCAGCCAAGATACAGGGTGACAGAGATTCTCGCAGCCCCAAATGGTTTACAAACACAGAACCTTTGCCAACACTTGTCCCTGTCAATTTGAAAGCCTTAAAACCTCATAATTGCTGCTCTAATGAGACCTTCTAAAGAGACCCTTCTCTACCAGTTGTCTACAACACACCAGGCCATCTGGCCATGCCCTACTCAAAATACATCTGCAAAATTTTAAATCAAATCCATTTTATTTATGCTCTATTCTCTACCAATCGATCTGAGAGAACCACATGTATGTGTGAGGCCTGCACTGTCCATACAGCAGCCATGAGCTCTAAACTGCAAGTCCCTAACGGGCAGGGGCTGGGATTGCTATCGGCATGGTATTTTCTTGGCTGTGATTCTCCTGCCCCAGGAGGCTTATCACTGCAACACTGAAATCCCAGGGGAAATGATTTTCAGGGCACAAAATTGGGTGGAACATAAGACTGGCATTCTAGACACAGCCCATCAGGCCAGGCTTTGGACAAGGAGATGGATTTCGTCTGATTTCCCTTGACGGACGAGTTGTGTTCAGCAAACAGCCCGGCACGTGGCTGTCACTCTGATGCCAAGCTCTGACAGGCATCGACCAGGCTGCATCGTGAGCACGCAGACACCCACGCAGGCCTCACCCGAATACCTGGCTTGGGAAGCAGTTTTGTCTGGGGCCAGGCTACTGATTCTCCCCTCGCTGGACGCTGTCCAAAGGAGGCTCCACAGACGGCGAACAGGAGATCGGATGGAGCCTCCTCAACGTACCTATTCCTAGGTGGGAAGACAAGCTGTGGCAATGGAGTGAGAAAGGGGAGGAGGGCCAGATCCAGCCCTGAGAGACAGGCTGCTGGGAAGAGAGCCTATCTGGGGTACTGGGACTAGCAGAGAGGGGCACTGGGTAAAGGCTGGCATAAACAGCCTGCCATCCGTGAGCCTGGGCAGAAGGGGTGCTGGCTGTTCTCGCCTTGCTTTGCCCCTGCCAAGCAGCTCTCCTGTGCCCGATGCTGCCCTTGGAAAGCCCAAGGGGATTCCAGAACATGCTATCCGAACCAAAGGTCATCATGGTCATCCCCAACACAGATGGATGTCCTCCTCACACCTCTGGGAGATGATTAGCTTCTACCAAAATATCCCAATCCAGGGAGTGCTCTGCTTTAAGAAGAGTCCATTCTGCTTTAGAAAATCCTCTTTCGGGGCACCTGGGTGGCTCAGTGGGTTAAGCCTCTGTCTTCAGCTCAGATCATGATCTCAAGGTCCTGGGATCGAGCCCCACATCGGGCTTTCTGCTCAGCGGTAGCCTGCTTCCCCCTCTCTCTCTGCTTCTCTGCCTACTTGTGATCTCTATTTCTGGGTCATATAAATAAATAAAATCTTAAAAAAAAAATCCTCTTTCAAGTTGAAATCCACCTACCTATACTTCCTCCTGTTGGTTTAAGTTTTGTAGTATGGAGCAATTTGGAACAAATCTGATCCCCTTTTCTTATTTACCCGGGAAATACAGTTCTCTGAACCCAAACTCCTCTTAGCTCCCAGGACTGCTTTGAGAATTACATAAGAAAAGACACATTTATGAGCGACTAACATGGTGCTTAGCAATTCTACCAAAAATGCCTGTTCCCCTGCCTGCCTCGTGAGACAACCATTCATATTCACTGTCCTCTCTTTCCCTCTTCCTTGAAGTGGAAGTGACTCCTTGAACCTGGATCCCACATACTGTACCATCCAGTCCTTTCCCGGGAATGCTCTCTATTAAGAACTCTCTAGACATGCAAAGCTCAGAGATGAACACAACATCCCAGATGCTGCTTAAGCAAAGCAGAATAATTGTCTCCTTCGATCTACACTATTTCTGTATTAATGCAATTTTCATCAGTCACTTCACACTGTTGTTAGTGTACACTTTGTAGTAAACAAAACCCCCGGGGTAATTTTCAAATGAATTGCCATCAAGCTAGGTCACCTTCATCTTGTAATTGTGTAACTGATTTTTTTTGAACTTAAACACAGGACTTGGCATTTGTCACAACTGGTAAATTACATTTCACGTTTTAAGTTGCAGCCCATCTCTCTTCATATTTTTAAGAAATTTTGAACCTTGATTTTCTGTTCTAACAGAAAACAGTCTTGTTCATCTCAAATGTGATAAGCATGCTTTCTGGCCTCTGCCCAAGTTTTAGAAAGGGCAGACAGACCCAGGGGCAGAAACTTAAACTTGTCTCAGGGTTCCAAGATGCCAATGTGTAAGGATCTGGTGAGTGCTTTCAAGAAGATAAACCCTAAGGTGGGAGTCCGTGGGGAGCTCCTGAGGTAGGGCACAACCAGAGAAGGATGGGCTCTGTATTCTACCCTCTGGAAACCCAGACCCTTTTCCCTGCTTATTTACTGGACGCAAGGCTTCTAGAAAAGTAAGGATACTGCCATTTACATGAACTCGCAGATGGATATGGGGGTAAGAGTCTATGTTAAAAATGGAGACCAGAGGGTGCCTGGGTGGCTCAGTGGGTTAAGCCGCTGCCTTCGGCTCAGGTCATGATCTCAGGGTCCTGGGATCGAGTCCCGCATCGGGCTCTCTGCTCAGCAGGGAGCCTGCTTCCCTCTCTCTGTCTCTGCCTGCCTCTCTGCCTACTTGTGATCTCTGTCTGTCAAATAAATAAATAAAATCTTAAAAAAAAAAATGGAGACCAGACAAAGAAGGGACTTAGAGATATCTAGGAAATGACTTCCTTCTTCCTCTGCCCAGGAGGGCTGACTTGGCTCTGTCCTCTCCCAGAGCCCCTCATCTCGGCAGCTCTGCCTATCTTCTTGGAACAATGGTTCTCTCAAGTAATTATAGAAACTCTCTGGGGAAGGCTGGCTGGGTCACAGGTAGATGGCTGTGGGAATGCAGAGTAGGATCTTGGCAGTAGCACAGAAAGTGGATTTGTGGGCAACGTGAAAAATGGAAGAGGGATTTGGGCCCAAAGACCAGGGGAACATGGTGTGAGGGAGGACCAAGAAAAAAAATCAGCTAGGAACCTGAAGCCAAAGTGGGCTTTCTTTATAGACTGCTCTGATGGCAAAGCCCCTGGACATCCCAAGGGCATGTGGGACTTGTTAGGGGTCCAACCCTCCAGATTTTACATAGTAGTAAGGTCTTGTGTGTGGAAGGTTTGACACCAGTGATCTCCCTGATACAGCACAGTAACTGAATTGTTCAAGCCAGTGAAGGCAAAACTTACAGAAGCTTTCTTTCCTTGGTGTGAGAGTGTAGGCTCTAGGGGCAAGGGTTGTTTGGGGAAGGGGTTCAGCAGGGGAATGATGAGGTGTGGAGACTCTTCAGGACCTGCTGGGTCACAAGGACTCAATCTGTCTATAAATGATATACAAATGGAGGTAAGGTCCCCAGAAACCAGTGGTTTTTGCAGAAATTCTTTATCCCCATAGGGATATTCAAACAAGAATTTTCCACATGCCAAAAAGAAAAAATAGAGAAAGAAGAGGGTAAACTGGGTCAATTCCCCTTACACACACACACACACACACATGCACGCATGCACCTGGCTCAGCCCCTTTTTAAAAACTGAATGGGATGTTGGTCCTTGAGGCCACCTGCCTGGGGCAGAGGGTGTCCCTTAGTTCTTGCTACAGAATGCACTGCTCCCTGGGAAACCTTTCCTCTTCACATCCCCACCAGAGACCTGTTGCCCTGAGACCTCACCATTCTCTCCCTCCCCCCAGCGTGAGCTCTCTGGACGCCGTCTTCTCCTAGCTGTATTTACTAATAATATCCTCGTTTCACAAGGAAGAGACTGAAGGTTAAAGAGGTTCAGTGCCGTCAGGTCTAAGGCCACACAGCCAGTGAGCGACAGACCGAAACTGAAAAGCGAGTCCAATTCCCAAGTCCCCAGTGCTAAGCATCCCGCCATCCTGCCGCACAGACAGGCCGTTGCATGTGAAGCCCCTGAAGTCTTCCACTCTCACCCGTAAGTCAAGAGGTGGTGGGGTGGTTAGAACCACCATGGGCCGGTGAGGAGAGAGAAGGAAGAGGGGAAGTGCCGGGCCCTGTGTCAGGGTGGCACCTAACAAGAGAGCGGTCCTCCTCGGGAGGCCCTGTGAGAACTGAAACAAACGGGGCAGCTGGGGGGGGGGGGGGGGGGGGAAAAAGGAGGGGGGGGGGGGGGGGGGGGGGGGGGGGGGGGGATAAAAGCAGGGGGTAGCCGGGCCTTGTTCTTTTATCCAGAGTGGAAAGAGGAAACCTTCTGGGGGTCAGGACAGAACAACAGATCAATCACCGAGCTCTCCAAAGTACTTTAGTTAACTAAAGACCTAGATGGAAAGGGAAGAATCATCAATCCTGGGGGTTGAAACGATGGATGGATTGGCTCCTCTTGTAGTAGCCAAAAAAAAAAAAAAAAAAAGACTGGAGAGGGAGCAGATCCTCAGGGGTGAAGGAAGGTCCAGGCCCCACATCTACTCCCAGGAATGACTACAGGGCCAAGATCTCTGAGGTTGCTTCTAAGCTCCGAAAGGCTAAGCAATTCTGCTCGGCTTCCCCGAAGGGGATCTCTGGGAGACCGAAAGACAGACACTCATGCGAACTGCTGGAAGGAGGTTCTGCAAACCAGAGAAAAGATTCCCCACTACAGGCAAGTGAGCAGCCCTAAGCCCGTGGGGTGGAGGCAGCTCCCAGCGGAGTGATGACTTGCCTATGCAGAGAACGGATGCTTGACTCGCCTATGAGGAGAACGGATGCTTGCAGCTGGACGGCCCACATACCCTCCAAATCGCCGGGAGAACCTGACACTCTCCCTCTCCTAACAGCTCTCTGTTCTCCTGCGCCCAAAACAAAAACTGGTCCTGGCAGCTCTCCCCTGAAGCCATGCGGTGGGCCAGGCCACCCCCTGAAGCAGTTTTCCGAGGCAACACCTTCCCTCCCTCCCTTCCCTCTGATGATTCCTGAGGCTGTTAACAAACAGGCTGCATGTTTCCCCAGTTCATCCCACTCTTTCCAATCAGTGCTAATTGAACCACTTAACTCAAAGACAATAACATTTGTGTTTCAAACCATTAAGGAAAGCTTCTCAGTTGAGGCATTATGCAGAAGGCCAGCTTGGGGTGGGGGGAGGGGATAGCAGCACACACTCACATACAAGTGTGCCCACCAGACACACTCAACGTGCAAACGTGCACACGACTAACAGCTCCAGGAGAAATTCTGCAGAAGTAGTCAGCTAGGGTCAGGCTGTCTTTCTCAACAGGGTTTCCTAAATTAAACACACATAACACACACACACAAAAACCACTGCCGGCTCTAACTCAGGGCCTGTGCGCTGATCCCTCCCCAACCAAGAGCTGCTACCTCTTGTGTCCTCTGACGTCCAGAAAAGAACAGGAAAGAAGAAAAATGCAGACCTCAGACACCACCATATTGGCAGCTAGAACCTTTATGGGAGGAGGCAGGGGAGCAGAGAAAGAAGTGTTCCCTCTTGTACCTTTTTGGGCTTTCCTTCCCGTCTCCCCTGTCATAAGGGAAGCCTGTAAGCACCAGCATTACATAAAGGAGAGGTCCATGGGGCACAAAGGTTTGACCATACCACTAAGAACATCCTCTCTGGCAGCTTTGACAGAAACCCTACGAGGCCCCAGAAACAAAAGAAGGCTCAGGAGTGCTGCTCTGTCCTCAGGAGCTTGGTGGAGAAAGTCAGGACAAAGGGGTGACAGTGACAAGGGAGGAGAGGGGAAGAAGAGCTGAGGAAGGGGAGAGAGGTGGGCCCGTGACCCCAGATCAACTTTAACCCTGGGCTGAAGGGCATGAGACTTCAGACAATGAATGGAAAGAGCCCCTGGGTCCCAATCTAAGCTCTGCCACTACTTTCTGCCAGGGAGACTTTCAGGTAAGCCACTTAAATTCTTGACTTTGTGTTTCCTCCTGGGAAGGGATTAGATGGGAGCTTCCTTCTAGCTCTCAAACAGCCAGATTCCAACCGCCGGCTCTGTACCTTCAGGCTCCATTCCATCCCCTCCCAGCAGGTGCCTCGGCTGCCTGGACCATGGCCTGGAACTCTGGGGCAGCAGTCTGACTTCCCGGGCCTTTGGTCATCTAGTTTGCTTCCCTTTGAGCTTTGGGGCTGTGCCTAGGGAGGAGGGCCTTCTTCTGCCATGGGGTTCCAAGACCGATGCCTTCCCCCTTAAAGTCCCATCGTATAACAGCAAGCCTAATCAGCTCACCTAAAGTTGCTAGATTACAGTCTGTATGCTTTCAGGGATTACAGAGAAGAGATGCTGTTAGCAGGGAAACAGGCACATGCTAGTCTGACCTTTAAAAAGGGGAAAAAAGATCAGAGCGAAGGAAAGGAAAAATGGTGAATTCTCAAACCACAGGTAAGAAAGCTTAAAGTCTATCCTGGACCAAATCCCAGACCCAGTTGTTGAGATGTGGTCGGCGAGCTCTTAGAAAGCATTGATCTTTAAGAGATGACAGGTTCAGAAACATGAGTGAAACTAACCCCATCTTCTTTGTTGGTGGGGGTCACTAGGCCATACGATGAGGGGGTCTATCACAAGCCTGCTTTCCCCAGGGAACTGAACTGTTTTGTTTTGGCAGGGGTGTGACAGGGCATAAAACGATAACCACACGTATCCCTCTCTCAGTTATTTCTCAGCTTTTCTGATGAAGTTAAGGAGAAAGTCTCAGTTTGGTGCTAATCTGTCTTTAACAAAAAGAGGGCATGGCACCCCTCAGGCTCAGGGCCTTGCAGGCAAACAGGCCTTAGCCAGAATTCAGTACCACTGTTCTGTGTTCTCCACGCTTATGTTCAAGCTTTCCTCTCATCTACAGCAAGTGATACATTTCCAATTAAGGAAGTTTCCTTTAAATTAACTAATTTCAGAAAGAACACAGAGATTTAAAGCATTAGGGAAATAACAGTGTGGCGGGGCTTGGATTTGGCAACAGCCCGCAGGTAGTCTAAAAATTCCTGGAGTTTGGGAGATTCTGTTGGGAACTGAATACAGGCAGGCAAGACCAGGGCGGGAGACACTCTGGGGACACGAGAGTTGCCCAAAGGTTGCCCACTCAATGGCCATTTCCCCTTCTCCCTACTGGCCCCTGTCGATCATTTTTCCCTTGTGACAACTGTATGTGACTCGGGAAAATAATGAATCTAATGTTTTTGTTTGTTTCTTTGTTTGTGCCATGGACTTCTCTGGCAGGGAGGGAGGGAAAAAGAATAGTATTTTTGAATATACAAATTAAAATGTACAGGATTGCAAAGGAAGCCAACGATGCCAAAAGTTATTAAAATATCTTTTAGAGAGGTGCCTGGGTGGCTCAGTGGGTTAAGTCTCTGCCTTCAGCTCAGGTCATGATCCCAGGGTCCTGGGATCGAGCCCTGCATCAGGCTCTCTGCTCATCGGGCTCTCTACTCAGTAGGGAGCCTGCTTCTCCCTCTCTCTCTGCCTGCCTCTCTGCCTGCTTGTGATCTCTGCCTGTCAAATAAATAAATTAAAAAAAAAAAAAAAGAGAAGGCATAAAATAAACTGTGTTTTCCTGCCTCTGGAGATTGGTGTGTGAGCATGCAATGCCTGGAGCTATGGCAACCATTCTGTAGCCAAGAAAGACACCTGTGGTCATGCTGAGAGAATGCCACAACAGAAAACATGGGAAGAACCAAGGTGTCTGTTCTGATCTGGAGCCACATCTCAGTTAAACCAACTCACCCTGGAGCTCCTCTACTTTGGGACTGACGTTTTACATAAGATCATAAATTTCCCGCTTGGATATTCTATTACTTGCAGCATAAAACATCTATAGCCTAAACACCATGAGCCTTTTTCATGGTTACAGGTCTTTTTACAACCTCCACAACAAAACTAAGTAGCCGGATCCCCTCATATTTCTGAGGCATAGGGATTTCTCTGTATCCCAAGCCCATCTCCGTCTTTTCCCAGCCTCTCAGGCTCTTCAGGGTAGAGCAGGAGAGCGGTCTAATGGGAATGGACAAGACAGAGGCCACAGGGACTGATGACAGGAGAGCTCTTAGTAGAGGATGCCACCCAGAGCATCTGCTTAGAGCTTTCCTCTGGCTGCAACGACAGAAAGAAGAGTCAGGGTTCATGAAGTCAATCTAGGGAAGAGGGCACAGCTGGTCCAGCATAGCTGTGAAGGGACAGTCAGAAAGTCTAGGTTTTCAGGTTCTTAAATGGTTCTGATCCAAATATCAGGGCATATACCGCTCCTGTTCTTTACGAAAGATCCTCCCCCCCCCGCCGCAGAACCTATCTGCCTCTAGTTTCCATTTTATCATTACACCAATACCTCAATTCATAGCCATAAATCTGATAGAAAGCTTGGAGAGGACATCAGACAGACTCTATAATCTCTGCTAATCCTGTAATCGGGAGCTAAACCCAGGACACAAGTGGATTTGCAAATAAGGATTTTGGAAACTCAAATGGCATTAGCAGGCCACAGAGACAAATGTACACAATGACCGAATGAGACCCATCAATACAGAAACAGGCACATTGCTTTTACTCCACATGAACCACGGGGAACAAGAAAGGACTGAGTGGGAAAAGGCTGAGGAGGTGAGTAAAGCCATCCCTTCTTGAAGGTTCTCTTAAACTGTATAAAAGGTGGGGGAAGGGAAGACAAGCCTCTCTCTTTATTTTAAATGCTTGTATTGAGTGCTATGAAATGTATAAGCCTGATGATTCACAGACCTGTACCCCTGGAGCAAATAATACATTATATGTTAATAAAAATAATTAAAAAATAAATAAAAAGTGTTTTTATTATCTTCGTTGAGGTAAAAACAATGAGTGACTTCAGCAAGGTGAGAGAGCAAGGAAGGATTTTTATTTTTTTAAAACTATTTCTTTTTTTTTTTTTTTAAGATTTTATTTATTTATTTGACAGAGAGAGAGATCACAAATAGGCAGAGAGGCCACAAGTAGGCAGAGAGGCAGACGGGGGGCCGGGGGGGGGGAGCAGGCTCCCTGCTGAGCAGAGATCCTGATGTGGGGCTCGATCCCAGGACCCTGAGATCATGACCTGAGCTGAAGGCAGAGGCTTTAACCCACTGAGCCACCCAGACGCCCCATGAAGGAAGAATTTTTAAAAAGAAGAATGTAGGGGCGCCTGGGTGGCTCAGTCAGTTAAACATCTGCCTACAGCTCAGGTCATGACTCTCGGGTCCTGGGATCGAGCCCCGCATCAGGCTCCCTGCTCCATGGAGAGCCTGCTTCTCCCTCTCCTGCTGCCTGATGCTCTACTTGTGCTCTCTGTGTCTCTCTGTCAAATAAATAAATAAAAATCTTGAACAAAATAAATAAAAAGCATGCTGCCTATACATGGGGCCATGCAGAAAATTCCTTGGCCACCAGCTTTCATGTTACTTGTTTCAGAATTTCTGCTACCCTGACCTGCTTGGGGAGGGGACAGGGGTGAGGACAAAGGTCTCTATGAGCGAGGCAGGGCTGCGTTTGTCTACAAAGCCCATTTCTTCAGAAGCCTTCCCGTCCCTTTGTGGATGGGGCCTGAATAAATCTTTCTGTGCTACACATCAGGGTTGCAAAGCTCCTCAACCACACTGAGCAGAGAAGTGAATAACACATAAACCACAGGGGCCGCTCACTGGCTCAAGTGTGGCTGCAGAGCACCAGGCATGGGAGCTGGGTCTGGGGGAAAACATTCCTTCAGCTGAATGGACCTATTTCCCTGGGTTTTCTTCTCCTCCAAGTATCTGGATACAGGGGCAGTGAGTCTGCGGGTGAGTCCCTGAATGAGGCAATGTCCGCTCCTCTTGGGGACCAAAGAATGTTCCTGGGGAGAGGCTAGGTACAGGCCAGTGCAGGACACCCTGCTCTGCTAGCTTCTTGGTCCCACACACAGCCCCTTTCAGGCCCACAGCCCCTCCTAGAGGTTTCTAATGATAGCAAAGTATTTGTCGGGTGACGTTGTCCTACTTAATGGACATTCCTTACTAAGTGTTGCGATGTTTAGTACGTTATTTAGGACAGTCTAAAACATGGGCAACCATATTTTTTGGTCATATTTTTGTCCGAAGAGCTGGACATCAGGCCCTTGATCAAAATATTCAAGACTGGGGCGCCTGGATGGCTGAGTCCATTAAGCGGCTGCCTTCGGCTCAGGTCATGATCCCGGGGTCCTGGGATGGAGCCCTGCATCGGGCTCTCTGCTCAGAGGGGAGCCTGCTTCTTCCTCTGCCTGCTGGTACTCTTTATCTCTCTGTCAAATAAATAAATAAAATCTTTAAAAAAAATATTCAAGATAGTTTGGGCAAATGACATACAAAGGGGGTTTTAGCCCTGACAAAGGAGCCACTGACAGAGAAAGCCAGCAGTGCTGAAAGGAGGGGACAGGGAGAACTGGAGTCACCTCTGACATGGTCCGCATGAGACAAAATTCAGCCAGTCTCTCGGCTTTCTCCATCAAAGGTACAGCTTAACATGAAGATGTTTAGGGGGTCAGAGACTAAGACACCCCTCTCCCCTGCCCTGCTTGCCAGCGCTACTGTGCTCTAGCTTACATGTGAGGCTTTAGAAAAATTCAATACCTACTTAATTCTTCTTCTTCCTAGAAAACAGTATTTAATGAGAATGGGCTGGTTCACCTAAGCAAGTGAGTCAAGGTTATGTGTTTAGAAAACTCATTAATAACAAACAACATTCTTAAAGGGACAGACTCAGGCTGAGACAGGAGTGGGCGGGGAGCCAACTCCTCAGGCGGCTCTGAAAGTGGGCTAAGGCTATGGGTGGTGGTGCTGAAGGCCAGAGTTCGGCCTGGCCTATCAGAGTGGGGGCGCCTCTTGGTCTCAAGGTGACAAAGAATTTTCCCCTACGGCTGCCAGGTACCCAGGAGCAGGGGAGCTTATTCCTGTCCCCCTGCAGATATAGGAACAAAAGACTGCTTTAAGTGGTTAGGAAACTGAAAAGGCTCAGGTCAGCGGAGGGTCCGGCCCCCTGAGAGCTGGGTGGAGCAGTCGAACACAGTGCCGGACACAGTCTCTGTCCTAGCTGAGGTTTCCAGACAGAATCAGAATGTCTCCAACTGGCTGCTTGTTTGGTCTTTTCCTATTCATCTCTCCTTCACTTACTGTCTCGCGTGCACACACGTGGCCTTCAACAGATCCCATGGACTGGCATTCGGGGGCAGAATGCCAGAAGCCACGGCAGGAGGGACGAAGCTGAAATTGCTCCATGTCCCTGGAACCCCAAGATGGCCTCCTCTCCAGGAGGGATCCCAAGGGCGCGGTGCCAGCTCCAAAGCACCACCAGGCTGCCAGGCCAGGGGGGCCGGCTGGGGAGGTGGGGGTGGGTAGGGCGGCTGCCCTTCTCTAGCTGGGAGACTGCTCAATTACACAAAGGGTCCTTTCAGAGTTACTTGCTGGCAGGGCTCCTAACAGACTCTCCCCCTCCCCCCATGGTTTGTGCACCGAATACAAATCAAGCAGCCTCACGGGGCTGCCACACAAACTGGCCCTAGTCACAGAGAGAGTGATCCAGAATGAGGGCTCCTCCCAGCCAGGCTGCCAGTGTCCAGATATTGTGATAGAAGGCTTCCAGATCCCCAGCTTGTCACCCCACAAAAGCTGGGGCTTTAGCACCCCAGCCATTTCAGTCTGCTGTCCTTCAGAGAAACAGTGTAAAGTAGACCAACGTGACAGGTTCCCCCGGAGCATACTGCTTAGCATTCCCAGCTAGAGGCGAGGCAAAAACTGAGAAAGCAGGGTTCATAGCCAGGGGGCGGTATTCTGAGGTAAAGGAGCTTACGTTTCAAGGTAGTCATGCTACCCTTGAGTATAAACAAACAGATCTATCAGTTCGGGCCAAATTCAACTCTGTGTGAGAGGCAGTAAGAGAAAGAGAGAATAGAATATGAGCAGACCAACTGACCAACCAACCAACTGAGGAATTCTAATTCTCTCTAAATTTGTTAGAGGAATGGAGGGTGCTAGCTTCTTTATTCCATGTGCATCCACCCCAAATTCCTCTAGATACAAAGGTGATTCCCACCGGAAGCATTTGCAGATAGAACTCCCGTTTAAAAACATGGATCAAAGAACAGGCTGGAGGTTGGGGAGATGGAACTCCTGAAGAGGCTCACACCACAATGAGAAAGGATGCAGCAGCCTCCAGGAACCTGGGTGTCAGCCAACCTACCCATCAGTCCTTTGATGACTCATGGGGAAGCCAGTGGTGTGAGCTCCGGGCTGGTCTCCTGGTGTTCCCAATGCTACACTCCCCTTCATTTCGAAGGGTAAAGAGCCTGTCCCTCTGTTCAAGGATGGGGGCGGGGGTGGCACAGTGAGGATGGCCACAATATCAACTAACAGACTAAATTCAAGCCTACATTTCTGTTAGAGTCCCTCCAATTCTACCCCTGAAGCTCCTTAGATAGGATCAAATGAACCCACATTACGGGCCACAGCAACTGGAACTAGGAAAACTCTAGCCATGGATGAAGCTAGCAGCATGAAACTGGAAACAATGCACCAGTTGTGTGAGGCGGCTTGATGGCCACACACGCCGACCCACAAAGAAACTGAACAGCAGATCGAGAAGGCTGGCAGAGAGGAGGCAGTGCCCAAATGGCACTGTTCTATAAACCAAGGGGATTAGAGTGGCTTGGAGGCCACACAAGAGATTCAAGAAGAAAATGCTGGAAAGTATACAACAGGTTTCAAGCCAAACTCAACCGACTGAGACAGCGAACGTTCCAACCTGAGCATACTTCTTAAGTTCAGTCAGAAATTCCCCAGCGTAAGCATAAAAAGTATGTTCTCATCTCGTCCACACTTTCTAAATGAAGTTTTCCCCTGGAGCAGTGAGCTGCTCCGTAAGGGGCCCTAGAACAGTCCCGGGAGGTTAGCTCAAAGCCGAGGGACTGAAAAAAAAAAAAAAAATTCTGTGACACACCCATAGTTGGGGAAAACAGAGTCACAACGTGAAGAAACATGTTCCCTCAAGGCAAAAGGGAAAGGAAATCAACGACGAAGCTGGAGAGGGACCCAGGGGGCCTGGGCTCCCAGTCAGGCTCACCGCACAGCTGTTTTTGCATCATCTCCGCCTGAGTGCTTTAAATTAAGAGTTTGTTGATGGAATTGTTTGTTCTTTAGTCATGCAGAATTTGAGGACTGACAGCTAATAGAGATGAGGACCCTGGACACAGGCTCTGGGCTCCTCTCATTGCCCAGCTGGATGCCCACTGACTGTGCTACAGCACAGGCACTCAGTGGGATATTTATAGCTGCCTTTAAATTTACCCAGCTCTCCATAAAGAGAGGTAATGGGGCGCCCTTTACTGCTGCTAGTGGTGATTGTCCTAACATTCTTTAATTAGCAAAAAGCGTTGGCACAGCCACTTTCAAAGCATTTGCTCTTACTGTCCTGGTGTTCCCTATTTCAGGCTCAACAGCCCCCAATCCCTTTGGAGAAAATGCACTTTAGCAAATTTGAAAATGACAGGCACATGTGTATCTGAGCAGTCGAGTGTATCCGTGCACCCATCCTCACTCTTCGGCCCAGGCCTAACACAGCGCAACTGCCAAGAATGCATGAGCCTCTCTAACTCCACACAACTCTCACCCATGAATCTGTCACCAAGGGGTGAGGAATTCTAAAAATTGAGGACTGGGGAAACCTCAAGGTCACTAGGATACTCCTCAATTTTCCCGACATAAAACAAAACAAGACCAAACCCTGGTGATTCTTCACCTATCTTTGCAAAGATTTATAGAGCAGGGCTTGGGCTGTTGATATATGGCTAGGGAGGCCTGAGCTCTTATTCACATAGGCTTGAGAATCCTTCCCTTTCCTCTGAAATAATTCACTACTATGATCGAGATATTGGACACAAGATGGGAAGGGCCTCTGCTTTCATGGGGATGTGTAATAAATAAGCAAACAAACACATAAACAAGATCATTTCAGATAATGGTAAAATAAAACGAGAAAATAAAACCCTTAGCGTAATGTGACTGTGAGTGCTGGGACTATTTTAAGACAAGGCAGTCATGGAAAGTCTCTCCGGAGAACCTGTTCCGGAGAAGCCAACCACCTGAAGAGTAGGGGAAGAACACTCCAGTGGGAGGGCAGAGCAAAGGCCCTAATGGGGAGAACAGGCTTAGAGTATCCTAAGAGAAGGAAGAACAGTAGTGCTGAAGCATAGGAAATGAGGAAGATGATAAAAATACGAGGGTTAAGGTGCAGGCAAGGCAAGGATGGCTTAGGGCCTGTGGTCCACAGTAAGCAGTTTGGTTATTATTTCCATTCTGAAGGGAAGACACAGGAGCATTTTAAGCAAATCAGTAACAATCTGATAGAATGTCACACAGAGCACTTGGGCGGCTGTGGAGAATACAGTGTAGAGGGCAAGAGTAAAAAGCGATGTCTTTAGTAGGTAGATTTCTTAGTTTTGAAGAAACGTTCTGTGATCATCTAGGAACGTTTACATCAGGGGAAGCTGGGAGAAGGGTATATCAGCACTCTTTCTGACCCGTAAGTCAAGAAGGATCTTAAAAAAAAAATTAATTGATAAGAACAACAAAAACCACCTTCTTATTGTTAATGTAGAACTAAAAGGTCTAAATTAGGTATGCTACCAAGAACAGGTAAGTCTGGGGAGTGAGGGGGAGAGGAAAAAAGGATTATCTCAATAATTGATTTGGGATAAATTATTTCATTTCTACGCTAGTTTCCATATGAGGAAATAATAGCTGCTAAGACAGTGTTCTCCCCTACTTCCTTCTGGTCCAGTAATAGCACACAGTAGCTACAGTTACTAATCCTACTTCACACACGAAGAACTCGAGCCATACGCAGTGTGCAAGAGGCAGAAGCAGGACTTGAACCTAGGCGTCTAACTCCAGAATACTGTCATAACCACCACTACAATGCCCACCAGTGCACGTGCAAGCACACACACACCCCGCCTCTTTCTCTCAAGCTCCAAACTCTCCTGAAAGAGTCAGTTTGGGGGAAAAACTTGTTTGGGCTTCTCCCAACCAAAAAGTGAACCCATTTATACACACCTGGCAAATCTGTCCATGAAAAGGTTAACTGCAGGCAGGGACCCCTACCTAAGGATCATTTTTACAGTGGTGATACATGAAAAGCCATTCTACGCATAACTCCCAGTCCCACACCCATACCCGCTGGACTCTGACCTAAAGGCATCTTTTAATCTTCAACAAGCAGGATGTTCACCATTTATGTGAGACAGTTACACATGAGCCAGATTTTGTAGTAATGTCAAAAGGTACTTCTAGTATTACTGGTAAATGCTTAAATGTCCTAAGATCTTTGGGATAAAATCTAGAGGCCAGATCAAGAAAGAGTGAGCAAATTACCAAGACTAGGAATCAGGAGAAGCATAAAGTAAACAACAGGACGCACATGCCTTAAGTCTGTCTGGTCGGCCTGCCCCCTCCACTTGGCTCAGATGCTCTGTCCTAACTGTGGAGCTGACCAAGGGATCCCCTCCCTTCCCTGTGGCCGCCCAGCTCATGTGGCGCCCCTCTACTCCTCCAGCACAGGTGTGTGGGGGAGCCACACTACAGGTTGTCAGATGTACCCTTCTCTTCCTCTGCCTTTTAAGCAGCAGCTCACAGTGGTTTGGAAGGTGGGCACTGGACAGATCTGAGACTGAAACCTGGCTCAGTCACTGTCATAAGCTGAATGAACCCCCAGAAAAATACGTCCACATCCTAATCCCCAGATTTGTGACTATTACCCTATTTGGAAAAAGGGTCTTTGCAGAGATAATTAAGGATCCTGTGATGAGATCATCCTGGATTGCCCAGGTTAGCTCTAAATCTAATGATAAGTATCCTTATAAGTCACAAAGCAGAGAGAGAGAGAGAGAGAGAGAATAGTAGTAGTCAACATGACCACACAGGCAGAGATCGAAGTGATGCAGCCACAGTCAAGGGATGCGACTGTCACCAGAAGCTGGAAGAGGCAAAGAACAGATTCTCCCCTAGGGCCCTTGGAGGGAGCATGGCCTTGCCAGATTTTGTGATTTTAGCCTCCAGAACTGTGAGATAATACATTACTGATGTTTCAAGCCACCAAATATTTGGTAATTTGTTATGACAGCCTCAAGAAACTACCACAGTCACTTACTAGTTCTGTGACCCGGAGAAAGCGGCTTAAATTCATCTGCAGAATGGGGAGTCTAATGATACCCACCATATGAAAGCGGTGAGGATTACATGTGTAAGAACTCCCAAGTAAAAACCGCTGTTCACATCATTACTGTTACTGCCATACAAAAGGAGTTAAAGAGAAGGCCAGAATACAAGAGCCTGTAGTGGGCCAGTGCACCCGCAGAGGTGAACATTTCTAAGGCTTCTGGCTGGACCTCTGGTGTGTTTGAACACACAGGAGGTTGTGGCTAAAATGGGCACCAAACCGACTATTCCAAAAGAGGAGACCGTGGGGGGCATTGGGAGGTTTCTCCCTTCACTCAGGCCTGGCAGCCCACAAAGAAACTGTAAGCCCTAGGAAACTAGCCTCAGGAGAGGGAAAGGCCCTTCCATTCTAGGGTTTTTTCTGCCATTCTTATTAAGCATCTTGTCTCTTCTTTGCCAAGGTTTTTGCAAATTGCTCTGGATGGGACCTGCAGAGAAAGTGCTTTTTTGTCTACTTCCTTCTGACTTCCTTGAAGACCAGAGTTCTTGGGGGGAAAAGAACAGTGGATTCTGAGGGCGTGTGGAAGAGTGGGTCCTTCTAGAACAATTGTGTCACCTTGACTCATTGGGCTCAAGGACTAAAATCCGTTTCCTTTATGACTGTGTGCAGTAACAGCACAGCCACGGCTTTGCTAAAGGATCACAGACAAGAAAACAAATATTTACTATTATTTCGCAATGGCGACCTTATCCACTAAAGACTTCGTGACCAGCTCACCCAGCAGGGAGAGTTGCATACATGGGGGAGAGGGAGAGATGCAAACGCAAGGGGGCTCGGGCACGCATGATGTGTTCACTGCCTTGGGTAAGAGGTGACCATTTCCATACATGTGGTTTCTTATAATGTTCTGTTGCTGCTAATTCACCAATCAACTGATGTCTTTCCTTCATTTGTGGAGGATAATTTCCATACAATTTTTTCTCTTCTTTTCTTCCTGTTTTCTGAAACCATTTTCTTCCTTTGCTCAAATGGAAGAATAAAAAGTACAAAAATGGAAAAGGTGCTTGAGTAGGATTTGGCAGCCCAACGGTACTGAAAATGGGAACGAGAGATTCAGAGCATCTGTGATCTTCTACTGATGGACCTATCGTAAGGGACCCAAAAGCCTATTGGGAGGCCAAGATAGTAGCCTGCCGAAGATTGCTCACTCCTGGCAAACCCTCTGAGGCATTGTGGACATCTAGTGGCTGTTCGGGATAATGGCTCAGGGATGCATGTCAGGGTGCCGAGTAGTCTAGCTCTGGGCTTTACCATGAGCCCAATTACCCTGGCTGAGTGAGGTAGTTCTGGGTCCCCTTAGAGTGAGTTCCCTGGGGGTCCATTTCTTTTTCTTCTTATTAGGATTCCAAAGTCACTCAGAATGGCAGACTGGTTCTATCGAAGACCCATCTTGATCCCAGTCCAACAAAGTATAATGACAGAACCTGTATGTAAGACCACAGAAGACAGGCATTTGGAAATATCTTCAAGCCCCAGGCTTCAATGCTAATACACTGTCGGATGTATCCGACTGACGGATGGAGCTCAGAAATGACAGACTCTGATGTTAGTCAATCATGTGGCTTTAGGCAAGTCACTACGCTTCTCTGAACTTTATTAATGACAATAATGAGAGGTTGAGTCCAGATGATCTCCAAGACACCTTTAACTTTTAACATTCTGTGATCTATCAGCCTTTTTAGTAGCCGGGAAAATAAAGTGTGATCTACTCTGCTCTGGCACTGTGATCTCTAGATTAAACTAAAGGAAGCACTCTCTTCCACTGTGTGGCTCATTTCCAAGTCTTGGCTATCATCCCAATGGATCAACCTTCTTCACAGATCTATGTATCTGAGAAGAGGTGGGAACCAGGGATTATGAGAGCTGGTGGGAATATTCTAGTCTATTTCCTTCAGATGAAGAAACCAATGTTTGGGGCTGTTTTAAGATCTGTAACAGTGGCAGAAAGGAGAGTAGAACTCAGGTATCCCAACTTTAGCGCAGGTACCAAGTTGCGGATAAAAGCCTTGCCTCATCAGTGGCTGGCTTCTTCAGTTCTCTCTGGCTTTGTCACAGCAGTCTCTCTGTGTGAAATCACAAGTGACAACATTCTCAACCCAGCGTTTCTTCCTTCTCTTCGTCTCAAAGTTGAAGCCTTCCTCTTCTCTCTGTTTCCAGGTTGCACCACTCCAAATCAAGGGAGCTATCAGAACCTGGGGCTGTCAAGAGCAACGGATGATGGCCAGATGACATTCAGGTCACAGGGTTAGAGGTTTTGGAGCTGCTCTTGGTTAAGAGGCTGTGCGCCCCCATGGCTCTAGAGCCGCCTCAGTCTAGCCCACAGCCTTTATGGTATGCTCTCAGCTCAGCTGGCCTAAGGAGGGCAAAGCAGCCCCATCAAGAACTCCACGTGCTGCACTAAGCTTGGGCATATTCATGGTCATCCATCACTCACAAATATTTACTGGGAGACAACCTCATTACTAAGTACTGGTTTGACCCAAGGCAGCCCACCCTTCCATCCACCTACACAGTATAGGGCCACCACCTTTCATTTGCAGTGCCCAGAGTGAACAGATGGGGTCTGAGTTTGCCTGCACTGGCAGGAAATAGCCTGGGCAGAGCCCCTCTTTCTCCTGAGGAGGTAAAGGGAGTCATATTCCAGGGTGCCATTAGTCCCTGGCCCGGGCACCCTCTGGCATCCTACCAGCTCGATGCCAGCTTTGGAAAGGACGGGAACCATTCACCGGTGGGCTTCTGATTCTCCTGCCCAGATCCCTATCAGGACAGGATTTACATTCCCTGGTCTGTAAGCTGGTAGGGTCCTGCTTGAAGCTGATGATATACAGATGGGGCTTTACAAGAAAGCAAAAGGAGCCACCAAAGAGCCCAGATGAAGCCTAGTATCAGGGTCTGACTCACCTCCACTTCTCATTCTTTCTCTTGACTAGTCACTGGGAGTAAAACAAATTGAAAGACATATTTTCTCAGCCCTTCCTCTCCCACCCTCTGTTCTATTTCTCACATACCCTTCACTGAATTTTTTTTTTTATACAGCCACCCCAACCCCTCTTCTGTCATTTACTTTCTGCAACGTAGACACAACACTTCTGCTAGTGATGAAAACACTGGGCTCAGGGTTAGAGGACTGGATTGAAATGCTGGCTCTGTTGTTTTGTGGATGTATGACCTTGAGTGTATTATTTGCCTGCCCAAGATCAGGACCTCCACCTGTAAAATGGAGGCAACTATGACAATTACTTCACTGGAGAAACAAAGATTAAACAAGGGTACAGAAAGATCTCTCTCTCTCTCTCCATCCAACCATCTATTCTTACTATAGTGGAGAGCAGCAGTAGATAAACATCCTAGTAAATGACTTTTGAGGTGGATAAGTGAAACCAGAATTCTCATCGACTGGGAGCAAACTGGAGAATTACTCCAAGCCCAAGTTTCTACACATCCGGTACCTGCCAGGGTTCAAATCTTGGCTCTGCCACTTATTGTATAATTTTAGGCAACATATTAACTATTAAAGTTGTTACTATTTTACTGCAAATGCATGATCAAAAGGTCTTGGTAATCAATGGGGAATCTAGCTTGCTTTCAGTAGATCTGTTTCTAGGAATTCAAGAATTCCCTGGAATATTTAAGGGCATATTCCCTAAACCAGGTTACTGGGCAGCAGACAATCCTGAGATACCGGTGCGGTAGAATGCTGAGAACTGGGAAATCCACGACCTCCTCATTCTTTGGCATTAGCCCACATGCAGGAGACGGGGGTTTACCTAAGGAGCAAGCTTGTCAAGGTGGAGGGGCCGGGCACAAGGGAGGAGAGTCTGGAGGCAGCCCCCCCCCCCCCAAAGAAGCAATACTAAACCAATGCCATATTCTAGGGCTTTCCCAGGGCTTAGCCACAGATGGCTCCACCCCCACCAGGCAAGAGAAAAGGGCAGTCTTTTTCAGGGGGAAAAGGCTGACCTAGTCCTGCTCTCCTGCACCGGTCTGTCCAATGCCCCCGGGTGTCTCTTCCCCAGAAGTGGGAGCAGGTTGTTATGCAGTTCTTCTCAGGGGGATCCAGCAACAAGGAGGAGCTAGTGAAGCCCTGGGGTAGAAGGCTTTAAGACCCGCCCCTCTCCATTCACCCGGCTTGGGGAGGGGAAAGGGCGACCCAGGACTGCGAGGTAAAAAGAGTGAGAAGTGTTGGCTGAGGCTCCGTGAGTGAACGGGTTCTCCCGTGGTTTCGCGGAGTTCATCTCAATCCTTCCTGCCGGCTGCTGTGCTGTCCCAGGTCGTTATTGCCCGGGTTCCTCGCACTTGGTATTTCCTTCCACCTTCTGCCCTCCCTGCAACCCTCATTAAGAAAACTATCATTTCAAAGTTACAGCCGAGGAGGGGTGAGGAAATTTGCAAGGGAAGGGGCAGGACAAAGAGGCACCCGTGCAGTAGCATGGGGCGGGCCGCGGAGCCCAGGCTCTCGGTCCTCTGGCTCCAAGCGGCCCCAGCCACCCCCGCGTCCCCACCGTGCAGCTCCGAACTCCGCGTATGCTGCCCGGGCCGCGCGGCCAGGAGCCCCGTCAGCAGTCGGTGGGGGTGAGGATGACGCGGTCCGGGCGGGAGGCCGGCCAACTGCAGCAGCCCCGCCGCGCCGCCCGCTTCCCGGCCCCCTGAGCCCACCGCGTCCGGAGCCGGAGGGGGCCCGGCGCCCGGGGGCGGGGCACGGGCCGCGGTCTCTCCCGCCGCAGCCCCGCCGCTCCAGCCTATCAGCGGCCACCCGGCGGCTCCCTCGGCTGGACCAAAATAGCTGCGAACGCCTGCGACTTGCGCGCGGCCTCTCACTTGACGCTCACTCCGGCTCGCTCGCCCGCTCCGCTCGTCTAGAGGGGGCGGGGAGGAAGCGCCGGGGAGGGGGGTGGGGGGTGGGGGAGAGAGAGGAAGGAGGAAGGAAGGGAGGAAGGAAGGAAGGAAGGGAGGGAGGGAGTCGGACGGAGGCGCGGAGCTCGGGGCTGCGCGGCGCGGCGCTGGAAGGCGCCAGCGTTAACCCCTCGAGGGCAGGCAGCGGAGGGGGAGCGGTGTTCATACATAAGAGCACTGCATCACGCTAATCTTCTCCCCAGAACAGTATGCGTCAGCAGTACATTCACGTTCTGACTGAAGGACAAAAGGATGAGAGAGCAGTCTGCGTGGCTGCTGCCTGCAACACCGCGAGCCAGGCGCGAGGAGGAGACGGTGGGCGCCGAGCGCAGGGGCCCCGCTGCTGCCGTCGCCGCCGCCGCTAGCGAGCGCGGACCATGTTCTCGGGCTCCGGAGCGTTCCCCGCAGCCGCGACCCCCGCTGCTCACGCCACCGCCGTCGCTGCCGCCGCCGCCAGCGCTCGGGCCGCTGCAGCAGTCCGCGGGCGGCGCAGCCACTGAAGGCGCCGCGAGCCAAAGCCCGGAACTCGCTGCCTCCGCACAAAGCCAGAGCCGGCGGCGCGCCGGGGGCCCGGCTGCGGCGGGCGGCGGCGGGCGGTTGCGCGCCACCGGGGGCTGAGGCCGCCGCCGCCGCCGCCGCCGCCGCCGGACCCGCGCCCGCCCCCGGACTCCCTGAAGGGGCCTGCGGTACGGGCGCGACCCGGCCGCCGCGAGCTCCTCCGGCCCGCGGAGCCGGTCCCGGCACTGCCTGCACACCGCTGACCCGCGGGGGCTGGACGAACTGCTGCTCCTCGCGCCGGCACGCGGCGGACTAGGAAACTAAGCCCGGTTTTGGTTCTTTTTAACCCTTCCGAGAAGAGGCGAGGAAAGAAGGGGGTGTGTGTCTGGGGAGGGCGAAGGAGCCTCGAACACCTCCTCTTAACTCTCGCAGCCCCGCGAGCGAACGACTGCACCAGCTGCCTCCGGCCGGGAGCCGCCGACACAAGGCGGGGGGGCAGCGCGGCAGCAGCAGCGAGCGAGCGAGCGCGGCCTGGGAGGCTTCGGGGCGCCCCCTCAGCCCCGCCGGGCGTCAGCCGCGGGAGCGGGCTGGGGGCGCCGGAGGCACGCTCCGGCGATGAAGCGGCATCCCCCGCGGCTGGTGCGAGCCGGTGCCAGGGTCCAAGGACAAAGCAGGGAAGCGCTGGTGGCGCCGCTCCTCGGGCTGAGGGGGGGGCATGCACCTGCATAGCCCGCCGGGCCTTGGCTCTCCCCGGCGCGCCTCAACTCCGCCGCTCCGCCGTAGCCTGCTCGGGATTTACTAGAAGCCATTTTGTCTCCCCCACCCCTCCCCTCCCCACCCCTCCCCTCTGCCCTCCCCACCCCCTCGACTTCCCCCTTTTGTTAATTAAAACTAAGAAGTAAGAATGGCAACGACGTGGCCGGCTCCCGTGGAGAACGCTTAAGGACACCACGCCAATTCCTTCCTTCCGAGGTAGGTGACAGCGACTCACTGGGTGGGGATGGTTGCCACGGGGGAGAGAAAGTCGCGGCGTTCCGAGGGTTTACCTTGAGGGGAGGCTGGAGACAGGGGCCACGCTTTAGTTGGGCATGATCCCCCCCCCCCCCCCCCCCCCGCGCTGGTCTGCTCCGTCTCTCTAATCGCCCCCTCCCCACCTCCTTCTCCAGATGGAAAGAGGAGCTCCTAGCTCATTTAAGCCGGGGTAGGGCTGGTTCTCCTTTCCGAGCCAAAATCCCAGGCGATGGTGAATTATGAACGTGCCACACCATGAAGCTCTTGTGGCAGGTAACTGTGCACCACACCTGGAATGCCGTCCTGCTCCCCGTAGTCTACCTCGCGGCGCAAGTGTGGATTCTGTGTGCAGCCATCGCCGCTGCCGCCTCCAGCGGGCCCCAGAACTGCCCATCCGTTTGCTCGTGCAGTAACCAGTTCAGCAAGGTGGTGTGCACCCGCCGGGGCCTCTCCGAGGTCCCTCAGGGTATCCCTTCCAACACCCGGTACCTCAACCTCATGGAAAACAACATCCAGATGATCCAGGCCGACACCTTCCGCCACCTCCACCACCTGGAGGTCCTGCAGCTGGGCAGGAACTCCATCCGGCAGATCGAGGTGGGGGCCTTCAACGGCCTGGCCAGCCTCAACACCCTGGAGCTGTTCGACAACTGGCTGACGGTCATCCCCAGTGGGGCCTTTGAGTACCTGTCCAAGCTGCGGGAGCTCTGGCTTCGCAACAACCCCATAGAAAGCATCCCCTCTTATGCCTTCAACCGGGTGCCCTCCCTCATGCGCCTGGACTTGGGGGAGCTCAAGAAGCTGGAGTATATCTCCGAGGGCGCTTTTGAGGGACTGTTCAACCTCAAGTACCTGAACTTGGGCATGTGCAACATTAAAGATATGCCCAATCTCACCCCCTTGGTGGGGCTGGAAGAGCTGGAGATGTCAGGCAACCACTTCCCTGAGATCAGGCCTGGCTCCTTCCATGGCCTAAGCTCCCTCAAGAAGCTGTGGGTCATGAACTCACAGGTCAGCCTGATTGAGCGAAATGCTTTTGATGGGCTGGCCTCGCTTGTGGAACTCAACTTGGCCCACAATAACCTCTCTTCTTTGCCCCATGACCTCTTCACCCCACTGAGGTACCTGGTGGAGTTGCACCTGCACCATAATCCTTGGAACTGCGATTGTGACATTCTGTGGCTAGCCTGGTGGCTTCGGGAGTACATACCCACCAATTCTACCTGCTGTGGCCGTTGTCACGCTCCCTTGCACATGCGGGGTCGCTACCTGGTGGAGGTGGACCAGGCCTCCTTCCAGTGCTCTGCCCCCTTCATCATGGATGCCCCGCGGGACCTCAACATCTCCGAGGGTCGGATGGCGGAACTTAAGTGTCGGACTCCCCCCATGTCCTCCGTGAAGTGGCTGCTGCCCAATGGGACAGTGCTCAGCCACGCCTCCCGCCACCCAAGGATCTCTGTCCTCAATGACGGCACCTTGAACTTTTCCCACGTGCTGCTCTCAGACACTGGGGTATACACATGCATGGTGACCAACGTGGCCGGTAACTCCAACGCCTCGGCCTACCTCAACGTGAGCACGGCCGAGCTCAACACCTCCAACTACAGCTTCTTCACCACTGTCACAGTGGAGACCACCGAGATCTCACCTGAGGATACAACGCGCAAGTACAAGCCTGTTCCTACTACGTCCACTGGTTATCAGCCGGCGTATACCACCTCTACCACGGTGCTCATCCAGACCACCCGTGTGCCCAAGCAGGTACCCGCGACAGACACCAATGATAAGATGCAGACCAGCCTGGATGAAGTCATGAAGACCACCAAGATCATCATTGGCTGCTTTGTGGCAGTGACTCTGCTAGCTGCCGCCATGTTGATTGTCTTCTATAAACTTCGCAAGCGGCACCAGCAGAGGAGTACGGTCACAGCCGCCCGGACAGTTGAGATTATCCAGGTGGATGAAGACATCCCAGCGGCAGCGTCTGCAGCGGCAACAGCAGCTCCATCCAGTGTATCAGGTGAGGGGGCAGTAGTGCTGCCCACAATTCATGACCATATTAACTACAACACCTACAAACCAGCACATGGGGCCCACTGGACAGAAAACAGCCTGGGGAACTCTCTGCACCCCACAGTCACCACAATCTCTGAACCTTATATAATTCAGACCCATACCAAGGACAAGGTACAGGAAACGCAAATATGACTCCCCCTCCCCCCAAAAACTTATAAAATGCAATAGAATGCACACACAAACACACACACATACACACACACACGAGACAGCAACTTTTGTACAGAGTGGGGAGAGACTTTTTCTTGTATATGCTTATATATTAAATCTATGGGCTGGTAAAAGAAACAGATTATATTAAAATTTAAAAACAAAAAATCAAAACAAAACTATTTTCTAACTTGTAAGTTCTATTTAAAGGGGGAGTGGGGTTCTTGGGAACGCTGTGGGGCTGAAGCCGCAAGTCAACTTGCTATGATGCCAGAAGGGATTTCTGATCTGAGGCTGAAACTGCTAAGCTAAGCTAAAACAAACATCCCTAAAGAGGTGCGGGCTGCTGAGGGGTGGGGGGCAGGCTACCCTGTTTTAGAAGATGCTTCATAGCATACAGGACTACCCATTTCTATAGACACCTTTCTTAAGCTGAGAGCTGTCTTTGCAGATTTATCTTATTTTAAAAATACAAAAAAAGCACCAAGAATTTGTACTGTGCCAAAATGTTGAGAGGCAATAATTTTTTTTCTTCAGAAGCCGAGGGGAAGATAGCTCTGTAACTGTGTTTTAAACAGGAAAACCACCAAAATTCAAATGACTCCCTAAAGGGGCTCAGTCTTCCCGTCTGTCCATGTGCACAAGTCCCCTGGGTTTGTGCACTGGGACACGCGTGTGCCCTGCCTGACAGCGCGCCTCGGGAAGGAGCAGAGAAGGCAGGGAGCTGGCGTAGCTCTCAGTCAAATGCTTTCACATTGCACCAGATTCCTGCAGATGGGTTTAACCCACTCTTTGTGGGGACATGTGTCTATTCAGGGTTTCCCTTGAGAGGGAGGAGGCCCCTGAAGGGGGTGCGGCAGCAGAGGGCGGTGGGAAGGGAGAGCAGCAGCAGAGAGAATGTATTCACAGGAGGCCATAAATTAGCATTGTGCCATGTCCACCTGTTGTTCCCGGTATCTGACAAATGATTGTAGACAATGATGGCATTTTATGATTTTTCATAAAGGTTTTGTTTGTTTTAAGGTGGAGAAGGAGGAGAGGCTGGGACTGGGGAGCTTGGGGGAGTGGAAGCTTTTCTCATGCTTGTGATTTGGTGACTATTCTAAATGCTGATTCATTAGGGATTATTACAGCTGATGTCAACTGGTTGTGGTGATGGGGTGGGGACAGAACATAAGTAGACAGAGAAAAAGGGCACAGGCTCATTTAAAGTACAGTGAAGCCTTGACAGAACAGGATGGTTCCACAAAAAAGATGTGAAATCCACAGTTAAAATAAGAGTGATACACATGCACACAAGAAGCGAGTTCTGTGAGGAGTCCTGTTGAACGTAGCGCAATGGGGGGAAGGCTTCCCTCTCCCAGGCCTTACCTCAGGAGGTGGAGGAGAAAGGGTGGGTGTGGGTGGTAAAGGCAGAGATCTCTGTTATTCTGGTCCATTTAATGCTGTAACTTCTTTCATTTATTATTTTAGCTTTAAAAAGAAATAAAGGGTTCAGATTTGAAAGGGGTGGGATGGGTGGGTGGGGGGGAATGCCAACAAAAGAACACTGATTGTAATGTGAGAAAAGTGTATTTTTGTATTTTAATAAATATTGTTCAATTTTTAATTCAATGTCCCTAAAGGGTTAAATTGAATAAGATCATATAGGTTCTTACCAGCATCAACCAAGTCATTTCTATTTAAAGAAAACAAGGGGAGGGGAGGGGAGGGGAGAGGTAAGGTGGGAGGGGAAGGCAATGTTAAAAATGCTAAAGCTGTCAACAATCTTTCCTTAGCTTAAATAAAAGCACCCCGATTCTAGTGCACCTTCCACCAGCTAAGTGTGTTAGTCCCTGGCTTTGTTGGGGGTAGAACCAAATTCCTGATGCCCTGGAAAAGCAGGGGAAATGGGTCAGCCTCAGCTCCTGGGACCGGGCCAGAAGTTAAATGCCACCTCAGCAGAAGCTGCTGGTCAGGCAGCACCGGCTCTGCCCAGGGACCCTGGGGGACCTGGATTTAAGAGGTCTGCGGTAATGCTGTTTGGCTTAAATTTCCCACAGGCAATGTTCCTTCTGTTCTCTGGGTGCCAAACAGCCAAACATGTCTTGGTGGTGGTGGTGGGTGTCTGTCTCCTGACGCTTCCCAAGTGATGACGTCCAGGGAAGCTGCATGAACCGGGACCCTGCGTCTCTTCAGCGCTTTTATACTGATGCAGGGAATCGGCACTGAGTGGGTGTGAGCTCTCTGGCACTGAGCAGGCAGAGAGGCAGGCGGCACTTTGCAGCAGTTGGCTAAGAAAGGGCCAATTCTTCATCCCCTGGGTAGAGGTATGTGTAATTTCTGGGTACTGGGGTGTGTGGCAGCATGTGTGCATGGTGCACGTTTAGATACTGCCACTCACATTTCTGGGCTCCACATAAACGTTTCCCTCGGCCTCCCCTTTGCCACCCCACCCCCAACACAAGGAGAAAACTGCAGCAGAGTAAAGGGTGGGACTTGGCCAGGACCAGCTGGAAAGGCGAGAAAAGATCCCTTGCCCAGTGCCACAAGGCAACTCAGGCTGTTTAGGGCAGCTTCCTGGGGACACACTCAGGGGCAAGTGTGGTGAAAGCAGCTGCTTCAGGAACAGAGGGTGTGGGGCTGATTTTCTCCCGCCCCTCCTTTTGGATAGTCTGGGACTATACAGTGGCTCTGGAATGATCAAGTGTCTGTGGATGAACCAGAGATCTGAAGGCAGGGGTACAGAAATGGTCCCAAAACATTCCTGCGGAAGAGTCGTAAAAACAAACGCATGTGTCCTGGGGGCTGAGCATATTTCCATCTTGAAATCTGAGGGAGAAGTGCTTTCTAGAAGGAACCTGAAAGGTGGGGGAGACTGAGAATATGGATCCTGGGAATAAGCTTCCTTAGAGCTGCAAGGGTAGCTCCCTTCCCCACTGGGTCCACTCCTCGACTTGGGCAGCGTTTCAGCATTTAGAGCAGCAAGCCTCCAATGCCGTAACATTGGGCATGTCCTCCTTTGTAGCAGGCACCTGGGACAGCTTTTCAGAGAGGAGTCCCATGAGTACCAATAGCTTTCATGCTGTGTTGGTGACTCATCCTCAGGCCCAGCGGCCAAGCTACAGGGTTTGTCACCTAAGAATGGGACATGGGTTGGTAGTTCTTCAGGGGAGTAGTTGTAGCAACACATTAGAGGGAAAGACTGCTGCTGCTTATACGAAGTTACAGAATTCCTTAAGGGTCGTGAAAGATCTTTTAGTCTAATCCTTTTTACACTGTCTGGTCAAGGAAACAGCCCCAGAGAAATGGAAAGATACCTCCAAGGTCACACTGCTTTTAGTGGAAGAGGTGGGACTGAAACCCAGATCTCTGGGCTCCCGAAGCAAATGGGCCTTCCTTACTCAGGCTCTTCTAAGCCTTCAAGAACCTTTTTCTTTCCTGGCTGATATGCAGTGGAAATGGGACGACGTCCCTACAGACAATGATGTGTACTCTGCTTAGAGGTGCTCAGTCCCCCTCAGGACTGGCTCTACTGGCCTCCCGGGTCTGACTAGAATTCTGACCACAGGCGCCCCACAGCTGGCCCGAGGGCCACATGTGCTCACTAAGGAGTTCGAGTCTCAGGACTGCACAGAACAGCTTCTGATCCTGAGGTTCAACGGCAGATGGCTGCCAGAGACAGGGTGACGTAGATAAGGCAGGGTGTTCACAAAGGGAAGGGTAGCTTGGCCTTCTCCCAACCTCAGCCTTGGAAGCTTGGCTGAGTAGAGGAGTGACAGAGGTCTTAAAGCACCTATCAGAGTAAGTTCTCCATAGTGGAATGCCTTCTGCCTATTTGGCTCAACAATGAGACCAGGTGTGGGAGGAGAGGGGGGACCGGGGTGGAGGAGAGCTCCTTAACTCCTCTCCTCCACAATACCCACCCCACCCGAGCTCTGTAAGTGCCATGCTGTGGCTGCTACTCCCATCATCTCCTCTAGGCCTTTGTCACTCCTTGGTCTTATGCCGCATCTTATTATCAGAGAAGGGAGAGCAGACAGGATAGTTTGTAAGGCTTGGAGACATTAGCTTTCTTGTGGCTGTTTAACAGCTATTGAGGCCAGTGGCTTGCTGGGTGCTGGGTAGAACAATGTCGTAGAGTCCCTGGTCAAATGATCCCCATTGGTGGCGGGGAAGAGGTCCAGAGTCCACGCTACTCGAGGTAGAGAGCTTTGGTTTCCTTCTGTGGAGATGGACAGTGGCTAGGAGAGGGCTAAGGGGAACTTACACAGCCCACACAGCCTAGGCGATACTACCTCAGGGGTCCAGAGCCCACAATTAAGGCCCCAACATTTTAGTGCAACAAAGCAGCAGGGGATTAAAATTAGAGAAAAAGAAAAAGAGAGAGAGAGAGAAAGAGAGAGAACATTTATATCCAAACATATGTCTGATTTTATCTCCTCTGCTGGCACTCAGCACTCCATGCCATCGGCTAATGCAGGCACTGTTCACGCCATTTCTAAATCCTGCCTCAGCTAAACTGCAAGGCAGCTTTTGGCCCAAAAGCACCTCTCCTGGTCTCTATCATTCAGAAAGCACCCATTACCCCTGAGGGGGTAAGAATGGTTTGCGCTGTAGATTAAGGTTGTTTTCATCTTTGCTTTAAATTAAAATGAAGTAAGCTGCTTCTTGGAGCAGGGATAAATGCTTCAGGGACCAGATCAGTGAAACATACATATTTGCAAAGCAACACAGCACAGTGCTTACAAGCAGAGACTTTGGATCTGGTATTCCTGGGTTGAATCTCAGCTCCATCGCTTCCTACCAGTGTGACTTGGGACAAATACTCCGCTTATTCATATGTAAAATGGACATCATAGTATCTACACTTCACTACTTCATAGGTTGTTGTGAGAATTATAATTATATAAATAAAATCACATTCAGAATGGTAACTTAGTGCTGTATTGTTGGTAGTTATTTGATGATAAACATAAGGATATAGACCAACTGACCAGCCCTCCTCAATCACCACCTCTATTCTAGAACCTCATCTGTTCCCAGAGAGAGAACGTGCTTATGGAGCTATTCCGGAAAGGAAGGATGCTTATCGAGAAGTCAGGGACAGTGGGACAGCACTATCTCTATAAGCACAGACCCAGTAGGAAAGATGGTTTGTCCTTTCTCCCCAGGAAAACAGCGCTTTGTGCTCTGCTCCCTAATCCAGCTCTCTAGCTGGCCCAAGGCACTGTTTTTAGTTCGGGACTAGATTACCTTTTCTTGCAGTAAGCTGGGAAGAAAGGAAAGGTGTGTTCTTGATGATGCACAAGCTGAGGGCTAGCCAGGAAACATTTATCTCAGAAACCTTAGTCCTTTACTGAGAGGATAAACTTCCTAGAGTCTTCTCCACCTCTCCCTGTTTCATGGTCAGGATACCTTATGAAGGGCAGGGGAGGGCCGAGGCACCAGGAGGGAGAAAGCAGCAGAGAAAGGAGCTCTTGGGGCTTCAGAACAGAATTAGAGGGCTTGGAGAAAGTACAGACAGGAAAAGAAAAAAAAGCACCATAACCTGAGCAAGTGAGAACAGAGCAGAGCTCTATGGCAGCTACACAGGCTAAGGGTCTGCAATGCAGTTAAGGAGGAAAGCCAGGGAGATTCCTGTCCTAGCTAGCAAGAGGCTGGCTGGACCCCAGATGGGGGAGGACTGTTAAGTGTGAAATTCATGGCATGGAACAGAGAAGAAATGCAGGGAGATCAACTCTCCAAGAGAAGCCAAAGAGAGAATACATTTTGATTTCCTAATGAGTGGCTAGAATTAGATTTTAGGATGATCACAGGTTTTATCCTCTGGTACATGCCAGCTCTGCTGTCAGTACTTGGGCCAAACCACCTACCCACAACAGTCCTGTTCTCTATCCTGCAGGCTGTCCCCTGCTTGGGGGAAGCAAGCCAGCCCTTAGGCCTGTAATCTAATCCTGACCCTGACAGCCTCATTAAGGGGTCTGCTCTGAATCTAGTCCCTCTCTTCTCTTCACAGAAGAGGTTGGTGCAAGTCACTGTTTATCCACAAAAGGAGTATTACTCCAGAGGGAGGGTATTATATAAATTGTGTTTTCCCATAAAAATGGTGATGAATGTGAGTTCAGTGCACATGGACCCTGGCAGTGAGTCAGAGAGATTAGGCCAAGGCCTGTAGGGGATATCCCTGGGTGCAACTCTCTTGTCAAAGAGTGTTATTAGCATTTGAGAAGACGGTGTCTTCCTTAACTTATCCCGTGAAGATTTTTGACCCTGCAGTAGGGAACCATTGAGCTGGGAGGCTGCTCTAACGCCCAGTGTGGGGCTAGATGGAGTGAAGTAGTACTGAGGTACCTTCATGGTCATTCATTGTGTACCCAGGAACAGTACTAGAACAATTATGAAAGTTCTGATCACTAAATAACAAAGGAACAGTCACTAATCCACTCACTTCTTTAATACCCATCCACCTTATAATCCCACTAATAAGTAGTGCCCTCGAGTAACTGTTCTGTTGGGGGTGTCCCTCCATAATCCCCATCTGAGTACAATCATCTGCCACGACAGGACCTAGGACATTTTTGCAAGATCCTTCCATTCTAGAAGATTGATGACTCTTCTTCCAATAGTTCTCATGTGGTTTCCTCTTCCAAGGCAAGTCCTTCATCTAGTCTCTTAAAATTCCTTTAAGATCTCACCTCTGGTTTCCCTATGTCTGCGCTGGTACTGGTTTAGTCACTAGATAAGTCACTCTACCTGCTCAATGAGTCAGCAAGGATGACTGAGAAGAGCTTTCACATAGTAACTGTTCTCTGTGCAAAGTTTGGTTTCCGGGCTTCTGGCTACTTCTTCCTAGAGTCTTAAAGGCCCTGGTTTCTTCCCTTCACCTACCTACTCATCCGGGTTTGTTAAGACCAATCAGACAGCTTCTCCCACTCAGATTCCGCCCTGTAAATGAACTGAGTGTGTTACAGGCAGCTCTCCAGAGGCGGGTCCCGGCATAGAGAGTGCAGCAGCCTTTGCAGGAATGCTCAGTGCGTCCGTCACGAAAGGCCTAGCACAGGCCCTGAAATGGAGCTGAGGCCTCATATACTAACAGCCGGTTCCTGCAGCCTACTGGCTGCAGTGGTTACAAGTTCTAATCTATTACCATTGCAAGAAGACTTAATTTCTGGACTTAAAGGAAGTCGGATAATACTTTATCCTATTAGCTTTGCCTGTGTGAATTGACAATGGCTTCCTTCTGACATGACAGCATATTCTTCCAATTCATCTCTTTAAGGGGATGAATTGGGATGAATTGGGAAAGTCTGGAGTAAGAAAGGAGGGAGGGCCAAGAAAGACACTGCTAAAGGAAGCAGGGGAAGAGAAGAGAAAGTTTTAATTAGAAATGGGGAGGGAAGCTTGGAGATACCTGGCCAGACTGAGAGATCTCAAAGCATGTTTGCATTTCACTTGGTTACTCTGGTGAGGGAAGTGACTGCACCTCCTGGGTGTACCATGTGCATGTGTGTCAGAAGGTTCTGAAGCCACAGACAAGTACGAAAACAAGCAGAGTGGGGACCTGGCCTAAGCCATGCCTTTCTTGTTCTAGCCTGCTGGGCCTGCAGGGTAGCTTTCCCTTTCTTTAGCCCTCTCTGCCACCTTCCTGTCTGAAGCCCACATCTGCTCTGACCAGTGCTATCATGCCAGCGGAGGCCACCTCCACATCATGGGTGTCTTATCAAGGCTGGTCAACCTTGGGATGGCAAGACACTGAGGACAGAATGATGGTTTATAGCTTCAAAATTCAGGGATGTGGAGACAGAGAAGGGAATTTAATTTCCAAGTTAATTCAAAAAACTTATTTATGAGGAAAATGAAGGCCAGAGAGATGTGACTTGCTCAGGTGTCACATAGCTGGTGATGCAGAGACCAGATCTCTGGGCTTTGGGTTCTCAACCCAGCAGTACTACTGAACACCAGCAGGGCCACGGTGAATGACAAATCCAGGGGACGCCATTTACAGGAACTACATAGTGATTAGTGTCCCCCAGAGTTTGCAATTTGGTGCAATCCCTTACAGTTTGTTTCCAGGGAGAGGAGGAAGAAGGGGAAGGCCTTTTACACCAGTTCTCTATGCTTAACGCTCTGACATGGTGCCCACTCGTGACTTCATTTACACAACTAGAGCTGAGAAATGAGGCAACTTTTCCTTTCTCTTGCACCACAAATGTTCCAAGGTGTGTGAGTTTTGATGGCAGCCCAAACAGGTAATAAATTAAAAGGAGCATTTGCTGCTTTATGCCGCCTACCCCCCATTCTCCTACAAGAGCAGAGAGCTACAAGGTAAAGAATGTGTATCCCTGTGCAGGGAAGGCATATAAAAGCTGTATCAGGTTAGAGGTCTGTTCAAGGTCAAGATGACCACTAGAGAAGCAGAGAAGTCTGGAGTCCTGCTTCCACATCTCTCACCTTCCCTGGTACTATGTAAACAAAGGGACCCTTGCAGGGAAGGCTCAGAGCCCAGGCTGACTCCAAGACCTTCTCTGAAACATGGTCTAAGAAGCTAGTAACTGTCTCCTCTTCCCAACCACCTCAACAAATCCTCTCTTGGGAAATGGAGTGGTCCTGGCTATAATTTTATCACATACATTTAATTAGAATCTGTCTCCTTCATGATGGTTTCAAGCCAAGTCCCTGCAGAAACATTCTAAAAGAAAAGCCGCTTTCAACCAAGGATCTTTTAACCAAGTTAATTTAGCAGAAATTTGCCATCTTGGATGGGATAGCATTACCTCTCTTTTTGACTTCAAAGCTGGGAAGAGAAGGGAGGTGGAGAATGCAGAGAAATAAAGAGTAGGGCGGGGGCTTCCAGCAAATGAGTTTTCATCTATTAAGGAGTGGTAATTTCTGCTAGCTCCCCTAGAGACTGGTCCCCTCCAATAATGGCCTGACTCTAATGATTCCCACTCCTAAGCAACAGCCTGTGTTCTGCTGGTGTTGAGACAAACTGTGCTAGAGAAATTCCCTTTCTCTCGGAGGTGCTGCTGTTGTTACACAGGAGAGATTAGCCAGCCAGGAAGATGTGCTCTTGTGGGGGCGAGGATAACGAGAAAGAATGCTCTTCTCCAGCGGGCACGGCATTGCTGACCTAGGATATAAAAGGCTGAGCGGGAGGCTAGAGGTTAGTGAGAAGATGAAATGGGCAGGCACTCTGACAAGAGAAAGTGAAAGCTTAGATGCCTCCTAAGGAGTGAGGAACTCCACACGAGACAAGCACTGGCTGGCTGGGAGGCAAGGGGAAGGCTCCGGGGTGTGGACTGTGGGTGTGGGTTGAGCTCGGACGCAGTGGACAAGAACTGATGGGCATCCGAGATGTGGAACATGGTGATCGGTTCACTGGAATCAATTTCGGACCCCTAAATGTGGGTCTTTTCCAGGATAGAAGCACAGGAATGTGGGTCACCACTGAAATGGGGGTGACAGCTGCGACTAAGGCTGTGGTGTCCGCTGAAGGGCTGGGGTCCTCCCATTCCACCCTCTCCCTTCTACACTGAGATCAGTGTAGAAGCTCATTCTGTGGCTCTGGTTTTTGCTGAGGCTGCTGCCAGCAGGTCTTGAGTAGGGGAGGGGAGCCCCCTTATTTTGCCCCTGGTGGCTTCCTTGTGATGGAGACAGAATGCTTCCAGAGGCTGCCTTGCCAGATGTGCCAGCAGGCAGCCCCGCCAGAGAGCCTGCAGTGCAGACAGACGCCCTGTGCCGGATTCAGGACGGCGAGACCCTTTATGGTACTGCGGCTCGGCTCTGGGGCAGGGCCAGAGCGGCAGGGTAACGCTCCTCAGCCAGATTCATCTCCCCCCAAACCTCTGCAAATATGTGGACCATGGAGGGAGGCAAATTTAATTAAATTACTATGTCATGGGCTGCCCTTCCTAAGCAAGGGCTAAACAGAGGTTCACGCTGACACGCAGACCCATCTGTGGACACAGAACATGTGTTGCTTTGTGCCTGGGCCACCAGCAGCTGGACGGGGTTGGCAGTGCACGGTGCTGGCCCCTCTGCCACAGCCAGGCTGTGTCAACAACAATCCAGCCCGGGCCCCATCCAGCTCTGATGACCTTTTCCTTTCTACTTAAAAGATGACTGAGCGGCACTCTCCCTTCCGACATTAGTTCATTTCTCCTCAAATGCCTCTCCTGCTGACACCCAGGCCTTTCCCGTCAGGTGGCGCCCTGTGCGGAGCTGGGGAAGGAGGACTGAAGTCACAGAGAGGTGTGATTCAGAGGAGAGCAAGGGCAGGGTTTGTTGAGCTTGGCAGGAGATGGAGGGGTCTCCCTGGTGATTCTCCTGAGTGCTGCTTCAGCAGCCACCTGCCAGCAAGGCCGTGTAGCACAGGGAGCTGCGTTCAGGGGCTGGAGGAGAGCTGCACAGCTGTCTTTCCCCCGTTGTCCCTGCACGAATGCCATGGTCGATACAGAGCCTGATGGTCACACGGAGGAAAGGAAGTTCAGCAGCAACTTGAACCACTTAATATGTGGAAATCAACACACGAATGCTGCCTGTGCTGTACACATCCACCCCACAAAGCGATTCCGTGTCGTTTCTGGTCTGGAAGGGAGGCCTCGCTACTCTGGTTTACAAAGTACAAGGGTAAAGACTTTGCCCTGAGTAGTGCTGCTGCCGGACCTCGGGCTTCCCTCTGCTGGCAAGAAATGGACTGAGGCGGTACCAGGTGTGAAGTGGAGAGAAGGAGCCACTAAGAGCCAGCTAATGGGGTTGTCCATTTGGAAGTAAGACCCCAGAAATGTAGGGCGCCTGGGTGGTTCAGTGGGTTAAGCCTCTGCCTTCAGCTCAGGTCATGATCTCAGTATCCTGAGATCAAGCCCCACATCAGGCTCCCTGCTCCGGCTCACCCTACCCCTACTTGTGCTCTGCCTACTTGGGATCTCTCTCTCTGTCCAATAAATAAATAAAATCTTAAAAAAAAAAAAAAAAAAGACCCCAGAAATGTGAGCTGGGGAATCCTTCCCCACTTGTCCCCTGAGAGAACAGAGCCACTCTCATGCCTAAAATTTTAGCAAATGTAACACCTGGAGCTGGAGACAACAGGAAACATCTGGGCACTGAGCAGTTATTCTCACGCACCCTCTCAGATCCGGGGCATCCTGGCACTGAGCAGAGGCCCCCGACCCCCTGCTCCCCCGGGGTGATGCGAGCAGCGTGGGCAGCTCTGGGAGCCGAGGCAGGCTTAAAGGCAGGCAGGGCCACAGTGAGTCCAGAGGGCAGAGCCTCCCACTCCCAATCTCCAAGCCTCTGAAGGTGCTCTTAGGGGCCTGCAGGATGGGGAAGGTGGCTCCCTGCTGGAGCTCTTCTGTCCTCCTGACCCGTGCCAAGAAGTTCCAGGGCTGTTCTCTTTGTGTAATTGGGGATGGGTTTGGCAGTGGATCCACCACAGGTTTCTGGCTACAAATCTAATGGTTACTCTGAGAGTTAAGGCAAATACTGTCAGTTTGGGTCCTTGGGACCCAACTCAAGAACCTGCACTGTGCCCATGAATCACTCTCAGCCCAGCAGTTTTAACTGACTAGAATTTATGGATCAAAATCAAAAGCAGGCAGGTCATTAAGGTGTCATCAAAGAAAAAAAAATGTCGTCAAAGGAGAAGACAATGATTCCAAAAGAGTATGTTTTCTAATTAAGAGGTTAAGCAACAATTGTAGCAGGAAGAGACAGCAAGATATAATGCTAGAAGGCAGCCCAGGAGGTCAGGGCCCGTCGTGAAGAACAGGAAATTGACCAGCTTGGTGACCTTGATCATGTGGCTTCAGAGAAACAAAAAGGTTCCTTGGTACTGGGCTATGCCCAAGGATCTTTCTTCCTTACATGCCCAGTGGGACAGAAGAGAGTAGACCCCATGCCTAGGCTGTAGGAGCCATGACCTCTGTAGTGGAGTAAGGTCCCCCTTAATTCCATTCCACCCAAGTGGCTCCATGCTCACTGGGACAGAGGGCACTCACCAAATGCCTGGCCTCGAACTATGGAGATAAAAGCAGGTAACTCTTCAGGTAGTCCCTGTCGTCTTTAGTCAGTGTGTTACTGGTCCTTGGGTGCCAACTGAGACATTTTATCATGATAAAGGATTAAAAATATCCTTACCCCGAAGAAGAAAACACCCCAGGGACTAACAGAGCTCAGTCTCCATATTACCTTATGGAAAGGGTTGGCTCTGGGGGCTTATGTTCCTGTTTAAGCAGCCTAGGATTGGGATAGTTTTCTCCATCAAGAAAAAAGCCTTGTAATAATGTGCATAACAGCAAAGGAAGCCTCAGGATGAATCATGTGAAATCAGTACTGCTGAACCTATGGCATTCCAAAGCTGCTGGGGTCCCCAAGGTTTACAGATGACCCAGATGAGCTGGTGTATTCGCTGTGGGCCCTGTCCCTAACCACACAGGTGTAGGAGACTGCTGCCATAGCACTCCCTCCCCGGCGCCGGCTGTTGCTAGAGTGTATGGCTGTGGGTCTGTCTCAGAGACAGCTGAGGACAGGACACCCTGATTCCGGTGTCTTGTCCACAGCTCAGCAGTGAGGTGCCACAGGAAAAGGCAGAGTGAGGCCCTAGGGCTACTGCAGCCAATCTTTCTCACATACAAGGTCACCCACGACCCCTCTCGCATGTGTTACCTGTCACTTCATTTCTCTTGCAGAGGGACAAGGAGAAGGGAAAAGAATTGATTACAGTGGTGTATTACAGGGCACTACCCTTCAGCACCTTGAACTGGACTGAGGAACTGAGCGGCAGTGCACTGAGAGGTTGTCAAATCTGCATTTAAGGGAGGAAAGGGTAGGAAGAGAAGGAAAGGTGATTTCTGGCACCTGCTCTCTCCTCTCGCTCTCAGCTCCCAGTAATACTTAGGAAGTGGAGTGGGTGGAACTGAGCATATTTGCAAAAACAGATTAGCTCTGATGCAGCCTGAAAAGTATGTTCAACACAACATGAACTCAGACTCTCCTGTACCCTTGTCCTATGTGCTTCAGATAAAATTGCTGTCATGTTTCCTAGGTTAATATGCCAGAGCATGACCAAAGAGTGGTCTTCCTCTTGGCCGTAGGTTGACCAGCGGGCAAGGGCTGGCTCAGCCCCTTCATCTGGGGGAAAGCAGGGCAGGAGAGGGATGGGAGTGGCAGACGTCGCTGGATAAGGCTGTGGCCATCTGCACTACTGTGAATCAAGGTTGGCTCAGACAGAAGGCGCGAGGGAGGAGGTGCAGCTGCTGATGGCTCAGACAGCTTGGACCTGTCCAGGCAAACAAGCCGCTCAAGTGCAAGAACAGCCAGCCAAGTAGGCAGAGCACGAATAAGGACTTAAAGCTTGAAATATCTGACAAGATATGGAGGCAGGGTAGGAAGCTGTCTGGGATTTCAACTGGTGTCTGGTCTTGCTTCTCACGGCTAAGGCAGACTCTTCTGCTACCGAAGGACGGGACGTGGTATTTGGAAGCCAATGGGCAAGCTATTGTTTGGGCTAAAATCACAGAAGTAATATTCCTCTTAAATTGCAAAGACAGTTCTGGACTGTTCTCCCTCACTAATGCCCTCTAAAACAAAATCAAACCATTGTCCCCAGATCATCTCTCTCTGCTTTAGTCACCTGCCCAAGGTTAAGAGCAGTGGGCCGTGTGAGAGAGTGTGTGTGGGTGAGGGCGGGGGACACAACCACATGGCATCATCAATCGCACAGTCTGGGAAGGGTGTCTCAGAACCAGCCAAGGAAGGTGACGTGGGGTGTGCAGGAGAGGCAAGTACATGCTCTCCTCTTCCACCTTCCAGGGCAGTGGTTGTGGGGAGGGCAAGGCCAGTGGTGGAAGGTTCAAGTGCTATTATAGCTCCTTCTAGTGAAGACTCTTTGAGACAATGGTTCTCAGTCCCAAGTATATGTTGCCATCAGTGGGAAGCCGTTAGAAAATACCAATGTTCAGACTCTAGATCAAATATGGCGGTATCTCTAGGGGTGGTGACAGGATTTCAGTATTTTAAAAACGTAGCCAGGTGATTCAAGGGCAGGTTCAGGGTTAGAACCTCTATTTCCGAGTCTAGAGGGAGCAGGTCACGCTGGTTTCTGACAGGGAGGGCAGTCCTGTCACTAACAATAGAAGTGCTTCTTGTACCTGGTTCTGCTTTAGCTGAGCGAGTGTCCCTGAGGGTTCACTGAGCTCCAGGAGGGGTCCCTTCCAGGAGAGCTGGCCAAGTACCAATTGACTGACTGCCCCGGAAAAAAAAAACAAAGGGAAACCCTCCTACAAACATGTCACCCTCCTCAGAGCCCCAGGTGAGGAGGGGGAGAGGACAGACTGCTCAGAGGCCCATGAATATCAAAGGGGAGACACCAAGGCACAGGGAGACCACCATTTATTCCAAAGAAGTGGAAAGAGAACCAAATAGCATGTCTCTCTCTAGCCATTACCAGCTAGAAACCCTTCCTCATCCCATAGGCTGCTGCTCTACAAGCTAACTCAGGCAAGGGGGGTACAGTTCAGGCCCATAAGCCCAAATGAATGAGAAACTACTTTTTAAAATGCCAGGTTTCTGACCCTTAGCCTAGTGGCATTCCCTGCCACAGCCCTGCTTCGGCTCACTTCCTCATCTGTATGCTTGTTTAGAGCAAGTACAGTGGCTGGCACAGTGCCAGGGGCTGGGGAACAATGGAGATGAAAGACTTGGTTCTCGCCCTTGAGGAGTTCCTACAGTGGGGAAAACAGCAAGATGGATAGCCTAAGGGTGGCAAGAGGGAAGAGATGTACTAGGCAGCAGAAGAGAGTCAGGAAAGCTTCTGTCTCCTCCCATTCGAACAGTCCAGTGAAGGCCGCAAAGCCCTGAGTTTCCCATTTTAGTGACTCTGAGGCTACTTGTTCCTCTGAGCGGGCAGAGGAAGAAACAGCCCATCTGAATTCTGGATGTAGGCACCGGACAGTGGTAGGACCCATAGTGATTCAGAACCGGGGAAAGATGGATGCCCTGGGCCTTCATACAGAGGGGCAGGGGTGACTTCTACACCTTTCTCAAGCTGGCATTTGCTCAAAGGACTGTTCTAAGTTTTCCCCAGGGAGTGGGAAGGACACCCATGCAATCAGTAAATTCTATTGATAGCAAAGCTCTGGGCTGGTGAGTGACCTCGGGCAGTTTGTAGCTTTCCCTCTGCTTCAGCTTCCCTTAGCAACACACCACTTGCTGAAAGGTATGCATCACAAAGCCCACTTAAGGAAGAGGAGATATTTTGCTCATGAGTGGAGAGATGTTAAGTCAGGGTCCCAAGCCAGGCTGTGGTATTTAAATGTAGCATGGGGGGCGCCTGGGTGGCTCAGTCTCTGCCTTCAGCTCAGGTCATGATCTCAGGGTCCTGAGATCGAGCCTCACATCAGGCTCTCTGCTCAGCAGGGGCCTGCTCCCCCCGCCCCCCACCTGCCTCTCTGCCTACTTGTGATCTCTGTTAAATAAATAAATAAAATCTTTAAAAATATTTTTAAAAAATGTAGCATGGAAGCTTCCAGCCAGAACTCCAGAGTACCCTTTAGTTGGGTTGCAGCAAGCTTCTGTTTGTCCCACCTGCTGAGCAGCCACAGCAAAACAGTGCTTGGGAGTTGAGGCAGGTGCTGAGGACACAGAAGAGCCCTGACACACTTGCACAGAGAACCGAGAGCATGTGGACTCCTGGGAAGGACAGAGAGGTGCAATTTCAGCCCCCTATCCCCTCACTGTGGCTTCAGCAAAATCCCACCCACTATGTAAAGTGCTGAACACTGAGGAAGTCAGGATGCTCCTGTGCGGGTGTCACCATGCAATGGTCTTTACTGGTCCTGGCGTGGCAAGAGAGGTCCTTATGGTGGTATGCAGGAGTGCTGGCAAGTGATAAGGCAGGTGAAGCCCAAAGCACGAAAGCTTTTGGGGCTGGGTGATACTGAGGTCACTCAGACCAGACAAAGCTGCCTCACTGTCCACTCTGAATTCTGATTCTAGGTGTCATTTGTTCTTTGTGCCCACATTGTTCTTCACCGCCTCAAGAGCCGAGGGTCCAGATTACTTATGGGAACTTATCCTGAAAGGTCACTCTTAGGTTATACAAAACCCCAATTAGAACTGATCTAGGGTGTGGGGATCCAAATTTAATCTTCTAAACCACAGGTTCTTCACCTTAGCTGAACACTGGAATCCCCTGGAGAGATTCTAAGTTTTTTTAAAAACATTTTTTATTACTAAGAAAACTTTTGAGAAAAATTCGAAAACACTGTAACCAGAGAATAGTAATGAACTCCCATATACTGACCATCCAGATTGAGTAATTTTCAAAACAGGTCTGCTCCAGCTAGCCCCCTTTCTCTTTGCTGATATATTTTAAGGCATGTCCCAGACATGATGTCACCCCACCTTTCTATACTTCAGTATGCATCTCTAAAAAACACAGCCATTTTCTTACATAACCACAATGCCATTATCACACTGAATACAACCAACAAACTATTCCTTGGTATCACCTCATATGCCTAGGGAACATCAAAAGCTGGTGCCTGATGAAGGGAGACCCAGGTATGAGTATCTGTCCTAAACCCCCCATACTCTGTGATTCCAGTGTGTGGGGTTGAGAACCACTGCTCCATCCACCCGGGATCTTGCTATTGGGGGTCTAAATGCGAGCTCCAATATCCTTTCGCCCCCGATCACATGGTACACAACAAAAACGGCCAAGGAAAAGGTGGCAAGTCACAGAACAGGATAGAAAGAAGGAAACAAGGGGTGCCTGGGAGGCTCGGTCGGTTAAGTGTCATACTCTTGATTTCGGCTCAGGTCCTGATCTCAAGGTCCTGAGACTGAGCCCTGAGTTGGGCTCCGTGCTGGGGGCAGAGCTGCTTAAGATTCTCGCTCTCCCTCTGCCCCTGCCCCCTCCCTCTCTGGGGGGCGGGAAGAGAAGGAAAACAAAAGCATTAAGTTTGCAAGGTACAGAATAGGATCCACTGAATCACGCAAAGAGCTGAGGCCCGCTCCCTCAATCCCCTAGAGCCACCAAAGGTCTGAGAGGTCTGAAGAGTTGTCCCCAGCTGCCCAGTGTGCTCGGAGGGCCCTCAGCACCTCACATCAGGCCAGCCAGTGCTGTGCCTCCTCCGCTTCCAGCTCTTCTCCCTTCTGTACGCGCTGCCTCTCTGGCCTCATAGCCCAGCAAACTCAAGAGCTGTAGCACCCGGGCTCAGACAGGATTAATTTGGCCGGTGCTGAGGGCTGTGCCCAAGCTTCTTGGGCGTTGGCACTAGGGTTTGGGACTACAGCCTTCCGTTTTAACTATTTATAGTATTTCAGAACTCACTAAACAGAACACGCAGCAGATACAACGAGGCTTAAGCACTGCAGCTAAGACCGCCTTGACCGATGGCACCCGCTCACGGCCCATCGGCTAGAGACACGGCAGGCCCCTCGTGAGTTGCGCAGAGCTGGAGGCTCCCCAGGGGCTCTGGGTGGGTGGGGACAACCCCTGGAGCAGTGACCAGTGACTGCTGGGTAGAGGAAAGCTGGCGCACAGCCAGCCGGCCAAGAGGGGTGACCCCTCTTGCTTTATGGCCCCAGTGCCCAAGCCAAGACACCTCTTGCCTTCTTTCCACTGCTGCCTCCGAGGGTGCCTCACAGTCACTGCAGGCTGTCCAGGACTCCTCAAGGTCCACGTGAGTGTGAGGAGCACCAGAGGGGATCACGCTGCCCAGTCTGGCTCTGGGCGTGTCCATGCTGTCGGCCCACTTCCCAGGTTGAGCGGGTGCTAACTAGACACAGGTGGGGGTCTGGGCGGACTCAGGGGAGGGGGGCTTGAAAGGCAGGCCTGACAGCTGAAGGGGGAGACTGAGTGAGGCACAGGACCTCATGGCAACCAGGGTGTCTGTCTCTGGATCTCTCTGCTAGGTCCTCTCGGGCCTAGAGGTCATTAATCTAGCACACTCATTCTTATGTGGGAAGATGAAGCCTCGGGAAGGTTAAGTGATTTTTTTATCAAGGTCACAGATTCAGTAAATAGAGGAGCCAGGACTTACACATGGGATTTTTTATTACAAGTACAGTGTTTTGTTCTACTATACTATGTCATCACAATGAACGGATCCATTCTAAGCATTCGACGAGTGTTTAAAGGGCTACTGGAAAAGGTATTTTCAGTTTAGGTGCCCAAGAGATCAAGGAATGTCAGGTCAGAGTTCCCTGGATGACCTGGGAATTTTACAATCCCCTGGCTTCACAGAATTCAAGGGTCAGACTCAGCACCTGATGAGACGTTCAGTGGGGGAGCCCCACACATCTATGATCTTCATTTAGCCAGAGATCCACAGCCATTCCCTTCTTTTCTGCCTGGGGGAGTGGGAAACTCCTGGTATTAGCCTGACTGGGGGATGGAGAAAAGGGGGCAAGGATAAGGCCACAGCTGTCTGGTTTGATGCAGACATTGACCTTTCTCATTTCTTGGCATTGTTATGACCCTTATGAAAGAATCTGGAAGCTTAAGTCAAAAGCATGGGAGGACTGGGTCAAACAAAGAAAAAAAAAAGCATTAAATATTCAGAGGTATGGGGGAAGGTGCACACTGGTTTAGGAAGAAGAGTGCAATGCAAGCTGAATGTTTCTGGAGTGTTTACTGTAGGTGAAGACTGTCTAGAGTCCTGTGTTGTCTAATATGGTAGTCACTAGTCACGTGTGGCTATTAAAATTAAAATGTTATTAAAGATTCTGTGCCTCAGTTGCACTAACCACATTTCAAGGGCTCAATATCCGTATGTGGCTAGTGGTTACCATACTGAACAATGGGGATAAAGAATATTTCCATCACTGCAGAAAGTCTGACTGGACAGTGCAGGTAGACTGGATGTCCTCTCGCATTTCTTACTGGCCATAATGAGCTGTTTCTTAGCCCCTTTGGGAAAGAGTTGAACTTGGGGACGCTAGTCCAGCAAACTTGCTAAACTTAGGAACTCAAAGAAGCTTAGAGCAACCTGGAGCATGAATGCCCCAGTGTACTAGACTCTAACCCCTCTCCCCTCAGTGCCTTGTCTGCTCGTTCACAGCCATTCTGACCTTTGCATATTTTATTTCATTTCTATTTTATGCTGTTTTAATTGATGTTTAATATAGATTTACTCTGCGTGGTGTTCCAAGCCCCTCACTAGGGGGCCGCTCACAGGCAGAAGCACAATTAATAGCAATCCCCAGAAAATTACGCCCTGTATCGAAGTTGTCATTGTACCATATAAATGCTTATTATTACTATTGAATTCTCCAGCCCTGACACCTCCCTGTGTTTACTAGGTAGCAGATAAACCTCTGTGTTTGTGCCTTCCCTACTCTACCACACCATCAGGACTAAATATAGCCCTTGTGTGTATGTTTAGCTCCATTTAGCTGTGCTTTGGAAAAGGGGGGAAAAATCAGAGTTAATAAAATTAAACTGCCGGAAAATGTGATCTGTTCCTCCCCAACCTGACAAGCCCTTGAAAGACACACAGACATCACTGCTAATGAGATGGGTAACCAGCCTCAGCTATAAGGTGGGGGCAAGGCCCAGAGCCTGCTAACACAGAATGGTTTTTGGATCTGCCTCCTCTGAGAGAATAGAGGGAGCAGGCCCAAGAGTGCAGCACGCTGGGGGCAAGGGGTGACACCTTGGGTGTGGCCTGGCAGAAAGTGACCAGAAAAGTGCCTGAGCTGGAGTCCTACCCAAGGAGCCAGAGGGCAATACATTTCACTCCTGCCCTGCAACTCTCTCAGTTTGGTGGTGGTGGTGGTGAGAGATAAATAAAAAAGCAAACAGTGCAAGCCTCCCCACGACCCCAAAAGGAAAAACAAAGCCCCTTAATTTAAAATGGTTTAGTACCCCTTGGTTTCTTTTGGGCATTTTTGAAGCTTAGCTTTTGGCATGGATAGATAACAGCTTTTCTATGATCACTAATCAGGAAAAGCAAATGGAAAATTCCAGGCTTGTGAGACACCTGTACTCCTCCCTCTCTGGCATGCCTTCTCATCCTGTGTGCATTCTCTCTGCACCCCTGTCTAGTTAAGAGTCTTCTTTATGGAATGCTGAGGCTCCAGATGACTTCCTCCTCTGACTTAGCCTCATGTCCTTTTCTCACTAAAAGAATGCAATTTAGAGAATGCACATGTTCACATCTTCTGTCCACCTCTTCCACGTACACCCCACTCCCTTTTCTGTGCCACTGGCATTCTTCCACTATTATCTGCACTGCCAGGGCATGTGAACAGGTGGCTGTCTGGCAAGCAGGTGAGGGAGCAGGTCAGATCAATACAACGGGAATGTGGACAAGTTAGCTCTCTCGTGCATGGCTATATGAATGTGTCCATGGATTAACTTCCTCATGCCTCGGTTTCTCAAATACTGTGAACTGCTTTGATTAGACTGTATCAGCTCTGAGTCCCGACAGCTCTCAAATGCTCTCATTCAGTATTCTGAAGGCTGTAGACTCAAGTCCTTGGAAACTGAATGGGTCATTTTATTTCTATTTATAATCCATTTTTAATTTTTGCACTCAGTGCTCTATGGAGAAATGTAGATTCTAAATTCTTCTATCCAACAAAGGAGAAGCTCTATTTTAGGCTGTTTGACAGGCAAATATTTCTAACTACATTGAGTTTCCCGTATTATATTTGCTTTGCTTTCTTCCGTCTTTGCCTACAAAAGTAGTTTCTGAAAAGCCATACATGCTTTCTGTGCTGAGGCATAGCAGGAATGAGGCTGCCTTGGCTGAAGGAAGAAGATGGAGCTGATCTCGGGCCCCAGAGGGGCAGGACTGCTTGCCATCTGCTGCACTAGTTGCCTCATCTCCAAATCAGGCCTGGTTTGTAGTTTGCTGCAAATATTAGGAGCTGAGCCACTAGCACTTCCCACCCATGGCAAACCTTGAACCCTTTACACTCAGGCTGCTAGGACAACCCGAAAGCAGGGGGCCACTTTCCATCTTAGGAGAAAAACATGTGCATTATATGGAAACAGATTTTTCTTCTCCCTTCCTCTCCTTACTCTCAGCCATTTTGAATGCTTTAGATGGAAAGGGAGGAAGGCCTGTCCAACCAAGCTGAGGAAGGTGATGGAATTGTCAGAGACTTCCCCTGCCCCATCGACACAGGCCAGAATGGTTTATTAATGATCCATGGGAAAAGAACAATCGTCCTGCTGTCAGTTTCACATGTAATTAAGCAGCTTCACAGAGAGCTGGCTGCCTTCTCCAGGTCTGGCATCTGCAGACTGCAGAGCTACCTGACACAGTGACACCGGGTTTCTAGTGAAATCTTCCTACTGGGAAAGGGGTGTCCAAAATAGTGACCTAAACCCACTGGACACTCAGGAAACATGAGTATGATGGCAGTGCTCTTCTGGAAGTCTGGCTGTGTGTACTTGGGCTGACACAAAAGACTGTAAGCTCCCTGACGGCAACACTGCAGTCCCGCTGGTCACCATTCTCTGCCCACTCAGGTAAGTAGCTCCCTCTGCTGGGTAGAGGTCATGGCACAGGGTAAGCTTCTGGGTGGCCCCCCAAGTACTTTCCCCTAAGCCAACACTCTTCCCACAGGAGTTTCTGGGAATTGGTTCACGCTGTGCAAGGCAGCAGACTCCACCTCCCTCTGGCCCTCTGCAGCGCTGAACAAAGGACTTTGCTGGGTGTGGTGGGCAACAGTTGCTTCTGTGTCTATATGTGTTAGAGAACCAACAGAATTCAAACTACAGTACATCAAGAGAAAAGCAGCGAAGTTAACCACGTTTTGCCTTTGTAGTCAGTGAGAACTTCCTTTTTAAGAGCCCTGGGATTCAAAGACCCCTGGGATTCAAAGACCCCTGGTCATCGCACCAGGTGAGTGAAGCAGTAAGTACTTGGCATTCGAGATGTGGTTTTAAAAGTGAGCTCTTCAGTGCATGGCGCCGGAAATGTCCTGGGCTGTGAGTGTTCCCGTCACCCTCCCCAACGGAGAATCAGAGGGTATTTCATGAGGGGCAGCAGAACAACACAGACACACACATCCTTCCTGTACTTGTTTCTGGAGTTGAGAAAGCAGTGGATAGAAGTGGTCTCCATTCTCCACCCCCTGGTAGCTACAGACCCCTCCTAAGCACCCTTCCTTCACCGTCTGACTCAAGCTTGACCCTAGGCACCCCACATTCCTCCAGGGTGAGCCCAAGTGACTACCTGACGTCTCAGAGGGAATGACAAAAGTCTGCGTGGGCCGCAAAACCAGAGCTGGTTCACAGGTGCCACAGACTTTCCAGTCCCCACACGCAGTTTACATTCTGTGGGATCACAAAGGAAGGCTGTGCCCTTTGGGACAACGGGAGAGGAAGTGCTGGGTGAGGCGGCGATGTCGCTCACTGACGCCACGCAGCCTCCTCCTGGGAGTACCGCCCGTGTGGTGAACCCCTCAGATAAAGCCGCGGAGTTGGACAACAGGCTCCACAGTCATTTCCTTGCTCATTACCTGCAGTCGCCTTCCTCACTCAGCGCTGATTATAGGAGCCAAACCCAGAGGTTCTCTCATTCCTATTAATGCGGTCTAGACACAGGCATAATCTCTGCTGCAGCTCAGCCATGAGCAGGCAGGGAGAGGTCACTGGTGGCCTGGTAGGAGATGGATAGCTCATGATGAATGAGTTGGTACTGCTTGCCATTTTTACTTGCCATCACTTTAATCAATAAGGAAAAGGTGAATTGCTATTGATCTCTTCAACCCCTCTCGACGATACTGTACAAATTACAGAAACACAAGGCGGAGGGTGAAAGCATCAGAGAGGAAGGACAGATGAAAGAAGTCGGGGCAGGGTGAGAACGCGGCATCTTCCCAGGGCTGGTCTCTGCGTCGCTGGGTGTCAGGCACGCTTGGGTGCACGTGTGAATGTGTCAGGGAGAGCCCTTCCTCATGCCCAGAAGAGCTGGCCGTGGAGAGTTGTCTCAGGGCCTCCCTCTGCACTTCATAGGCTTGCCAGGCATCAGGGCGTGGGAAACCATATGGCTCCCCTTGATGCCAGGCTGGAAGTCTGTATGCTGAGAGGTGCTATGGGTCCCAAGGCCTCATGAATTCTTAAAGGTGTCATACTTGAGTGGTGTCTAGCTGGGCTATCTCAACAACTCATATAATCCTGGAGGGGAAAACAAGAATCAAAAGCTTCCAGGGCAAACTCCAGCTTTGCCACACTGATCCCGAGCCTTGGGTCAACAGCCCAAAAAAGCGAGACAGAAAGCTAATAACGTAGAACTGTCTTGTAACATACTTGATAAAGATATAACTTGGTATGTCTTGTAACATACTTGATAAAGATCATGGCTCCTGGGGCTCAAGCCTATTCTCTAAAACACCCTGGGCTGAGAGACACATCATAAAGATCAGAGGTCGAGGGTGGGGTCAAAATGTGAGAGGTCTGATCTGAATCCTGGGACAATGATCGCTCACAGACAGGCAAGATGACACATCTCGGGGTTTAGGATCACAGGTCCATCCCCTATCTCATCAACCAGGTCTAATTATTCAGATGTAGGTGAGAAGGTAAAAAACAAAGCAACCACAGGTCCCTGTCCGGGTCACACAGCGACCTCAGCCTGTGTGTGGTTATTTGCCTTCTACGTGAGTGGGAAGAACTAGGGCTCCTCAGCGCCATGCCTGAATCGTCGCCTTTTAGCTCTCTCCAGGCAGAACACGGCCAAGTGCTCCCATTTTGCAGATGGTGAAACCAAGCAGACAGTCACATATCCAATATGAAAGAGAACCCAACCTTTAAAACCCAAGTGTGAAAAGGGCAAGAGCCCTTCAGGATGCTCTTGGCACTTTTGCTTAAATGATTCTCCAGAGACAATGACTCAGGGTGTAATTGTGTAATTCCTAAATCAGTGACAACACAGTTCACCAGTCCCCCCACCTTCCTCCCACAGATACCTGAAGGGCCAAAATGTAGAGCAAAATGAAATGCAAGTTACAAAGCTGCTGATGTGGTTAGAGTGGAAGTGCTGACATTAGAAGGAGGAAGTGGTTAAGTGCACCCTGGGTGTTTGGAAATGGCCACGTCTGCAGCCCTGTAAGCTGATGAAGGATGAGCTCTGGCTGTCTCTGCTGGGCAGACAGAGAGATTGGCCCTACACTCAGGAGGTGGGAGCATGGCTATGAGAGGGCACGAAGATAAGAAACACTATTTAGCAAACACCAGTACCCTCCTACAAGGAATCTTCCAATTCCGAAAGTGACCCTATTCTAAAATTACCACGTGGCAAGTGGCCAGGCCAAAAATCCATATCCAATCAGTGGTAATGGACTATTTGTTGCATTTCCTCATATAGGGTTGCAGCACTGCTATAAAAATCTTGGGTCAGTAGTTTTAGATTTATTTAACCGGAGAGGTACCAGCATCCTCGCACTGCCAGCACTGGAAAAACCGGGGAAAAGAAGCAGCTTATGCAGGCTGCTGGTAGTGGTAGAGGGACCTGTTGGGTTTTACTTGCATAATCTTCCCCTTCTAGCTGTACATTCAATGCCAAGACCTTCTTCTGGTACCATTAGATAGGATTCCGCTGTATCGAGAGAAGGCAAAGGGAGAAAAGGGAGGCATTATGCTAACCTGGAAGGAAAAATGGCACAGTGAAGCTGTTTTCAATTCAACTTTTTATTCCTGGCTCAGTAGATGGCTTTTGTTCTTGCTGCAGTGACTGTCCCAAAGGATTCGTCTTGGGTCCTTTTCTTGTCCCTTTCAATCCTGATTAACACCTAGATCCTTCTTTAGAGCTTGTGCCTGGTACTCCACTATGCTCCAACCCTCCCAATTAATACATATCAGAGACACACCTATGGTGATCTTAGACTGTGTGGCCATGGTAAGGTGGTATGGGGACAAAAAAGAACAAATGCTATTCCATCAGAGGATAAGGAAGCCCAGGCCAGCTAGGATCCTGTATCCCTCATTTTCAAGTCACAGTGACACCAGGAAATGAGCAAGGTCAGAAGTCCCGTGTAAATGGAAAGAAAGCAGAGAGAGCCCTGAGTGTTGGCAGATCGTCCTGTGAATACTCGTATGGCAGTTCAACCGCGTGGCAAAGATACTCAGGCCATTATTTCTCAGATGTCTATGAGGCATCTGTAGACTACGGGCATTGGAGATGGCTGGCCTCATCTGTCCATAGTCAAGTCTAGAAGAGGCTCTGTGCACGGGTTAGGACTCTGGCATCACCTCCAGACCTTTACTTTTCCACTGAATGTGACACTGCCTAAAAAGAAGAGATTCTAACATTGAAGGACCATGTGGAAGCAGAGGCAAAACAGACCCTGTTTCTTTAGCCTTTCTTCAGAGAAAAATGACTGGCTAACCCTTGATGGTACTTAGACAGTCTTTTGAGAACTCAGAAGTCTAAGTGCCAAATCCACTCAACGGGCAGTAGCTCCTAGGAGCCCTGTTTGGAGAAGATTCTGAGCCCTAAGCCAAAGCAATGCTGTGTGACTGGAAAGGTCTGCCATAGGCACTAGATTGGGGAGCGGGGTAGGGAGCAAGCGCCCTTGCCATCACTGGCCTAAATAGACAGGACTGGCGTGTGACGAGCACTGGTGAGGACTAACCATTGTTCTTTGTTGATTCTAATATGAATGCTGATCCCAACACACATGCCCATGACTAGCCTGCCTCCCTACTCTGGGTATCATGGTTTGTCCACACTGAAGCTCTAGATTTTAGCTCAACTCTGAGAGAATTTTCATTCATAATAAAAATAATGACACGAGCTGTTTGCCAAGTGTTTACTACTTACCAGGGCACCAGTCCTGGGAATTTTACCTAGTTACACGATCTCCACACCAACCCTAGAGAGAAGGTGCCTTTGCTGTGGGCGAGGGAGTAAGGTTAGCAGCACCGCTGTACTGTGCAACCTTCGGAGCACCATTCTACTGAATTCTATTATGTACTGAGACTGCTTGGGATTTAGAGAAACTAAGGATCATGTCCAAGGTCATTTAGTAAAGGGTGAAGCTGGAACAAGAACGCAGGTCTGACTCTGCACACATTACTGACAGTTTTAAGTGACCAGGAGGTGGGAAAATGTTCCTAAACGTTCTGGACATGGGTCTGAGGATGAACTTACCCTTCCTGAATAAGTGACACGTGTTGTTCAGACCAGGTTAGAGTATCTGCTGTTAATTCTCAAGCCTGATCATAATCTTATTTCATGCACCACAGCATTTCATAACAGACCACTGGTCACTTTCATTTCCAAAATCCATTTAAGTTCAGCTGACCAGAAACTGTCACAGGTGGAGTGGCAAGTGGGAAGTTCATCAATAAAGCCAGATTTGGAACACAGAGGATCTTGTCTAGTCCTTGGCAACAGACACAAGGAGTGGGCATGCTCATGGCAAGAAGAGGGCGGGGTTACAGCTGGCTCATCCACTAGAACAGTCACTACTGTGTCCTTGGAGAAGTCACATGTGAAACACCAGAATGTTCGTATTACCTGAAGAGCAAATGAAATGTACAGTCTGCTTACTCGTTGCTGGCAGTTCTGGCAGCCCTGCTACTGTATATTAAGGGCTGTGTTCTAAAAAGATATCAGTTGAATTATGTAATTTCAAGGAGAAGACATTAACACTCAGGCACCAGGTGTGTCTGGGAATGGTTAGGACAAACTAAAAAGGGAGCTATGATGCCTGAAGAACCCCAAACATGCCAGCATGAAAGCTCATGCTCAAATCTACATGGTGTGCTGGCCAGGGTGCTGGGGTCCTGTGTGAAGCTCTCCTGGAAACAAGAGAATGGGGCAAGTCTGCATGAGGTCATCTTAAGTGTGGAAAGTAAGTATGATTTGCCAGTAAGAAGATATGAAATAAAGAACTATTTTCCAAGTTAGGCTACCAGAAGGAAATGGACAGACTTCACAAATAAGGGATTTTGTCTAAAAAAAATCTGGAGCTGCTTTTCTATTATATTATTATATTAAGGATATTAGCTCCCTTTTTTCTTTTTTCCTTTTTCTTTCTTAAAGAGAACGCTTACCAAAGCGCAAGAAGCAGTGAATATTCAGGATGACTGAAGAGGTAAGACAAACCAGGAATTATTGTTAGGGGCATCTGATTCAACAAAAAAATTAAAATAAATGGCACCCAGCTCTCCTAGCACAATCCCTACCTATGAGGAGTCCAGAACTCTCCTACCTCCTGACAGAATTTTTCCATTCGTTCTGGGTCACAGGCTCTACATAGCTATACAGAAGGTAGACCAGGATGTGCCTGGCAATAGCCGTTGTCCACAGGGATGGCTCATAAAGAAACTGATGTCAGATAGGCAGATAATACTGAATACCATAGGTGGCAGGAGTTCTGCTCAGCAAAGCTCTGTTTGAAGGCTCTTCATGACCTTGTGTTCGTAATGATAATCTTGTGGTGAACCAATACGTGTAGTCTCCAATGGCAATCAGTGCCCAGTTTACTCATTTCCAGGCTTTTTTTTTTTTTTAAGAATTTATTTATATGTCAGAGAGAGAGAGAGTGTGTGCATGAGCACAAGCGGGGGGAGTGGCAGGCAGAGGGAGAAGCAGGCTCCCCGCTGAACAAGTCCCGACATGGGACTCGATCCCAGAGTCCTGGGATCATGACCTGGGCTGAAGACAGATGCTTAACCGACTGAGCTTCCCAGGTGTCCCTCCAGGCTTCAATGTAGATGAGGTTTAAATCAAGTACCGTGGACCAATCTAGCAGAAAGACACAAGAGGAAGTCATGCTTGAGCCTTCTGCATCTTTACTCTCCGACTGATGTGGGTCAGAAGTAAAGGTGGAGAGGAAAAATCAGCCCAGGGCCCACCTCGGCACTGCAAAGGAACCTGCTTATGGAGGAAACATCTGTCAGGTCTAAGGGCTATACTTCCTGTTCCCTTTTTCCTAGTAGGAACAAAGTGAACTGGCAGAGGAAACGTCAGAGTCTCTTAAGGAAGAGTTTACAGTAGTAAGGACCAATTCCTCAGGGAAAGGAAGAATCCCTCTGACGAAAAGGATTTCTTCCTTGAGTCAGTTATGTCCTTGAGACCTTCCCTACATGTCCCCAAGGAGGCCAAATCTCTTGTGGCCCTAAACCTTGTTCTGTATTGTTCTGTCCCCAGTCCCAACAGCCAGGCTGGGATGTGAACACGAGTCTCGGGAGGGCAGTGAGGCCTATCAAACTTTACCAATCAGCCTGTATGACATAATTACAGGTAATAGGATCTTGGCCAAGCCAATGAAAAATTAGTCCCTGCAGCTATTTCAGAAGAATGGATGCAATTCTATGCTTGACTGGCTATGAAAGTTCCAAGCAGAAGAATAGGGAAACAGACGACAGCCGAGCTGAGCCAGCAGCTTTGCAGAGAGGAATCCCACTGGAGCCAGCACGCCGTTGGCACCCATCAGCACATGCTGCTGAGCTAGCCTGGGGAAGGCTACTGGTGACCGGCAGCCCGGGAGTGTAAAAGCTGAGAGGGGAGATCCAAGCAGCCCGGGGATGGGAAAAACAGGGCGACATGACAGTACCCTCCGTTCTTCACTTTTACCTCACCTCCTCTCATCGGGATGCCATTTTCACTTAGGGGCTGGAATGGGAATTGAGGGCCTTCCTTCCAGCTTTTAGAGATACCTGGCAAGGGCCAAGAACCCAGAAATGAAGGGGCTTTAAGTAGGGAGGTAACAGCCTAGTATTCACAGGGGGCTTACAGCCTATCACTGAACAAGAACTGGTTGACTTGAACTTCAAAATAAACCCTTCGCCTCACTTAATAGTTTGACCCACAAAAGCAAAGGGTGGGAAATATACCAGGGAGGAAAAGAGATGAGTAGCCTACTGGGAATATGATGAAGGGACATTAATGATTTCTATCTGAACACTGCAAGTTTTTCAAAACACTCACACATCATGATCTCATTACCTTTAAGAATCTTGGCTAGAAAGCTCGAGAGACCCAGGGTCCCAAAGTAAGAGTAGAGTCAGGTTTTGGTAATGTACTTTTTCACTGAGAAGCTCCTGAGTTAGTGGCTGTGTGTCTGGCCTCAACACTCCAGTCTTCTTCCCCGCCCACAAATGCTGAGCTTAAAGACTTTCCCAAAGAACTACAAAGGACAACACAAGAGCAGTCCTTTTCCCCCATCTCTAGAGTTTGGTCACAGGGAACCAAGCAGTAGATTTAATGAATGTCCATCTACTAAGTATCTCCTATAGACTAGGCAAAGTCAAGAACACAAGGACAAAAGCATGGATCCTGTCCTTGAGAAGCTTACAGTCTGGACACATAGATCCCTATAAAATCACTGGTCAGTACATGACAGATGTGTGCATAGGAGGCTAAGGGGACAAAAGGAAGGGCATCTCAACCAGTCTGGGAGATCAAGGAAAACCTTTCTTGAAAAAAGGTGTATCCTGAAAGGATAGGTAGGAATAAGAAAGCAAAAAAGGGGGATGGTAGGTTTACTGGGCGGAAGCGTGGGTTGACCTAAAGAGTGGGAGAGAAGAAATGGAATGGTAAATATGGGGAACTGTGAGAATAAGGTCAGTGAAATGAGCAGTGGTAAGACACGAAGTTGGAGAGGTAATCAAGGATATATGTAAACTAAGGAGATCAGACTTTATCCTAGAGGCAATGGGGAGTTATATATTTCCAAATGGATGCACTTACTAGGTATGTCTTTTAAGAAAGATTAGAAATAGGAATATGGATATATGTGATCAACCTGAAATGGAGCAAGAGAGGTCAGAGAGGAATCATTATTTAAAAAAAAAAAAAAAGAGGGCACCTGGGTGGCTCAGTTGGTTAAGCAACTGCCTTCAGCTCAGGTCATGATCCCGGAGTTCCGGGATCGAGTCCCGCATTGGGCTCCCAGCTCCGTGGGGAGTCTGCTTCTCCCTCTGACCGTCTCCCTTCTCACGCTCTCTCTCACTCAAATAAATTAATTTAAAAAATCTTAAAAAAAAAAAAAAAGAAAAAAGAAAGCCCACAAAAGTCAAACCAACAGATGAAGCCGGAATCAGGCAACTGAAAAATGTAAAAACTGTGACAAGAGTATATGTATTTTGGGAAGGTGTGGCCACAGCAAATCTCTCGGATCCCTCTGGAGTCTTGTGAGCTTCCAGAATCAGACTCAGTGGTTCTGTACTGGAGAGGAACTCTCAGTTTAATTGCTGGACCTTTAGGGGTGTTCTTTTCAAATTAATTAGGTCCAGATATTTGAGGGTTGAGAAAGGACACAACACTGCTAAAAGAACGACCACATTCTAATAGAAAAATTGGCAAAATCTGGGGAAGAAAAAGCACCTGATTTGGAGTGTAGATGTTTGGGTTTTGGTGTTTGCTCTACAACAAACTCTGTGAATAGAGGCAGGTCACTGTCCATCTCAGCATCCTGAACTGTGACACTGGGATAATACTTCTCGTGTAGTTTTGCTTTGAGATTAAAATGAAAGATTGTATATGAAGACACTTTTACCCTAGAAAATACTATATAAACAGAAAGCCTTATCACTATTAAGTCAGGAGGTCCTGACCTGAGCCCCCTTCAAAGTAAATAGCCTTTAAGGAAAACAAACTGAAAGACCACTAGTGGAGGATGAACCATCAAGAGTGTGGGGGGCGCTAAGAGGAAAGCCTTAGCCTCCAATAGCCCTTAACACCTCCCAGAGTAAGAGGGTGGCTTAGAAAGGTGACCTTGCTGCATTCCCTTTCCCCTGGGCAGTGGCAGAGATAATCTAGAATAGGCTGTTCTTTGCAAATGAGTGCAACGTTGGTAGACAGCTGGCTTGCCTTCCCAGCAGGTCATTATTAGTGGCTCAGCGAGGGTTACGGAACACGGGGACAGTCTGAGAGCAGGGTCTTGCCGGTCTTATGGACACCGGGTTGCCCTCACTCTTCTGGGTTTTCCCTGTGGCTTGAACTATCCTTATTACTTTCATCCAGGAATCTAACTCTGCTAGTGTTTCTCCTCCCACGTGTCTCCTGGACAGGGAAGGGACCTGCATGGGCAGTTGGGAACAGGAAGGGTGAGAGCATATACCACAGCACTATGGGGAAATGTGGAGAAACAGTTTCAATGGTAAACTGCTTGGACCGTTTATTATCTTTCTCAGACAAGATGCGGCACACTTGGTGGTAAAAACAAAAACCAAGAAACCATTTTTCTTTTATTCTAAGGTTTCTTTCCCAAACATCTCTCCATAAATACACACCAGTATTCACTGCCAAGTCCATACTCCTCCGAAACATAAATACACGTTCTTCAGACAGCAATAGTTGCTTGTGATCTTTTGTGCATCTTTGGTTTAAAAACAAAAAAACGGGGTTGTGGGAGCGAGGGGATCCAGGACTTTTGCCCTGCCTGCTGTGACCTGCAGCGGGGGCTCCCCAGGGAGGCATCCCCCCTTTCGATGCCAGCAGGAGGAAGGGAAATAGGTCAGGGCAGCAGCCAGAGTTTTCAGCTTAGGCTGTCCAGCACAAGGACATTTTCCAGGCAGCAGCAAAAGGTAATTTCTGAGATCTCAAGAGGACAAAGGGGTCACTGAAAAAGGTCTTTGAAATGGATCACTAAACCTCCAACATCCTACCTCCTGCCCCGGGGAAATGTATCTCTTATATCTTCGAACTGTGAAGAGGGTTAAACTGTGGCACTGATCTCTTTTCATGCCTTAGAGCCCCCTCTCTAGGAGTTCATGGTTTGCTGACGGCGACCACAGCGCCATGCAGGCAGCAGTGGGTCAGTGAGCGAGTGCTGGCGAGCTGGCCTTCTGGCAAGGTGTGAAGAGATCCCACGTGGACGGCTTTATTCACAGGAAGGGCCTCAAAAGGAAGACGATGGCTTTGGATTGCCAGATCAATGTTTTAGACAGGAATACCGAGGCAGGAAAGAGTCACCCAGAACCACGTGATAACTGGAGCTCGAAAACTGGGAGTTTTCACATTTAAGCCAGTTATCTACCCATTAGCTAACACTCACCACTACTTCTGGGAAGATGCTAGCGATGGGCACAGTTCCCCATCTGGGAAGCTACACCAGATCTTCCTGTCCTTGGCAGTGTGGCACAGAACTGCCTGAAAGAGGCAGCTGTGTTGCGGGAGGGGGGCCCACAGCTCATGCCATCCAGTGGGACACAGCGCTCATATAGCTCACAATCCCAGCTACAGCAACGGACACAATGATCTCACTCTGCGTGGTCCAGAAGGAGCCCAGCCTCAGAGGCAGAGGACATGAGAGCAAACTGTCACTTTCAGGGCTGCAAGATATTTAAACCAACCAACACAGCCTGTTGTACTTACTGTACAAGGGACAGCAAACTTCTTGTGATAAAAAGACAGATAAGTAAGTATTTTAGGTTCTACAAGCCTTATGGCCTTTGTTGTCACTATTCAACTCCACTGTTAAGAGGATGAAAGCCGCAGACTACAGTACATAAAACAATTAGTGTGGCAGTGTTTCACTAAAACTTTATTCACAAACACTGGCAGTGGGCCGACTTGCCCACCCCTGTTACATCCTAACTGAGTCAGCCTGGGAAGAACTGTTGAGCTAACTGGATTTCCTTTGAGTAAAATTAAGTATGAAGTCCTTTCAGAGTTCCTTGGCTGCTTTGGCCTTCAAGGCCACAAAGAGTGAGATAACAGGCTGGCGTCTAAATTGCTCTTTCTCTTGCCCTGGAGCAACAAGGCCAGAACACCCAGACCTCTAACCTCAGTCTTCCCAGCCTCCTAGCTCAGGGAAAGGAACAAAAGACAACTGGAGTGCCTGGGTGGCTTGGTCAGTTAAGCATCCACCTTCGGCTCAGGTCATGATCCCGGGGTCTCGGGATAGAGTCCTGCATAGGGCTCCTTGCTCAGCAGGGAGCCTGCTTCTCCCTCTGCCTCTGTCCTACCCCAACCCCGCCCTGTGCTCATTCTCTCTCTCAAATAGATAAATAAAATCTTAAATAAATAGAATAAATAAATATCTTAAATATTGTAAATAATAAATAAAATCTTAAAATCTTAAATAAAATCTTAAAAAAAAAAAAGATAAAAGACAACGGGAACCAATGGCTAAGGAGAAGGACCACATAGAAAAACGAAGAAAAAGAAGAAATACAATGAAAGGTGACAGGAAAGACAGGAAAATGGGGCTGAGTGGTGGCCAGGAAGGTCAGCAGTTCCGTGCTAACTGGTGTCACTGTAAAACACACTGAAGGAAGGCAAGGCTATCAAGTCTCCAGATAATGGGGGCCATCCGAAATGTACACAACAGACTTGTGAGACACTCTGGCAGCTTTCACAGGAGGCTATGGGATGGAAAGACTACACCTCTCTCTTTACTGAAATAGAGAAAAAGACAGCAATTTCTGCTCTGGCTACCCAAAGCCAAGAAAATGCACTTCATAAACAGGGAGTCAGGCTCCTGTACCCCCACTTTGCATTTGCTCCCCAGCAGGGGGGCTGCCCTAAGGGCAGTGTCCATCTCTCCCTCACCACATCCTTTCCCAGTCAGCTTACTGGTTCATGTAAGTGAGTCAAACCTGACGGAGGCACCACTGTGAAATCACAAAGGGGGCCCAGGACATGCTGTGAAATCACATCATCGGTGTGCTTCTCCTTTCCTATGTGATACTCCAAGTTTCAAGTAACTGGGAAAAGTAGGCAGGGGACAGACAAATCCTCGTCAAAAGTAAGATACTAAAAAAGAAAAATTTAAAGGGGAGGGATGGGGGCACGGTCAAGGGCAATCACATCATCACAATACCTGATTACCTGAACTAAAAGCTGATTGTCAAGGAACAGGCACAAGGCACAAAAAAACCTGCTCAACCCGGGCCATCACAGCAGCAGCTCCACCCCAGAAGTGCCTCCCCACGACCCCCCCCACCCCCGCCGCCCCGGCACAACAGTGGCAGCCTGAAGGTACGAGCTACTGGGTGCGAGGCTATGAGTCCACACTCAGGCATCCAGACAATTACACGGCGCTTTCTCCTAAGGGCAGGAGGCATCTCTGCATCCAGGAATGCCAATCCATCAGGCTTTTCTAGATCCCTGTCGGGGGTAGAAGGAAGAAGACCAAAAGAAATGTTCTCCAGGACAATATATGAAATAAAAATATAGACTGAAGTTAAGTGAATAAACCTAGAATAAAACAAAAACTGCTTGTCATTCCTACACTATTCAGAAAACAGTTTTCATATATATATATATAATGAAGAGAAATGCCCAGGAGAACAGTCTAGAACTGGTTCCTTTAGTAAAAACTTCCAAGTTATCCTGAGTTTAGGCCATACTCCTCTTTCCTGTGGATAAAGACCCTTCAAAGCAGTCAGGCCGGATAATTATATAAGCGGCTAAGAAAATGCAGAAAGTTTCTATATCAAGAGATCCCAGCTTAGGGCTCGGCAAGATTGCAGCACTACAACCAAGAAAGCTAAGCATCAAATCTGAATTAGACTAAAATCTGCAAACTCACTCACATGCCAGGGGCATCCAAGAAGATGGGGAAAAATTTATCTTTTTCTATAATCAAATATCAGCAAACATACAGACAAGGGTAAGGTCAGACTAAGAGTGAAAGAGCTTCGGGACACTCCCTCCGTTCAGTGGTCAGTATTCTCTGACACCCTTGTGACTTTGGGTACCATCAGCAGGCCAGAAACATGATCAGGTAGAAAAGAGGCTGGGGAAACAAGAGTTGAAAAAGAAAGGGAAAGAAACTTTGGGAAATGTGAAACAGCAGGGGAAGACGGCAGTGAGAAACGGGAGGGCAACAGAGAAGTGGCGTGTGGCAGGGAAGCAAGGAGAATGCTGCCGCTGCAGCTCTCAGGCAACCCGGGAAGGCTTTTCCTCCCTCCGTCCAGCCAGCATCTGTTGCTGCTACCTCTGGGATGTCTTTAAGTCACAGACCCTGGGGGGGACTCCCCTGCTTTTTCCAACCCAGAAGTGTTCTGTAGTTCACTATCCAAAGGCTCACACTGAGGAAATTATAAAATATCTGCCCCTTCTACCTGATGACCGCACCCCACATCGCAACAGTTACCGAGAGACAACTAGAGTGTTTGGATTCTTAAAATACTTCTCCAGCAGGGGCTATCTTTAATTGATAAAAATTTAAGCTACATTGTGCAGTTACAAAATAGAGGGGTAGGAGGGGGCGCCTTGGTGGCTTAGTTGGTGAAGCAACTGCCTTCAGCTCAGGTTGTGATTTCTGGAGTCCCAGGATCACGTCCCGCATCAGACTCCCCACTCAGCATGGAGTCTGCTTCTCCCTCTGACCCTCTCCCCTCTCCTGCTTTCTGTATCTCTCACTCTCAAACAAATAAATAAAATCTTAAAAAACAAAAACAAAGACAAAATAGAGGGGTAGGGGAAGCCACTTTGCATGCCAATACGAGGATTTCTTCTTCACGAACATGAACATCTCTTACCAAAACCAAAATAGGGGTCAATGTGAGACTGAAGAGATGACGAGGCGGCAAGCACTCACATCCCCACCCCGCCGTATGGACGGCTGACAGAGCTGGTGCGATGCCCAGGAAGCTGCAGTTCGTTTTCGGGAACTGGAACCCACAGCTCCTGGACTAAGAATTCAGGACGTCTTTTGCCACACAACTTTCTTTCACGAAATGGGAAGGTGAGTGCTAAAGAAATCCCAAAGATGGCAACCAAACGCAAATAGTACTGCTCAGCCAGCAATCAAAGAGGGGGTTTTCTGTAGGCCAGGGCAGTCCGACGCGGTATCCTGGACTACCCTGTTCTCTTGTGCCTCTAGTACCCAATATATTCGCTGGTGATTCAAATCAAAATGAGATATGCTGAAGCTTATGAATGTCTCAAAGCCCACACGTCTGATCTCAAAGACCTACAAAGACCCAAGAGCAGGCGAACCTCCTGGACCCCATAATCTTCTAGCTCTGTGCATATTATGATACTGCCTGAAAGCTGAAGGGACCCTATGGGTTTGATTGTAAAAGAAATGAGGACAAAGGCAGATCTAAAATCCTCAGCCTGAGCCCGGCACACTCCCCCACTGTTCCTTTTTTGTGCCCACCGAGCAGGATGAATGACTGGAACACTCCTGGAAAGAAGATGGATCCGTTGACTATGACTTGATAAAAAATTAGCAGGTAGATGGACACCACGGCCGCTGAGAAGCCTAACTCCCGCCTGCGAGAGCCAGCCCAACAGGCAGAAACAGAAATACAATTAAATTAAGTCAGAAAACCCGCTACAGAAAATGCAATTACTCAAAGATACAAATAAATGTTCAAAGAAAATTGGCCCCTGACAGGGTTAGTCAAGCTTCTAAATCCAGCTGGAGGCAGGCAGCTCGGGCTAATTCGCCAAGGAGGAGGGCTGCAAAGCTGTAAGCCCTCTGCATTAGGGTGCTGGCTAGGCGGGCTTGGCGTTCGCCACGTATCCCAGGCCGCCGACGGTGAGGGGTGATCTGGGGGTGGCTGGTCAATGATGCAGGGCTCAAGGAAGCAGGAGGTGGGCAGACCCACAATGGATGGTGGACGTGGAAGGCTGAGCACTGGAAAAATTGACAGACTGATCTCTGATGTGGCAGAAAGACATCAGACCAAGGGAGCCCCATTTTCTCACCCCTCTTCATACAAGAAGCAACTGTAAGATGTCCCACCTCTCGCTGCAGCACCAGCTCCTTGGTGAAAAGTGTGGCTTCCTCACTGAAAGGCTCTCCCTCCTGCACCAAGCCTGGGAGGTTTCGGGCTCCTCTGGGGCATTCGATGCCTGTGTCAGGAGAGAAGGAGAATTTGTGATGAAAAGGGGCCCAGTAGGCCTAGTGCCCCTGACCCTTCCAACAGGGCAGGACTTAGAGCAGAATGCCAGCACATCCAAGATACGGTGCCCCAGAGGGAAAACCCAACACTGCCAGCGCCGCAGCAACAGACAGGGGCTCCTAGTCCCTGCACCGGACGACTACTAAGAGGACCTGGGGAGTTCCAATAAGGATGTGCAGGGAACACAGGCACACGCAGATGTGGGGTGCGCCCCATCTTGTGCTCCTCACTCCTTACAGTCCGATCGATTGTCTCACTGCCCTAACCATCACTTCTAGAAATGGCTCTCTCACCTAAATTATACTGCTCTCCCCAGCCATTCTGCCTCCTGAGAGCCATTCCAGAGGACTCTTAGATAGCTTCTCTTAACCACCCGACTTTCACGTCAAATTCACAAGTGTTAACTCAGTGTCGTTTTTCTCTTCATAAGCTTCCCCTACTGTCCTCTGGCTATAGTCTGGACAACAGTACCATCAGTTTTTCATTCAGAATGGGAAACAGGAAAAAAACAGAATACTGAGGAAGTATTAGGTGTCTGAAAGCAGACAGACCTGGATTCATATCCTAATTCTATCACTTATTTGCTTTGTGACCTTAGCCAAGTTATTAAACCACTCAAAGCCCCAGTTGTCGTATTTGTAAAACTGGTAGAATAATTTATCTACCTCACTCGGATGCTGAGTGAACTAGGGGAGATTATGTACGTAAAATACGTAGTAGCATAATGCCTGGCATATGGAGAGGTGTAATATGCTTTACCTCTTATTGTTTCACCATTATTATTAATAGTACCGCTTGTAGTAATCACCCACGCTCATAACCTCAGTTGTCTCTCACTCCATACCCGGCCTGTAAGATCCCTGAGGATCCCATTCTTCACATTTCTTTATATCCGAGGACAGTCTTTTATACAACACAGGTGCTCACTAACCAACTCAGACTGCCTTTTCTTTCTCTCTTTGATTCAGGCATTCATTTTGCAAATGTATTTATTACTAACAGTGGTCACTGGAGACAGACCATGAAATATGTCACATTCTGAGATCCAAGTTACTTGGAAGAATTTCCAAAAAAATCATACTACAGCTGTAATTTTAATGCAAAAAGCTGAACTAGGCTAGAGAGACAGTGAAAGGAAATGATCAAAGTATGGGGGAGGATACACAGAATGCCCAGGTCTCCGAAGGCTGCTGGTCCCTCCTGCCGCAGCATAAGGCAGAACCAGGAGGTATTAGGTCTCACTTAGAAGCAGCCTTAGGTGCAGGTAGAAGACATCTGGCGCAGGGTGTCGGGGGAGCCTCTGGGCGAAGAGGGGCCACTGCTGCTGGGACAGAATACATATTTCTTCTAGATGCAGCCAAGTGGCTGCTCATGTTTCTTGCCACGGCATGGGTTCAAGGTCATGAAGCTCAGAGGAAAGGGAATAGTTTATACCTTGGGTTTTCAGAAGCTCAAGAACAGAGCCTTCTCTCCAAGCCTCAAGGCCTCACAAAAGGAATACAGCACATCAAACGAAGCAGCAGAGAGGGAGAACAGCAGCAGGCCAGCAACTGTACCAGGACAGCAGCCTGGGCTGGTGGCCAAGGTGATTCTCCCACCAAGGCACACGTGGGACAGCAGAAGGCCCTGCCCAAGTGTCCCATGGGCAAGAAGATCGCTAGGGCTGCCTCATTCTGGGCACTTCAGCTCCAGGCTGCATGGGAGAAGTGGAACTGCTTTTTGTAAAAGAGAACAATAAACTCAGAGTTGAAGAACCTGAGATTAACCTTGAAGGGAGAGATGGGGAAAGAGTAAAACTGAATGAAAGACAGCCCATATTTCTACAACATCAACAGCCAAAAACACTTTTTTTTTTTTAAAGATTTCATTTATTTATTTGACAGACAGATCACAAGTAGGCAGAGAGAGAGAGAAGGAAGCAGGCTCCCCGCCGAGCAGAGAGCCCGATGCGGGGCCCGATCCCAGGACCCTAGGATCAGGACCTGAGCCGAAAGCAGAGGCTTTAACCCACTGAGCCACCCAGGTGCCCCCCAAAACCACTTTTTATCTGCAAACTAAGCAAGAACAGAATTGTCAGAAAAAAATAAACAATTCTACTGAACTTTTTGGCCACATATCCACAGATAAAGCATTGCTGCAAAACAAGAATAACATTAAAACAAGTTTCCAGTTTGTTTCTGACCTTTAGCAGCCATTTGGGTGGGGCTGAGTTAGGTGTTGTTGGTGGGGTGTTTATGAACTGGGGACGGAGAGGAAGCTGGGACAACTGACTGGGCAGCAGGAACTGGGGGAAGGACTTAAAAAAAAAAAAAAAGCACAGAAAATTTCTGAGATTCATTGGTTCAGAAGATGTACCCACTCTACCCTATATCACGATCTTAGTTTCAGAAATCTCAAGAAATCTAGAGATCCCAGTAGCTCTCTATAAAACCTGAAGACCACAAAGTGAGTAAATCCAGAAAGCAAGATGGCTCAACAAGTCCAGGGAGTTAAACCAATCAAGCTGAAATGGATTAAAAATGACTTTCAGGAGAGAGACCTTTAGACCTGTGGTGACCAAAACCCAAGCACTCCGTGTGGACTCAGAGGCAAAGGAGGGCCTTTCCGAGGCGGCTCCTCCACCTGCCAGCAGCTGATCCTCAGCTCTTCAAGAAGAGGAAGCACAAGCAAGTGGTCTCCCTGCCCCTTTCTGAGTGGAAAAAAGTAAACACGTTGACACATATTAATTCCTGTCAGGCAGACAGGTAAAAGAAAGGAGAGGGAATAGAAAAGTTGCTTGAGAACAAGAGTATTATCTCTGCTTTTATCATTTACTTCCTTTTCTCATGGGCTGTCTCTCCTCTGTCTCCTCCAAAGTAACCCCTTTCCAGTCAAAACTGTCACATCTCAGCTCAGGACAGACAGGGAGAGGCTGTATGTTAAAAAACACATCCAATGGGAGTGGGAACCTGGGTATGAGTGCTAAGGGGAAAAAAAGAGGTGTAAAATGAGTATTTATTGAGTACCCTCTCTATACAAATAGACACAAGGCCCGAAATCACAAAGCTACTAAGTGGCCTTTCAGAATCCTAGACTGCCAGATGCTAAAGCCACTGAGAAAAAGTCCAGTTCTGGAGTTCAACAACACTTTTAATTAGAGGGTGTCATAACCCATAATGGAGACCAGGTAGGAGTTCAGGGTCTGGGTCCTCCATTTCTCGTTGAACAGGTGAGCAGGTGAGCAGGGTCAGGGAGCACAGGCACAGCTGGGGTCTGGACATAAAGCGGAGGGTGCTGGGCACTAGGGCCACCGTGGTAGCAGTTTCCATACTCAGGAGCAGAGGAAGTGGGAAGAGGAGGGAAACGGGGGTGGGGGAAGAGGTGAGGGGAAGGGGGAAACTCCCCACTAGGAAGACTGCCAAGACGAGGCCTGAGCAGGGAGAGGCAGAATGTACTTCTACAGATAAAGAACTATGTAGTTGGGTGTCTTCAAACCTTTAATTTTATTATGACCCATATATACATTTATGTACGGGTATATAACTTACATATAACAAAGTTCTCACAAAACAATGGTTAATCTTGACTACATGTGATATGCTCTGTATCTCCTCTGTTCCATTTCATTAAAGAGAAAAAAAGATGGTTATGACACTGAATTAAAACTCCAGTGGGTCAAGGCCCTCAGCTTGACACTGGTGTAGACTAACTAATAGGTGAAGATAGAAGCCTGGGAGAGCCCTGCTGGCCCCCTTATAGAGTTCAAAGGCTACAGTGAGTGCTTATTTTTCAGCTTCTGGACTTGCTTTTGTATCCCAAGGGATCAGGGAGCAGGGCAAGAAATACACTGTCCACTAAGAGAGGAAAGCAAACAAGTGTTAACATTCCAAAAGCCAGAAGGACAGCTGCTGCTGCTGAACACCAGGTGAAGGAAGACACAGACTGTCAGCCCAGTCCCTGCTGCAACTTTATTTAAACAAAGACTGCACTACTGGGCTGGTGTCCCTGGTGTGCTGCTCTATTACCAATACGGAGAACAGAAGAAGAGAAGAGGAGAAAAGAGGGGAGGAGAGGAGAGGAGGAGAAGGAGGAGAAGGAGAAGAGAAGAGAGAAGAGGAGAGGAGAGGAAAGGAAGAGGAAGAGAGGAGGAGAGGAGAGAAGAGAAGAGAAAAAAGAAGAGAAGGAAAAAGGGAGAGAAAAGAAAAGAAAGGGGGAAAGAATTAGAGAAAACAGATCAAGGCAAAGAAAGTTGAGTTCTCAGAAAGCAAACGCCAGGCCGCAGCTCAGCACAGACTGACAGGCAGCAATGCAGAGCTCCCTAGACTGTACATATGAAGTCAGAGATGACTGGAGTTCCAGAAGCTCTCCCCAGCCAGGTGAGAAAGTACCCACGATTCTGGATCGTGCACATTACCACTACTAGCTGTCTTTACTAGAATGCACAGGCACAGTAGTGTCTGCTGCTGGGGACATAATCAGCTCTGCTGGGCTTCATAGGCCACAGGTGCAGGTTAACTGCCAACCTACCCCCGACACATACAAGCTATCCAAAACACTAAACACAATTTTTGTTTAAAAAATAAATTATATTATGTTTATTTTTTAAACATAAATTACATTTAAAAATCCCAAACATTCGTAACACATTTTCCTTCCCTACTGTGGAGTGTGCCAGAATGAAGAGATACTGTACCCTGTGGGGCTTTTCAGCGGATGTCCATGAAGGGCAGGTAAGACGCATCCTTCCCTCCTAATCCATCTGGCTCCTTGACCTCTTTAAAGTCCTACAGACCTGTCTGCCTACAGCTAAAAACCCATTATTTTTCATGTCTTTCTTATGCTTTCTGGGAAATGATGGTTGCCCAATACGACTTACAGTAGCAAAGAGGACGTGCCTGGTATTGTGTGGCTCAGGAAGACAGAGTGCATCACTAGCTATCAGCACATCATGGTGCTGGCTTCTGCTCTGCCACGATGAAGTATGAAACCTTTCTGGGCCTCACGGCCTCTGCCTATAAGATAAAGGAACTCCAAAGTCTCCCGTGGAGATAAAATCCTACAGTTTTGGCTATGCACTTTTGAGATTCCTCACCCAAAGCTTGACTCTCGGAATTCAGGGTGCCCCCTTTCAAATTTAAAATGCTGGGCTATAAAGCATTCTATTAAAGAGAAATTATACATTCAGAGACATTGACTAACTAGGTCAATTAACACAAACACTTTGGTCAGTCAGCTTTCGAACAAGAAGTACAAATTCTTGTTAATGATATGATAACGGCTATATAGGGGATTCTGCTGATGGCTATGTGAGAGTCATGTATAGCTCTGAACATTTTACGTTGTATGTTGAATTTTATGATAATTAAGCCTCTGGGCTCAAAGTGTGTTTGGTTTTTCCTTTATTGAGAGCTAAAGGGAAGTGTGGCAAATCTGCCTTGGCTAGAAGTGACAGCTTCCCAATGGCACTTTGTCCAGCAAAGAGACCAGGCATTAACTAAAGGAAACAAAACCCTAGTGGAAACAATAACCAGTTGGAAGCATTAGTCAATGGTGCTTACTTCACGTCCAGTGTGTTCACTACCGCCTTGGATGCTGCTGAGGGAAGGGTGCAGGAAGCTCACAGATAAGATCTTTGCCTTCTGCCAGTTAGGATACAGCAAAATGCTGCAGTTCACTCAGCAGACTTTCCCCTCCCTCCACTTCACACACACACACACACACACACACACACACACACTCACAGCCGTGCCCGCTCTGGGTTAGGCCCTGTGCTGGAAGCGGAGCACTCACTGATGAAAGAGGCCTTCGTGCCAATAAAGCTTAATCACCAGCAAGAAAACATTCTATTCCTCTACCATTGAGTAAGGCCTGTGATTGGTGACTTAATTTACTATTAAGATTACAGGTTGCAGAATGCTAAGAAATAACACGTGCTAAGTGGACTACAGGAGACAGGTGCATGTGTGTCTGGGAGCCTCTGGTAGAATGTACGCAACAAGTCAATCACGGGGCTCATCATGCCAAGCCTTGCTAAGGCATCAGGCAACTACATTCTCTAGCCCTTAACCCTGGCCTCTGTCCTCTCCACACCACAAACTAGGGACAGTGGTCAAAGCTGAAGGTGGGGACTGACAGGGGGCCGGCCGGGGAAGAGAGGGAGAGCTGCAGCTGCACGAGACTCAAGGTGGCTGATCTCTAGTCAGTCTGGCAGAGGGCAAAGAACTTTGTCCAAATAGAAATGGGAGGTAACAGGCGAGCCAAAAAGATTCTCTTTCTGGAATATGAACCCAGCATTGTGCAAAACATAAGCCCATTAGGAGCCAGAGGAAGGAGGCAATAAGCAAAGGGGACCAAGTGGCATCCACACTGGAGTACCACCACCAGAGTCCCATTGGGGAGGGCCTGAAGCCACTGCTGAGCCACAGTCAGCCTCTGGGTGCCACAAGCTGGGATACTGGGCTTAACCTTGGACCCTGTCAGATTTTTCCGGTATGTTCCCAGAAATCTGCTCTCCCCTTACTGCTGCCATCAGCAAGCCTATATGACAACCTGGTATTTGCAACCCAAATAAAACTAAAATCGAATTGCTTCTTAGGCTGGGTACCGTGTCATTCAGATTTTCTTCCTTCCAACATCCAACAGCGCCGCCGAGCACACAGCGGCACCACAGACAGAGGTTCTCAAGAAATGCTGAGTAAGTGAGCACGGGTGAGAATACTTCTGGACAGAAGTAAATACACAGAAAAGGAAATGGCTAATGAACTGTCAGGGTTAATGTAGACGTTATGCAAACACCAGGAGAGGGGCCGGAAGAATCCCTGACTCCTTACATCCCACTTTCCCACGGTTACATAACACTTCAAGGAAAAAAACGCAAGCACAGCTACACTCGTTTACCCTACTGGTCTTCAGCTCGGCACACTTGGCTGTGCAGCCGAAACACAGCGCGGGAGAGGTCAGCGCCGACCAGCAGTGCCGGTGCGGCTGGAGGACGGAGCGCGGCAGAGATGCTCAGTTTCCATGCAACAAAGGAGGGAAACCGTCCCCACTTAGAACCCCGTGTTCTGCTATAGGAAGCTGTGTGGCCACATGGAAATGCAGAAAACTGGAGCACATTTCAAGGGAGCAGTGGAAAATGACTCAGGGGCGGGGAGGCCTGCCTTTAAAGGAAAGATAAAAGGTGCTAAATCTGTACAGTTCAGCTAAGCGGTGACTAAGAGGGTGACAAGATAACAATCTGCAAATATTTGAGAGGTGTAAACACGAGAAAGGAGGGAAAATGCTTAACTGGAGAATGTGGGGTGTAATTATTAGGGGAAAGAAAAATCTGGACAAAATATCAGAAAAACTAAGCGTGGGGATGACTACTGGGTTATAAATAAGCTTCCCAACTGAAATGAAAATGCCGTTTTTTTGACCGTAAAACTGAAATGTGGCAACTAAGCCCATCCCTCTGCTTAGGAGAAAGCAGCCCAGACCAGGGAGCTGGTATATTGTTTTCTACATTCTGGGAAAGATTTCTTGAATAATACTCAAATTTAAGTATCTCTGCTTTAAATGCTACTCCCTAAAAGTTTAGCACATTTTTTGGTTGATCAAACCAGACAAAATGGCTGTCCTGGTGGGACTTCCAGAGCAAACACTAGCGTTATCTGCTAGTAGGTGCCATGTCCCTGGCTGACAGCTAAAGTGGGGCTGGGTACAGAGCCGGGTAACAGACAGCTGGGAAAGGGATGGGAGACTACACCATCTCATCTAGCAGGACAGCTTCATCCTTTGCCTTTAAGACCCTGGGTAAGAATGCTGTAAAAGTTTCCCAGATGGAAACTGTAGACACCTCTCCCTTCTTTTTAAATACACAGTCCCCTGGAGTAAACGTCAAGGACAAGGCAAGGCAAAGAAAGAACACCAAAATAAGCTTCCTGTCACACTGACTGCACTCCACTGCCTCTGCCTGAGTTCCTGCTGCTGCGGCTAGCCAATTTATAATTCACAGACTCTCAGCAGAGATTTTTTAGCCCCAGATTCAATTAGTTCCATTTCTATACTTTCCCTTACCATCCTCCTCCCTCCACCACCAACAAGCAAAACACAAGTATGTATAGAGAATAAAACACTGAAATTCTGTATGTAGCCTTAGAGAAGTAACATTTAACTATGTCCAAGTCAATTTCAAAATTCTTTGGTGTTAACAACGTTTAGACAGCTATTTCTTCCCCAAGCATCAAGAACAAAATCCAGAACTCTGAAGTCAATGGCACAAAATTCAGAGGCAGACAGGCCATCTGCCCAATTTTAAAGAATGTAGTTATCACCTGAATATACATATAAAACCAAATTAACAGACCACATTCTTAGTTCTCAGAAACGTAACACAGCTCATGCACCAAAAGCTTGCTCTCTCATAAGCTTTAAATCAGAACTAATTTGGAGACCTCAAACTGCAAATGTTGTCAGTGAATCTGTTAACAATGGAGAGCTGCAAATCATCCCATTAGGGCCAGCTGGTCCTCTATTTCTTAAAATGGCCCAAAAAGCAAGGCAAATGGTGGACCAGTTGGTTCCTAAGAGTGAGTTCTATATGACATGAGGCCTTGACTTGGATTAAAAGGGTCAGAAATGAAACAAGGATTCTGCATGGTCTCAAATTCTTTTTTCGCTCCCTGCCTCTCTGAACTGTTGTTACCTCAGGGGAGGCAGCATCTTGTGGGCCAATTTTGGAACATGTCACTGCTAAAGCTCTTTCGGGGATCAGAATAAAGGGATAAAAGAAGAATGAAGGGATCCTAAGTAAAGGGATCCAGCTCCTCAGGTAGTAATTGTAGTCAGGGCATCAGAACTGAGGAAGAGCAGAGACTGAAGCTGTTTTTAGTTCATAATTTCAATTGTTAAGGGTCGACTTTTATTGGGTTGTTCTGATTTGGTAATGTTTGATGGATCTGTTGAAAGACTAGAAGCTGAAGTTAATTGGGAAGAGAAGCAATAAGACCCAGTCTTCATGACACGATGGGCACTGCGGCTTCCCCTGAAGAAAGGAAGGGGGTGAAGGGAAGGCACTACAGAAAGGAGGTACAGTAGCCCCCTCCAATCCATGGCTCTACTTTCTGCGGTTCCAGTTACCCACAGTCCAGTGCAGTCCAGAAGCCCATGATCCTATTTCTGACGTACTGTCAGAAGGCCAACAGTAGCCTAACGCTATGTCAGAGTGCCTGCGTCATTCCCCCTATTTCACGTTATCATGTAGGCATTTTATCATCTCACATCATCACGCAAAACCTGAATATAGTACAGTAAGATATTTTGAGAGGCCACATTCACATAACTTTTATTACAGTATATTGTTTTAATTGTTCAACTGTATTACTGCTGTAAATATGTTACAGTGCGTGATTTAGAAACGAAACTTTATCATAGATACGTACGTACAGGAAAACACACAGTACATGTAGGGCTGCGTTCTTTTTTTTTTTTTTTAATTTTATTCTATTTTATTTTTTAACGACCATATAATGTATTATTAGCCCCAGAGGTACAGGTCTGTGAATCGTCAGGCTTACACACTTCACAGCACTCACCACAGCGCATTATAGGGTTGGTTTCTATCTGTGGTTTTCAGGCAGCCACTGGCGGTCTTGGAACGACTCCTCCGTAGCTAAGGAGGAACTGCTGTACAGTGCTTGGCTTTAAACATGTCTTAAGACTCTCTGATACAAGTCATGGGCGTTATACCACTAGGACCGGGCTGCCTTCTCAGGTCTCATCTCCAGCTGCTGTTAGCCTGTTGGTGGATCCCCACTCTACAATTACCTGAGGTGAAGTAAATGCCAGATCTCTGTATATCCCCAGTATCTAGAACACAGTTGATACTCAGTAACTGTTTTTCCTAAATGAATGCCAGAGATGTTAAGCCTAGCAGAAACAGATGCAACAAACCTGTTGTAACAATATCCTATTCAGGACATTTGGTGAGTTCATAAGGAAATCTAGTAACTTTATTTCTAGGACTCTAAGGCGAGTGGGTGTTCAAGGCTAAACCACTGCCCACTTCTAAGGAGGAGACATGGAAGGGACGGCTTAGAGGCCTTCTGCTGAATTTCTGGCTCAAAGTCTAGCCAGGCAGTGTGCAGAATTGGCTTCACCAAACTTGATTTATCATCAGCTTTAGACACCGAAGAATCATTCCCAAAAGGGAAAAAAAAAAATTCAGATGGAGCTGGTGCAGCAGATCACAATTGGGCCAGCATCAGAATAACCTTTTATAATTCTCCCCATTGCAGAGAGGATCAGAAAACAAAGATTTTTAAATGGAGGTAAAACTCTCACTGATTGACAAGATCGTTCCCTCCCAGTGGCATCCTAAGAGCACGGCCATAAACAATCCGGCCAATCTGTCTCTGGGGGTGTCTGGGGAGGGGGGGCAGGATGGGGATGGCAGGCTGTCTGCTTCCCAGTACACAGATTTGTTTTGGGTTTGCTATAAGCAGCAGCCGCAATAACACCACCAGCAGCTTGGAGAGGAATGAGACAGGCGGGCGTAGGAAAAAACTGTGCCGACCCCCAATTGCCCCTTGAGTTCCTCTTCAGTGCCCGTATCAGAACCACCACCTCATGATATGGACGTCACTTAGAAAACGAAGCCCTGGAGGTCCCAAGCAAGGGTCACAATGGTCTTTCCAAGGATGAGAAATCAACAGGGTGCAGGCTTTTCTGTAACTCGGCGGCACCATGGAGACGGCGCCCGACAAGCACAGACCCCAGGTCTGAGCAACGAGGAGGAGCTGGTTTCTATGAGAACCTCAACTTCTGCTTTTTCTGACTTATTTTAAACATGTAACTTTATCTTTGAATCAAATAAAACTTAGATGTGTTTTTTTTTCCCCGCTTTCATTTTTGGCACTGAAGAATTCTAATCTTGGTCTTTTAAATTCCATGTTAATAGAGAAAGAGAATATGAATATACTGTCCAGGCTGATAGAGAATAGCCACAGGGTCGGGAGAAAGCCATAGGAAATACCCACGTGGATCTTGCAAGTAGAAGCTTCCAGAAGGTATTCTGACACCCACCTGGCAGCCAAATATGAAAGCTACTTACTTGAATAAATTTAGAGTGACTTTCTAAACCAAGCTGTGTTGTATTATTTGAACAAAATGCTTCTGAGATGTGTGGAGTATACCTCCAATCTATTGCCCTTCTAGAGCCTTCACTCCGAGAAAATTGTTCGGAGCTTCTCCTCAGGCAAAGTGAAATCCAAATGTCTGATCAGTACATGCGGCTAGCAGAACTGGAGCAAAAGAAACCAGCTGGTGTCAGGAACACTAAGACCCCCCCCAACATCCAACCAAGGGCAATGAATAAAACTCTGACAGCAGAGAATCTCTCACTAAGAGCCTTTTACCTTACTAACATAACTTAGCAATAAATAAATAAAATCAAGCAAAAAGAAAGGAATTCTGAAAGGACAAGGTTAAGGTTCTTCAAGAGCACAGGCTGATCTTGACACATAAATACATTCCATCCTTGAAAAGTAACTTGAATTCCGGGCTGTGGGCTTTATTTTTTATTTTTATTTTTTGGTTAGCATAACGTAAGGGGTCAGCAGACAGCTTCCTAGAGACTAAATCTAGCCTCGGCCTACTTTTGGACAACTCATGAGCTAAGTAAGAACGGTTTTTACATTTTTGAATGGTTAAAAAAAAATTGTGACATGTGAAAATTACATGAAATTCAAATTTCAGTCTCCATAAATGCAATTTTCCTGGAACATAGCCACGCTCATTTGTTGTCTATGGCTTCCTTCATGGTACAACAGAAGAGTTGAATATTTGTGACAGAGACTATCTGGCCCAGAAAGCCTAAAACATTTACTATGTGGCCCTTTATGGAAAAAGTCTGCCAACTCCTGCTCTAAGGAAAGCTGTCTGCTGGTTAAAAGAAAACCTACCCAAGGCAGAGTTCGACTTCTCAGGACTAGAACATCAGAACAGGTGACAGCATCAGAATATCTTAAATAATAAAAACAATACTAAAAAGAGCCTACAATCCTGTAACAGAGAAGGCAAGAGGAAAGGAAACATGGCTCAAAGGAGAGAGGCTGGGGCAGCTGACACAAATCACAGGCATATGCCCTTGACCTTCCTCTCCTGCATCTCATTTTGGCAATGTCCCTCTCTTATATGTGTGATCTTTCTTCCCCCTTTTTCCCGCTTTCCTCCACCAGACTCCAATTTCCCCACCCAAAACTTACACCCCATAAGCTCTAAACTTGAAGTTTCCAGAGTTGTCACTCTTTGTTCCTGGCCACAATGGCTCCTCTCCACTCCCTGACAATATACTGGCGCTATCATAGTTTCACAGAAAGCCTTCACTCCTATGATTTTGTACTCAGACTTTATCTTTCTACTGAAACTACCTAGAAAAGTAACCACCTCACTCACCAGTTGAATAATCTCTTCTCAGTAGGAGCCCTACTGATCTCCACATGGCTCTCAGCACCATCCTGTAGTGCAACTCTTTCCTCCCTTGGCTTCTCTTGACCGGTGTCCTAGCTCTCTGGGCTGCTTGTCTTGTCCCCTGCTGTTGCCCTCCCTTATGTCCTGGACCCCTCTCTTTTTATGGTCTGCACTATCTCTGGGAAGGCTCACCCTTTTTCACATTCTCCATCACTGTGATCCTGCAGAACCCACACACCATCCTCTGAGCCACAGACCCAATCCCAAATGGCTCACAGATACGTCTCCTGGGAGGTCCTGCCAATACCCGAAGCTCAGGATGTCTAAAACCAAACTGCTCTTCCTCTTTTTCCCTTGTCTCCTGTTCCGGTTTCGGTACTACCGTCCAGTCTAAAGACCTCACCTCTGATTTGCCCCTAGTTGATCCACATGACTCAGTGACTTCCACCTCTTGTCAATTCCAGGCATATCACCTCCACAAGCTCTTGTCCAGTCCACTGAATCCTCTCACCTGTCAACATAACTCTGCTTGTTGAGGCGACTGTCACTTCTAGGCAAGAACATTCTACCTGCCTGTCTTACATTTTGCCCTATATGGATTCTTCCTACACATAGTATCAGCTCAATTTTCCTGAAGCAGAATATGCTGCTCAAAACTCTGTCAGTGGCCTCCTATTGTTTACCTACTATAAAGTCAGAACTCCACAATCTTGACATTCCAGGCCTTCTAAAATCTGGCTCACTTCCTTGGGACCATATAAAACATCCATTACCCATTTGATAGCCCCTCAAACATGTAAAGACAGTACTTCTAGTTCCTCTCGTCCTCATGTCTTATTTTCTTATTTTCTCCCAGCTAAACATTGGCAGGTCCTCACAAGACACGGGTTTTGATTTCCTACCCTTCTACTCATTCTCCTCTCGCAGCCCGGATAATATGAAGGGTATCGTCAACAGGAAATACCTTTCTAGTTGACTTAATTAAAATTCCGATGGGAAGCTGGGCCACGTGCAATGGGGACGTCCCTTCTAACATGCTGCTGTGGACAGCCTTCATCGGAGGTGAAAGGTGTTGCCTCTGTGGGACTGCCTGGGGTGGAGGGGAGGTGTGGGGAGCCTGCATCCCAGCCCTCCCTCCCCGTGAGTGGGCTGAGGGGGCAGAGTCGCACTTCTACTCCAGGAAGGATGCTGCAGCGCTACCCACAGCTCCTGAGGGCAGGAGGAATCCCTGGGCTGAGGGAGAAGGGAAGCCCTCAAGGGACTGTGTGGAAGAGGTGGAGCCCATCCTGAGGAAGGCCGCCTGCTGCCCTGGCCTCCCTTCCAGCCCACTTCCATTCTCTGTGTCTCAGCAGAAGCCCGGGGCACTGTGGAGACCCTGGCGGTGTTGTGACAAGCAGTCTATTCATTTCCTTCTCTCATTCACTGGGCTCTGGGGGATAAAAGGGAACAACAAATCCAAACCACTGCCTAGAATCCACTTTGCAGAATTCAGGGAAAGACTGCTCTACTGAAGTGATTATTTTCCCTGTTTGGGAGACCCAAGGGAAAGAACAGGATTTCTGCATCCTTTACTTCCCACTGATGCAACGTTGCAGAAACGACGATTTCAGTCATCACTACGGCCACTGGGACAGTGAAAGCACGGCTTGCACTTAATTGAGGCTTTTTAGCTCCTGTCACAGTGTGGCAACACGGCACCAAAGCACCAGGATTTGAACTGTGATGCTGGATACAAAGCTTCAGTTGAAAAGCGGGAGATAAGGGAGGACAGCGAGAGAGAAAACCAGGTACTGACAGACAAGCTTCCTGATTTTTTGCAGCCGAATGAGAGATATTAACCGGTCTCATAAGGCTGCGCCTGTCTTCAAGGGAGAAGAGAGCTGCTCTAGTGTACTGTTTATTGCACGACTGAAGGACAGCCCAAGTCCCTGGGCGAGAAGCTTGCCAAAAGTCCGGATTGTTAAGAAGGGCATGACAGGTGAGGGAGTGGTGGTGGAGTGTGCGAGGAGAGAGTGGGGGCTAGACATCCCGAACGCAGTGAACGCGGCTCACAGGCAGGCAGCCTGCCCGACGAAGACTCCTGGTGCCTATTGCAACCAAGGGCACCCGTGTGCCTGTCTAGTGTGTGCACACCTGGGTGTGCTCACTCGCTCAAGGAAAGAGGGCAGTGGCGGGTGGGGAGGCAGCATGGGAGAAACTGTGGGGGCCGCCTCTGAGGGCTGAGTTCATGGGTCTGAGCCTAGGACAGGAGACAGTGTCTGTTGTAACAGGGCCCGGATCAGAAACTGCTACTTAGTAGGGGGAAGGACTGGGGCCATACCTACTGACCAGCAACGGGCATACGTACACTCAGTGGGAGTGTCCGACGTGGCAGAGACCACACACAGGAATGGGTGGAGTCCTCAGCACAGCATACAGGAGAATTCAGCTTCGTTCCAAGGGACAAGGACAGAGGCGCCTCCCCTTCTGCCTCATGCCCTTGACATCGCGTCCAAAGTGCTAGGCTGTCTGCCAGCTCCCTTTTACCAACCTGAAAACTTCACTAGACGCTGGCGTGTCTGCGCCTTCTCACTCACTCCTGGTTCCTGCTCACCACACCCCAGCCCACTCCCCACCGAGCCTGACCCATCCAGTGTCACAAGCAGAAGTGTTTTCAACTGAGGTTCCTTGGGGGGCGGGGTGCAGATGGGAGGATAATCCCTCCCTCCTTCCACCTGCGCCCTGCCCCCCACCAGCAGGGCTTGCCCCCCTCACATCTTCCTACTGTGCCCAGTGCTGGGGTCCCCGCGGCTTGTGAGGAGGCGCCTAAATTACAAGACGCATGTCTGGGTGAGCACCTCTGCAGGGAATGCTGTGGACTCTGGGAAACTGTGTACTTTGTGGTTGCCTGCTTTATGTAACTATATTTCTCGGTTTCCATAGTTTTTGTCATTAAAGTAACAGTAGGTCTTCTAAAAATATAAAGCAAAACGGACAGTTATGGGTGCGGTTCTTTCTTTCTGGGGCCTCCCTCCAAAGTCTAGCAAGTGCCTGGATGTCCCCTGGCCCAAATGGACCCCCTGGGTCAGGAGGCAATCAGAGTTCCCTGCACAAGGAATTCTTCAGCTACAACTGCAGGTGCAGGGGGGAAAGGAGGAGGCTCTTTCCATCTCACACAGCCAACCCAGGGAGGAGACACCAGCTCCTGAATGGCAAAGAGGACAGTTGTCAGCAAAAAAGGGTGGGGGAGTGAGGAGGCAAATTCCACAGCATTAAAGGCAAGAGAAAAACAAAAACAGAGAAGTGTTTCATATGGAGGCTGTTTCCCCCAGTGTCACTAAGCTGGAAAGTGCTACCTTCCCTAACTCCCCCACCCTTAGCAGACAGATGTTTGTGCCTGGGTCGGGAGAAAAAGGTGACTTCTTTTGGCAGGGGAAGAAGGGATTTCTCCCAGCCAGCCTGGAACCACGAGGAGCTCAATCACCTAAATGATGTCACATTTTGGGCTGCCACAAAAAGTGGACTCACTTCTCTAGTAGAAAACCAACTTGCTCCCTATACAGTGGAGGAGAGCACAATCAGACTGCAGCTCACCAGGAGTGAGCCGAGGCAGACCCCACAGAGAGACCGCCACGCCCAATTCTTGCCTTCAAGGAGAACAGGGTCAAAGGAGGCTGGGAGAACCCTGAGGCACCGAGTTGGGTCCAAACCGCCGAAGTCACCTTGTGTACACTGAGGAGAGAGCCGGCACTTACAATCGGAAAGGGCCTCAGCTTTCCTACTTCTCTGTTAGTGGCATTCTGGCTGAGACTCTGTAATGTATTAATCTCTGTAGATGAGTGATGCGGTTTAAAATACTGCAGGGTTTGGCTGCCATTCCCTCCCCTGGGGTCTCAAAATAACTCCACACAAATCATTTCTGCTAAACACTCACTCAGGCAGCTCTTCCTTGCCAGAACACACACATCTTATGTAACCAAAAGAGCCACGTCGCTTGCTGGAAGAGGAGGGCGTTCCCAGAGAGCGGTATTGCTCATGGCCCCACAGGCTCTGCAGAGCTGGGCTTTAAACCCATCTCTGTCTCCGGCCAAAAAGCGGGCACACAACTCAGGCTGGCTGCCGTGCCTGAGCTCCCTGACCAAGAGAGCCCCCAAGGAGATGTAGGAGGTCAGATCTGGGAAGGTCATCCAATTTGGGGCTGTATCAGAGACAAGTGCAACCTGGATATTTAGTGACCATGTACTATGTAAAAGGTCGACCCTGGTAGATTTTGGACAGTAATGAGGAACAGGAAGAACACGGCTCCTCTCCTTTAGGAATCCACGCAGTTCAGTGCAGATGACAGGCACTGATACAGACGAAATACAAAGCTAAAGGAGGGGCAGGAAGAGGGCGTTACACAACCCATGACCTTAGGTATCTTCCAAGCCTCCTCTCCTCCCAAATCTAAGGACTCTGTGACATGGGCCTTGCCTTGGCTTCTTAAGCCTTTCTCCTGGTGCTCCCCCCACCTCTCCAAGCCTCTACTTCCAGAGCCTCTTCTCCCAACCCTTCCTAAGCCTTGCAGCTTCATAGTGCTCTGTTCTTAGCTGCTTCCTGCTCTAAACCCAACTCCCACACAATTAAATTCACTCCCTCTGCTTCAAATTCCACCATTAGTTGGTGACTCTTAAAGTTTTAATCTCTAATTCTGACCTTCCTACTGAATTCATTTCAATCTGCAAATATCCATAGGCAACACTCAATGTATCAAACCTGCAAATGTTCTATTATTTACTACCTAAAAAACAGTCCTCTTTCTTCCCCCCATCCTTCATTATCAAGTACCCAACAAAATTCTATAGATGAGAACCCTCCTAGACGGTTCTCAGTTCTGCTCTTTAGCTTCTTCACTCCCACCCTGCAGCCTTGTTCAGGCTCCCGTGTCTCTTGAGAGGACAATGGCAATCACGTCCTACCCATACTTCCTGACTTGAGTTTGGGTCCTCCCCAATCTAAGTCTTCACACTGTGGTAAAACCAACTGCTTCCAAATACATCCTGTAGTGAGAGCGGAAAGACACTACATTTAACAACAAGATGAATCTCACAGACAACAGGGTAAACTAATCTATGGAGAAGAAACCCAGAATACCAGTTATCTTGGAGAGAATGGCCATGAGGGAACATGCCGGGGTGCTAGAAATATTGTATATTTTGATGTAGGTGGAGGCTACATGACTTTGGGTTACATGCACATTTTTATACACATAAAAATTAACGAAGCTGTATACTTAAGATGCGTGTACTTTACTATGTAATAGTCATAACTAAATTTTTTTTAAATGACAATGCATTACTCACCATTCATTGTTTCCTAGATCTTACCTTAGGAATTCCTACGGGGGCAGGAGGAGGAGCTGTGGTCAAGGATGGGCTTGAGGGAGAGGCTAGTGTTTGTGAATCTAATGAAACTGTATGAAATCTGTGCATACATTTATTTTCTGAAGAGAATACCGATAGGCTTCTTCAGATTCGTATTTGCTGAGAACGGCCGTGACTCGAAGTTGTCAACAACTTAGCTCCGCAGTACAATTTAAACAAACTTGTGGACACAAAGCCCTTCAAAGACTGGGGTATCTGACTTTCCAAACCAGCTTTTAGCCTCTGTCCCTCTCTGAGCTGACAAGACAGCCACATTAACCTGTTTTTCCACTTCTGAAAAACAATCCTTTCTCAAGGCCTTCTCTTTCCTTAGCTGGGCACACCCTTTTTTTTCTCTGGTCACGTCTGTGGCATTTTCTAGAGAGAAGGCCTATAGTTTTCTAAGATGTGTATAAAGGTCGAGGACCACCCCAAATAGCAAGGAAACTGAGCTACAGCGTAAGGTGTCATCTAAACTCAGCTAAATTCCAGCAAAAAATCATCTGCCTGGCAAAGGGTGGCTTGGGGCTGGGCAAAAGCTCAGTAAAGGCTGTAGAAGGAAGGAATGAGTGTGAGCACTTGAATTCACTGCCCCCATGGTCCTGTGAAAATGATCGAGTGATGACAGTGGGCACTTGGGCCTAATCAATAAATTTAATCACAAATGAAGGAAAGAGGGGCACCTGGGTGATTCAGTGGGTTAAGCCTCTGCCTTTGGCTGGGGTCATGATCTCAGGGTCCTGGGATCGAGCCCGGCATCCGCCTCTCTGCTCAGCAGGAAGCCTGCTTTCCCCTCTCTGCCTGCCTCTCTGCCTACCTGTGATAGCTCTCTCTCTGTCAAATAAATAAATAAAATCTTAAAAAAAAAACAAACCCAAAAACAAATGAGGTAAAGATACTGAAGATCTGCTTGCTTAATATAAATTGGACAAAAAAACAAACACAAAAAGATTCAAACTAGCAAGAATCTGGGGTCAGTGTTAAAACCTAATACTGGGGGCGCCTGGGTGGCTCAGTGGGTTAAGCCTCTGCCTTCGGCTGGGACTGTGATCTCAGGGGCCCGGGATCGAGCCCCGCATCGGGCTCTCTGCTCAGCAGAGAGCCTGCTTCCCCACCTCTCTCTGCCTGGCTCTCTGCCTACTTGTGATCTCTGTCTGTCAAATAAATAAATAAAATCTTTAAAAAATAAAGTAAAATAAAATAAAACCTAATACTGAAAAGGGTTAATATCCAGTGCTCTGCAGAAGATGGGGTGGGGTGGGTGCCACAGTTTAATATAAATTCACGTATAAAGGATCTAGAACACACATGCAAACTTGGGAGAGAAACTTAAACTGCCTAGCTTTCCAGGCTTTCCAGCCTAAAAGGAAAGCGAATGACGGCAAAGACACTTGGATATATCACTTACGCATTCACAGAATCACAACATTTTATAGCTGGAAAGAAACTTACAAATGCTAAGCCCCAATTCTGTATTTTTACAGACAAGGGAACAGGAAATCAGAGAAGTTAAATGAGCTATATAAGGTCACAGGCCAACTTGGTTATAAGGTACAGATAATAAGCCATAGCTTTTGATAGATAGTTGTTCTTCCATTGAATCCTATCGGTTCAGGCTGAATGTACGTCATCTCACTCAGATTGCCCAGTGCCCTGGTTTAGCCTATGGAATTCTGGATTTAGAGGTCTCCCCTGAGTGGATAATCCGACAGGCTATAGGCTTTTAAAAAATTTACTAGGAAATACTTGATAGAATCATAGCTAGGCTTACTAAAGTTTTCTGCTACATATCAAGAGAACAGAGACTGATCACAAAGAAATTAGTAGAGCAACGACAGTCACTATAATAATTTGAGTGTTAACTTCTGTTGTGTCAGGCACCAGACAGTAAATTAATTTACAGATTAACTAAGGCAGAGACAGGCTGAATACCATGTCCTTGGCCAAAGGGCTTATAAATCAAAGATCCAGAATTTGGGCCTATTCCTCTGTCTCTAGACCCACTCAAGTGTCTTCCTCAAAAAGAAATCTATCACAGAATTCCTGAAGCTGGAGTAAGTAAGACACCCCTGAGATTCTCTTTGTCCACCAGTCTCATTTTATATATGAGGGAGTAGAGCCAGGATGAGACACTGAGTGTCCTCTTAAATCATTTCCTATACACCACCTTCCACGTGAGTTTGCAAGTTCTGCTTGCTTGGATATGTGTGAGAGAAGACCAAGAATGAGCTCAGTTCACCCCCTCCCTGGTTGAAGGCGCTCACAGTGACTGACTAGAGAGATGTGACACTCCACAACGACATTTTTCCTTCGGACACAGTGGCTGCGTAGGCTGACCAACAGATCACCAACCTACTGGGTTCCTATGGGGCCCCAGGTATCAACACTCCAGAAGAAGCAACAGTCAATGCAATGACAATGCAGTTACAAGGGTCCTACGAGGGCAGAGGTGGCAGAGGATGCCGTGGGAACATGGAATAGGGGAGGACTTAGAGAAGGATTAACTTCGGCACTCTCATCTAACTTAAAGAATGAATAACTGGCCAGGGGAACATGTACCAAGGACCACTGTGGGGGCAGTCTACTGCTATTCCCAGTGCTTGAAGGGGCAGAAGGGTGCTGTGGCACTTGGGAGGAGGCGCGAGAGCCAAGTGTACCCATGTGCTCTGGCAGGTCACTCGAGTTCCTTCTGAGAACCACAGCCCAGGTCAGGACATATGAGAACGGATCTCTAGGAAAGCACAATATCGAATCTTCCTGTCACAACTCACTTCTATGTTAGAAAAGGAACCAGCTGAGTAAAACATAACTCACTGCTTCCTATGCATTCTTTGTCTCAACAAATTTTGTTATAATTTCATAAAATCAAAATAGATAATAACTATTCAAACACTCTGCATGTATAACTACAATGTAAACACAGTTTTTCATGTTATCGGATTTCTTTTTAATTACAAGTAGGAACTATTTGAAGACCTCTGCAGAGAAATTCAAAGGCAGCTGAAAGGGTAAAAAGGGGCCATTTTTAGGATTCATCCACAGCTTCCACAATGCGTCAGCTTCCTACTCTTATGGAGATGGCTTTTTCCAACATTACATACATATACCAGGCAACAGGGACTGCAGGTCTCGGTTACTCAGACAACTTTCAAAACCAAGAGTAGAGTGGGTTAAAGGGGGACAGAGATACTTGATTGACAGGAGGTCACAATTCGTTGGCAGAAGAATAAAGAACTTGTCTCAATGGAAGGAAGATCGGAATTGAAAAGCTTAAAATATTCTTTTAAAAAAAGAAACATTGTTCTGACATCCAAAGAGGACAAATCAAATTGGTCTCCTCCCTCAGTCTCCAAAAAGGAGAGGGAGGAATTGGTGGAGGATTAAGTGCCAGTTCCATCCTCAATTAAGCTGTGTGACCTTGGCCAAGAAACACCTTTTCTGAGTCTCCATGTTTTCACTTGTTACATGGCGACAACCGCCCTCCCAACCTCAGAGCACTGTAATAAAGACAAAGAACGTGGAAATACTCTAGAGAGTACGTATTGTTACACAAACTGATACTGCTATTGGATAATCGTCTTGATAAATACTAGCATATTTAACCATGGCCCAAACCACTGCTTAAAAACGGCCACATTGGTGATTAGAGATTAGATAACCCCAAAGACACCTGTTGGCCCTCCTGGAAATATTTTTAGGAAATTTAGTTAATGCAGAATAAACCAGACCTAATATAAAAGGATACCACGAGAAAAACTTAGTATAGATAAATGTAATTTGAGCATACTTGCCATTCTAGTGAGCATGGCAGGAATAAGGATCAGCCAGGAGGGTAGGGTGCACAGGAAGAAAGGGCCTGCATCTCCTAGATGCCAGGACTTGTTTCTGACTGAGGTTTGTGAAGCATGAAGAACAGACAACAGCTGGGAATTCAGGAAGAGAGTAAATCAAGCTGCTGTTATTCATGCTCCCGGAAAGCTACAGCACAGATAGCAACAAGTGATAGTTAAATGAAAACAGAAATTACCTTCCTTACTGATTTTTCCCATTGTGATTTCAGCAAAAATTTTTTCATCACTCCCGTGCCTGCCACTATCTTGTGCACGATGCATCAGGGCACCACAGCAGCGAGCTTTCTGGATGCCACTGTCAGTACACATTGGTCCAGCTGAAAAGGATACTGTCGGCCCCTGAACCAGGAGGAGAAGTTTTCAGTGCTCCCTCGGTTTCTACCTTTCGCCTTCTCCATTGCTGGTACCAAACAACAGATTTCTCCACACGACATCCTCTGGGAGCACTCGGAAAACTGTGGGAGTGGTCTACCGACGTGCTCAGTGTTCCTGATGAAAGAGGGTGCCATGGTGTTTCTGAGGGGAAGCTAAGATGCTCAACACTCTGCAATTCATGGGCAGTCCAGACAAGGGGGAACTAGTCCACCCAAGATGCCACTATGGCCCCCTGGTGAGAAATATGCAACCGCAGTCTTTCCTCCCAGCACTCCCTCACTTGCTGTCAACACTCCTTCCAAGACAACGACTGGCTGCACCCTATTCATGCTCTGCATTTCACAGTTTCAAACCCAGCTGCCCCAATCTCCTTGTTCAGGTCAGAACGTAATGATTTTGGCCTAAGGCTGTCGAACAACTTAGAGAAAAATAGATCAAATAGAATGCAATCATCAGAATAAGATATAAAGTAATTGTTGATTTCACTGGAGGTTCTAAGAAGGAAAATATGCTTCACACCAAAGTTTTCTAGAGACTCCAAGAGATTACAGTATCATCTGAACTGATGCTTTAAAGTAGCTTTGGCTCTGAGTTGGGAGCAATCTGTTCAAAAAAGGTGAATGAAGAAATGTATTCTGCCAGAAGGCACGCTATAGAGTTGAGACTCCATGGGATGAAACCCATGCTTTATTACAAATACATCTGTCTGTGACCATGACAATGCCATCCCGTTTCTTTGTGCCTCTGTTTCCTCCTCTGTAAGACGAGAAGCTGAACAGTTTTCAGTACTTGCTCCACACAGGCTCTCAGAAGTTGCCTACGGGATGGGCCTGACGAACACAGTGGGCTTGATCACTGTGGCCCACACCAGAACCTGATGTTCCAGGGATGACATCCACTAGCCAGAACAATGTTAAGAAGTAAAACATTAAAAACAATCAACAAACATAGGAAATCTGGGGATCCTTAAAGCCAGAGAATGCCGGCAAGGCCCATTTACTCTTTGCCAACGGGCTTGTCTACATTTGATAAAGATTACTCTTTGCCATTTGGAGAAATCTGCTTTGCAGTTTTCTTCTTCATGGTGCTGGATACTTTTTGCCAAAGAGATCTGGGACTGCAGGAGTAGAAATGCAACAACTCTTTGCACATGTCAAGAGAAATATACACATATGTACAGAGAGGCTGGTTTTGTTCAGCCTCAACTAAGATCACATACTCTTTAGCAAACACTTCTCTGTTTGATTTGCAGTTAGCCTGCTTACCCAGCACTATTTGGGTTTCAAGGCTTAATTTATTTGACTATATTCATTCCCTCTCCCCATCTTCCTTCCAGCATAGCAATTCCAAGTAGTGAGAGAATCCATCATACTCCTTTATGTAAAAAGTACTTTGGCTTTACGTTAGGATCTCTGGAATCACTTTTTCTTTTTGATAACAATGAGAAAAGGCATAAAGAATGCCACCAGTGCAGTTAATCCTACCTTTATGCTCTCTTAATTTTTTTTTTTTAAAGATTTATTTATTTATTTGACAGACAGAGATCGCAAGTAGACAAAGCGGCAGGCAGAGAGAGGGAGGGAAGCAGGCTCCCTGCTGAGCCGAGCCCAACGAGGGACTCGACCCCAGGACCCTGAGATCATGACCTGAGCCAAAGGCAGCAGCTGAACCCACTGAGCCACTCAGGTGGCCCCGCTCTCTTAATTTTTAAAAGTTATGCAAAATGATCTTACTACGCTCATAGGATCCCAGGTTACGCGCTGGGAAGGCAGCTGGTCAGCTATCTGTGGTGAGGGCTGGATGCCCTGTGGTCTCCAAAGGGCAATGGGCAGCTGCAGGCGTGCATTCTGGGTTAAATCTGTTTGTGGATTTCTCCTAGCTTGATAAGATATACCCTTTTCTTCCGAGTAGGTCTCAGCAGCCTGGTAAGGGAGCAGACACCGGCATTTGTGTAGATTTATCTTGGTTGAGAGGTTGAGAACGGACCCGCCGGAAATGGCAGAGAAGCTTGTCCCACCAGGGAACCTTTCCGCCTCCACAAGCCCGTAAAGATGCTAAAAGGGAAGCACCGGAACAAGCAGAAGCTGACGGCGTCGGCAGGAGAAAACGAGGCTGATTACACAATTCCACGTGGCAAAAGTGGTATTTAAACTTTGGTTGTTTTGGTTTTAGGGTTTGCTTTTTTTCCTTTCTTGAAAATGAGTACTTTCTGCATGTGTCTGCTACAGCAGCAATCAAAGAATTTGATTTTATTTGCTTTGTTATCATCTCAAGTCTTCTTCTACTCTCTTACTTCAGCTTGCATTTCAAGCAGCTCAGAAGAAAGACACCTGAACCCAGACCTCATCATCACGTAGCTCCATTTGTAACAAAGAGAAAAAAATATTCGTAAGTAAACGCCACTTGTAGCTAGTGTACGAACAAAAGCTGCCACTGGTTGACTGTAACAAGATTATTTTAGAAGTATACTCTGGTAATACGTTAAAACTTCATGCTTTTTAATTACCTAATCCTGCAAAGTAGGTAAGTATTTATTTCTCATTATCCACAAATTCAATGAACCATCTGGATAAAATGCTGACTGTGGGAAACCTGGAGAGGGCCCACATGTGTGAGGGTTTACATGGTTCGAAAGGATGGGGATGCATGCATGACTGCCTCTCGGGGCAGAAAGAAAGGAAGTCTACCCTTTATGGTTTGCGGCACCTCGGACAAGGACCTGCCTAGGCCTCCCAAGTCCATCCCAAGACCTGACACCACTTGGGATTCCCCTGAGCTCCATCCTAGGATGTTCTTGGGCAGCTGGCGGCCTAGTATCGAGCCTCTCAGAGGTTGAGCCTTGGTTCCAATTTCACTGTAACACTGCAGCATCTGATACAATCCCTTAAAGCTCTCAGAGTCTGGCCCCAATCTCCCTCCTAAAATATAACTCAGAGAAGATGTGACTAGAGATGTCAACCTGGTCCATTTTGCTGCACGGATCAACACAGAAGGATCATGGTGAATACAGATTTAAGCCTGTTTTCTCAGCAAGTGATGCCCCTGGGGCTGCAGAGCATACCTGAATGGGATAAGCTCCATAACCAGGCTGACTGGACTTCATTATTAATTCATGTTTATTTAACCTCAGCTGAGGCCTTTAAAAAAAATAAGTTATGATGCTCAGCCAAACTTCTGTAGCCCATCCCATTTCTAGACAGATGTGGTATTTCCCTTCTTCTTTTACTACAGATCAGTGGCTCTTAATCGGGAGCTGTATCAATTCCCAAAGGGAGTTTGAAAATACGTGGGGAACATTTTTGTTTGTTGCAGTGACTAGGAGTGGAGCTGCTAATGGCATTTAGTGACAAAGACCCATGCTCCTGATCTGGGCAATCCCACACAGTAAACTGTCTGTATTAGGGAAAGCCTGTGCCTCCAGTATGGCTAGGAGTCAGTGATGAGGATCCATTCTGCAAAGTTGAGAAAAACAGGGTGTCTCAGCCAGTAGCTATGATATTGGCCCAGATACTGCCACGTGAGACTGGGAAAGGAAAGTGACAGAAGCAAAGGCACCGTTGGCCCTACCTTCTTCATCAGTCAGCTCCAGAGAGCCAATGAGCTAGAAAAGCAGGTCTATCTCTACTTTCCTCCCCACCTGATGAAAATACAGGGTAGACTGCTAGGGGAGAAGGGGTGGGGGCAGCGAGGCAGAACATGAACGGACTCTTCCATTGGTTGGCATCTGCCAAGTACTGAGGATGACGTGAAAATCTACACTCACAGGATGCCTGGGTAGTTCAGTTGGTTAAGCCACTGCCTTCAGCTCAGGTCATGATCCTGGAGTTCTGAGATCGAGTTCCACATCAGGCTCCCAGCTCCGCGGGGAGTCCACTTCTCCCTCTGACCTTCTCCCCTCTCATACTCTCTCTCTCAAATAAATAAATAAAATCTTAAAAAAACAAAAAAAAGAAAGAAAGAAAGAGAGAAAGAAAACCTATACTCACAACATGACCGCAAGCTCAGCTTGCACAATCTCCCCATCACGGCAGAGCACTGTGGCTATCAGTCAGAATCTGCTCATTCGACAAGTATTTACCAAGCACCTACCACACGCCAAGCAGAGCTGCCCATGTGGGGAATACAGACCTTGTGGAGGGACAGACAGGCCACATTTGTAGGCCATAGTAAAAACTCTAGACTTTCCTTTGAGTGAAATGGAGAGCCAGTAGGAGAATGACAAAGAGCTAGCTGTGCAGGTACAACAGTGTCATCTGCTAGGGATAGCTCTGAAGCAATTCCCCAGAACTGTGAGGACCTGGCCAGCACGCGGCACGTGCCGGCTGGTGTGCAGATCCCGCTCCTCCAACCGCCTTCCAGAAAAAAGGCACAGGGCACACGGCAGCGCCTGGGGAAGCTCTGGAGGGAATCACCCCCACCTTCTCACGAGCTCGTGGGCTGCTGCTATTACAATCACTACCATTCGCGGATGGTGTTAAATTAGCCAATTTAACAACAACAACAAAAAGCCCCACACAAATGTAGCTTCCAATGGCATATTCATTTTTATTAATTGGCTGATTTAACACTGCCTCAGATGTGCAAGAAGAGTGGCAGTCCGCGAACATGCCAGCGTGCCGCCTGCCCTCTCTCCATCCCTGGCCCCTCAACTCTCATCTCCGGTCCCACTTTCTGTGTGTGCAGACACATGCCAGGCGGCTGAGAAGTCACTGCTTCCAGTCTGCCACTCAGGCCTGGTGGCTCTAGAATGTGGACCCGCAGCTTCTGCTTCCCCCTGCTGCCTTCCGCCCAGACCTGAGGGGAGCCACGCGAGGCAAGCGCCGCTGCAGGACAGGCCCACCTGCCTCGCTCCCCGTGGAGCAGACACAGCTCCACAGAGAAGCAGCAGGCACCCTGTACACCTAAGACTGGATGAAATGAGATGGAACAGTCCATCTAGAAGGATGTGTTCTATTCCTCTAGTAGCTTCACGCAGAAGCTTGACTCTCTGTGAGGAAGGAACCTGAACTATGGTCTTAGAGGACTCGGCCACTGACTTGCTTGCCAATCCCAGCGCTCCAAGTGGTTTGGGGAGTCCCCATACTGCCTCTCAAGGCTGCCACACATGGCTGCGCCCCACAGGCCCTGCTTAATTCCAGGAGTGCCAAGCGCACAGACAACGGGTATTGGTTTCCTCGCCTGTGGACAAGATCAAAGTTCAAATGCACTATGGGGTCAGTACACGGACTGAACCAGATAACCTACTATTTATTAAGCATCTAACTAGGGGGGACTAGTAAGTGCCTATTAAAGTACGTCAGAGGAGAAAACCACTTCATCCGAAAGCGCTGTGCAGCGAGGGCCGGCATGATTTGGTAGGGAGCAAGCTTCCACAGGTGACCTGACTCTTGAATCTGGACTGGTCTTCACGAAGACTCTACCCTGGCCTGTGGGTCCACACAGGTCACCACGGATCCTCATGTCCCCCCAGCCTCCCACACAGAGCCCTGTGGCAACACCTGTTGACCACAGCCATTAACGGCAGCCATCATCCTCCCACACACCCTCTCGTCTGAGAATCCCGAGCGAGCCCGCTCTAGAAGGCGTGCAACCTCTGCCGCATGCCAAGACTAGCAAGGACAAGCCCACCATGCTCTTGCTGTTGAAAAGGTACATGGCAGATGGAAGAGAAGCTACAGCTCTCCAAGGAACATGACGGTCAGAATTTACGGGGTCAGATTCTCAGTCCATTTTAAATCAACACAGTGGTAGCTGTGGCATCAGAAGAACAAGACGGGGGGATGAGCTATAATTCATCAGAGGCACATGCACAGTGAGATGGCACTTAACTGGCTGCCACCTGCCCAGGACCCGTGCCTCAGAAAGACTGGGCCCCACAGGACAAGTCCCAGGCAGGCTGCCGAAACCTCTGCCGCAGAGGACACTAGCTAGTGTGTTACGGCTGCCTCCAAATGCGATGCTGATGTGGTCCCAACACTGTCACCTTTCTAGTTCCATTGCTCAGAAGCGGAAGGGACAACATGGCAAGGGACCTTTGAAGAAAAACTGTACTTGGACTGACTTTCTTGGGGAGTTGGGAATAGAACTCTAGGAACATGCATTTTATTTTATTTTATTCTTCTATACCTCCCACCTTTATAATTTTTTAAAAAATTTATTTTCAGCATAACAGTATTCATTGTTTTTGCACCACATCCAGTACTCCATGCAATCTGTGCCCTCTCTAATACCCACCACCTAGGAACATGCATTTTAATTATTAGCAGTTTCCCTTGGCCACGGAACAATGAGTAGCAGACAGGAAAACACTAGTTTTCTGTATGGCTTCCCATACAGCATTTCCTTTTTTAGTGAAATGGTCTCTGTTGACTCAAGACACACTCTGAACTAGGCAACGTTCTAGGTGCTAGGCATGTTTCCCTCTGCGGTGGTAAATAAGGAGAAAAGAATCCCTGCCTTCATGGACCTTATATTTTGAGTGGAGGAAAAAGTAAACAAGCAAACTGTACAGACTGACAACGAGTGACATGCAGTTAAGTGAGGGAGATAGGGGGTGCCAGGGAGAAGACAGCAGAACATACACATGTGCACGCGCACCCACATATCACCCTAGTGCCTGGGGCTAGGATGACGAGATGTTTGTCTTAAATTGTGGTTTGTTTCCGTCCTTGGAAATCAGCAGTAGGCCAATAATAATCATTGGAAGACCAGGCAACAGGTCTCAGGACTCCGTTGAGGCTCTAGGCCTTCCACTGAGATCTTCCCAACCACCTCTCCTCACACCAACTTCCAGCCTGTAATCTCAGCCTTGCCTCACTTCCCTGCTATCCTCGCCAACATGGACTTGTCACTCCTTTGGATGCCATCTGATGTCTCCTCCACAGTTCTTCTGCACACAGCAGAGGAACTGAAACAAGTGGGGTGCCTGGGCTCTGGATTTCGGGGAGCACACACAGTCCAGGAGGGAGGAGAAGGTAGCAAAGACCTGGCAGGTGACTGCCAGATGAGAAGTGTGCACCACTCCCTTCACGCAGCACACATGGACCCCAGCCCTGCTCTGAGCCAGGCACCGGGCTAAGGGCTGGGCATATGGCATATGGCATACAGAAGAGATGAGCCAGGACATAAGGACATGTGCACTGAGAGTCTGGATGTTCGGCTGAGCTTTCTCTGAGGGCATATACGTGAGCCAGACTCCTGGGGGTGAAGGAGTGATGATTGAAGGAGAGAAGGGGCCAGACGCTGACCTGAGTGAGCAAAATGTGTACAGCCTCTGAGGCTCACACAGCTCTTCTGGACACTTCAGGTACCTCTGCTCAGGAAGAGGCCTGGAGGGGATGGACGGTGGCAAAGCTCCAAAGACCAACAGTGCTCAGATCACAGAGGGCCATAAATGCCTTTTTTGAGGACAAAGAAACTACTGAGAACCAAGCAGGGGAATGACATGAGCAGGTGCACATTTTTGAAAGGTCTCTCTGGTATGTGGAAGGCAGTCCAGGAGGCTCATGAGAACAGAAGCAGGAAGACTCACAAGAAACTGGGATCCTATCCGGGAAGGGAGATTTGGATAAATTGATTCTATACACTAAGGATCCCTGATAATACATCCTCTGAATAAATGAAAATTAACAAGACTTGCTTTCCAATAGCTCAAAAAGCTGCATCTTGGAAGTTCACGAGGAGCCCTAAGTTTCTGCTCGACCACAAATTCCAGGGGCCAGGACCAAGGACAATAAAACAGGACACGGCCTGTCTTCTATCCAGCTCTCTCTCCACTCGGTTTTCTGTTCTTAATCTCCTTTAAATTTACCAGTCCTGTATTTTCAGGGCAGAGACAAGTTAATCCAAGTTCCTGAGGTCCTTTGCATCAGATTCGTGGATCGAACTAGGTCTCTCCTGGCTCTCAGAGCTGGCAGGGAACAGGCTGAGTACAGAATAGGGAGATCACTCACACACAAGAGAGCTGGAGATTGGACGACAGAGGTGTAAATGATTATTCATTTTTAACGTTTCTGACTATTTCTGCATATTCGGTAGTTACCATGCATTTCCTTAAAACAAAAAACAGAAAGAAAGATAAATGACTCGAACTTTTCTTTTAAACATGAATCTTTAAGTTTTAAAGCAAAGAGAAAGGAGAACATGCCAGGGAGCAGGTCAAAACATGACACCCTGAGAAGAGTTTATTAGGAGCTGTGTTTTCCTCTCTCCTTTTCTTAAATCCTAGATCATTTATCGCCAAAATCGCCCCTGTAAGTGTGATCGTGTGCTGCCCTGGCCCCCTCTGGCAGGGGTGAAGTCGGTACCCACACTGACTGCCCTAGGGCCCGTGCGGGATGAGCTCTGGGTGTACTCGCACAGCTCGCTCTCAAGGTGAGGCGCAGCTCTGAGCTGCAGGCAGATATAGATCAGAGCCCTAACCCACAGAGATAAATGTCATAACTCCAGCCCCTGTCCATAAATACACGGCAGCAAGAACAACCTTAAACAGCCCACCGGGCCCAGAAGAGGCAGGATTTAGTGGGTTTCCTTACTTGCTCATGTGCTGAAAAGCACTTTTAGGAGGGTGTTAAATAGGCACGTTACGCAAGCTCATGGGCCCAAAATAAAGAAGGCACTCTCGTTATGTGGACGTCGCCCACACGGAGAGAGGCTGCGTGTGCTCTTTCCAGCAAGAAAGAAGAGAGACTTTACAGAGCTGCTGCTCCAGAGCCAGTATCCTTCAAGCCAGCGCCAGCTGTGGTGGCAGGAGGGCCAGGGAGGAGATTCTCAATCAGGCAACCCCACTGCAGACACCACGGATGCTGGTTCTTGGAGAGAGGGCTTGCTACCTCTTCTCTCACCTGCCAGCCGGCTCCTCCAAGAGATTTACATTTCTTGAGCGTAACGGATGGGCTCCTTCCTGTGCAACACCCTTTACAAGGAAGGTGGTTAACCTCTAACCACCTCCCAGCATCTGCTTCTGCTTTTAAGTCCAGGCCATTAATTTGGCTTTTCACACAAAGCTCTGCTCCTACACAAGCAACTGGCTCTTCTCTCCAAATCAATGCAGCTCTCCAGCTCCCTAGAGAGGGATATATTAAGTATCAATCATGTGTATTATTTTACAATATAATTACTTTGGCAATTAATCCGTAAGAAGTATTGCTCTCCAGATCCTAACTTCTGCCAACACAAACACAGCGCTCTTGGAGAGTGGTCACATGGATGGAGACTGAGCTTCCGGGGGAACAGAGACAGAACTGAAGACATAAGAGATTAGAGGATGAAATGAATCTCCCCAGGGTCTCACGCAATCCCTTGCTTGAAGAGTGCAGCAGAGCCACTGTTTAATCACACAGAAGAAATCCAGCAGCAATAAAGGAAAAACTGACAATCTTACTTGAGTACTAATAACAAAGGCTCCTGCTCTCAGGAGGTCCATGTGCTACATCGTGGGGGGAATCAACATACTATTTCCACAAATCAAAACCACAGTACTGCAACGCCATACAAAAACCCACCGTCAGCTCCATGAAGGTGGGCTTTTGTCCTGTATACTACTGTGTCCCTGGAATACAGTGTACGTTCAATAAATACCTGTCACAGAGAGGGAGGGAGGGAAGAGAGGGAGGGAGGGAGGGAGGGAAGGTAGGAAGGGAGGGAGGGAGACAGGTTCTGCCAGATTCATTCCATCGAGAGGAACTCGTGCAGTTGCCCCCTGTATCTCCTTGTCTCCATCAATCACTCAATCCATCTTTGGCCACAAAACCAAGAGCACTTACAAGACAGTGAATTTGAGAGTCAATCCAATTTCCTAAACCTAACTGTTGTCAATTTTTACATATTGCCTCAGAATAATCTAATTAAAAATAAGGAACAACATTTACTGTTTAAATTTTCTTTTCTTTCTTTTCCCCTCTCCTTCCCTACGGTGGAGGAGGAACAGTGAAAAGGCTAAGATAAGAGTAGCAGCAGGAGAGTGCAGAGAAGGAAGTGATAATTGCCAAATTGGATAAGCAGCCTCTGAATAAATGAAAATTAACAAGACTTGCTTTCCAATAGCTTCAAATCTAAGTGAAAAGGATTCACTGATGGTAAGAGGGAAAATAATTTCATTTGATTCAAAGCATTTAAAACTTTTCCTTGATTTCCTTTACTATCCCCCAAACTATCATTGCAACACTAAATTAAATAAAGGGCAGATTGAGAAAGTTAAGAGAGATTAAATGAGCAATCCCTGTAAAAGCACTGAACATAGGCACTGGTTCAGAAGCCAAGCAGAAGAAAGGTGTATTTCTAGGGGGAAGAGGGAAAGAAAAAAAAAAGATTAGGGGCAGGAAAAAGAAGAGTAATTGGGATAAATGAAGAGGAAATGGGACTGAAACTACAAGAGATTAGAAGGGGGAATCTCTGAATGAGAAGTGTGTGTGGGTGGTAAAGTTGGAGGGAGGAAAAGTTCAATGGGAGGGAAAAGAACATTCTAGCACACGGCCCTCTGCTCCTATCAGCAGACCTCAGTGGTGGTGGAGGGAGGGGAAACTCTGGAGTGAGTCAATCACTTTTCTCACAGATGTTTTCTTCTAACTGTATGATCTTCTTACTTGCATTATAATCACCCACACTAGGAAAAAAAGGTCAAGATTGTATTGATAACGATGTCTTACAGGCATCTACATAAACAAAAAATATCCTAGTTAATTACTGCCCTCAAAACATTGGGTATCTGACACTTTCAATTTTGATAAGCAACTTCAGAAAAAACCTGGATTGTTGTAGACTGTCATGTCAAAAAACAGTTAGTAACATGGAAAGCTAAAGCGAACGGCCATAAAATCTAACATAGCTGTTTTCCTCCGTGCCTGATGGATCTGCTCAGGAATCTCCAGAGGCTGCAAAGGCTATGGGGTCTGAAAAATACAGGAAAGCTAAGAGTTCTTAATTTTTAGCCTAGAGCTAATAGTTTCTAAGTGAAGTTTGCTTTCTCCTGTTCCCTGAGCTTGTTCCATCAATTTGCACCCTCTGTGGCTGATGCCTGCTTTTTGGAAATCAGTGATGATCTCTACTTATGTACAGTCCTGGTTCCTGGAGGCAGAATATACTCTCAGGAGAATCTTACAAATGCATGTTGGTACCACAAATACATCTACAGAACAAAAATCTGTGAGCATCTTGGAAATGATATCTAAGAGAAATGAAGGTCAGAGCTGCTACATGACGAACTTGTATGTAAGACTATGCATCACTTTCTTGCTCCCCATTTTCCACTGAAGAATGCATGGCTCCAGAAGTAGATGAAGTTTTCACTTACTCAACAGAGATTTACTGAGTGCCTACTACGTGCCGGGGACTGTGTTAAATAAGCACTGGGGGCACAGCAGAGACAAGCAACACAAAGACTCAGGGAGTGTAGCATCTACTGCAGAGGACTTACATAAGAAATATAACAGAGCAGAAGGGAATACATGCGAGGGAAGGGCTCACTCTAGTCCAGGAGCCAGGAAAGTTCTCTGGGAAAAATGAGCAGCAGAGAAGTGGAGGATGAATAGAAGCTAGCTACATTTCGGTGTGGCAAATGTGGATTTTCCAAACGCAAAGCCAAGTAAGTCCAAGTAAGAATGAAAGCATCTTCTCCTAGAGAAAGCAGGGCCCCCCTCACCCCGTAATACAAGAGAATACCTGAGGTTTGCTGAGGGTCCCACACTCACTACAAGGGAATGGACCAGGATGTGGGAAAGGCCCCGTGATCTCGGGCATGATCTTCAACCAGTTCAGTCTCACGTTTTCATCTTCCACATTCAACCATCACTCTCTGTCCTAAACAAGTAAGCTTTATTCCCTGGAAAGAATTCCTCTGCAGACACAGAATCTCTCTATTTTCAGAGTGTAACCATGTACATCTGAGATCGAATCGGCAACTACCATTGCTATTGAAGACGACGCCTGGGGACCCTTCATGGAGGCTAATTTCCCCACTCTGCCATTCTACACAGAGGATTTGGGTACAGGAATCAAAGCAGGAATCCTTACAGCTCCAGAAGGTGAGGCCGCAAAGACAGACCAGCCTATGATGCTGTGCTGGGGGCCCAACACCTCTTAACAAGCAAGGGCTAACGTGAGCAGGAGAGAGGGAACGTAACCATAAGACCACAGTTCCAGGTTCACAGTTGAGAGAAAGCTAAGTAGGGCACTGGTTCAAATACAGCACTGTCCTAAAATATCAGAAGGATGGGGCTTCCCCTGATGGCATTTCTGTGAACAGAATTCAAATCATGCATCAAGTAGGGGTGAAAATGGCCACTTAGGGTTTTGCTGGTCACTGGATAAGGAGCCCCTCACACGATCGATTTGCTGTTCACCCAGTAACACCATTTCATCCTCACCTTTTTAAATGAGGAAAGAGAGTTTCAATACCTAGCCAGTGGGGAGCCTACACTCAGACTAGAAGGGGACTGGCTCCAAAACCTGTTCTCTTGGCCATTAAGGCTTGGTGTGTGCAATGGTTACTTCAAATCTCCAGAACAGGAAGACAGCCTAGACCATTTCCATTCAAGAGTGGTATGCAAATTAGCAGCAATGACATCACCTGAAACCTTGTCACATACACCCCTGGCCCTGCTCCAGACTATTGAACAGGTTTGTGAAACGCGGTACTAGAACTCACTGGGGGTGATGAGCTTTCAAGCCACAGCTGGAAATGCCAGGGAGCCATTCTGTGACTCTGAGGACACAGTACAGTGCACAGCAACAAGTGGTCAGAAGCCGCCAGTCTCCAGCCCATCCTGACAGTTGCAGGCCCAGGCTCCCGCTCCAAGCAGCAAATCAAGAATTGCCACCCCAGTGTGACAATCTCCTTTCAAATGCAGGGAGAGGAAGAGGAGTGAGAGGGAAGGGGAGGGATAACTAAGCCTTCTTTATCATTTATTCAGCATAAAACCAGGCTCACCAAATAACAAGGGATTGAAAAAACAAAGTGATAGAGCAATAAACACAGCTGGCAATTAACACTGACAATGGCTGAGGAAGCACCTTTTCCTTCTTTGGAGAATCTAACCCACACTTCACCCTGAGGAGTGGGGGGAGCTGGAAAGAAGGGGAAGGAGCCTGGTTTGGAAGCGGAATTTCCTTCTCAGATCAAGTCCAAAACAAGGAAAGAGGACCTCTAAGCTACTTGAGTGTTTTTCTGTTTGCTTTTCTTTTTCCTTTAAATTCAAGATTCCAACACAGGCACATGCTATAGATGAGATGCTTTTTTGCCCCCGCAAAACAAAACAACAAAAAGAAACCCATGCAATTTTTTTGTTGCTGTTGTTCTTAAATGCTGCTGGGAGAGTGATTCAGTTTTGAATGTTAACAGCTAAGGCTGCAAACTTAACTTTCTTCACTGCATAGGCGCATCTCATCTCCCTCCAAACGTTAAGAGATTAAGATCCACCTCCTCTAAACGTGGCTCATTAAAGGCAATCTTCCTGCTAAGTACTGAACCTGAGCTGCTTTGAAGCTCAATGCAAATAAAGGTCAAACTATTTGAGCGTCCTTCTTAAAGATTTAGGGAAAACAAACTTCCATAAGAGCAGGAGGTGGAAGAAATGATCACTGAGAACTTACCATTCAAAGAGATTCAAGAAAGAAGTGCTTCATTTATTTCCCAGCTCCACGTCTTATCACCACCCCCCCATCTCTTCACATTTGCATTGTTCATGTAAAATGAGTCAGGGAATGCAAAAGTTAAGGTACTCATAGCAACTGTTAACAATCCCACACTGTACACAAGCAGTATTGGCGATTACTAATTGGGTAGTTGCTAAAGGTGAACCCTTAATATACCTCATGTGTGAAGTGGGCGAACCAGCATTCTAACAGAATTTTAAGCTTAAGTGTTCCTCAGCTTGTGTGTTTACATCTGTAGCTTTAAAAAAAACGGGGCAGGTGAAGAAGAAAAACAAATTCCAGATAAAGCCAATGCTTAGCATAACAAATCTATAATTCCATCAAGAAGTGAACTAGGAAATGTTAGACAGCTGGGCCATTCAAGGGCCCAGATCCTACATGAACACATGGGAGACACGTGAGCAAAAGGTGCATCCCAAACAAGCAGGCTGCCTCCAGAGAAGCAGGTAAGACAGTTCAACACAGCAGCAAGACTTCTCTCTGGTGCTGTCCCAGAAGCCCTCGGTCCTCATCTCATTAGGGTCCTAATTGCTCTTCTTAGAACTGGATCAATGGCACTAGCATTAGCCTTTGGCTAGCTCACCTTTGAGCACAGGATACTTTAAAACTGAGGTCTGTCAACCAATTAGAGTATTTATCTGATGAACTGAGAGAAGACACTTGCTGTCTTTGAAGTTGTCATCTCCTACTTGCACAGATCACATTTATGTCAAGGTGAAAACTTTATCAACTCAATTTACTGGTCAGTGACTTGATTTCAAACACAAAATGTAAGAGTAAGGGGAAGGGCTCATAAGATTATGGCTTTTTAGGGCCTGAAAGAAAGCTGCCATTTAACAGACTCCTAGGCCACAAGCTAGGACCATATCCTGGAGTTAACAATAATGGGGTAGAACCCATAAAAGTACAGGCCAATGGAAGTTAGAGAAGTGGGGGCAGACACCTGTGTGAACCTTGTTACAAACAGTAAGCAGTAAAGTCTGGATGAGAAACCAGGTCTTCTAATTCTTTGGCCGATGAACTTTCTATTACCCACTTTCCTTTAAAGTCTTTCAAGCTCACCTTTCACCTACTTTATTCCCATATAATTAGGCTTCCTATCTCAACTCTACTAAGCCGAGTAATCTCCTGCTGTACTGAAAGGTAACGATCCCGTTGAAGTCCCCTACAGGATCATGGAAAGCAGTGGGGGCAAAATGCTTGACTAAGATGTATAAATGCTAATAATGCCAGCCTCATTATTGTGACACTTCTTGCTGTTATAAAATCAAGGCCATTCACCAATGAATGAAAAAAAAAAAAAGAGCCCAGTGATGTTGAAAGAGACACAAGCAATTAGAACAAGTACACATACCAATACAGTTTTCATTTCAGTGAAAATTCAGGAAGACCTAAGACAGGGAGTGGATGCAAAAGAGCAAATATGATAATAAGAATGTGTAAAGTTGAAAGCAAAGAGAAAAGAGACTTTTAAAAATCTGTGCCATGAAACATGAGACAAGCAGTCAGGGTCCCTGAATAGAGGTTGTCATGCTTTTTAGCTGGCATGTTGGGAAGCATCAGCCTTGAGATTCCTTTCCGTGGTGTCCCGCAGCTTGCAGCAGCTTACAACTCACAGAAATGCAGACTTCATCAAGAAGTCACGGATATCTGCAGCGCACCTTAAAAAACAGAACCCAAACATACTTGGAGGTAGGTATATGTGGATGAATCATTTTGCTTTAATCTGATCCATTATTTACTGAAATCTCAAAGGGAGTGAGATTATCAAGCTCCTATCGTTTCTAGGGGCAGCATGCAAAACTCAAGACAACAAGCATGCAGAGAAACGGGGCGTGCTCACTCCCAGTAGCTTCCAGACGGGGCTGGAACCACCTCACCAACTCTCTCGCCCCTCGAAGCAGTGGAGCCTGACAGGGCCCCAAAGTTGTTATAAGGGTATCTTTTGGACCACAAAGATCCGCTGGCCTGACGCTAGGCCTGACCTTTGAACACAACACCCGAAAGCTAATGGCATAGCCAGGATGTATGGCTGCCACAGCCCACCTTCCAAACTGGGGCAACATCATGTTTGTTGCCAGGGAGCAAGTAAGGTGATGACACAAACCTTTTTTTTTTTAAGTCTATCCTGTATGGAATGGAAGAAATTATTTTACATTATTTTACAGATATGAGAAGCAACCTAGCAAGAACCTTCTCATTCTAAAAAACACTGATAGCAAATGGGGCAACAGGTTAATTAGATAAAGGTAAATGGAAGATCTTTGTGCTACTGTCTAATTTTTCTATAAATCTGAAACTATACCAAAATTAAGTTATAGGAATTATTTTTTTAAAAATCCCAACAACTCCTGAGGCTTAAACGTTGGATATCCTGGGGCACTTAATCACTGTAATCATGACATTGTGAAAGGTGCAGCAGATCGGTCCAGGGAAACTTAGCGGGCATGTCAACCAAGGAAAGCCCTTTGTTCGTCTATAAGGTTAACAGTTCAACCCCAGTTTCATGTATTAGCTCTCAGAACTCTGCTGCTCAAGGTAGTCAGTTCAACCTTTTCATCTTCAAATTCGAAAGGTGGGCGCCTCGATGGTCAGCACATATTCTGTCCCTCTAACCTGTTCTAAGCTATGCTTAAGTATCACCAGGACTAGACTTTATTAGTAAAGCAGCTGAATAATTTATAAGGGTTGCACAGGACTCATCAGAAGTGCCAGAGCAGTAATAACTGGCTTAGGACTTTGCTTACTCAGGGCTAAAGTTTAATTTGTCCGTAAATGCCCCAGCTCATAAACCCATCCCACAGGTCTGACCTGCCTGCCCCTCCACAATCCCATGGCCCAGCCATGCTCTCATCTTAGTTGTGTTCCCATCGGTGTCATCTGGAGGGCCAAAAAACAAATTCAACTTCCGAAATAACTAAAATCTCATGCCTTCATTACTACATTTCCTAAAGAGGGCCACAACTGACGTCCCCTTAACCTTCTTTGAGTCATCCCCGAGGGATTGATTCCTGGCCAACAAGAGAAAATAGGCAGATGCAACAAAAGGAGGGAAGACTGGAGAAAGAGAAGAGGCTAAGAATGGGGGAAGAGCAAGTTCAACGTCAACTTGGGCACTGCACTCTAAATGACAGCACATATAGTAGGATCAAGAACGTGTGCACTGTTTATTTAGCAAGTTAATTACCTTCTAAGCCTCTGTTTTTTCATTTGTGAAATCGGACTGTAATGATATTCACCTAAAAGGGCTGTGGTAAGAATTACATGAGTTAAACCACAGCATAAATATCTATTAAGTTAAACCTATTATTATTTGAGATTCAGACCTACAATGAACCCTAGAGAAACCAAATCCACTCCCTCAACCCAGTGAAAACACCTAAGGCCCAGAGAAGCTATGTGACTTATTCAAAGCTAAGTGACTTTGGGGACAGTTCTAAGTCTTAATCCAGTTCTCTGGACAGATACCCAGTTTGGTGTTGTTTGCTATTTTAGGGCTGCTGTGGCTCTAGCACTTATTTTCTATGGGAACAGAGTTATTTTGTTTTCCGAATTTTAAAATAAGCTAATTGAGTGTTAGCCCAGAAACTTCAGTGTTCATTCATTCATTCACCCAAGAACTGTCCACTGAGCGTTAACTCTGGGTCAGGTGGTGTGTTAGGGGCTGTTACAGGGTTTCAGCAGCTAGAAGACAGACAAGGTCCCTGCCAGCAAGTATCCTGCATTCTGGTGATGCAATGAGTCACAAAAGGGCAAATGAATACACCAGGTAATTCCAGATAATGGCAAGTACTACAAAGAGAAGAAAAAGTTGACACAAGCGAGTGAGTAGAAGTCGGGAAGGTGGAAGTGTCTTACAGAGGCCTCTAGTGTGGGTTTTTCTGCAGTTTAATCTCCAGGAAGATGACATTCTAACGTTGGTTTCGGCATATGCATACATGAATATGCGTAAGTACATGTGATAAGAAGAAATTCGATGAAGTGGCATCACCCTCTGAAATTTCACTCTGGGGCAACTGTATCAGAAATAAACACGCTAGCCATTATGACTTTATCATAATAAACTTTTTCTGGTCTTCAGTCTTACCTCCCTGGCTCTGCTAGTGCAGATAGGTCAGTGAAGACAAAGGGACACCAGAGTAATCAAAACAAAGTTCACATCACTCTCTCTTAGGTGAAGTTCATTTCTCTACTCTCTGGAGGTTAGATGCTTAGCCCCTGGCAACTGTGCTATGGTGCCACGAAATTCCTGCCCCCAGAACAAGCTGAGGGGATCAAAGAGCTATTATTAATGTCTCAGTTGAGGCCAACTGAGGGAGGGGATGGTGGCAGAGGCGGGCCACTCAGCCCTGCATTCAGCCGCCTTCCTCCACAAAGGGGCCATTGAGCAGGCGCCACAATGGATGGCTGAGAAGAAAGTCCGAAGGAAAGCATACAGAGCCCCTCACACAGACTCGGTCATTCATCACCAGGCAAGTACCAATATCTGGGAACAGCAATCTCAATTTCTGCAAAACCTCCAACCTGCAACAGCTGCTAGTGACTCTGGTGGGCGGCTTTGCTGCTTACGCGAGTTTCCAATACCAAGCCCTGGACAGGATCCAAGTCGACATTCCTTAGGTTAGAGACACTCTGGCTGCAGCGAGCAGCAACAATGGACTTCACAGCTTATAAAGCAGCTTACAAAGGGCTCCCGTGTATTTCAAAAAGCACTTCAGATAGCTGGTGAGAGAAGCTATCTTGCACAAATGCACTCAAGCAGTTTATTCCTAACCCACTTAATTCAAGGTTTCTGTCAGAAGCCGATGACATAGTGGAGGCAGGTGCCAAGGAGTGCGAGAGGGCTGGATGGCGGGGCAGCTGGGGGAATGCAGGCAGCCCCAGCCCTCCTCTCTGGAGCCCCAGCTTGGCGGGACGGGGAGTGACTGGCAGCAATCAGCCCTTCACCTGGATAACACAAGCAATGAAGGCACGAAAGACAGTCTATGGGATTTCTCAGCTCTTTAGTGAGCCGTCTGTCTCAACCACTTCCACCAGCATCGTTAGGCGGCATTTACAGATGCTACTGAATGACCACTCTGAATGCCCTCTAGATGCCTGCCACCATACAACCAAACGTACCTTCATTGGACGGCGCAGGTGACTCCAGTCTCAGCACCCAGGCTCCACGGATCCAGGCACTTCCCCATGTGATCTGTGTACACCTTGGTAGGCACAGCTTAGTTCATGGAGAACAGTTTCGCCAGGTAAAAGGCACAGAGACTAAAAGAAGTTAAAGACTAACAGAAAACACTGAGGCTCAAAGGCCCATGGATCTGGAGCTGGGAGCTCACAGAAGCCACTCGGGTGCGCAGCAAATAAGAAGTGTGCCAAACAGGGACAATCTCCACGGAAGAAAAGGGATACAGGGTAGGTAAGAATTCTTTGTTAATTTCGTCTTATTCATGACCTTTGCGAAAGAACTTCATGAGTGCTTTTGTTTTTGGAAAAGGAACTAATGTAAAGCTGTGAAGGAGAATCATCCCTGAACTCTTATAGGTTTTGTGGAAGAACCCCTCACAGGACAATGGGCCCCTCACAAGACAGCAGAGCCCATGTGGAGATCTGACGCCAACATTTGTAGTGCTTCATGTGGGTTTCTTGGAGAACACTGAATCAAGCAGATTTCCAGGTAAGAAATTATTACAAGATGAATGAACAGAATCAAAGAAAAATATATAGAGCTGTATCAGATGTGAAGTACAATTTGACACTGGAAAAAAGTTACTAACCTCCCAGCAGTCATTGCAATAGGTAAGACCTAACTGCTAAGGGAATAAAGAGTAAATACGACGTGGCAGTGTTTACTATGAGGCCATTCTCATGGCATGAAATGGGTCAACATGAAGAGTAGGTTTAAAATGCTATTAACCCTGTAATTTCTTTTATTATTGTCTGAAATGCCATGTGGGGCAATGACACGCCTTAATGGGATCAGGTTCTAAACTAACATATCTGTACTCAGATCCATAAGCCTCAAATGCAACTCCTCATGTTTTGGTTATTCCAGCAGCTAATTTGCAGAACGAGGACTAAATGAGAGAAGGTCTTTAGTGAGAAGGTGTGGGGCAGGGGGAGAGAGGGGATAAAATAAAAACTGTTTGTGTCAGTTGGAGAATTTCTGCTTGCTTGTCCAGAATGCACGATTTCCAGTGTGACTTCCCTGGATTTTTCATGATATTTCAAAAGTCAGACTTCACCAAATGGAAGGGTCCCTGCGACAGAACTCAAGAGACCCAGAATTTCAGATCACAGAGAAACAGCACAATTGCATGAACGCAGACCTATCTGCCAGAGCTCTGCCCCTAATCTGCTGTCAGAAACCATCCAAAGCACTGGCTGAGGCTAATTTGCGCACGCCTATGCCGAGTAAGGCTCCACTCCCAGGTCCATGATCCACGGCTGGGCATTTTTCGTTTGGTTCTTGTCATCGAGATGCTGAATTCACCACTGGGAAAGAGCAACAGTTCCCCCAAGAGGACTGACTGAACTTTCACTTAAGCAGCTCACCTCCCATCCGGTCTCATGCACGCCCATACTAGAGGATGTGCTGTCCTGCAGTGCCATCTAAATGCTTCTTGTCAAAAATAAGCCCCTTAAGGTGTGCAGTTTCCCTTTCTTCCCCATGTAGGCGCCATGCAGTGACAGCTTTAATAGATACCCACTGATGAATCAACTCTAAAAAAGAGGGATGGAAGCATGAATCCAAGCAAGAACAAGTACCCTTTACCATGTCTTCTGACAAACCGGACTGTGGAGGAGAAAATTCCCTCCTTTCTAATCAAGGCACACTGCCTCCCAGGAGCACAATGCGAAAGGGAAAGATGGCCACTCTACGCAATATGCCTATTTTGATACAAAGGTTTGGGTTGTCATTAGCACTTCCCAATCAGAGCACTCACAAATAGGTCTAAACTTGGAACAGAATAAAAAAAAAAAAATCCCCATCAAACAATGAGATTCAAGAGTGGAAAAGAAACAGCAGTTTGCTGAAAGAGAGACGAAAATATATCAGGGCCCTAGAGGAGTTATTTCTGAATTCCCTGCACATACGACATCATTCATGAAGAAGGCAATGGTACAAATATAGCATAAATGTCGTCTGCTCTAGCTTGTAATTTAAAATGCAAATGCTAATGAGCGAACTGGTATATCAGTGGAGTTAATAACCGCATGCCTAGCACAGGGGCTGCATCCAAAACACACACAGAGAAGAGACAGACACCATGTTCCAATTTAAAAATAAAAACACCCAAATTAACCCTAGAAAAATCACTAGCAGATGTACAAGCTCAGGAAAAGGAGGCACACCAGGGCAGGGAAATGGGAACTTCTCCACCCGTTGTAGACTAAGTAGCCAATTTAAATAACTTCCTACATACAGTGAAGGTAAGCATGGGAGTTACTAGGGTTTATTCAGGACTACTATTGTAAAGCACAAGTATAATAAGGAAAAACTACAGAGAATCCACAAAGCTTAGACAAATTTTCTCCAAAGCCCACTTGGAAGCCTAGAAGCCAACCTTGAAGGGAGCCTTATGTCCAAAAATCAAAAAGCCACTGATGAGAGATGCAGACCTCGTTTATTTTATCATAGGTAAAGGGTGGTTAACAAACAAACAAACAACAAAAGCAGCAATAGAAAAAACCCCAAACTTACCAAGTCTGGATTAATGTGGTAATTTAAAAAAATGGGGAAAAGCTCTGACGAAAAAACATGACAGAGAATGCAGTTGTGTCTCAGACGCCTTCCAGATATGAAAGGAACTTCTGTGAATTGTTTTTCCTCCCACAAGTTCTGTGCTTGGCAGGCCTACATCAGAATCTGGGACCAATCCCACAGCACTGAGTCTAAGTGCAGATCCTTGGGCTTCCTCAGAGCCCCTCAGGCAGGAGGCATCAGGACATGCAACATGTGGCCACTGGTTCTCTCCGGTTCCTTGAGTAGAAACCTGTGGTGCCCACTCAGGGGCAGCAGGAAGGTGTGCCAGGGCCAGCTGACCATACTGGGCACCCAGTGTGTTCTAATTCTCATGTTAGTGCCATTCGCTGAAATTTAATACAAAGGACCAGGCTTAGACTGGCATAGACAGCCCACCAGGTTGGGGAAGCCTCAGGAAAACACTTTCTGAAAGGAATCCCAGGGGAGCAATGGTCTAGGGTTTGGGGGCAAAGATAGTTTTTCATGATGAGGAACTCTTTTTTTAAACCCAGTCATATCTCGGTTTGAAAGGGGGATGTGAGAGGTGGTTCCCATAGCAACCAGGATTAAGTCTTATAGGCAGTGTGCACTGTTCACCCTGGGGCTGCCCATTACCAGATTTCAAAGCATTTCCCTTTAATTTCAAATTACCACACAATTTACACTCCCTCTCCTGCATCCAGGTCCTGACCTTTTTCCACTATTAGACTGGCCAAATGAACACCCCACAGGCCAGGGGTAGTGGTAAGTAGCCCGATCCTGGATCTGCTGCTTGCCACCACTACTACTAAATGGCTGCTGACAGATGCCAACAGGCTGACAAGATGACAACGAGAGATCCACACTGAAATGGATTTTTCCGGAAAAGCCACATGATGGAATTAGAAGTGAGGTATCTGGCCACAACCAGAGACAGGCACTGGTACTGGAAACACACCAGCAGAGAACAGTGATCGGATTTCTGCAAGCTTCCCATTCCCTACCTGCCATGCGCATGACCTGGAAGCCCAAATAACCTTAAACAGACTCAGAAAGAACTGTCAAGTGGGAGGGGAGGAGAAGGAATAGACTAGGGCTTCCGGGGAGAAAAGCTCTGGGGTCTGACTCCACTGGCTCTTACTGGCTCTGCCTGATTCCCACCACAAGTATTTTTTCCCTCATCTCAACAAACAAAACAAAGCAAAACAAAACAAAAACAGAAAAACCCCCAAACCAAACCAAAACCAAACCCTCAAAAGCATCAAGAGTAAAAAGCAAGGAGAAGGCAGGAGTCTAAGGATTTGGGAGGAAAGGATTCTTTTCATTCTGACCCATCCATCCGGATGGAATGAATGAGCCTGTCCAGTAACAGCTGAGGAGAAACCAACATCTTTCTTTTCTTGGCACAGAAAACCCAACCAGGATGGTAAGGGCTGAGCACCACAGTCAGGAGGCTGGGCCCCACCCAGCAGTCTGAAGGGCTCTGAAGGCGGCGCGGCTGCCACCATGCTTCCCTTCAGCGGCAGGTCCCACTCGGGCCTCGGCATCTCCCTCACCTCCAGGTCCCCGCATCACACCGAGACGAGCAGGCCCATCTGATGGAAGTAATTAATCGGGAGGCAGGAGAGCAAGAATTTGTCTTTAAGAGTTTTAGCTCCAAGGTCTGTGACTGCCATTAAACCATGCTGAACAAATCTTATTTTTATTGACGTCTTTACTTATTACTCTGACTCAAAAAGACAAAACAAAACAAAACAAAACAAAATAAACGGCTCCTGAGCAGATCAAATCCCTGGCTCTGGACCCTGAAACTCTCCAGTACGTCCTGGGAGTCTCCTTTGATTCCTACTCACTATTCCTCAGGTCATGGCATTTTGAGGTCTCTTACCATCCTGTCACTCTCCTCTAATCCTTGTGTGGTTTGCAGATTCCCTTCCCAAAAGGGTGGTCCCCAGAGAGAATATCATACTCCAGGCCTGCCCTGTCCTGGGCTGGACCAGCACTCAACCCCACCCCTCTCCAGATGCTATACCGCTGGCTCAGAAACAAGAATGGCCTTAGCCTTTTGGACAGTTATCACAATATATACTGTTACTGTTTTATAAAAATCGGAGTTGTTTTCATTTACATGGTTTTAAAGGCATGTTTCTCTTACCCTTACCTTCTTAAAAATGTATTTTGTTTCTTCCTGTCTATACATTCTTTACCTCAAAAGACACAACTACTTTGCTTGAAGCCTGGACTTTAGGTATTTCTACATTCCTAGCAGATTGCCCAGTGGAAATACATTATTAAACAGCCATGCCACTGAATGACCCACAAACATGACGAGGCTCATTCTGGGGATGATTCACGATCGAGAGATGGGAGATAATCGGGCCAGGCCTACACTTCATCCAACATGACGTGACCAGGGGTGGCAGTACAGTCCACGTGCAGAGACAGCAGCAGAAGGCAGGGCACTGCATGCTCAGCAGCAGAAGAGCAGAGATTTCCACGCCCAAACAAAGGCAGAGTGAGAGGAATGTGATTGATGAGTGCATCCATTTCTTTGAGGCCACTCTTCCTGAGAACTAATGATACCGGCTAAGTTTCTCTGCCTAGTAGAATCACACCTAGCCTGCCAGAAGAAAGTGTTCCCAATCTTGGATGCTCAAATGCCACCTCCCTTGTGAAGTCTTTGCCATTCCCCGATTAATTGTTCTTTCTTCTACACTCCCATGGTATGTTGCTTATACTTTTCATAACTCATAACTTTTCATAACTTCAAGTTTTTCCTACAGCTGTCTACACTACTCGGCTAAGAGCTACTCAGGAAAGCAGCAACTATCATATTAATTTATGCATCACCCACAATCCACCTATCAAAGACTACTTTTTCTTATGGTGGACTTGCAAAATCGTGGCCTCATTAAAAAAGGCTCCCCCAACCTGTTTATTGTGCTAATGCTTTCCTAACAAGTGATCTGCCAGGACCTCCTGACATGAAGGTAATTCATAAAATTCATACAATGGTATCTTTAAAAGTGAAGACTACAGCTGCTCCAGGAAAGTGTCATGTCAAGCTGCCCATTTCTGGTAATGGGACCTGACTGAAAGCAAGTAGGTGGCAGAGACGGAATCAAACTGGCAAGTCCCAAGAGAAAGAATACCCCACTTTACAAATACCCATTAAGTTGCAATTCAATTAAAGCATCTGAAAGGAATTCATAAGTATCAGCAGACCCTGTAATTGCTTAATTAAGGATAGAAGCCCAGCAAACACAACCACATAACTGCCTGATTCATTAGCACCTCGTGATAGCAGAATGGGATTTCTCACTTAAACATACATTGGCTTTAATTGTTTAATTTGGTTAGGCCCTGGTAATCAATGGGGATCCACCATTCCTGGGGCCAGGAGATGGGGAGGATATTCCTGTTCACCTTCCCTCTCCTCTCTCATTAGAAGTTTTTGGGCTATTGAAATAGGCAGTTGATATTTTTATTAGGACTTGCTGGAGAAGAGGTGTTAAAATCAAAGAAGGACATGAGATACTTTCCCAAAGGCATTTGGGTGGAAGGACACACAGCCGAACCTTTAGTTTACCCATCATGCACACGACCACCATCAAAATTTACCAAACCCTAGATACCTAGGACCTTTTCCTCTCTGTATCCCTTGTCATAATGCAGCTCCAGTAGGGGAGTTGTAATCAAAGAGAGAAAGAGAGGAAAAAATTGAAAAAAAATGCCAAAGGGCAGGCAAAGAGAAGTCTCATTTTCTAGTCTTGTTTCATATGACTAGGTAACTGGTTAATTAGAAGTCACCTGCTGTGATCTACATGGGAAACCCCTGCCAGGTGGCTGCTGCCTTCTAGGTGATTTGTACCACGGGATCCAACCAAGATGACTGACATCCACCCCCTGCACACTCTGAACCAGCCTCAGTTCCTCATTCTCACACATACTGCTATCCTAGCTTGAGGAACATGGAAATGCAAATGGGGTGGGCTCAGTGACTCAGCAGAAGACATCAAAAAATTGATATGAGACTACTTAGATTACTTTGCACTGAAACCTCAAATTATTATTCTCTTCCAATTCAGGCAGCTGGTTCCCAGGCAAACTCGATCCCTGCCTCTGCACAGTCAACGGAACTACCTCTTGGACTATTAGCATGCCCCAGACACCCTAGAGCCAAGATAATAATTCACAATAAGGAAATGTACTGTGAAGGTCATACCTAGCACCGGGACACACACTCCATGCCCAGTGGTGCTGTTAAATAAAAATGTGAACCAAAGGCCAAGTGATATGCAAATACATGCACCTCAGTATTCCTTTAGACAAGAAATGAAAATGTGAAACACGTGGTAAGTGAAAATAAGTGAAAAATAAAGACAGGGGGTAAACTGTTTTTGTTCCAACGGGAGGAAAGGCATGGGAGCATACTAAATGCTAGATGAGGAAAAAGGATGCTTTCAAACAAATGTGGGCAGCCCGGGGATCCTGGCTTCCCTATGAGCTCAGGACACGCCCCGGCTGGCCTCTCTGGCTGAAAGAAGTCTGCACAGGAGGCCACAGTGGCAGGCAGAGGGACCGTCAACCGTCTCTGTTCTGATGCTGTAAGGTCACCTGCTCACCGACCAAACCTAAGCCAGGTGCTCAGAGGACTAAAGGGCAAGAGCTTTCAGGAGGCACTGACCTGTCAGCTACAGCTGACTTTGCCCAGCCCCACCTGCTATCCCATCTGACCAGGCAATCATTCCACATACAGGGGTGCAGGAACCGTGACAGAGAGGCCAGCTGGCTCGGGCCAAATGCCACTCCCTATCAAGCTGTGGGGCCGTCTGCCCAAAAAAGGCCACATAAAAATGGAAAGTGTCCACCCCACCTTGAAGTCCAGAGGGCTCTCTGAAAGGCTGGGATTAATGAGAGCAGCGCATACGGGATTGCTGAACAATTATCTTGACTTTCCCCTTGAGAATCACAGCCCAAACTCCCTCCTGGCTGCAGAGAGCCATCATTTCCAGCAGAATGCCATTTGTCCACGACGTAGAGGACACGCCACAGACACCTGCAAAGCTGTGCCATGAGGGTCACTGTCCAGGTGAAACACCCCACAATGTGAATGCCGTGTCTCTGTCTACACTCGCTTTCAGTGTTCATTGTAGCTGATCTCAGAAGACCAAGGGACCCTCCTCTAAGGATACTACCTCCATCCTGTTCTCTAGCCATTTTGTTCCTACTGTCTCCTTTAGCTCATCGCTCTGCCAATCAAATCCTTACAGCCTTTCTTTGTTTCTTCTCCTCAGGATTCAGACCAGTGCTTCTCATGTTCCCTATGATACTTTCACACTCCATCTTTTTTATATCCTTATTTGCCAAGAAGATTTTGTTGTGTTGTACATGCTGTAATTGGTATTATGAAAACAACAGGTATACTGAAGAGCTTTACCAACTCAATGCCATATTCTGCTGCAACCTTAAGAATTAGTTACAAAAGTACTCAAGTTGCTGACATCCTTAGAATGTTACTGTGACCCCTTAGCTTTCACTTTCATGCATTCCTTTTGCATTCTGTTAGAATTTTGTGACAAGCGCTCTATTTTTGATTCTGCTCCTCATTTCCCACATTTACACCCTAATCGCCTGTAATCTGCCTTTAGCTGAATCAACTCTGATGAAACTGCACTGACAAAGGTCATCTGTGACTTACTAATTTGATAAACAGTATAAAATCATTTCTTAAGTTTTTACTGACTTGATATTTTAGGTAAAATCTGACATTGCCAACTCCTTGGACTTCTTTCTTCTCTTGGCTTCCTGAACATTACTCGTAGGATTCTCCGCCTAATTCTCCAACCACCAATTATCTGTTCCTAAAACGTATACTTACTTTGGCGTTGCCCTTGCTGGTGGATATCCTAGTCTGCCCAAACAGTCAAGCCTTGGGCGAGTTACTTACCCTCCAACACTCGATGTCACTCTCTTTTCTGACCAAAAAATCCAATCATTCCCTGAATCATCAAGTCTTCCTCCTAAATACTTTTCCAACCTCTCCTCTTCTTCACTGCCAGATTTTAGGCATCTCATCCTCTTGCTTCTGTACCTACTTTCTCTGCTTCCAGCCTCACTTATTCCAATGCATTCACCAAAATAAACTTTAACACAAGTGTGAGCATGTCGCTCTCTTGCTCAATACCCTGAGTGACTCTGAGGGTCCATGGTACATCCTGTGTGCATTTCCAGCTTATTCCCACACCAACCCCTCACTCCTTATACTCCACCAGTACCAAACGGGGCACAGTTACCTGGACACACCAGGACAGATCATACCTTTACACCTTTGTACATGCTGTTAACCTCCACTTAGAATGTTCTTCTCTATCTCCTTTTCCCCTCCTGTCCCAACACTGCCAACTCCTACTTTTCCTTCAAAAGCAGCTCAGGGAACAGCTCCTCAAGGAGACAGCCCTGACTTTCCTTTAAGTAACTGATCACTCCCTCCTCTGTGTTGCTTCTGTGCCCTATAAAGAAGTCTCTCACCTAGAGCCCAATACTGCAGTCTGCTTACATGTCTGTCTTCCCTCCAGAGCTTCCAGAGACCTAGGATGATGTCTTACCAGGAAGCAAAATTCCTCCTTCTAAACTCAAAGGGAAAAGCCAGTAGCCTTCCTATCAGTGAGCTTTCTGCTCATTTAGGAGGAGGCTAGAAGAGCAACTTTGCTTGATTTATTTCCACTGAGAGGTCAAAGTCTCCATGGTAGAGCCACAGCTACGTGCAAACACACTGTACAATATACCACTACACATAAGAGTTAAAAAGAGCTCTAGCGGGGCACCTGGGTGGCTCAGTGGGTTAAAGCCTCTGCCTTCGGCTCAGGTCACGATCCCAGGGTCCTGGGATCGAGCCCCCAGTCAGGCTCTCTGCTCAGTGGGGAGCCTGCTTCCCCCCCCTCCCCCGCCTATTTGTGATCTCTGTCAAATAAATAAAATCTATAAAAAAATATTAAAAAAAAAAAAGAAGAGCTCTAGCTATGAATTCACCAAGTCATCGTGAGGAAGAGGAAGGAAACAGATTTATGGATAATCTACTTCATGGCAGCCTTGTTCTGAACCCATTATACATCTCATTAAACCCGCACAAAAATCCTAAGAGGCAAGAAACACTTTCCAGTTAACTGACGTCTAAGCTAAGGCTTCAAGAGTAAAAAACCTCCTTAAAGTCACCTGCTTGTGCAGAGTAGAGCTGTGATTCAAACTGAGGTCTGTGTGCTCTTACAACTTCTCCCTGTCCTGTATCTTTGTCAGGTTTCTAAAGAAATTAGAAGATGCAGAATATAACCACACATAGTATGGCAGGAGAAAAAATGTAAAACCTTATATTTTGCTTTGGTAATTTATCTTTCAGAATAGAAGTTAACTCGGGCGCTATCTTTCGAATCACTAAGCTTAGAATAATGCCAAGTACACACAGGAACTGGGTGACCAGGCTGTGTTGTGTCTGAACCTCAGTGGGTTGGAAACTGCCCCAGTGAACACTTAAGCAACACATATTCTACTCTACAGATAGAGTAGGACAAGGCCTTTCTGGCAGTTGGATGAAGTCCAAAACAGTCAAGCAAGACAAATGCTCCATGGGAAACAAAGTAAAACCAGAAGGGTTCTGCAGAACTCCAGCCAGGATGGGTCTAGCTCTGAGCTGGTTCCGTTCAAGTAGTTTTGAATTTGGAAGCCAGACCTTCAATGTTTTCTTTCCCCTATAGACCGGTGGCCAAGTTTTCCAGAAAGAATCATACTATTTCTCTTGTTCACCTCTGGGATAAAGCTCCACACTGCCCAGAGGATACTTTTGTTTTGTAGATATAGAACAAAGGACAGGTTGTTACTTCAAACTCTGTAACCACAGGAATTCAATGGTATGAAACTTCTCTGCTCTGGAAATCTTCAGTAAAGGGCACAGATGGCATTTGTCACACACTGCCACAATGCCCCTCAGTTTACTACGACGCACCGATGTACAGCCCTCCAGTACGGCATGGATTTGTTTGGCCCTTCCTTTCCGCAGCTGCCCCTGAGCTTCACTTCATACCTCAGCCAGTCCCCTCGGAAAGCCTGCAGAGCTGTGCAGTGTTCGTTAACTTCTTCAGAGTGTGAGACAGCCTCAGCCAGTGGTGGCCCAGCCGCAGCGGAGAAGATCACAGCCATGTGTTCAGTGAGTGATTTATCTTACGTAACAGCCCATTTAGTTAGGGCCTGAGGGAGACCCTCATCCAGAGAAGAAACTATCAGGGCCTTCTAGGAAAAGGAGGCTGAGGCAATCTGGCAGGGGACAGCAAGCATGCTCCCGTTTCTCTTCCCCCATGGCAAAATCTATTCAAGAATCTATTCAAGAATCCCAACAGAAGGAGTGCTGAGGGAGGAGGGTCAGCAGAAAAGGCAATGTGCACGGTAAGAACACAGCAGAGTATCATGTCCTTTGTTGAGTGAGTGAATGTTTGTGTGTACAGGGGTGGGGTATGGGGTGTTGAAGTAAAATGACACTTTCTCTCAAAGACTACAGTCTCTGTGAAGTACTGACTGGAAATAAGTAACTTTATTCTCAGCCGTCGGGGAAGAAATAAAGCAGCCTACTCCTTGAATGCATAAATGTAAATTGCTCAAAGAACACAGTTCATACAGTCTTCCTGGCTTGTGATATATCAAGCTACTAGAAAAGATAGGATAAGAGAGATGCGCATTCAGTCAGCAAAGAAAGGGTGGCTTGCCCCAGCACGTCAAGCTTAGTGCAACAGAGAAACACTACAGATGCAGAAGCCTGGGAAGGTAATGTCATAGTTTGACGTTTTACAAAGGATCTGGATCCTATGACAGCTGCAAAGAATAAAAGAGAGACAAACCGCACTGCCCAGGGAGACATAAGGGAAGAGTGTCTCAGCTCCTCGGTGGATTACCCAGGACTAGCATGGCAGCGGTGGTCTACCCCAGATGGGAAATACCGACTGTGAGAATTCCATCATTAGTATTTTTCTTTGTCTGGAATTCCCTTCGCTCGGGCTGTGAAAAGATACATGTTGTCTTTCAAGCTGCTCTACTCTAATGCCCTGTGGTTGGTAGAAATGAGGAGCAAAAGAGGGCCCAGGGCTGGGTCTGCAGTGACAGAGAGATCAAATCTAGCAATTTTGTGCTCACATCTCAATTAGACACTAAACCACCTAGACTGGTTTGAGGTCTCATTGGAGGGCATGTGACCTCCAGTCATGACCTCTGAGCTCCGGGAGGAATTATTGGAACATGTAACACGTAAGACTTACCTGCAAGCAAGAAGGTGATAAGGCAAGTTTCCTTTGGCAAATACAGCTTGAGACGAGAACCACTGAAGACATATTCCACTACAGCTTCAGAACGACCTGCCCGTTGAAGGAAGGGCAGAAACTGCTTTGCTTTTTGGGTATCCTGGTGGATGAAAGAAAAGAATTGTTAGAAAAAAAGTAGTAAAATCTAAGGATATGATTCTCTCTCTGTACTAGGGCAAAAAGTCTGGCAAACCATAGAAAGCTTGGCACATAACTGCAGAAAAACAGATAATCCTGAAACTATGACATAGGGAAGATAGTCATGTGACTTCCACAGAAGATACAGAGTTAATCTGAAATTTCCAGAACATTCTGTGTGCTTCCCACTGTTCTTTTACTATGCACACCATGAATATACAAGTTAGGAAGGTGCTTTGAAATGAAAATTTCATTCCTCCTGGGTTGCAAAAAAGGGCTTCTCTTCCTTCAACAAAATCGAGGGGGAGAAGACTATACCAGCCTTTCATGGAGGTTAATTTAACCTTTAATTTTCATTTAAAAAAAAAAAATTGCCTCCCAGGCTGTGTTACGTAAAGCCCCTTAAGCAGTTCACCTTTAACCTTCAATGGCTTTTGTAGATTCAGAGCTCACTGTTTGTGAACATCAAGAGTGCAGTCTTCTTTGGGTGCCTACATAGCGAGCCTTGGTCTACGTGCTCTTCAAGGGTGAGCTGGAACCTGAGCAGACTGTTCCTGTTCCCAGCCTGGGAAATCTCTAACAGTAAGACATACTCGGTGGGGACCTATTCCACATCATGTCAGCATGAACAATTATAGAAACAAGAAAAACACATGAAACCAAGTAGCACTTTAAAACTTTTTTCCCACATAAAACACAAAGTGTGCCCTCTACCCTCAAGGGTAACCAGACCATGGACATTTTGAACCTCCGAGCTCTCAGCTAGGGAGCTTCAAATCCTTTCAGGAAAGCCTTCAACCTAATGAAACAGATGACAGAGTAAGCAAGCATCAAAACATCACAGTGCATGTGCTGGGCGAGTAGTCAGGGCACATCCAAATTTCCTAGGTTTTCAGCTCAGCCAGCAGAACTGTAAACTCCCTCTGAGGACAGCGAGCTCTGCATACTTCCCTGACTCCTGCGACACAAGCAGTCCGCGCTCTGCCAAGCGCTTCCTTTCTGACTCTGCTCCTAGCAACCAGAGCTACTGTATCTAAATTAATGCACATTAGATAATGAAAATTTAACAAGCCATCAAGTATTTGAGAGCTTTCACAGCAGCCAGAGGGGCTCCTCTCATTCAGAAGCAGTGAGGTAGGCTGGGATGAAAACAGTATTTATAGTAATGAGATTCATCCTTCCCTTCAAACAGATTCTCAGAGAAAAGGAGAGACAGTCATCCAGTCTCAGCGTCTCTAATGGCACACTGGTAAAAAGGTAAGGTAACAATGAGCTTTAGCGAGTTGGGAACTCCCCCGGTGAACACTTAAGCAACACATATTCTACTCTACATATACAGTGGGACAAGGCCTTCCTGGCAGTTGGCTGAAGTCCAGAACAGTCAAGCAAGACAAATGCTCCATGGGAAAGAAAGCACTACCTGATTAAAATCCTTTTGCCACACTAGTCTAAATCTGGGACATTATTCATGAGCTGAACCAGTAAGTCAACAACAATTATCAAATTGATTATCGGAAATCATGAGGCAACTTAATGTCTCTGAAGAGAGGGCCTTTCCCCTCAAAACTGCAGTGATCTATATTTTTCTGAAACAGACTTTTGTTCACTGTCATGTGGATGCAATTATCTGGAGAAAAAAAAAGGTGCTTACAGGAGTAACAGCACACATATACATAGGTATTAATATAAAAAGAAGGTTATAGCAGATTCTCACCCTATTTTGCTAAATGATTACTTAATTTACCAAAAGAGAGAATTTCTCAGACTGGGAACCAAGGAGAAATGGAGGCACCTTACTATCAGCCATGTAAAAAAAAAAAAAAAAGTTCCTGACTCTTCCTGAGTCTCAATCTACAATTTAATAGTCCTAATCCAGAAACAACAACATATGGGAAGATAGCAAAGAGAATATGACATGCCACTGACTATGACAAAGATTAGAAGTGAAAGCCAACCATGACAACTGAAGGCATGACGACAAATTTCAAAAGCCTACCACAACTGTACATGTTTACCTCCAGAGGCCAAATTGCAAGATAAGACATGGAGCTCCCTCATCGTTCCAAATGCTTGAAGATGATATGCCTACGAACCACCCGCTAAGGTCAAAGATACAAAATTTTACCCAAGTTCATAGATTTTTAAGAATAAAAAAATTCTTATCAAGTCAATTAAATTGAATGTAAGCACCAGAACATGTCAGCTCTTTCAAACTCTATCACAGGCAGACAAGGGTGTCCGTCTTCCTTGTCATCTCAAGCGCTTTCCCTGCTTGGCATGTTCCTTTCAACACAAAAATTCTTGAAACCTTTAAAATTTGTCTCAGTGGCTCCTATGAAAAGACTGGCAAGTCAGACTGACAAGTTCCCTCCGGTGATGGAGCCGCACATCAGTCCCTGCTACTTTAACTATGGAATTTATTTATTTTAGGAGTTTTGATTGTTATGACCATAAAACTAACTGAATATGGTTAAACTGATTTGTCTTCCAAGGAGCCCATGCACTTCAGTCTCTGACACTCATTTCTAAGTTTCAACACTACGTAAATAAGAGAAAACTTGATGATGAGGAACGGTGTAATAGAGAGCAGTTTAGGCCCCACCGAAGAACTGAAGATGCCAGGTGCATCTTTAGGACAGTAGAGCGATCAGGTTCAAGTGACAACATTAAGATGACATCTGAAATTCTCCGATAATCCTGAAGCAGCACCTAGTGAGATTTAGTGAAATCAAAGATTTCTTTATAACCTTATAACTCCAAAAGGTATTTGTTAAATTAAAGATTAAAGGCCTCAGATTTAAAGAGATAACAACACTGAGAACTTGAGGCACAGGAGGCTCATTTCAAGGCAGACTATTCAGTGTCCAGTATTTCTGTCTAGAAATCTAGTTGCAGACACTCTCATCCTCAGGTTTTCCATGCTGTGACTCATGTAGGTGAGGCCTGGGCATCTACTCGCCACAGTTTTCCCCATGACATTGGTTCAAGGCTTTGAGAATCCAAGCAGATAAATTAGCTATGGTTTTCTGCACCAATATTCCCCTCCACTGGTGTAAATAATCAAGAAACAACTGTACTTCTGAGCAGGTAAGTCTTTTTTTGTTGCAGTGCTAGTTTTCACATCACTTGTGCTCGAAAACAAACCACACATAAGTATTTTCCTGTAATCCTAGAGAAGCTAATTTAAGGTTGCATTAGCTACATTTAACTTGCTATTGTGGATGGCATCTCTTTAAGGAATGTTTCTGCCTCCTCAATGCACCTTGAAATTGAGAAAGTAATGGTGCAACAAATGTGCCTGGGGTGACTTCATTTCAAAGGATGCTAATATCTATACCTCACACTTAGTGGAACAGGGCTTGGAATGACCCCGAAGAAAGGCAGGATGATCCTTAGAGAGAGGGAAAGGTCGTAAAGGCACCTTAATTATACACTCCTACTCTGTTCTCACTTCTGGCCTGTTAGGCCAAACCTCTTCCAAATGCAGACTACATGTGTCAACGCCTATACAAAATTCCCTTCAGCAGGTAGATTGCAACCTGTCTCTACAAAGTACCACGTTTAAGTATGCACATGCTGAAAATAATTTAGTAAGATGAATTACCAAGTTTGGAAGAGTGGGACAGCTGAGGGCAGAAGAGGGCAGGGGAAGGGCAGGGGAAAGGCAGAAGAAGCAGAATCCTTACACGGCACGCACAGGACCAAGGTCCACAGCATGCTACTCAGACACACGTGTCCTCTGCATCCTAGAAGAGCAGAACTTATATAAATCAAAGTTCTGTGAATTCTGGAACAGAATTTAGGCTGTCAGTCTGTACTTGATGTTAGCAAAGTGAATTCTTTGATTTTTCCACTGAAAATACCCATACAGTAGGCATAAACATAGTTTACTGGTGAGAAGCAAATATCACAACACACAAAACAGCACAGGGAAATGGGAATCAGAGTAAACCTATTAGTTAACCATTAATCAGGATTATCACGGGCAAGTCTCAAAAGGGAACTGTTAATAATGAAGCTCACTAATTAGTTTTCATCATCACAATCACTCTTTGATTAACATCATAGCAAAAAGAACTAAAAACAAACACATGCAGAGCTTATTAGGGTACCATGGGGGTGCTCTGCCAGCACTTGAGAAACCACACTGGGAAGAGGCCCATCACACCTGACCAGGCTGCCGGGCACTACAGCTGTGTCCCCGCATGGCTGGCTCCAGCAAAGCCCGAAGGTTTCTCCCTGCCAGCGCTGACTATACTCTCCATTGGCCGGCCTCAGGCTAGGCCTCCAGAGCACAATGCTGTTTGGGTCCAACCAATTTTAATGCCGAAGTGGCAGAAGCTCTGTGTACAAAAGAACAGATACAAAGGGAAGGAAAGAGCAAGGAGACCAGAACTAATACCTAAGGATAGGCCCCAAACACTCGCTTTTTAAGTTGTATTGTGACAACTCATTGCCATAGTTAGTAGATCTTTTCAGGGCTCCCCAGACCAGGAGGATTTTTCCCGCAGCTATGTGGAAGGCAAATCAGAAGTACATCCTTTATCAGAAAGGCAAAAAAGTCACCCACCGCTCCGCGCTCTTCCTCTTTTCCACAGCCTGGGCTCTATGGCCCCCACTGACATTTGAACACACAGAACGAGGCTCTGAGTCTCTGTGAGGAACCAGCTGTACAGCATGATCTCTTAATATATAATATACAACACAAATAATATATATATGATATATTATATGATATATATAAATAAGATAATAAGATTAATATATAATATAAATCTCTTAATATAAATGGGACCCTGGAGAGAGATGCTTGAGAATGCCCTCTAGCTCCAACATTTGCCACAAAGCACTTAAAAATTTGAAACCAACCTTCCCTGGCTGGTTGTCAATGTTTCATGGAGAGGTGTATGTGAGCAAACTAGGGATGGAAACATCAGTGAGGTGCAAGTTTAACAGGAATGAAGTAAACATAGCAGAGAACCTACAGAAAAACACTCTGTCTGAAAACATTACAAGGAAACAAGAAAAAAAAGGTGCTGAAGCTAGGCCATCAATAATCTTTCATTAAGTGCTGTCTATAGTTTTACAGTTTCTTACACTATTTACTCCCTTGGCACAGAACCTCACTCAGGCCTCCAACATGTGGAAGTGTAGGAGAAACAATGTTTCGTGCTTTGGGCTCCTCCGCTCCTGAGAGCATGAATCAAGAGGACATCTGCAGGAGCATTAGGCTGTGCGACAGCTTTGAGCTTGGGAGGCTGGTGTTCCAATCTCTGGCACCCTCAACAGAGGTTTTCTCCTCTGACTCTCCTCCTTTACCAGTTATTAGGTTAGGATGGCGTGGCTAAGCAAAGCTTCCAAACTTGCAAGCTAAGGACAGACCAAAGGGCAGAAGGAGCAGCACTTCCCAAATTGGAAGAAAGCCATAGAGCATGTCAGAGCTTCATGTCCCAAATCTGGAGGAGAAGAAATTTCTCTGCAATCAGATTTGAAAGAAACTTTGCCTGTTGCTCTCAGGAGCCCTGCAAAGGACAGGTGTTTGTAATATTTGTATTTGGTTGGTCTTGTCCACCATCTATTTTCTTTCCAAAAGGTCCAATAATGATAAAAGAAAGGACTTCCAATGCTGAGATGAGAAGACACAACCTGTGTTTAGAAGAAAAATGGGCAAAGCAGTATTCTGATGGACGGTCAACAGCAACCTGAGTAGGAAAAAGTCGGATCGCATTACACAGATAGATTAGGGAACCCCAGAATATGGCCTGGACTTCAACTGTAATCACCCCAAACTGTTAACAGCTTAAAATTCCCTAAACGGGGGCTGGATAAACCAGCTGTGGTCCTCACCCACAACGGAACACTACTCTGCAGTAAAAACAATACAGGCAACAACAGAGATGGCCCTCAAAGGCAGGATTGCTTTTCTAGAACACTGTGGCAAAGGTTAGAGTAGAAGGTCAGAAAACGGGTCAGTGGCTGCCAGGGACTGGGGGAAGGGCCAGAATTCAACTCCAAGGGCATGGAAGAATTTTGTGGGATGATGCAATAGTTCTATTGTCCTGACTACGGTGATGATTACATGTATACACTGCTTTTCAAAATGTACGTCTATCAAAACTGACAGAATTATATATTACAAATGATACAGTTTTATAAATTAAACCTAAATTTTTAAAAATAAAAAAATTGGCCTAGATAGGTAGCTTATGCAAAATTTTAATTTTTAACTTAAGAAAACCTTTTTCCTAGTCAACTAATTTGTAAGTATCTCAGAGTTACAAGTTCAAAATGAAGAACTTTTCATGCTTCAGATAAACTGCCTTATCTAACTGTTCAATGAATTAAAGTATTTTAAAAATTCAAGCAGAAAATAGTTTAGATGAGAAAAATCATGAGGTTAGAAGAGCACAGAAAAAAATCTTATTGGTTTCCCAAAAGCAGTATAAGAAAGTATTAATTCTTAGGCAATGGCTAAAGGAAAGCATGACACTATCCTCAACTGGCTATGTAGAGGAAATATTTTGTTCAAATGAAGAAAAAAAATACTACTAAGTACATATCCAGACCGACATTTCTTTTCTACCTTGAAATAAAATCATGTGATATGGCTTAATGTGAATAAAATAATATCTACTTCTTTATCAAATGAAAATTCTATACTAGCTCAGAGATTATTCTTTTATTGAATGACTTTCAATTTCCCAAATTTAACCAGCTGAAATTATACTGTGATAACCATTCAATTTAACCTTTAGAAATGAAGTCATTGCCTTTTAGTGGAAAAATCTGCATTTTATCATCAACAGGAAATACAATGCCTTTGGCTTATTCTACAAGACCTTTTTAGTCCTGTAACTTTAGCACAGAAAGAGCAGATGGTGGTATATGTGTGCCTCATATAAAAAGTGGATAAGTAAGTATTTACCTAGTTAGAATAAACTATCAAGGGCGCCTGGGTGGCTCAGTGGGTTAAGCCTCTGCCTTCGGCTCAGGTCATGATCTCGGGGTCCTGAGATCGAGCTCCGCATCTGGCTCTCTGCTAGGCAGGGAGCCTGCTTCCCTCTCTCTCTCTCTGCCTGCCTCTCTGCCTACTTGTGATCTCTGTCTGTCAAATAATAAAATCTTTAAAAAAAAAAAAAAAAAAAAAAGAATAAACTATCAACTATCCAAGCTTGCTTTCTTCCGATATTCAATCCTCTTTCTCTAACTTGGATGAGGTGGGAAGCTCATCGAGGTGGTATGCCAAGGGATGTCTTTCGTCAAGTCTGCCAAACCACAGAACTATCTCAAAGTTATGACTCGTAATTTGTGAGGTCCAGAAAAGTTTCTAAAAATAAACCCTACCTTCCTTCCCTCGTCCCAAACTGTCCCTTTCCCCATTTCTCCAACTCTAACTTCCCAACAGATTATTACAATTTTTTTTCTTAAACTGATATTCAGTGTTAAGACTTTGCAAATTATAGCCCTACATGAAGTGCTCCCCTTCTTTCTCTTGATAACTTCTGCATGGTGGCCCATGAAGCCTGCTTTATAATGGATACCCTGGGCCTTCTCTTCACAAAGACCCTGGAAATTCCCTTTCCATCCTATCCTGGGTTATGTTTCCTAGATCCACAACTTCCTCTTTCTTGATTTACTTCCTTTCCATTTGGAAAAAAAAAAAATCCTACTCTTATTTCATGGAGAAAATGTCTTCTCTCTCTGAGGTCAGGTAAGTTAATACGGTATTGTTTTTGTAGTTTCAGTCAGGAAAAACACTATCCATAAATACTTTGAGTCAACAGATAAATTCCTTTCATTATTCATCAGCACAGTAATAAAGTATCTAGAGGAACTTCACACTGGAAGACATATCTTCCAATTATTTTCAGGTTAAATATTTCTCAAAAAAACATGTAATTTATCCAGATTGTAGACATCTGATTTGTAATACAGAATTAAGTTGATTAAAAAATAGTTAAAGGAAACGTTTCTATGTTAAACTGGTAAAGAGAACCACAAACAATGACAACAGAAAAAGGCCATTTACATTTAAAACAACTGTGCTGTTGGGGCACCTGGGTGGCTCAGTAGGTAAAGTGTGCAACTCAGGTTAAGTGTCCAAGGCTCAGGTCATGATCTCAGGTCATGAGATCAAGCCCCACATCAGGCTCCATGCTGAGCCTGGAGTCTGCTTCAGATTTTCTCTTCCTCTCCCTTCCGCTCATTCTCTCACTCATGTCTCTCATATAAATAAAATCTTTAAAACAACTGTGCTCTTCCTTTTCTAAGAATGAAATGTGGAATCTTTGTTGGAAAACCATCACAGACGACCTGAACATTTCTGGAAAAAGGGCATGTGACTGGTCTAAAAGCACAGCTTATACGTGGTAGGTGACAGTGAGAATCTGAAACAAAGCAACTAACTGGTCTCCTGTTCTGGATGTCAACTACCAGGCCACGATGAAAAATAACAGGGTTGAAATACATTTTTTTTCTTTCAAAGTTTCAGATCAATTTTTATCGCTTCCAAAGTCTCCTCCATAGGGAAGAGGCAAAAATTTATTACAGAAGCAGAAAATGGCTTCAGAGATAATTAAAATAATATGTGCAGAGTAAAGAATTTAAAAGACAGTCTGATGAAGCAAAAGTTTCATTTCATGGGCAAATCAAGAACTCAGGGGCAAGGAAATTGATGTCATGCTAAACTCTACCTCACCTGAGAAAAGAACCCAACTTCAGAAAAGGATAAAGAAAAAAATTAGTAAGCAACCTGTGACATAAAATTTTTAAAAAATCAAAATAAATTTTATTATAAAAGGTTAGAGGATTAAAATAACTCCAATACCCCCTAAAATACTCTGAACATTCATTTTCACCTGGAGACATACCAATTTAGGTCCAATGAATCTTAAAGAAAGCTTTTTTAATTATGTTTAATTCATTTTCTTGAGGCTCTACATTTTAAAATATTTTGTTATTTGAATTCAATTAATTAACATACAGTGTATCATTAGTTTCAGAGGTAGAGTCCAGTTATTAATCAGTTATAAAGCCCCATGTTTTTAAAGAGTTAATAAAATAGATAAATAAAAAATTTGGAGGAGAAAGTTCTAGTTTTTGAGACATGGAGAAAAATGACAACTATTATGGCATAAGTTTATTATTAATTAAGACAGAAAATGATTAGTTTTGAAGAATATATCAAACCAAAAATCTAATCATTTCATTCAATAAAGATTTATAAATGATGATGTTAAAAAAAACACAAAACTATATGGTATCCTTTGGTATTACAGACTATGAATTAGCTAAAGAAATAAAAATGTTCTTTTTATTTTTTAATTAATTAATTAATTTGAGAAACAGAGAGAGAGAACAAGAGAACACAAGCAGGGAGGGGCAGAGGGAGAGGAAGAAGCAGACTCCCTGCTGAGCAGGGAGCCCAATGTTGGGCTTGATCCCAGAAGCCTGGGATCCTCACCTGAACAGAGGGCAAACGCTTAACTAACTGAGACACCCAGGTGCCCCTAAAATGTTGTTTCTGAAAGAAAAGAACAACTGAAATAAATATCCAAGAATAAATATCCAGAAAGCTTGGATATTCCAAAAAATAAATATCCAGAAGCTCACGAAATAAATTACAGTACATCAAGAAGACAGAAGACTAGGTAGACATTAAAAGTATGGTTCAAGAAGACATTCATGTGCAAAAATATAACAGGAAAAGGCAATTAAGCACCTACTATGTGCCAGGCATTGTTCAAGGCACTGACGGTATAGTTAAGAATTAAACAAAGTTTCTGTCCTAAAAACAGTTTATATCATTTAAAGGGGAGGGGAGGGAGGAAAAATTTTAAAAACCCGTATTTTGGTATATAGATGTATTTTTACTGACAAAATTCTGATGGTAGCAGTAGAGATCATTTTCTTCTTTTTGGCTTACTGATTTTTTGATGCATTTAAAATAAAAAATTTTGACAGAAAATTTGTGGTACAAAGATGTGTAAGCTTTTGTTTTCAAAAGAAAATACATTAACATTCAGTGCTGATTCAGCTCTGCCCAGATAAACTCACAAATTACTCAGGTCAGAAAACTGTCTCCCCAGTTGTTTAAGAGCCAAATTCAACATTTTCTACAGTGATAATAGGCTTAAATTGTAATAAAACTACCCTTACAGAAAAGGGTAGTTAGAAATGTAGTGTTTTGGATGTACCGAGAAATTCTAATTCTTCCTGAAGAAAAATACAGATTTAACTCTGCCTCACCTAGTGACTTTACAACTCTGGTTTAATGTAATCACATGGAGATACTGTATTGGGGTTCTTGAAGTACAACCCTAAGGATCTAGCTTATCAATGGAAACCATGTACCCCAGAATGCATGAGTGATGGCAGAGAATTCAGACAGAGTTTTGATCAGCATACCCAAACGAATCTGGAGGATCTCCCATCATTGTCATATCTTTCTCTAAGAGTACACAGGTAATTATGGATGCCCTGGATTTCTTACACACTGAAAACCACACAGACACCATGATTACATACATTTATCTACTTACTATTCTTAGGAAACTCTCTTAACTGTGATGGCACAGAGCCATAAGACATTGCTCCTGAGGATAATCCAGTTGGGAAAATTCGCTCTTGCTCCCTATGCCCCTTCAGTTAACAAAAACTGCTCTAAAGTCACCAGTTAACTGGTTTTGCTAAATCCACTGGATAGTTCTCAATCTTCATCCTTCTTCACCTTGAAGCAGCATGGTTAAGTCTTGTGCTGTAAGGCTCTCTCTTCTTAGTTACTAGGATTTTCCTCTGATAGCTCAGGAAACACATTTTTTACGTTTGTTTGGTGGGTATAACCCACCAAACAATGTATGATCTTTATATTTTGCAGATAAAGGGCTTGGCCTAGAGGCTCTTCTCTTGATATTCTCTGGGAATTTTGTATATTCACACCATATATATACCCAACATCCCTAAGTTCATGCATGAAGCCCAGGCAACTTTTTGGGGCCCTAGACCATTTGAATGGCTCCTGGTATCTCACTTTTAACGTGTCCAGAAATTCTTAGTTTCCTCTGCAAATCTACACCACCAGTATCTACCATATGGGAAAAGCAGTACCACCAAATCACCTGTTGTTTGTAGTCAGACACTTAGAGTGCTCACGCATGACGCCCGCTTTCATCCCCCTGATGCAAGTAATGACCACATTCTACCAGTCCTACCACCAAACTAGATCTCAAATTTATCTTTCCACATCCACTGTCACAGCCTCAGTTTCAGCTACTGTTCAGCACTCCAGTAACCAGTGTCTTAAAGCCACTCTTGCTCAAGTCTATCTCCGGCAGCAGCCACGGTGGCGGCAGTAGGGTGGGGGAGGGGATGATACATAATTATAAAATGCTGACCTAATTAGTCTCTCCCTTGTCAATGATTTCTCATTATTCTTTGGACAGATTTCAAAAGTTCTCCTCAAAGATCACAAAGTAAATGTTTCAATCATTTGCTGTCTTAATTTCAATCACTATCTTCAATATTCCAGCAACAGTGGCCTTGCCTCTTAGACGCAAGCAACTTCCTACCCTAAGACCTTTCTGTATAGAGTTTGATTCTTTAGCCCTGAACAAGATCTTCAATGGATTCCTTCTTTAGACCTCACTTTATAATCACTTAAAAGACTTTGACCATGTGGAATAAGCTCTGGCCCTGAGTACACACACTCACTACTAGCACAGGTGTAATTATAGAAAGAATTGTAGGGGTGCCTGGGTGGCTCAGTCAGTTAAGTGTCTGCCTTTGGCTCAGGTCATGATCTCTGGGTCCTGGGATTGAGTCTCCAGCCAGATCCCTGCTGGGGGGAGGGTGCAGAGCCTGTTTCTCCCTCTCCCTGTTGCATCCTCGCTTGTGCTCTCTGCCAAATAAATAAAATCAAAAAAAAAAAAAAAAAAAAAAGAAAGAAAGAAAGAAAAATTGCATATGCTCTGTAAGGGCTGTAACTGTCTTGTTCAGTGTCATATCCTCAACACCCAGCATTGTGTGTGACATATAAGCAGCACTCAATAAATACTTATGGTCTGATCATTCATTCACTGACTCAACATGACAAATGCATTTAAGAAAACAGGCCAGATGGCATATGCTAAATGTCTAAAGAGATAAAGGGGTGGCTAAAGTACTCAGAAGAGGGAGGTTTATGATGTGGGACTTGAATTGGATAAAGAGTTTAGAATACAAATACAATTGATGATGGCAGTGGTAGTTACCATGCATAGAGGACTTTCTATCTGCTCAGTAGATGCTTGGCAATTCGCTAACAATCACCACCACCATGTGAACCAGGGCTCTCGGCTGAGCTCTTGTTGTGTCAAGGGCTGTGAGTACTCCGCACATACTAAGGGATTTGATCACACCACAACCTAATGAGATAAGGGCCATCATTATTCATTTTACAGTGGAAAAATTGTGGCATGGAGGGGTTAAATAGCTCCCTCAAGGTGACAAAGTCATAAGCAGTGCAGCCAGGACTTGAGCTTGGCTCATCTGATACTGGACCCATGCTACAGATCATGGCTCCACACTGCCACTATACTGTAGTAAATACGCACCCTTTCCACTGCATCCTTCTACAAGCCTGTCCACTTCTAGGTACCAACCAGCACAGTTAACCCTGTACCTAGCAGTCAGGGTCACATAATCTTCTGAACATAGTATCATATTGCTTTAGGTCACCACCTGGCAAATCAAATCTAAACGAGGCTCTGTGAAGAGATACAAAAAAAGACCTCCCTTCCCTAGGAGTTTAGAAATCAGTGCAGAAAATCGCTGCGCATGTCAACTTGAGAATAGTTACCAATCAATACACCAATAAGCACAAAATCATGGCAGTAAGTGATTATGCAAATGCCCAAGAAAGGCGCGAGCAGAAGGCAGTGAGGATAGAAAGGGGAAATTGCCTGGAAGAAAGGCCATGCCCTGAAGGAGGAGAAAGGCACGGTCAGGAGAGGTGAAGAGAGTCCTCCAAGAAGAAGAAATGCCATTCAAGAAATACTCATTACTAACACAGTCCGCACTGGGAAACTGAAACGGGCATGGACGGCATGCAGAAAGGAAAACGAATGGTTTCTACAGGGGGTGAAGAATCTGAGCATGCTGCAGTAATGTATCATCAGTCGAACCCTAAACTCAAAGCCTCGGTGATAACTTTATCCTCAGACACCCCCAAACCTGACACTGTCTTAGGAATTCTACCATTTCTTCCTGAGAACACCATTTCTTGAAGAACTGAGGCACAAAATTACTAGGTAATTTCAAGCTGACCCTACGCTCTGATTCAAGGACATCTATCTGGACATCAACACTGCAAAGAGAGTCCAAAATTCTGTACAACACATTCTGTAGGGAGTATGTTGGAAGCATGCTAAATAAAGCCTTAAAATACGAGTAAGCACAATGTCTATGTTAGTGAAATGACTTACTTTGAGATGTTTATATAAGCAATAGCCACAGGACAAAATGAGTTCAATCTAGGGCTAAGCAGAGTTATGATGGTGAAGTGGAGAGCGAAGCCAGCGTTGGCTAGAAATATTTCAAGTTCTATCACATCACTCAGCAGCCACGAGACAGAGGCGACAACCCAAACACACACCTGAACCTGGGAATCAAAAATTTTATCAACTGCCTTCAAAATATCCTAACATTCATTTGGCTAAGCCTGTGATGGGCTCGTTTAACCAATTTGGATCCATGAAATAGAATCAAAGAACAATATCCACATGCATCCAGAGAACAGGAAAGAAAACTCAGGAGCATGAACCAGCAATACCCAAATCTATCTAGAGGCTGCTCCCTGTGGGAAGAGGTGTCACTTCATTTGGAAGAAGCTCCTGAACTCCCTCAATTTCCTTTCTCTTTCTGTTGGCTAAAGGAAGAAAGTAGAAAGTCATTATTAGAGCTCAGGACACTTAAATGAAAGCCAGGACCCTGTTTCTAAGGGCTCATTTGCATGCATTCCTGTGTGTGAAGTCATAGTTAAAAAAGGAATCAGAAGGGAAATAGAAAAATCTGTGGCAGAAAACTTCCTGAAACAGAGTTCAGTGCAGGGACATATCAAGTCTGATTATTTTGGAAAGAAGAGGTTTTATCATCAGATGCAACAAATAACCAATGCCTGCCTTTGATTGTGCTCCACCTCTGGGCAAGTCACTTGATCAAACGTTTCTTCAGAGGTGCTGAATTGCACTGCTGGGACACACTCAGCAAATGTCAAATTGTGCCCTGTCTTCAATGTCCAATCTCTTTACCTCCATTGGCTAGGATGCCTGAATTTTCCACAACAAAAACCTATTGGTGAACATAATGGTAGACCAAGTAAGGTACAGGGCATGGATGTAGGCACTCTGTAGATGAAAGAGACATTCACTTTACAACTTAAAAAAAAAAAAAATTACTTTCACAATGAAATGACTCTTCACATTTCTGGGCATACAGCAAGCAATCAAAGACCTTTCAAAGCACATGATTACATGATCTCTTATTGCCCAATCTATAAATTGATATTCTATTTCTCTTGTTTCTGCAATTGTTTCTCCTCTTAAAGAATAATTCCCCAAAATGGAAAAATTATGACTATTTATTTATTTAAAGTAGCCTCCATGCCCACTGCGGAGCCCCGTGTGGTGCTTGAACCCACAACTCCTGAGATCAAGAGTTGGACAACTCAACCAACAGAGCCACCCCGGTACCCCCAAATTGTGACACTTTAATACAAATATAAAATGAACACAGCAAATATTTATTTTAATCCACTAATTAATGAGGCACCCAAGAAGATACTACAACTATTCAAAAGAGAATCCGAAGACCACATATATATAAGGCAACCAGGATGCTGAAATGAATTGACTGAAGATGCAAAACCGTAGAGTAAAACTACAGAGTGAAAATATAACATTTGAAATAATTTCTTTTACAGGGTGGAAATCAACCATGTTGTATGTATAGGACCATATTTGTAAAAGCAGGACATCATCTGCATCATCACATCAGGCCTTCACAAGTTAAACACTCCCTGCAGAGGTACAAGACTGCCTGGCCACAAAGGAGCAGACCCCGATAGAATCAGATAACCCCAAGGGGTTGACCAGGCAGAACCCAGACTTCCTCTGGAAGAATACCGAGTAATTTTTGTGCCTGTCCCAAAGTCTTTAACAATTTCTCCTGATACTCCCAACTAATGGAGATGAGATACTATGTCCTAAATTTAGTGCCCTATGGTGCAAAATGAAGAAAACAAACAAAACTTACCCTGCTAACAAAACCATGCACACAGACATAAAAGGAACAGAACTGAGTGGAAGAGTGGATTTAAATTTGTAAAAGGAGGTACCTTAAACACAACCATCACTAACTGTGGTAAACACTGAAATATAATCTTGAAATAACTCCAGCATTTCTTTCCAGGTTTCACTGAGAAACTCATTCAGTCTGAGAAAGACTTCTCTCCTCTGCCCACTGAGCATAAATGCTTTCAAATTTTGTTAGAAGGAGAAGGGGATACCTGCAGTTCTGGGGAGTTTGAACAGAGAGCTTCAAAAACAAGAACAACTGGCCACAAAGGACTACTATGGCTGAAAGAACAATGGACAAAAGACAGTGAAGCAATGCCCTCAACTGTCAGGGAGAGCAACTAGCTGAAACAAACTCCCCCAACACAGTCAAGGTCACCTTAATAACATCCAGCTCTGGAGGGGAGGAGTGGGGAAGAGAGGAAAAAGTTAAAGAGAAAAGAAGACACTCCATCCATCTTAGCAGCTAAGAAACTTCCAGAGCAGCTGCCACTTGGGAATCACAGGTACCTTGTGCCACAGGGCTGCAGTACATGTTTCTGTGCTGCGAGAATCCAAGTCAAGGAGCTGCACGCTGCAGTCCGCTTGAAGTTTAAGAACCTTGAGTGGGGACGGAGGAAGAAGGGAACCGAGGAGCAAGATCTTCCCCCAGATAAGCAACATCTTAAACTTTGAAATATATAGGAGAGATGAAAGAAAACAACCACAAGAACCCATCACCACTACTCATCATGGCTTCCCCACAGGGGGCCACCATATTTAGGGAGCACATCATGCTTGCCTTAGAGAGTAAGGTCAGGAGCCAGTGAAAGTTCCTATGGGATTTCTCCAGGGTGGCAAATGCACAGCCCAGCCGTGGGGGCCAGTGGCGATGGTGTGAATGGAGCTCTAGCGCTGAACAACCCTCCAGGTCACAGAAGCCCACCACGCAGAAACCATAGGCTTTGGCCTTGTGTAGTTGGTACAAAAGGGACATCAGAATTAGACTGGAGGCTAAGAAAGAGTAAGAGAGGGAAGTGCTATTAAAACAACAAAACAACAAACAAAAAATGAGCAACGGTGCCATTAAGGTACGGTGATTAGAAAGAATAGAAAGGTGGCTGAAAAAAACTATAGATTAATGCAAGAAGACCATCTACACACGTGGGCCAGAAGACATGGAAAAGGAAACCAATTTCACATTGACCTAACTTACAAAGCCTCTAGGTGATGGTATGGTTTTCACCTTCTTTGCACTTACAGAGCAAAACCAGTTTTAACTTCCCTTTAGCCAAAAAGGATATTATTACTTAACTCTTCCAGGGAGGCCCAGATTCATGGGGGAGTTAGGGAAAGAGAACTTCTGTAAAGGGGTTAGAGCCTCAAGCAAAAGGAGGATAGCTTAAATATCCCCAGGAAAAGAGGACAATACAAGTATAAGAAAGCACTGGAAAACTAGGAGCTGAAGGAAAAGGTCAGGAGAAAATGCTAGAGAAAAATCCCATTTCCTTATTTATTTTTGAATATATTTATTTATTTGAGAGAGAGAGAGAGAGAGAGAGAGCATGCGGGGGTGCGGGGGGCGGGGGGGGGTCAGAGAGAAAGTGTGAAGCAGAATCAGCAAGGAGCACAGAGCCTGACACGGGCTGGACCTCAGGACCCCGAGATCATGACCTGAGCCAAAACCAAGAGTCAGATGCCTAACCAACTGTGCCACCCAGGCACCCCTATTTATTTATTTTAAAGAAACACTTCGATCCTTTATGTCTGCAAGTTAGCGTCTCACTGGTCAATTCAACAAGTATACATTTCGTGATATACTAGAGCAAGAGGGACCCAAAAATTTGACCTTCTACTTCCTACCCCCAGAGCTAGTCTTTGGATCACTGCTCTGCTTTAAGGAAATTCTTAGCATTAATACTACACATGTCCGATAAAATCATCATGGAGAGGTTACGAGAAAGTTCCCATGTAACAAGAGCAAGGAACCAAAGTCCAAGTGAACAAAGCAGCAGTGAACAGAAAAGACGACACAGGGATTTACTGAAGGCAAGGAAGGAAAGCAAGCAGCAGCAGTATTAATAGAGGAGCTGGGGCGCCTGGGTGGCTCAGTTGGTTAAGCAGTTGCCTTCAGCTTGGGTCATGATCCCAGGGTCCTGGGATCGAGCCCCACATCAGGCTCCCTGCTCAGCGTAGAGCCTGCTTCTTCCTCTCCCTCTGCCTGCCTCTCTGCCTATTTGTGATCTCTATCTCTGTCAAGTAAATAACTAAAATCTTAAAAAAAAAACAAACCCCAAACTCAAAAAACAAACAAATAAAAAAACAAAACAGAGGAGCTGCACGACTCTGTATCACGAAGCGGCAGAGATGTTCAGACAAGGGAAACTCCATCTGAGGGACCTGCAGAAGCATGACTAGACAGGACAGGCTGCTGGCCCTGGCTCTGGCCTCTTGCACTGCTGGCAACAAGGTCCCTAACTCCTCACGCACCAGGAAAGAAAGAACAGACACAACGGGCAATACAGGAAGAGTGAAACAGATAGTGTGACTCACTGAGTACTACTCACGCACCAACAGAAAAGGAAGGAGTGGAGGGGGCGCAGGAGGAAGTCAGCCCGTGCCGGCTGCAACCTGAGGAGTGGGCAGCTCCTCAGAACAGTAATTGATTTGTCTGATTTACCAGAACAGTAAGCCACGCACCAGCCCCATTTTATTGCCTGTTTTACATTCTATATCTGCAGGAGATCGTATTTATTACAGAACAGACTACAGCAAAAACAATAATAAACCCAAGATAAGAAACAGCCTTATATTCCACTGACACGCACATTCCAACTTTTGTTTGCCGGTGAGGGAGGGAGTGGAGACTGGATCGAGGAAAAACAAACCCCGCTAAGAATAAAAATGTGAATCTCTGAAGTGAAGCAGTCACCACAGAACCATCCTCCGAATCAAATCAGATCTAGTGCCAAGTCTGTCAAATTCTTAGTTGGTTTCAAATTCATAGGAACATCCTGGCCCAAAGGGAAACCAAATGATTACAGAAAAGACCAACAATGACCAGTACTTAAAATATTCCAATCTCTTCACCTTGAAAAATCAGAAATAAAGGAAATTATTAACTTCTTCAGGATCCAAATCACCAGACTGGCAGTACGTTTTTCCTTAGTGGTTACCCTGAGAACAGATGCAGAAGATGCAGAAACAAACCCCTATCCGAAAGGTGGGGTCCACTCAGTCGGTGTTACACGCAAATGCGGTGTATCTTATGGAAAACACTGCACTCAGCGGACACTAGTGGCAAAAACCATCTATGTTAACAAGAAAACAACAGAGAAAAGAACCACCCAAAAGTTGAGAGCTCACAACATTTCTGAAAAATCAAAAACCTGTCAGAAGCTCACAATATGGGACGTGGTACCAGAGGCTTTAATGGCAGGGACGAACACAAAGTGAAAACACATGTCGAGTAACCCATACATCCAGTCCAGTCCTGAGAAGCCAATGAATGTATATGAAAAGGCCTCCCTGTTTCACTGCCCAGAGGCTAGCCTTCCTCTCTTCCCAAAGCAGGTGCTCTTCCTCTATCTCCTGTGCTGAGATTACTCCCTTCCTAACACAGAAGTCAGCCATGCAGGTCTTAACACCTGCTAAGGCTCCATACCAGGCCTTTTAAGGCACTCTTGACCTTTACACAGTGAAATCATCTTTGAAAGTGCAAGAGAGGAGATACGGACAATGGGAAGAGACTCAACTCTAAACGTTGTTCTAGGCCATTAAACCTAGAACAAATTACATCCACAACGTAAGATCTTCTATATTGCATATTTCTTGAGTGTGTTTAGGAGACAAAAGTGTGATCTCTTTTCTTTTCATGTCTTTTCTTTTATTCCAAGGACGTATATTGGGATGACAAGAGGCATTATGCATAAATACTGGTCTACACTAAGTTATTCTGGCCACATATTGCATATCCCATCAGCTCAACAAACACTTCCATTTATCGTGACCTACACCTGAGAGGAGGAACAATGAACTAGGGAACGACCCAGTTAAAAGAAAGAAAGGAAAAAAAAAAAAAACTCAGAAAGTTTTATAAAACCATTATGAATGTGTGTATTTCATTGTTCTTATTGGGGGTGTTTGGTCTTCATCTGCCTGTTAAGTGATTTGCCTGTCTGATCCCACACACTCACCTGTCCCCTGGACAGTAACATCGCCAGCATGCTGCAAGAAGCCGAAAAGCCATAAATGGCACAAGGGAGCCCAACACACACATACTTAACACAACAGTGTGACAGAAAGAAGCGGGGGTTAGAAGCAGGGAGACAAAGTTCCTCTATTACAGAGGGCACTTAAAAAAAAAAAAGGGCCTGCGGAGCTGAATCATGTGTGATGGAGGTAGACAAGGTCACTCTGACATCTATTTAAATGGAACAGCTTTTTCACTTTCTCTCTCCCACTTGTTCAAGCTTTCCTTGTTTATTTATGTGATAACTGAGGGAGATTTAACTCACATGTATTTTTAAATACCAGAAGAGCAAACCAATTCTCCAAAATCAAGACAGAAAAGAGAATAAAGAAATGTATGAAAATGAGCTATAGCTGGGGAAGGAGGAGAGAAAAAAATAGGAAGAAAAAAACTGTAAACAAGTTTCATAAAGACCATTGCTGCAAAAAGGAATAAAAGACAACACCAAAACACATCAAGGCGTAAGTGGGAGATTCAAAGACAGCAACAGAGCATTAGGACTCGAGGCTGGCAGGTGCCAGAAGCCCAGCCCCAAGGTGAGTGGGTCTCCATTCAAAAACCTGCTGAGATCTTCCCCTCCCTGGCAATGGGAAGTCTGAGCAAAAGCACGAACTCCACAGGCCAAAAGGCATCCCACTATCCCCAAGGTTTAATTCAGCCTCTAGAAGGCCCTGGAATGCAGACCTGACATAAGTTTTTGGATGGGCACATCTGGCCCCGGTGTAGAGTCATCAACGTTTTATTTTCCAAAACTGTTATTTATAACTTTCTTCTCCCTCCAGTTGAACAGCCAAAGACTTGCCCTTTGATTACTCCACCATCTTCGACAAAAGAATATTAAGGAAAATATTGTAGATAATTTCGCAGGAGACACACGCAGCAATGATCACATATGTCAACGATAACAGGACAAGCTGAGCCACAGGGGAATCAGGCCTATTACCAGCAAGCCAGGAGTCCCACCTGTTAATGAGGAGCCCTAGCACATCCATCTTAGTCACCTGGGGCTCGAAGGCCGTTGGCAATAGGTTTCTGGGCCTCAGAGGAATCTTAGCTACAAAGAATGTGTATCAACGTACCTCACTCATTAAAGAGAGGCATGACTTTTTGACAAAAGTCCACTCAATGTAGGGAATACTATTTAATCTGTAGTCTGAAGTGATGGGTCAGAGTAAGAAAAGCTCAACAGAATCCCATTGCTTCAAATGAACACGGTACTGCTATACCTGGGCAAGGGACAGCTGGCCAGACACATTTATAATAAGCAATCACAAGGAACAATAAGGAAAGTCTCAGCTAGGCTTGGGAACACAACATAACAAGAAGATAATACACTCTAATCCGTCACTGCTGTGGGTGAGCTCTAGAAGCTTTTGTTTATAAAAGCATTTTCTTCTGGGTGACCAAGGCAAGCTCCCTGAGTCTCCAAAAACTAAGATTTACTAGCCCTTCCTCAGTCATCTCCCCAAGGCGATGTGGTCCCCCTTATGCATGACCTGAATCCCCTCCTTAACCATAAGTTACTATGCAGTTGAGATGGATGGTGTGTGGCCCAGGAACAGAGGGTAAACTGAGGAGCCAACAAGCCTTCTCTGGGCCCGGGATCAAACCAACACCTTGGCGGCTCACTCTCCCCTTGGTCGGTTCTGTCTCTCTTCGCAGCAGCTGCTGCTGTCCGACACTGCCACTTCCCCTGCCCACCTGCATGCAAGGATTTTTATCACTTTGGTTCACTGTTACATTCTTAGTGCCTAGAGCAGTTCAGGCACAGTAAGCACTCAAATACTTGCTGAATAAATGAATAAACCTTCTTAACTGACACAGGTATTGTCTTCAGCCAAGAAATCCGAAATATGCAAGGGTAAAGTCCTATGCACTCAGCTGTCATTAGGACACAGCCCTTTGGGGGCTCCGAAATATTTGCACCTTCCATTCCTCTACATCCTCTGTATGTATTAGCTCACAGGATGGGTTCATATGCCTCCCCCTCAGAGACGACCTGAGGAAAAAGAAGCCACTAATTTTTAAGGTTGTCCTAAAATCTACACTTGACCTTTCTCCATTAAGACTTACTAGTCACAGTGATAACCAAACAGGGATTTAAAATGGAGGTAATTTTTTCTTACTATGATTGGGAAGAAGTATCTCTAACTCCTCATAATGAAAGAATGGAAAAGTAGCACAGTAACAGTTCAGGTGAAGAGACAGGAGGAGGTTTTATGCCCTAGTTTGAATTCTGCTTTCTCAGAATATAAAACAGGATCTCCATAGATGCATAAGCAGCAGCCCTAGAAAAATTCACATTCTGTGTCTGAAAACAAACGAGTTATAGAAAACACATAAGCTGAAGTCCTTTGGTGAATAAGCAGCCAAGCTTCTGGCGCCTCTGAGCCACACAGCTCTATTCAGGGACACAACTCACCCCAGATATGTCTGCGACACGGTGGATAGGCACTTCCTTCTTGCTGTGCAATCCTTTGCCATTCTTAATAGCTCTGTAAAGGAAGAAGAAAAAACCTAATTAATATACAAATCACATTAAGAAGGGGTGGGAGGATGGGAAAAAAGGGGTGAGAAGAGAGGTCGTTCAAATTGCACAAGTCACACTGTCATTACACAAGTCACACTGCACACTTCTGAGTAGCCAGTCCTCTGCAGGAGCATTCGGTAGCGGGGAGAAGACAAGCCTGTTCTTCTAAGCCCGGGACTGAGTACTTGGCTGCTAGTTTCAGCTAACAGTGTGCCTGGTAATCAGAGAGAACTCCCCAACTTGTTTCCAAATTAAAGGCATTGTTCCAGGCACAAAAGAAGAATCAGTTGGAAGAGCACACTCCTAAGAAACAGAAGTAATAATGTTTCTTTTCTGCATTTAATCACATGAAACATTTTAAATGCAAAATATGCAGCTAGTGTTCCAATTCTAATGGAAATAAGTTCCTCCTAGGTAAAAAGATAAGTTGTCCTGAATGAATAAACACTATACGGAAAAGTCATTTTTAAGAGTGGGGGGAAAATTAGCAAAAACTACGTCTTAAGCCTCATTTTAAATCATTTTCAGGTTATAACCACAGCGGATTTAGCAAGGGATTTGGGGGAACTCTGTCACACATCTGATCACTGGTTGGTTTGCTCCAGTCTCCCATCTTTTATCTCCTAATCCCCTGAGTGGTAGCTTCGGGAAGTCGAAGCAGCATCAGTGTGTGTGATCACTCCTTTAACAATGAAGGACCGAGAATAAAACTGATTGGTAATTCACCAGGTTACTACACCGCAAGGTAAAGACCTTCCTATGCCCTGCCACACTGCAGACCAAAGCAAGGAACATATTTGAGTTTAGAGAATGAAAAACAGAGATTCGGGGTGTACCCACTCTCCTGTCTAGACTTTGGAGAGTTTCTGAATTCCAGACAAAGTGTAGAGAAAATTGCCCAGACCAGGATCAGTATGTCGGACCCTCACACTACACAGCAGTAACCACACTTCTACCATAGCCCGCTCATGCTCTTACTATTAATGACCAGAAGTAGAGGCCACTACTCTGCAGGACTTACTTTCAGGTCCTAACTTTCTAAATCAAACTCATATATACCAAATGGAGTAGGAGTTGCCCAGTGCAAAGTGGTGCAGTCCTCCTTCTTATATACTTGGGATGTTACCATCCACCCCTCACCCCTGCCTCTAGCTCTGGGGGTCTCTCACTCAACTAATCTGAAACACCTTCTATTCAGCAATAATTTACTGTCTACTTTATATTCCATGACAAGGGTAAAAAATGAAAGTACAGATGTTTAATAAGAAAAACAAAGCCAAACAGTCACTCTGATCTGCGCTGCTAACTGATAAAGCAGTTCAGAGTTTCTTGAATTCCCACGGTTCTTCCCGAATTCAAATCAAGGCCTTTAGCCTTAGAAATTGCAAGTGGGTCAGAATTCTCCATTTACAATTTAGTCCACTGATTTATTATTCAGGGAATGTGTTAAAAATCAGAGACTAGGGCTGGTTCTCAAGGTATGCTCCTATTACCTTGGCATTTACAAACTAATGGCAGAGGATGGGAGGATGACTTATATGGAAAACCAATGGGTGGAGGCCAGCGACAGACCTGACTCTTCTACCCTGGCCAGGAATACATCCTGTGCCACCAACAGGCTCTCCTCATTTTGCTACCATAAACTCGAAGGAGCAGCCTTGAGAACAAGAAGCCTCTGTGAGGTGAGCCGCCCTGACTGTAACTCACCTTCCTCCAAGGCGAGGCCTGCTAAGCCTCCTGCAGGTCCTCTGGGGGCACGAAATGCCTACAGCCTTTTCCTCTTCTAACAACAAGGACAACCAAAATAAATGGACCTGCCCTATAAACAGATGGGTTCATGTGACAGCACTGCTGAACTTGTGGCCTTTCCTGGGGCCTGGAGAGCATCTCATAAACTACAGGGAAAAAAGAACAGGGCCCGAGCAGTAAGTTAGAAAACAAAGGTTCTTGAGGCAAAAACAGCGAGGTGATAAACTAAAATTCTGCTTTCTTTTAGTGACCCCAAAGCAGCTCTGTGCCCAGAGCAGAAATCCAAGACTTAGCCAAGATTAAGCATGCTTAAGGGAGAAAAAAATAATACCCTAAAACCAGAAAACATGAATTAAAAACCAAAAAATTCTTTAGAATTAAACCTTAATAAAAATTTTTTGAGAAAAAGAAAAACTTCTTCATGCTCTACCTTGTTCCTAAAAAGGATACTATCAGTCATTTATTTGCATATAGGCATTAATTTTGGAAAAACCTTCAAACACTTTATCTTTTCATACTTAAGACTGCTAAATTAGATCAATTTCAGACACATTCAAGAAGCAGCAAGAAAGCAGTATTTTATTATCACAATATCTAAGCAGATAAACAGTTCTCACTGTTCTTAAGAAAACAGAAAAAATTGAAAGAATAATTTATAAACACTACGTAAAATAATGTCCACCTAGGAAGCGCTCTAAAGGCTAAGTGGTACACGGGACCCCAGCGGCCAGGTATGAGGGCTCTCCGAGAAATTGGCTATGTGGTCTAATTCAGCGTGGGTCTCCTTCCCTGTGCTGAGGTTGCTTTGGCTGTTGTTCCCAAACTGCTGCAGAAATGACCTGGGAGGCATCTCCGGAAAACCTCCCTCGGCCTGAAACAAGGCTGATGCCACAGCAACAGCTTCTTCTCAAGAGAGTATCTGGGGGAAGTACCCAGTATAGAAATCCATGCATTTAGCTCGAAGAGGAAAGGAGCGAGCACCAAGAGTGGCAGGCTTGCTGTGGTTCTTTGCCAAAGGAAACAGAATATACATCTTGTTCCAGGACTCTAAGGATATGTAACATGACTGCCTACTAACTGTTGTATAAATGGTAAATAAAGTGGAGATCCAAAGTCTGCTGCTTTGTCACTACTTCTCAGTGGGGGCCCCTGCATCTTATGTAACCATGTTTCCCTGGGTTTGGGAAGCTGGGAGGCCTGGGAGGCCAGTCAGGTAGCAGTGTGCTTCCACTGACACCCGCACCACAGAGCAAATACCTGACTCCCCTCCCCACACTCCGTCTCCTCCCTGTAGGCTGCAACCACAGCTCAACATCCTTTTTCATTAGGCAAGGAATGAAAGTCCTGACTTCTAAACTTCTCCTGCTGTGTCTGCTTAATAGCTGCTTTCTCACAAAAGCAGGCTGGTGCTCAGGCCAGCCAGGAGAAAGGAAGCAGTGGGGCAGAACACAGCCTGCTTCTCTCAGAAGCTTTTGTCTCCAGGAAGCAGCTGTGTAAAGATGGCAAAGCCAAGAGGTGTCAATAATGGACAGAAATCACCACCAGACAGGAAAAGTGAGTATATGTCCACCTACATACACAAAGGGGTAACAGGGCAGAAGAAGGATAAAAACTCAGCTTTCTACGTTGCTTCTAGAAGCATCTAGAAGCCACTGTGTGGGAAAGAAATACCATTCCAATCACTGGAAAACACTTTTCTTTCTTTAAAGTTTGAAACTGTCATGTATGGAATGCTACTGTCTCCCCAGTCGAAGTTAAAACATGAACTTTGCAAAGACAGGTGAGAACACTGTTTATGCGAGATTACCTCCACTGCCTCAACACCATAGGACTAGAATCTTAGCACTCTTCAATGCCAAGGAATAGAGTTTGCTCTAAGGATTTAAGGTCCCTTGCTCAGGCAGTAAAACCTAAGGACCAAGCTTCTCCAAGGCACCATTAACGCACAACAGTTCATCTTGTGCCAACAAACATGCCGTAGTCTTTTTTTTAGATTTATCTTTGAATTTTTATTATTATATTTTAGGCCACAGTCTTAACTCCAATTCAATGATGGTAAATTGTTATTCTCAATATATACTTTTGAGCGATTACAAAGAAAGCCCAAGGCTTTACAGTTAGATCCAACCTGACCCAATCATAGAACAGTGATCAGGAATTCTTACCCTGGGGACATATGTGAGCTTCACACTTGGGATCTTGGGAGTTATCTATAAACTACCCTAAAATGACAGAATCACACATGGGAATTTTTGGGGGGAATAGTAGCTTCCAACAGGGTTTCATAAGAACTACTTTCATACACTAAAGAGATCTAAAGAAATCCAAGTGATGGAAAGCAGAAGTGGCATACAACAGATAGGGGGTGAGAGGCAAGGGAGGAGGTAGAGTTGAGGTCAGGAGATCCTGAATCCACAATTTCCACTTAACAACACTTTCTTGTATCTAGGAACCAAAATGTTCCTTAATTGCTTCTGTTTCATCACCTACCTTCAATATTTTCTTCCTTCCTAACTGTACTCACGTAGCCTTCTGGTAACTCTACTGGGCCAGGCCCTCCCTAGTTTATTCCAAGATAACATCAGGAAATTTTTAATTAAACTCACCCAATCCCTTTGGATACTGCACATCACGTTGATTTGACACTGCACACGCTGTTGCATGACTTCTCCATAAAAATCTGTTATTTTGTTGACCTACTTTTATACCCAAAACAAAGACTATCAGCCTGTGACATCGAGTGAAATATACAATGCTTGGTTTTCATGGGCCTCTACCATACGGTCCCAGTTTATGTCCTCACATGATTTCCATATTGCTCCTTTCAATCCAACTAGGCCCACTGTCTCCATGTGACCTCTGTGTAAGTTATTCATTACAGGTGCCTAGCCAGGTCCAAACTATAGAATGAAAAGAGTCATAGTGTATCCACTATCTCACCACATGTATCTCACCACAATCATATCAGTGATCACTTCAGGAATACTTAACCTGGGGTCATAGGTAGACTGCAGCTTGTATGCCGGAAGTCTCTATGAACTATACTTTGAAATGATAGCAAAATCATATTCTCATATATATAATTATTATCTTTCACCTATATGTCAGTGTTTGTGTACCATTCAGTTCAGCAGGCAATTATGAAATGTAATACACTACTTTCAAAGTTCACTACATGTTACTCTTTATTTCTTATAGGTAGACTCTTTGAGGGTTAGGATTCTGTCCTTAATATTTATTATGGTGTTTGACACAGAAGCTATGTTCACCTAAGTTCTATAACTCAGGGTCATCTGGTCCGATCATGGTGTGCCAAGTAAAGCTGGGCAAATGACGTGACAGACTAATGCGGAATGCTGAAAATACTTCAGATTGGAGACACGGATAATGCCCAAGTGTCTGCAGTGCAGGAGAGTAGGGCCTGCCGGCTCTCTTGGATACAGTTTCATGATCTATGCTCCAGTTCTTAGGCACCTTGGTTTTGCTATTTGGGATGGTGCAAAGCAGAGGAGCTTAGAGCCTGGCCTCTGAGCAGAAGCAGACGTACGTTAAGGACTAAAGGAGATGGGCAACAATAGGAATGGCAGTGAGTGGGAGCAAAGCTTTGGCCACCAATGAAATAAACAATGAAACAGAACAAAGTGGCAGGATTATATGGAACTCCTACTAGACAGCACAGGATAGATGACTGAGGGGAAAGGAAAACAACAGAAAAGGTTAGAAAACAGAACAAAGAGTAAATAACTTGCTAAACTTCTAAAGCACCTCGCACTGTGTTTCAGGTCACATTGATGAATACAGTGTTTCAGCACGAACCAAATATAGATCTCAATGAAACACAGCAGCAATAAGCAATCCCTCTGGCCCCTCTACCGGTTCCTTGGCAGCTGGAGGAAGCAATAGGGTCCTGATGCTCAGAAAATCAGATACAGAGCAGGCACAGGTGCACAATGGTATATGGGGGTGCTAAGATTGTGCAGCTGGATTTTCAATGAAATCAGAATTACTGATAAGGAAGACAGAAAAGATGGAGAGTACAGGGACTGGAAATGAGAAAAGTGAATCCTACGGTCAAGGGAAGGTAGGCGGACTAATGAGTCAGATAGGTATTATGAGGCAATAAAGCAAATAACAAAGAACCCTAAGCCATCATCCCATCTAAAACTAATATAAGAAGAAACCAAGACACATGCTATTGTGCCAGGTGTGACAACACATCTGCAGTGCTTAGGAAAGAGGGGACGTCAGGGGGCGGGCAGGACAGATTGTAAGATCTGTGGCAGACAACTACTAGAAAAGAAGTAGCCCTCTGCTAGATTGAAGGGAAATACAAGTAAACTTCACTGGCCCAGATTAGGACCAAAGGACTATCATTGCTGTGTAGTCGAAAGCCTTTTTGAGAGGACAAGGCCTCAAGAAAGGTGAGATCAGAAGCAACGATAGCCCCAGCGACCTTGTTTTTATAATTATCCACGTCTTGAACACAAAGATAATACATGGTCATCAGAAAAAAAAAAAAAAAAAAAAACCCAAAAGCAAAAACAACAACAAAAAACACAGTGGGTGCCTGGGTGGCATGGTTGTTTAAGCATCTGCCTTCGGCTCAGGTTATGATCCCAGAGTCCTGGGATGGAGTCCCATGTCGGGCTCCCTGCTCTGCAAGAAGTCTGCTTCTCTTTCTGCCCCTCCTCCTACTCGTTCTCTCAATCTCTCTCTCTCTCTCAAATAAATAAAGTTTTAAAAAAGGAAGAAATAGTGGTGAAACAATGATCCATGATTTTATTCCGAAGCCTCACTAACAGAATTTCTAAGCACTTATACACATACAGCCGTCCACCTATACTTTAAGAAAACTGTGGAATAGTTTTGTAGTATCTTTTTTTCTGCTAGAAATGATAATTAAATGAATGCTTTCTTACGTTATTAATTTTTATATCATTATAATAGCTGAAGATAAATCCATCACATGGATGCAAGCTCCGTAACTTGATCAATCACTTATCGCTAGAAGTTGATGTGAACAGAATACTATTATAAATAATGCCATGAGGAATAACTTTTAAATAAACTGTTGGGTGCTTCCCTAATTACTCCTTAGGATAAATTCAGAAAAGTGGAACTGCTGTGTCATAGGGCAATGCACATTGACTCCGGTTTCCGTCTCCCTTTTCTAAGATGAACCAGCAAAGCATGCCTTACCTCATGGACTCAGGGGATCAGGCTGTGATTTGGGTGCGTCTTCCCTATGCATCAAGATACCCACATATATCTCCACTCTTACAACTATATTTGTAATGATTTAATTGCTCATCCAAATCCCCATGAAACCATGTGTTTGTTTTTATCTCCAATGCACCTGATGAAATATTTGTCACTGGAATATGAACAAATAAGAGAAAGTTTTAATGTATCTTTTGACTGAGTGAAAAGCAACAGACTCACTGTTTAGAAAATGGTTTTTCCAATGTGAGCTACATTTACGGGGACCTACTAGAAAAGATTCATTGCCATTCCACTAGAGATTTACCTCTCTGAACTTGATGCAAAAGCAAGAGGAATGGGAAATAATCCTTCTCAACTTCTGTGCCCAAAGCTGGAGGGGGAGAGTCAAGGGCAGCTTAGGATAAAACAGAAATGCATGAGAGATTTTATAAGAAATTTAGATGCAAAGAATCCTGCAAATGAAAGAAAGCTATGAAGAGGATTTCCTCTTCACAAGCAGCTAAAAAATTCTGCACATTGATGTATCAGTGATTAATTATTTGAACTACAGTTGTCCTGAGAGATTTCCAAGGATTAGAAAAAAAGTAGGATAGGGATGTCGGTAATAGAGACTCAGCTCTCCAACCCACTCAACCACCTGACATTGCAGATGAGCCAAATCAAGTAAGCACAGCAACCCTCAAGATGATTTCATATTAAATTAGCCAAGAGCTGGTGGAGGCTACTCAGAAGGAATCAAACTTAGGAGCTATGAATGACAAGTATGAGGAAGGGGAGAGAGACAAGAGTCAAAGGGAAGAAGCAGCTATTCAACTGCCTTGGTGGGAAACAAGCACGGCTGTGATCACGGGGAAGGCACTACTAGGTAGCAAAGTCAAAGAAATCCAAAAGTTCTCCGTTCCCTGGCTTGTTCTCGATTTCATAGAACCATGATCTTAATTCCAATTATAATAAAGATTATTAATCTTCCATAAAAGGATACCTATTTCGATTTGTTTTACAGTGGTCAGGAGTTGGGCAGTGGTTCTCAAATTTTAGTGTGTATCAAAATTACTTGAAGTATGTGTTAAAAGAGATTGACATGATTCAACTCCAGGGCTTCTGATTCAGTAGGTCTCAGGTAGGGGGAAACAGGGGGCGGGGAGGCTGTGGGTTTACATTTCTAACAAGTTCCCAAGTAACAATGACATTGCTGATTGGAGGATCATACTTTGAGAACCAACGGTTTAGGGAGTCAACTTGTAAGATGTTTAAAAGAGACTATGGTCAAGATCAAGGGTTCTCAATTTGCTGTTACAATCATTTTGGATTAAAATTACATATCCAGTATGATTATCTTCAAATGTTACTTTAAAATACATTTGAAATATATTTTGAAACCAAATATTCAGGCGCTGTGTTAAGAAAGCAGTGCCTCTTAGCCAAGAGAACAGTGAGGAGGATACACTGCTCTGTGGTATATGCAGACAAAGCAGATGATCTAGGAAGCTAACTCTAGAACTTCTCTGAATGAGTATAACAGAGCAGACCAACGATTACAGAAAAGATTGGGCTAGGAAGACTTACCATGAGTTCATTATGTGACCAGGACCTGTAGAACCACCCATGGCTCTGCGTACAACATAGTAGAAAAACCTAATGGGTTCCAACTGTACCCCAAACCCTCACACTGGTCATCAAGATATATCTCATAGCCTGAGTTCTACTAGAAGGAATGGGAGTAGGGAGGGAAGAGAAGGATAGGATAAAGGGAGTGAGCAGATCCTCTTAATACCCTGAAGGAGAAAACTATCTGGAACCGGAGACATTATGCAGCTCTCCAGAAGTGGCCATTTGTGTTGCTTTAAATGCAGATTGATTACTGCTATTTGGATGTTGAGTGCATCATCTTTTCTGAAGAAAGGGAAAAGCTAAATTTCCCCACATTCAGCTGTGTCGTCAAATCACTTCCCCACACCAGCTCTTTTAATGCATTTTCCTGTTATCACATCCACTTGCAATAGCTGATCTGCCCTACTGCTCAAGAGTGAACCCCCCCTTGCCCTGCCCCACTGCCATGTGCAGAATCCCATTAACAACCTCATGACCATGACACATAACTACAAACCCAAAATGTAGCGGGGTGTACACTTTCAGGGTTAAAAAAGAAAGGAAGCCATGAGGATACGGAAGAGAAAGAATAGCCTCCTTTTTCTGTGCCAGCCTCCAGCCTGTGCTGGCGGGACGTAACGCAGCCGAGTAGAGAGGGCAGAAGACCATTCACCCAGTGCCAGCTTTCCAGCACACTGGTTAAAAACCCAACAGCACCCCAGGGTTACAGAATTCTACAACTAAACAGTAAAGGAAAGAGGAAAACTTCCAATCAAAGCTGTTTTTCACAATATTCAGTAGGACTTAGTTTTACTCAAAGAGAAATTTCACTTGAGGTCATTAGATTGAAAGTGAGAAATCTTGGTTTATTTAAAGCTGTACCATTAAACTACTGAGAAGATAAGAACAGAGGCCGGATAGAAGAGATGAATTTCAGGGAAATGCTCTCATGGGAAAATTTAATAGAAATGAGAGATGGGATAAAAAAAGATGTAAGGCAGGCAGTGTTAATAATGGAAAGGGAAAAAGGAGGAGGGGCTAAGAAAACAGGAAGAAAAGTGAAGAAATAGGGAAAAATCACAATTTCCAGAGGTACTATTAAAGTTATTTAATGTCGGTCCCTCTGAGATTACATGCATTGTAAGGCTTGCGTCTATTATTTTTCTTCATTACTATTATCCCCAATGCCTGGGATCCAGGATACACTCAAGAAAATGAGAATGGAGAAGACAAATGAATGCAAAGCCATCACATGCAAGATAAACCTGCTTTCAACAACTATTCCCAGAAGAGGAATGTCTGTTTTCTTAGAGAACCAGTTAACTCATGTAATCTATACACTGTGATAGGATATATTAGTTTTAAAACTTCAAAACACATACTCAAGTTCAAATTCCCGTTTCCTCCCTGCATAGGTATACACAGATGAAACTTGCTTTTTATTAAGACATTTAACAAATCAGAACCAACGGTCAAACCAGTAGTGCTGAGCTCTTCCATTTGAGAATCCGAAAGCCAGAGGTTTTAACTTAGCAATGGAAAGTGCTGGTGAGGAAGTCTTCACATTTGGTTCATAACCAGTATTGCAAATGAGAATTAAAGATACAGAGAGGAGGGACCTTATCCAAAAGTTCTGTATTTTTTTTTGAAGAAACAGCTTTAAACGATTTTTTTTTCACCTACTGAAATCTTATGGAAAAATATCTACAAATCAGGAAAAAAGTGGAGCTGCTCTGGCTACAGGAAGAGTAGGAGACCAAAAGCACTTCTTTCCCAGTGTTACTGAAAGCATTTCAGTGGAAATGCAAAATACACTTACAATTCACTGCTACAAATGCATGGAAATGGTAAGCCCACCTTGGCCCCCAACAACTACATCACCAAGAGAGAATGTTACTTCAGTTTCCCTCTTAATAATGACTACTGATATCTGCCTAGGAAAGAGCAAGTTCTAGCCTCCCCATCAAAGCCTGTGATGGAAATGCCAGGACAGATTTCCTATGGGTTCCAGCAGAGAGATGTCTGCAATAGGGAGGGCACTGTCGACCCACACTAGGTAAAACCAAGAGACATCTGACAGGATTTTAATCAAGGACTGGTGTTTATGGGTTTGGAGGTTAGAGGTACTGAGGTCAGCAAGGCAGGAGCACTAGTTGTTTTTGTTTTTAAAGAAAGGGGATTTTGCAAGGTTTGTTTCTTGAGGAACACACATCCCTGTGGAGCCCGGAGAGACAGGGAGCCCCAGGCAGAGCTGAGATGGGGGAAGGCTTCTGCTTGCCTTTCAAAGATGCAGGACACCACCAGTTTTCTGAATCTGCGATGTGCCCGGTAAGAAAGAGGATCCACACAAAAAGATAAGGGAGAGTCTGCCCTTTTCTCTTCTCATGAGATAACCCTAACCTCATTATGTACGTCCAGAATGAATCTAAATTCATTTAAATCTGCTCAGACACTAGATTGTTCGATGCAATTGCTTTCCCAGAGTCAAGCTGGGGCATCAATTTCTTTTCTGACTATATACATCCTTATGTTGAAATGACAAAATCTTAGAATTAAGAGGTGCCTTAAAGGAATCAAGCCCCAACACTGAGCTAACATAACTTCTGTGTTTTCCTGCAACAAGCCACAGATTCTAACAGTTTCTAAGAAATTTTAAAATATTACTTTAAATCAAGTTACTGGTAGCTTCAGGAGAATGCAGACAGATGATATCCCCCGGGTCTGGACGTCCAAGGAAAACAAGGCACATGGCCAGGCTTTGATCTGGCTCCAAGCATTACCAGCTCTTCTTCAGTGCCCACAGCAAGCCCAACAAAACCCCACTAGGAAGACCTCTTAGAATGCTAAGGAAATTCATATTCTGGCCTACTTAAACTGGAAGTGTTATGCCGAATACACAGGCTAGAGTATGAGAGAAAATATGGAAGTTCCCAATAATGACTCGGTATCTTAGAAATACCTCAGAAGGATAGAAGACAGATTGTCTGACGGAGTCAGAAGCCCCACCTGAAGTTCAGAATACCCATCAAACCAAGTAATTCAGTGAGCCAGGTGAGCGGGAAATATTGCAATAAAACGAAAACTGAAAATGCCGGAAAGTCTATATGGGGATGAAAAATTAGGGTGGTGCAGGAAAGACATGATCTGTCAGACTCCCAAAGAAGTGCATATGAGGCCCCTAAAAGGGGGAACCAAGTTCAGGAGTGACAACACAAAGTGTAGGTCAGCTGCATGTAAGGCCTTTTTTTTTTTTTTTTTTTTTTTTACTAAAAACACAACCTACACACACTGGAACTCTCAGAAGCCTGGGACAAAATCAAGGGCTTTTCAATGGAGCCCATGAGACAAACAAGGTGTGAGAGTACCAGCAAAAATGCCAAAACCTTATCTTGCCCGGACACAAGGTAATGAGGGAGGAGGCAGCTGATGACAGACAACTGAATCGGAAAGGAAGGCACCTACTGGGAATTAGGGGTTTATTTATCCTTCCAACAAAAAAAGATGTGCTTTCCTCTAAATATGCCAGCTCCTGGAGGTATAATGAAGGTTTCCCAAAAGGAGAAAGGCACGTGAATGAAGGGGCCTTGAAGGATCAACAACACTGATCAGAGCCGCCGAGGTGGTCGCAGCTTGCTTCTGGATGGCAGGTGGAGACAATCGGAAGTAGCAGGCGAATTTCAAACTGGGGCCCTTCCTCCCTCTCTCCTGGTTTCCCAATGAGCGCATTACACATCACTCCTGGAGCTCCGGTCCTATAGTCTGAGGAGTGCAGCGAACACAGCCCCCTGCGAGGGAAGCAGTGGCCACTGAGCCCCGAGAAAGCTCATCAATTCCTGGGCAGGCAGCTGCCCTGACCCAGGAAGTCAGCCGCATTAACAGGCTGCCCTTTCCCCAAAGCTTACAATGTTGCTCTAAAAGGATTAGTGGCCAAGCAAAGTCACTGGAAGAGCACTGTGCACCAGTGCTGGTATCCCTACTGATAACCAGAGGGAGAAAGTGCAGAATTCTAGAGGTCAGAGACAGAGCAAGCTGTGGGAATCAACACTCCTATGTGGAAGGGCTGAAAAAAGTGCCGGCCTCGCTACGTTACCCTCACCCACGTATTATTTACCTAATGAGTTCCAGGGTGAAAGACTGATATGAATATAGCAGATGTTATTAATTTGGCCTTTGCTAACGCATTAGATACAGCACCTCAAGAAATTGTACTTGGGAAATTAATTCAAATTGGCTTGGTTCAGTACACAATCACCGAAGATTAAAAAGTAGCTGAAGGATGATAATCAAAAGACAGTTAAGTGACAGTCCATGCAGTGAGAGACTTGGGGTCAACACCAAAGCCACTCTTGGTTAGGGATTCTATTCAGGGCCCAGGAAAGGAGTAAACAACTTGCTAATGAGATCTGCAGAGGACACTAAGCTGGGAGGTGGAGGAACCACACCGACAGGGGCATAAAATTACAAGGCAAAGTTCAACTGGAAAAAACAGCTGATCTAGCTAGGGGAAAACAACCCTAAACTCAAATAAAATAATATTCAACAGACAGGCAGGATAAGGGGCAGCAGAAGCATGTAGAAAGACCTTTGACATGCTATAATGTGACAGAACCAAGTAAGAATGGTAAGGGAACATGAGGAGTATGTCATGGGGAATGGAGTGCTTCGAAGTGAAAGCAAACTAAAAGCAGATTGCCAGCAAATAGGTGGGCTTCAAGCGAGATCAACTCCACCACTTATAATGGGGGGAGAGTACCTTCCGAACTGAAAACATGTTTTAATGGCTACAGAACCACCATTCCTCTCTGGCGGGTGTTCCAGTCTTTCTCGGATCTTCATTAACCTTGTTGGGGGATTTTATCTAAAGAGGGTACTGGGCTGCCATTCTGGGGCTAACAATACTGTCTAAAGGAAGACTTGTAGGTCATGCTGGCCATTTCTCCTACTTCTTTATGAGGTCTGTACTGCCCTATGGCAATGCCTCACAGGCTTGGGGAAGTGGTTAATTCCTCTCTGTTTACTCAACCCACAGCAGTGCAATGACCCTGAAGCCAGTTTTTCCACCACCGGTCTGAAGGCAATGGCTCAACACAATTATCTCTAGGCTGCTCACAGCTTTAATAGACAAGCATGTTGTTACATTGATTCTGCTTAAAATGAGTGCTAAAAAGGTTGTTTTCTTCCTAAAACCTCAAAGTTAAATATTTCACTATCCTCAAAACCCAAAAAACAAATAATCTAACTAAAAAATAGGCAGAAATAACGAACATCTTTTTCTGAAGAAGACATACGTGGCCAACAGACATACGAAAAGATGTTTAACATCATTGATCATCAGGGAAATGTAAATCAAAACTACAATAAGATAACACTTTGCACCTGTTAGAATGGCTAAAATCAACACAAGAAACAACAGGTGTTGGTGAGAATGTGGAGAAAGAGGAACCCTCTTGCATTGTTGGTGGGAATACAAACTGGTACGATCACTCAGGAAAACAGCATGGAGGAACACCTGCTGGGTGGCTCAGTTGGTTAAGCATCTGCCGTTGGCTAAGGTCATGATCCCAGGGTCCTGGGATCAAGTCCCACATTAGGCTTCTTGCTCAGCAGGGAGCCTGCATCTCCCTCTGCCTGTGGCTCCCCCTGCTTGCGCTCACTCCTTCTCTCTCTGATAAATAAATAAATACGTAAATAAAATCTAAAAGAAAAGAAAACAGTTCGGAGGTCTCCCATAAAGTTAAAAATAGAACTACCCGATGATCTAGCAATGGCACTACTAGGTATTTACCCAAAGAAAAAAATACTAATTCGAAGGGATACATGCACCCCAATGTTTACAACAGCAATATCTACAACAGCCAAATTATGGAAACAGCCCAAGTGTCCACTTGATGAATGGATAAAGAAGTGGTGTGTATGTGTGTGTATGCACACACACACACACAAACACACACAGGAATAGTCATAAAAAAAGAACAAAATCCTGCAATTTGCAACAACATGGATAGAGCTAGGGAGTATAATGCTAAGTGAAATCAGTCAGTCAGAGAAAGATACGTACCATATGATTTCACTCAGATGTGGAATTTAAGAAACAAATGAGCAAAGGGGGGGGAGAGATGTAAACCAAGAAACAGACCATTAACTCTAGAGAACAAACTGATGGTATCAGAGGGGAGGCAGACAGGGAAAACAGGTGATGGGGATAAGGGAGTGTGCTTGTTATGATGAGCACTGAGTGATGTTTGGAAGTGCTGAGTCACTATATTGTACACCTGAAACTAATATTACATTGTAAGTTACCTGTAATCTAAATAAAAAATATATTTAGAACATAATCTATTAAAAAAAAAAACCTTTCACTATCTATGTATACCCATTAAACACAGCACATGTAGCTATTTCCAACAGCATAAGAAAGCTTGCTGAGGTGGCTGGCTGGCTTAGTCGGTACAGCACACGACTCTTGGTCTCAGAGTCATGAGTTCAAGCCTTCCACATGGAGTGTATAGCTTAATTAAAAAAAAAAATTAAAAGATAAAAAAAGAAGAAAGTTTGTTTTGCCTTACTTTCCAGAGCAGCTATGCAAATTATTTTCATGTCTATCAGTCACAAATATGTGACTAGTGGCAGAGTGACACCGGGCCGAAAACAGGAGTCTAGATCCCACTGTACTGCTTAGTGCTCCTGTTATGCTGGGAACTTATAACCTGTTTTTCAAGTTACTACTAGGTCACGCTGAGTCCACCCACAGGCTAAGCACAGACTCGCCCTCTGAACCCCACCGAAGTGCGGTCTAATCACTATCCATTTCCTGGAGGAGCCAGATCATCAGGTGGTACTTAGCGATGTGAAGCTGCATTTCCCAATATGGGTTCTTCCAGCCAGGCTGCCTTAGTGATAATACAGACAGGGAGAGAAGGAAGAACTGAGGGAGGATTGAGAGAAACACCAATTATGGATTACGTATCGTATTATTTTGTGCTGGCCATTAAGGAGCCTTAAACTCTCTGCGTACGTGAATTAGGTTTTTTAGACAGGGCCTATTGGGAAAAACCCACAAGAAAGAATCCAAAACCTACAACAGTCTGACAGACTGATTTCTCAGCTGACATTCTATGTGACAGTCTACAGATGCTCTATCCATCAGGATATGACATGGTGTTAGAGGTAAGTGTCACATATCAGGGCACTGTTCTGGGCCAAAGAGCAAAAGAAGTGATCTCAATAACAAAGTCTGAAGCACAGATAACATGTGCCCAAACTCGTTCCTCCTCAAACCACAGAGCATAACCTGGCAACTAGCAAACTTCTAGAACTAAACAAATGGCTGAGGGCGGCGTGCGCCTCTTTCAAACAGTGGCTATATCTTGGTTGAGACCAAGAAGTCTGCTGAAGTACCCTGGTCAGTTCACCAACATCTCGTGTTTTGCTCTTTCCTGGGAAGTCTGGGAATCACTAAACTACCAGTACCACCCAGGGACAGACATCTCTGTGAGTACGAGCCCACAAGGAATGTCACTGGTAAGAAAGAACACCAAGCAGTACACACATCCTTGGGGCAATCAGCCACAGGGATGAAGGACAGGAGTAAAATGTCACCGGGCTTCTCAAATGCTCTCCTGCCAGCTGTGAGAAGTGTGAAACAAAAACTCATTTCCTAATAAATGTTTTCATTTCCTTTGTACACGACAAAAGGTTGAGAGGTGATGAATGGGAGGGGCCAGGGAGCAGAGGGCTCTGGAGGTAAGAACCCGAGGCAAATGTCCTGCACACATAAGCAGAGCTTCACTGTTAGACCCAGGGAATGAGAGGATGGTGGTGGTAAAAATATCTTGTACTCTCAACCTGTGATTCATATGACATCTACATGAGATCCTATCTACTATATGCCTATTTTGCAGACTTAAACAAATGAAGGCCCAAGTGTACTCAACCAAGGTTACACAGCACATTTAAAGTGTACCCCTTTTCTTCAGATAGGGGCAAAACTGGGATAAAAGCATACTACAATCTTTCTCAGCGTATTGCTTTCCATCACATTCTGCTCAGGGACAGGCAGGATAGCGGGCAAGGAAAAAAGCGACACTGCTGGTCTCAAGGTCTCAAGGTGTTCACTGGGATGCTTCATCTCACCTGGCCTCTGCAGCAAGCAGCTCGTCATAGTGAGAGGACCGCTGATCGTCATCCTGCCGGTATCTGATCACCGTGGCTAGACCTTTGCTGACAAGGGCCTCGGCAATGTTTCTGCAACAGAAAAGACAGGTCAGTGAGCACTAGAGGTGCATATGGGGCTCAGTCAACAGAAATAATAACAGTTAGCACCTGGAGGTCTTAACACATCCTGACACGGGGAGGGAGAAGCCAAGGATTTCAAGACCAATGAGCCGCTAAGCTAGAACCCCTAACAGGAGGTGGAATAACAAAATCCCCTAGCTCAGCATCTTTCTGGTTACTACAGTCAGATGCCATACCAATCCATATAGAAAAACCAGCAGAAAATATCTGTAAAAATCCCACACTAGGCAGGGCTATTTACAGAATGTTATAAACAAGCCACTACCCTCAAGAAAAGTCTTCTCTGAAATATCGGGCACACAGATAAAAAACAAAACACATAAAAGCATGACCTAAATTTCTTAAAATCTCCTTTCTAGCCTATACAGTAACTAGAAAAATGCCTTGCTCCCAGCTTGGCAATGTTACAAAGGTTAGTTGAACTAACAACACCCCATGCTTCTCTTCTCCTCAGAGCTCCTGACAGCAGCTCTTCCACCTAAAAGGGGCTTCTAGAAGGTAAGGCTATGAATGAATTTGGTGGCAGGCGCAGGTGCCTTGGGGGGCGGTGGTGGTGTTTCTACGGTGGAATAAAAATTCTTTATGAAGAAACGGCATGAGCTGGGGGAAGAATCAGGTAAAAAGTATAGAACCAGCGACCACCACCTTTGGAACAATGCCCCAGATAGAGAGTCCTTGCAGGACTACAGAAGGACTCAGATTAAAACCCTGCTTCAGGCAATTCTCAAATGTGTCCAATCTTCTTTTCTTCCCCAGAATAAGAGGTGCCACTGTAAGTGGCCTCCATATACTCTAACTAGAGAAGAGTACATTGGGAAGGACTCTCAGACAACAAGTAAAACCTATCTGCAAGATTCCTCCCCACGCCGGAAAGATGCCTTTGATGTGAAGCAAAATAAACTGCAAACTGCAAAAACAAATTTTCCAAAAATGACCTGTAGCAAGCACTGGAGGACAAAAGGGATGATACTATTGGGAAGAGGGATGGTTATGGCTTTCTTTGTGTCTGTCATGGTTACACCAAAGGCCCCACTCAAACCATCTGGTTAGCTGCCCTTCAGGGAGGAGGTAGGATAAGCAATAGGCTACTGTACCATATGCTATGATTTAGTGTTGTTTAGGAATGTCATTAACCCTCAGCACAGTAGTGTTCTTAGAACCTCAGATCCTGGGGATGCTGGAAGCTGGACGCTGGACTAACCACTGTATGTGCATGTTTAAGCCACTGAAGGGTTCTCTTCATCAAAACCCAGGAATTTACTTTTTTAAAAGACGAAGAAAAAAATATGTGCGGGTAGAGAAAAGAGGAAAAGATGCTATGGCTGACTCTCTCTCATTATGTGCCCCTCTGCTGCCTGTTTATCTACTGCCAGCACGATATTAATATCTCCAAACCGCCACGGAATTAGCACTTCTCAAAATCCACTCCCACAAAGAGGCTGCTTTGCTGGCCTCCCCGTCTCCTGAGTCACCACAGAAGTGTGCCGGCAAACGCTGTCATGATCACAGAGTTGTTTGGCAGCGTGGAGAATGCAACAGCCCCGAACCAGCAGCGGCAGGTATTGAGAAACAGAGCGAATTTAAGGGTGTTACCAAGAAGCCCCAGGAGGGCAGGAGAGCAGCTCCACCCAGCACAGGTCAGAAAGGAGACTGGGGGACAGCGCCACCCGCCCCAGGGTGATTGGAAATGCCCAAAGAACAAAAAAGACATATTCATTACTGCATTTTGAACTTCTGCGTGCTGACATTTTACAGTCAAAACAGGGGGTCTGGAGGAGAAAGCTGGAATGACTGAGCAGGCAAGAAAAGATTCACACAAATAAGCCTCAACATGAAAAGATAGAGAAAGTGAAGCAAAATAGCACAAACGTTTAATGATCCACCCCTGTTAATACTGCTCAAATCAATTCCCAGAACTGAACTGAGTACCTACAAGGCCAGCAGAGAACCAAGGGCACAATCCTTCCCTTCTGTATCCTGTCAGCCAACAGACATTATTAAACAAAGCAGATAAGGCCTCAAATTCCCACTCCACAACCTGCCCACTACCAGCCTCCCCCTTAGCTCTCCAGAGCTTAGAGCATAAGCCATGTTCTCTTCACTTCTTACCCCTAATTACAGATTTCTCCTGGAGGAACAGTGGTGCCTGGTGCTTAGTGAGCAGTGAGCAGAGTAAAACCACATGAAAAAATACCAGCTGTCATTACTGGGTGTTTACTACAAGCCAGGCATTTGAAAACAACATCACATGTATTTTCTTCTTGGTGTATATTTCCCCGGTGAGGATTCATCACACCATCTTAAAATTATTAACTGACTGTCTTCCTTTCTAAACTATGACGTCTGAGAGGGCCAGGGTTGCATCTTTCTGCACTGAAGTGCCTAACTCAAAAGCTGACATAAAGTAGGCAGTACATATTTTCTGAATGTACTTAGTTTATTTAGGATAATTATTAAATGCAGCAAAATCACAGTACATCCCTTTAATTTTGTTCTAATACATCTTGAAAATGTTGAGATACTCTTTGGAGTATCAGAAGAACACCCAATCGTTTTGGAAATATAGCCCTGGAACATTACTATCCTAAGCAACTATTAACCAAGCTTGGCCAGCATAGAATCAAGGACAAAAGCTTTCTACGTGCCTTAACAGCTTTTGTCTTTCCCCTCCCTGTTATCTAAAACTTGAATTTAAAGAGAATGAAAGGGAGAGAGAAGAAAATGCAATTAGCCCAGATCCATGTACTTGACTCTCTCATTCATTTCTTTTGGCTACTAATGAAAGGTCAGGAGATTTTTCCCTTGGCCAAAGATGGCTCCAAACCCGACAGGGGTGTATTGATCAGTTGCCCGGTGAATAAAAGAGAACATTAAATTATGTGCTATGGCATTAGGCTGCTTTAGACAAATTTATAAGTTCTGCTTTCTTGAGTGTATCAGTAATTCTACTCCAATTACACACGTCTGGCTCAAATGGATAATTCACAATCAGCATACAAAAAAGGACCTAACAGCCTTGGAAGTCTAACAGGAAATCATCTCTCGGTATCAGCTAGAAACACAAAGCATTAGTGCGGGGATTGAAATGCTTCTCCAAAACTAAGAGAAATTTAGATTCTGGTAAAAGTGAACCGCTGCCATCAGGCGGGATCAGGTGTTCCTGATACAAACACAAACAGCTTAGGCCTCATACACAGGCCTTCTCAAAAGATCTGCATGTAGTTGACATCTTCCCCGTCCGTTTGTTACCCCAGCCAGCAGGGTGCAAAAAGCTTACACTTCCCGTTATACGATACCTCTGAAACCATGCGGTACTATATCCTGCCAGCGTGGTCAATAGGTGTTCTACGCCCATACAGGAGAAGAGCATCCTTAAAAAGTAAGTTTGAATTATACTTGTTTATAACTGGTCACAATTTTGCCTGCCTTCCCCAGTCCTAACCCCTACCCCAAGACTGGAATAGCAACATACTGATAGGTCAGATAACTAAGATTACCCTGATTACTTAACTGGTACTAATGTTGAAACAAACTTAAAGAAAGTTGGACATACTGTATGTAACAAAGAACAGGCCATCCTTCCTTGATCCATCTTCCAGGGAGTAACCCACCTGTTATACCCTCACCATCAAAACCTTTAGTGTGCATTTCCTATAAACCAGGATATTTTCTTACAAAATCAAAAAATAATGAGTAGAACCACAATACCAATAAGACCACATTACTACCATCTGATCCACAAATTTACTAGTTAAATTTTGCCAATTATTCCAATAGAATACTTAGGGGAAAAAAGGATCCACATTTCCTTAGTCTCGAACAGTTCCACAGTCTTGTCTTAGGCTACCCCACGGCCTTGACGCTTCTGAGGAGGGCAGGCCAGTTACTTTGGTTTGTCTGATGTTGGTTTGTGATCAGATGCAAGTTATGCATCTTTGGCAGGAATACCATAGAAGTGATGGATGTACTGTTCACTTCGATCTCGTCATTAGGGTAGTGTCTATCAGGTTTCTCCACTGTAAAGTTACTCTTTTCCTCTTTATGACGGATAGGTATTTTCCAAGAAGACCCTTTGAATTATGTGATTTTCATCCCTCAAATTCCCAAATTATTCATTTATTTAATTATAGCAGTATAAGGTCATGGAATGTCATTTTATTTAAAGTCATAATCCACAACAATCATTATTGGTTGTGATACTGAAATTGTTCCCAATTTAGCCAATGGGAGTCATGTCAAGCTGGTTTCTGTTTCCAGTGGACCTGCCCCCAACCTGCATCATTCCTTGAGCACTTCCTTGCTTTCTGGTGTAACAACATGTCCCAGGCTTATCTTGTACGGTTTTCTGCAGCTCTGAAATTAGCCATTTATCTGAATAGCCCACATTTACATCTTTATTTCTATACGTTTATTTCTATATCAATCTATAACTACCGAAAACCATGTGCGGCAGTCATAAAAATGTGCCTGTCGGATCTCTGACTGCAGGAAGTGTAATTGACTGACAGTCCCAGCTGCTGTGCTCTGAAATCCATCACTGTTTCAGCCAAGGCTATGCTTCCCACCAGCTGCTTCTTGCCGGAGCACAGCAGATACTAAGACAGGCCTATTGCTGAGAGATGTGGGACTCCTCTGATGGCAACTCTGGCTTGAGGACTCCTTGTTGGCTTTGCGGTAATTCTCTTATAACTTGGGCAGCTGAGACTTTTCCAATTCAACCTCCCTTTCCTCCCACCTTTTGCAAAAGAGATTAGGACGGCACTGCAGTCTGATGGCACTCCCAGCCTCTTGCAGCTCCCTTTCCATTTTCCCACCCAAGGGTTTTCCCCAATTAATCTCTTTCATGTCTAATTCTGTCTTGGCATCAGCTTTTTAGAAAACCTGAACCAACATACCATGAGTTCACGAAGATACCCACAATCCCACTCCAACACTATAGGGTTCATTTTCATTTTCTTCCTTTCTATATTTGTACTTTCCTTTCTGACAGAAACCTGGCTTCCACTATCCTTAATAGTTTTACTTATAGGAAAACCTTTACTATATACACACATATACTCACTCACTCACTCATACATTTTGTGACTTCCATGATTTGGTCTTAACAGTAGAGCTCACTTAAAGAGAATGCATAACCTGATAAAACAGAACCTGGGTTACATAGATAAGTATTTCAAGAGTGGGCACAGAGAATAATTCCATAACTCACACACTTGTGCCCATGCCTACACACCCCCTCTCATCCTCCATGTGACTGGGATAATAGATAACTCAAAGGCTTGGGCTCACAGAGCTTCATCTAGCTGTTTGAGCTCAACAGCTCCCACTTAGAAAACATCTACATTTTATCAGCCACTGAAGTGTCCATGGAGATTGCAAAAGCAGAATATTTTCCTCAAGGCAAACATAGACATGGACACATTCAGAATAATGTAAGCCTAAAAAGAAATGCCTCTAACTATAGTCCAGTTGAGGCAAAAGAGAGGGTTGAAAGATAATTAACAGCTTAATTCATTCACAGAAGTCACAGCGTCTGGATCAGAGGTTCATCTCTCATATGTGCACATGCATCCCCAACACATACACTTTCCATACAATGTCTCTACAATAACTTCAAGGCCCTGTAGTCAAATTTCATAAACTAAGCACAACATGTACCCCATGGCTATTCACTGAGAGAACGTGGACATGACAAGACATCAGGCATGTAGCCTGGCCCTCTGTCACCCACGACCCTCAAAGTCTCCAATGTCTTAAAGCCAGAAAACTTCCTTCACATCCTTTTCACATTGGCTGTACCTCTGCCATAAAGACAGGCTTCCTCACAAGTGCAGGGATGGAGATCCCCAGCTGACAGGGGTCCAATATTAATTTCTACCATACCAGATGGCTCATCTCACTTTTCCTTGGCTATACAGGGATGTTCTACTGTGGGGCTGAACCAGAGAAGCCACAGGGTACTGATGTCTTTCTTCGCAAAAAGGTAAGAGAAAAGCAAGGAGAGAAAGGTCACCATAGGATTTGATAAGAAGGTAGAAAGCAGCAAGAACTAGAAAGCTATTTTCTTTAGAATATTAGGTCTACCTATACTCAGATGTTTGGCTCTCCACTCTAAAAGAAAGAGCAGAAGTGGGGAAAATGATTAACAGCTAACAGACCCAAAAGCTAGGCTCCCTTTAGATCTTCTTTACAAGTTCACACTAAGACCTCTAATATCCACACCCTTTGAGGCAGGAACCCGACAGTTCCAGGCTTGAGACAGACTTGGTTTTTACAGGCTGACAAAATAGGCTATAAGGGGCAGAGAGTGAAATTCTATACAAAGGGCAATGAACAGGTCTCTTTCATCATGTTACTGGTTTTTAGCTAGGCCTCAAACCAGGAAAATGTCTTAGGGAGCAACAGGTAACCAGAACCCAGTATGGTGATGACTCAGAGGGTAACACATTGCCCCTCCCACCCAGTGTCTTTATCCTCCAATCTCCACTGACTGAGGTCCCATGAATCCAGAACAATAATGCCCTCCCCCTTTTTCTTAAAACACATTCAAGAGGCACTTCCCACATAACCGAGCGGCATATGCAGACAGGAGATTGTTTTAGAAGCATCAGTAATTAGCAACATCTGAGGTGGCACACACCATCCTTTACAGATTTACTGAATCTCTCTCCTACCATACACATTCCCTACTTTTTCACTCCCCCTTTGAAATAATGTAATTCTAAAAATAACTAAGATGGATTTTTAAAAAATCTTTTAACCTTTAAAGGCTCCTTTTTTTTTCATTTAATAAGTCCTATCACCAGGATGACCACCAAAGGATCTAAACAGTGGCTAGAGACTTTTCCAGAATTCATGACACAAACTGAAAACAAAGAAGATTCAAATGCCTTGATGTCCCTAAAAAGGCTCAGTCAGAGACTAGGGTGAAATAAGGGAGAAAAGCAATGATTACCAAGGGGTGCATTAAGGCACCTGGAGTTTTTGGAGAGGACATCCTTGTTCCTGACACTTAGACCCACCAACCCAGCTGTAGTTACGTGGAACACAAGACACAGTGTGACCCACAGAGAAGCATGAACCCAGAAAGTCAGACTCAAGAACGGGCAAGTATGGAATGAGACTGATCTGAACATAAGAAGCAACAAAACAAAAACAAAGAAATCCCATTCTTTTGAACAAAACTCTCCAGTAGGTTTCAGTTCACATTTAATGATCATTCAGAAGATGTACAGGTTCTAAACACAACTGTTCTGTCAATGAGAGCATTTTCTAGAGACTGGAGTTGACATAGGAAAGTCAGAACTCTTAGAACGACGACTCTGTCTTCTCTTTTTAATTTAATGAATTCTAATCATTCTTCCTCAGCAGGAGGGGAATATGCAGGGGAAGAATGAAGAATGATGGAGACTAACTTCAATTTGAAGAACTTGAAAGGATACAACATTCGAATGAAACCAAAGGAGACCCATAAACTAGCAGACTGGCAGAAATGAAGAAAGGAAGAAAAAAGGAAGAAAGGAGGGAGGGAAAGAAGGAGGGAAGGAAGGAGAAAGGGAAGATGGAGGGGCAAGAAAAAGAAAAAAAAAATTCAATGAATAAATGACTGCTTTGCTGACGGATAAATCCTTGAATCCCCACAGCACACATCTATCAAAACTTCATTATTGATAACAGGCTTACTCCTGGGCACTGACAAAAGCATCTCTAGCTTCAGAGGCCATATCCCACTGAGCAACCAACAGTAATCTTGAGTTTAGGAAGGAAAGAAATAAAAGCAAAGATATCTAGAGACCAGGGTTTCACAAGTGGGTGATGAAGAGAAGTCACTTCATATTCAACCTGTCCAGAATAGCTCATTTTATACTCCGAGGTGTCTCTGAGCCATATCCTACCCATTACCTTCTTCCACTCACGCCCCACGTGAGGTCACACCTACTCTTGATCTCCTGAAAGAACAACTAACAGGGAAGAAAATAAGATGGAAATATACTTGGAAGCAGCAGAATTAAACATCTAACCTGCTATATAACTCTGACTACTGGAGAGAATAGTGCTGAAAAATATGGGTCAAAGTGATTTAGAAAAGGAGGGGGAAGAAGTGTAACATCAAATAGTTATATAAAATAGTTATGCTTACTAAATAGACAATTTTATTCTGCCCCCGGGATTTCTGCAGTGCTGTAATCTTATTGCCACCTCTTACACGACAGTTTCATTTATTCAGCAATATCATGGATACGGCTTTCTAAGACAAGGATATCTGTGGTATTACGCTCTATTATGCCAGCTCCTCCGAGTCTCACTGCACTTACCAGTCATATCTGAGATAGTCAGGACAATGAGGAACACTGGATGAAGCAGGAGAGCCATATTAAATACAAGTGGCAATAAAATGATGTCCACCTTCAAATACCTGAGATTTTCCCAATCTCCAACCCTCAAAATAAGATAGAAGAGAAAGAGTGAATGAAAAAAAATGTCTGTTTCATAGACAGAAACTGCATGGACTTTTCTGAATCTCCCTTATACTCCAGGACAGAACGTAGAATATGTACCCACAGTGACACTCCATCTTTTAGACAAACATGCTTCTTTCCCAGGACACAAAGAGATCCTTCAGAAAACAACTAAGCCATTAAAAACTGGATCCAGCTTGAAGAAAGTAAACTGTCTAACAAATAGGTACTCCCAACCCAGCTGAGTTGGTCCCCTCAGTGCTAAATACGCCACGCAGTTACGTTTCCAACTATTTGCAGGACATGTGAATTCACATGATTCATCGCCATGTAAGACTCAGCATTTCAAAAATAAAACTCCCTTCCCCAGATTAAGTGTTTCTAAAACCTACTAAATCAGCTCATTCTCCTAAGGTCTCTAACTCTAACTGTAGGGCCATCATCCTCCCAGTCACCCAGGCCTGATGTCTAATATTTCCACATAAAATTAGCTGTCAAAACTTTGACTCAAATTTCCAATGTTTCTCTCATCAATGCTTTCTTTTCTTTTTCCCGGTTGTGGCTCTCACTGCCTCTCACCTGACTACTTACAACAGCCTCCCCCTCCCCGGTTTCCTTGCAATGCCCACAGATTCTAAACACAGTCAGTCAAGGCCCCTTAAAGCACCGGCCTCGAGAGCGATCCTCATTCTCAAACCCACCACAATCGGAGAACTTTTCCAACATGGAGACAATACTAAGTTATCATATATGGAAATGATGATGGAGGGGAAAGAGAGGAGAAGGGGGTGGAGAAGGCGGGGGGAGGGAGAGAAGGGAGGAGGGGGAGAGGGTTAGGGTTAGGAGAAAGAAAATGGTCAGAGGGAAGGAGGGAAGACTGACCTTTTAAAGAACTATTCTACATGCTTTACATATTTATTAAATCCACTTAATGGTTACAAAATCCTGAGGAATTAGGAACGCTTATCATCCCTATTTTACAGATGAGAAACGTGAGGCACTGAAAGTTTCTAAAGGTCACGAGTGATAGCTAGAACCAAGAAAAGCTACGCAGAGACTTGGCATTTCAGTGATAAAAAGGATCTTGCTAATCACCTTACCCAAGCCCCATGCTGTAAACATCAGATGACAGAACAATTTCTTTGATTTTCACTCAAAAGGTAATTTCAGATTTAATGACCATCTATTGTGAGTTTACTACAGGACAGGCATTTAACACATTAACCTGCTCCTGCCTGCAACGCACACAGCGGTATGTACAAACAGTAAACGATTCAGACTTACCACAAGCAATCCTGTTTCTATGTGGCAGAGCCATGATTAGAAGCCAGATTTTTTATTCCAATATCAGTTTTCCTTTGGCTAAGCAGCACCACAAATTATAGGGTAACAGACTATTAAAGGTATTCTGCAACAGAGCCTCATCTGCCTCTCTAAACCTAGTCCATTAATCTCCTCTCAATTTTCTGCTCAATCTCAGCCCATTTCACTACCAAGCAAGCACCTTGCACTTTCCTGCTCTCTATACTGTTGGCTGTGCTGCTCCTTTTGCGCTCATTTTGTACTGCTGTATCTTATTATCTCCCTTTGTATATGTATCTTATCTAAGTGCCAAACACCCAGTAGGCACTCAATAAATATTTATTGGCTAGCTGATTGATTTCACTTGAGTTCCCAAGGGGTTCTGTGGGCGCTGGATGAAAACAAAGTAATAACTGAGTCATGGAATTTTTGAGCAAAAAATGCCCAAAGAGATAAACCAAGCCAATAACCTCCATATGCAGATGCAGACAGACCCAGAGAGAAATTGAACATGTTTAAATGGGTTGTCTAAAGAAACACAGAGAGTGACACCATTACAACGGGCATCTAACTAAGACCCTTCAGATTCTCAGCCTCTTTTCCTTTATGGCACTGCTGTCCTTTAAAAATTCTATATAACATAGGGGGCACCTGGATGGCTTAGTTGGCTGAGCACCTGACTCTTGATTTCGGCTCAGGTCATGATCTCAGGGTGCTGAGATCGAGCTCTGCGTTGGGCTCCATGCTGGGTGTGGAGCCGGCTTAAGATAAAATTGTATCTTAATATAAGAGTAACACAGTAAAACAAATGAATACGATAAAAAAGAAATGTTAAGAATAAATGTTGATCAATTCGCCTTCATCTGACAAGAGAGAAATTACACAGAGCATTTATAGTTACTCTTCAACAGTGAAAGCTGCTTAATGTTTCCCACTTGCTCCAGCCCTCTGTGGCCAGAGACGGCAAAGATGAGCTTGTTTCCTAAGGAACTCATGGCACAGAGCAGTGATTCAGGGCAGAGGATCTCAGTTCTTACCCCAGCTCTCTGGCGGTTTAAACTTGTGAAGGAGCTAAGCCTGTACCAGTTTCTGTATCTATAAAGTAAGGGAGTAGATCTAAATGCTCTACAAAATAGATTAGAATATGTGAGCTCGAACATAATTTAAAAATGAACTAGCAGTTACTGATCAGTAGTCATACATATTTGATAATACCTTCATCTTTCTGCCAGTATTTTTATATAGCCCTAGCTGATTATATTCAAGGCAAAGTAGATTATGTATGGTTTCAGTAAGTATACAAACACTAAGGTATATTTATATACATTTCTGGTTATGGTTTGTAGAATATTGTGGCAGCAGGCACAATTTCTTCCAATCCTTCTACTAGGGACTATAAGAGCCCTATCCTTTCTGTGCACACCAAAAAATGGTGGAAAAGGGTGGGAGGCCAGGATGCTTGACAAATTTATTTATTCTTGACAAATATTTACTTATTCTTGACAGGTATTTATTCTATTCAACTGTTTAATGTCTACTATTTCTTTAAGATATAATGCACTACCCATGGGGCGCCTGGGTGGCTCAGTGGGTTAAGCCGCTGCCTTCGGCTAGGGTCGTGATCTCAGGGTCCTGGGATTGAGTCCCGAATCGGGCTCTCTGCTCAGCGGGGAGCCTGCTTCCCTCTCTCTCTCTCTCTCTCTCTCTCTCTGCCTGCCTCTCTATCTACTTGTGATCTCTCTCTCTGTCAAATAAATAAAATCTTAAAAAAAAAAAGATATAATGCATTACCCAAATATTCTGGAGTATTAAAAAAAGAGGACAGAGGGATGAGCAAATAAAAGTATATATGTATACGGTATATTTTCTACCAAGGAAACTAAAGACCAATTTTGGATTCTTCACTGACTAGGTCCTTATACTTTGGCGAAGTATTTTTTTCCAGTGGTAAGAAACTGCTTTTACTCACTAGTAGAAATGTGTTCGAAGAACCGATTTAAGAGTAAAACTGACATTTAACAGGAATTTATTAGATTTCTTGAATCTCTGATGCTCACTAGGTAGAGTAGGAGGTTTACTTCTGATCTTAATCACTGAACATAGAGAAAAAAAAAAAATCAAAGACTCACCTTTACATTTACAGTTTGCCAAGTACTATTTTGGCCTGTCAAGCTTACACTTGAGTAATATAAGTAGCAGCAACATGTCAATAAAACAATTATGAGCTGTTTCTTAAGTAGTCCTTATGAGACTATAAGATTATTGCACAGTAAATTTTTTTTTTAAGATTTTATTTATTTATTTGTCAGAGAGAGAGAGAGAGTGAGCACAGGCAGACAGAGTGGCAGAGGGAGAAGCAGGCTCCCTGAGGAGCAAGGAGCCGGATGCGGGACTCGATCCCAGGACTCTGGGATCATGACCTGAGCCTAAGGCAGCTGCTTAACCAACTGAGGCACCCAGGTGTCCCATATTGCACAGTAAATATTAACGAGAGAGGCAGACTTCATTATTATAGACTATAAGGAAATATCAGAAATACTTCATTCATTATAATCAGAGAGTTTAGAGCTAAAAGGGTCTTAGTGTTCTACTCTAATTCTCTCATCTTACTAACTGTAATGTCTCTGAATCTCAGATTAGCAAACTATTTAGTGACTGACCTGGATTAGAATTCAGATTTCAAGTCATAAAACAAGCACCTTTCCACCATGATGACCTGCCTCCATTTCCATATAAAGACTGGGAAAATTATTGCTACACACAACTCAGATGGATCTCAAAGGCATTATGCTAAATGAAAAAGGTCAACCTCAATGGATCACACACTGTAAGATTCCATTTATACAATGTTTTGAGATGATGAAATGATAGAGATGGAAAATGGATTAATGGTTGTCATGGATGTTGGGAGGGGAAAGGTGTGGTAGTAGCACAAGGGACACCCCTCTGATGACTGAATAGTTTTCTGTCTTGATAATGATGGTGGGCACAGGAATCTATACATGTGATAAATCTACACATGAGGTACACGTGCTGACACACACACTGCACCAACGCCACATTCCTGACTTTGATATTTTACTATAATTATATTGTTAAAAACCATTGGGGGGAACTGGCTAGAAGGTACATGGGATGGACCACTGTACACTTTTGCAACTTCTGTGACTCTACAATGACTTCAAAATAAAAGTTCAAAAAGAAAAAGTCAATAGAACTTGAGCTTACTAAAAAGAAAACAAAAGCACCAAAGATTCCAAACTCTATTCTCAATCAGAATAATCCTCAAGAGTAAAGTCAACAAAACTCGCTCTTACTCCTCTGCTCAAAACTCCACAATGGCTCCTATCTCATTCAGGGTAAAAGCCAAATACTTGGAGTGGCTTCCAAGAATCTCTCTAGTCAGCTATCCCCCTTTCTGGCCTTACTGACCTCACCTCTCACTGCCCCCATCCTGGCTTCCCCTGCTCCGGCCACAAGGCGTTCTTTTTATCCGGGCACACTTGCACTACCTTTGTCCCTGCTGTTCTCTTTGCTTTCAAACCCGTTGTTCCTTCACTTCATTCAGGCCTTTGCGCCTGTCCCCTTATCAGTGGGGCCCAAGAACCTACTGAAAATGTGTCTCCTTCCAACCCTGGAATACCTCCTCTATCCTTCCTTAGCTTTATTTTCTCTACAGCATTTGGCCATCTACATAGTTCTACATATTTTATTTGTTTGCCACCTCTGGAATATAAATTTCCACCTAAAAGACAGATTTCTCTCTATAGTATTCGTTACTTTATGCCCAGTGCCAACAGTACCTGGTATATTGTGCACTAAAGAATTAACCTGCTAAAGAGACCAGAAAGGGAAAAGAAAAAGGAAAAACAAACAAACAAAACATAAACCAAAGTAGAAAAGTAAAACAAACACGTTATGTTTGTCTGGCCTAAGGACAAGGTGCAATTTATTATTACATATAAATGAAGCTGCATTTCATTCAGATTTGCAATCATAAGACCAATTCTGACTTTAATTAGAACAAACCTGACAAAAGACATTTACCTTTTAAGTCCCATTTTTCTGTGCTACCATACCAAGGGGCCTAAAGTGAAGAACCTCTAGCGCCCCAGACAAAGCTAAAATTCTCAATGGGTTCATGTGAGGCAGAGAACATCTGCATTTCAGGTATAGGCCAGGTAAGTCTGGAAAGGAGTTACGGAAGGTATCTGAGCATTGGTTCTCTCAAAGACCCTGTAGGTGGCAAAAACTATAGTACACACTGGGAGTAAAAAAAAGTGAGACTCATGACCTAAGGCTGTAAGCGCAGCGAACCTTACGGTAAGCGCAGGGTGCTGATGAAACACAGACACAGACGCCCAGTCAGGGTCTTGTTGGGGCAGGGTTCCTAAGGTAAAGCCTCCCTACGATGTGAATTGCTGACAGAGGAGTAGGAGCTATCTAGAAGCAAAGTTATGTTCCAGACAGAAAGAGCAGAATGACTTCAAGAATAGTGAGTTTAAGCTGTTTTTGTTTTTTACAGAAATGATGGATGAGAGCCAGGGAATTGTTAAATATAAACATGGAGAGGTAAGCAAGGGCCAGATCATGGGTTTGTATTAATCCTAGAGGCTGTGGATGATTAATGAAGACTTTTAAGCAGTAGAATAACTATCAGATTTGTATATCAGAAAGCCAATTGCAGCAATAGTGTGGAAAATGGATCAGCAGGGAGTTAGGACCAGTAAGGAGATGGCACAAACCAGGCAGTGAGGAGAAAAAGGCTGGAATGAACTTGTTAGAGACCAGCAGATAATCAGGTATGGAGAGTGAGAGGGGAGAGAGAAAGATGACACTAGATTGGTGGAACAGAAGACTGACTAAATGGTGGCACTATCAGTCGAGATGTGGGATCGTTCAAGAGAAGGAATAGCTTTCTACAGGGGAGAACATGAGCTCAGTTTTAGCCATATTGCACTCTGGTATCTCAGAAGTGAGGCGCAGGCAGTACCTGGATATGCTGGTGGGGAGAGCCTGAAAGAAAGAATTGGGTTAGAGACCTAGGTCTGGGAATCAGCAACATCTACCTGAAAACGGAAGCAATTTGATGAATGAGATCACCCATGGAGACTGAGGTGGGGTAAAAAGACGGATAAGACGGAAGCCTGGGAAGCACAAATATTTAAGGAGCACTCAAAAGCAGACTGAAGAGAAGTAAGCAGAGCTATAGAAGGAAATCCTGTCAAGTATACCACACTAAAAGAAAAGAGAAAAAGATTCAAAAAAGATGGTGGTAAGTTTTACATAGTACAGAGATCAGATATAAGCAAGGATTGAGAAGTGTCCTTAAGGGAAGCACTGGTCTCTTAGGTAAGCACAGCTTACCTAAGGGTCAAAGCAGATGGGTCAAAGCAGATGGTAAAGGAACGAAGAGCAAATGGAGACAGAATTAAAACTTCTTTTAACTCTTTTAATTAACTTGGCTGTGAAGAGAAGGCAAGAAGAAGAAAAGTAGCTACAATAAAGAGAAGACTGGAGAGTAATTTTCAGAAGTTAGTTAAAAAGAAAAGGGATAACTGATGGCACAAAATCCCCTGAAGATCACAGGAGAGAATTTAGAATTTAGAGAATTCACAAGGTATGTAGAAAAATGAGTTTGGAAAGAAAGAGGCTGAAATCTTCCATGGAGACGGAAAGGCAGGAGATAAGAAAAGGAAGCAGGGGAAAGTCAAGTGTGGAGCTGCGAGAAGGTGTTTTCTAGATACGCCCGTATTTTTTCCAGAAAGCAGGAGATGAGGCTGTCTGCTGAGAATGAGGGGAGAGAAGTAGAGAGTGGGGGGCTTAACTGAATATAGCTGTGAAAATCTGAAATAGCTCTTGTGGCAAAGTAACACGAAAACAGCACTTAGGGGGAATTAAGCAGCAGCGGTGCGGAGGAAGACCTGGAGACGGGACAGATGCGGAAAGGCTGATGGAGAAGGCTACTGAACTCACTGAGGTCTGAGCTGTGGACTACATGGAATGGAACGAAAGCAAAAGGAACAGTGAAGAATCCATGAGGGAATTTGTTAGCAAATCAACAAAGCCACCACCCCTTCCTAATTAAACTGCTTCTCCCAAGATCTCTAGAGTCACGAAGGCAGGATCAAACATCCTCAGTTATTTTAGCTCCTGGTGGGAACTAAAGCTGTGGATGGCTTTTCCCTGCCTTGCCCCTGACTTTTAGGCATTCCAGTCCAAAATGTTTGCTCTGTTTCTGGAATGATGGCACATAATCCAATTTACCGACCCATTAAATCTCAATGACCATGCCTATTTAAAGCACATCTGGAACTATACTCTGTATGAACAGTGATCAATTCTGACAGCTGTCTGATCAACCTGGACAACTCTTCAAAATGATCTTATAGTCTAGAATCTTGGCTTCTATCCAAGCTATGTCACAGGCTGGTATGAAAAGGAATAAAGTCAGTCAGTGAAGACTTACAAAAGCGGGGTCTACTCCATTGCCCAGGGTGCCTTTGAATAAGCTACACAGGTGATTCCAGGGCACACAAGTTTGAAAGCCACCACTTTAAATCAATATTAGTAGTTTTTTTAAGATTTTATTTATTTATTTGACAGACAGAGATTACAAGTAGGCAGAGAGGCAGTCAGAGATAGGAGGAAGCAGGCTCCCTGCTGAGCAGAGAGCCCGATGTGGGGCTTGATCCCAGGACCCTGGGATCATGACCTGAGCCGAAGGCAGAGGCTTTAACCTACTGAGCCACCCAGGCGCCCCAAATCAATATTAGTATTAAACATACTAGCTTTGAGATGAGAGAAGGATGCACAAATAGTAATGGAAAGCAAGTGTGTGGTAAGTTAGGAGAGATAAGCAAAGAAAAATAGAGTTGATAATCATCACCATTCAGGGGATAGGTGAAGCTCTGCATTAATAAAATATTGAAGGGAAGCCATTCACAGAGAAAAAAATACCAGGATCAAGAATGACCCTTTGAGAATATGAGGCCAAAGGACTTAATTATATCTCTTAAATACATACATATGAAAGGCACGGTATGTCACTTAGAGCATATCCATTTTCCTGCTTCTCATTTCACCTCTGAAGTTCATTTCTAAAGGCTGATAATCAACGTTTTCAATAGCTGTATGGCATCTTTTCTCTGAAGAAATATGCAATATGCTACTGCTCTGAGCCACATTTACTTAACCTACTTCTAATCTTGATCTTCCTAAATTAACCAAATGGAGAGAAATCACCTCCAATTCTTTATAGACAAGAGTAAAGAGGTCTGGTAACTTAGAAAGGGCAATGGGCAAGAATAAGTAAACTCCAGAGATACTCAAGAAAGCCAGCACATGTGTGGATGTCCTTAGAGGGACACACTAATGTAATCACCAGTACTGTCTCTCTTTCAATGAATTCCCGCCTGACTGCTGATCTGGGTGCAAGCTAATTTCCCCTACGGTGAATACTGCTGTTGATATGCAGAACTTTCTACCATCTGTTAGGCAGAATTAGCATAATGACAGATTATCTAATCCCTTACACTTAATTGATACAAATGGTACTCTTACAACACCAGTTCAGTCATATCCTCATTCATGTGGTCTTATCCCCACGCCATGAAAACTGGTCCTCCCATCCTGCTGGTGATGGATCTGGTCTGGAGTTTACCCCCAATCTTGCTAAAAGTCCAGGTGCTTTACCATGAGACACTTTCCTAAAATATTTTATTCAGGAGTGGGAATACAGCTGTTACACCAGATGGATCTGAAAAGGGGCATACTGAACAAAAAGAAAATCTGTCTCCAGGAGACTGGCAAAACCACTGTGTGGGGCAGTGCCTCCCTGAATTAGATTGGGTTGAAAATTTTAAAAGGAAGACGAAAGTTTAGGTCAGAACTGATCTGGGGATAGTGACAGAGGGAGAAAAGCAAAAAGAAAGAAATCGGAAAATTAAATGAGTAGCAATACAATACTAACAGGAAAGACTCTGCTGTTTTACAGATTCAGGTGTTCTGCACAGACCCAGGGTAGCATTTAACAAAAAATGGGAATCAGACACCTAGAAAATCAAGGACATGTTCACAGGACCAAATAACTAGAAGAGCACCGTCACTACCAAGTAGCAGGGACAGCTGCCTGTGGCACCAAACAGAGGAAGTGAACTGTCCTATCACCAGTGACCAGTAGAGACAGTTCAATGAGAAGGAAGTGAAAAGCCATCAGAATGTATTGCAAATAATTTCCAAAACCAGCATTTCCTCAGAAAGTGAGCTTCCAGGGTCAAGAGAAAATACGACAAGAAATGGACCTGCACCTAAAGGAATACCAGGTTTTCGGCGGGGGTTGGGGGTGGGGATGTGGGAAGATGTTCTTGTTCATTTTGAATATATAACTCTTTGGATATAAGTGAAATCATCAAGTATTTATTTAAAACATGTATTAACCTAGAGGTATTGTTTAAAACACCACATTTCAGGAACAGCTGTTCTCAAGCTACACTCTCTACAAGTGTATGCAACACACAATGTACACCACCATCACAGCCACTTTTCTTTTCTGTTAAAGATTTTATTTATTTATTTTGATAGAGGGAGCGAGAGAACACAAGCAGGCAGAGCGACAGGCAGAGGGAGAAGCAGACTCCCCGCCAAGTGGGGAGCCCGACGGAGGGCTTGATCCCAGGACCCTACGACCATGACGGGAGCCGAAGGCAAATGCCCAACTGACTGAGCCACCCAGGCGCCCCATCACAGCCACTTTCTAAGATTGTTTTCTTTCAACTTCTTCCAAAATTTTTACACATTAACTGTTTTGAAATCTACATATAATGTTGCTATCAGAAATAGTTTCCTTAAGTCACAAGTACCCATTTTCCTAACATTTGGATGGCGGGTTTTAGCACTTGTTCTGTTAAGTATCTATTCATTCCTCTATAGTGTGAGTCCTGAGAACTAGAGTTGCAGACTCATAGTTTGGTTTTCATTGAAGTTTTATTGGAACATAGCTATGTCCATTTGTTTGCATATTGTCTATGGCTGTCAAAGGCAGAGCCAAACAGTTGCAATAAGACCATATGGCTTTCAAAGCCGAAATATTTACTATCTGGTCCTTTACCGAAAAGGTTTGTCCCCTCCTGCCTCTGAGTACTGCTTTTTAAAGAGCACTTTAATAGGTCACTTCCTAGAGCACTTGGCTGGCTTGGTCATAAAGCATGCAACTCTTCTTACCTCAGAGTTCTGAGTTTAAGCCCCACATTGGACACAGAGACTGCTTAAAATAAATAAATAAATAAATAGTCACTTCTTATGACTCCCAGCACTTGCAGTCAAGCAGACATACTCACCAGAATAAGTGTTACATTGTGCAAAAAATTTGGCTCATTTTTAATGATTCCACAATGTGATCTTCATGTAGCACTGACTGAGATTCTAGAAAGCTCACTGATGTGTTCAAAATAAACTAACGGGGGTGCCTGGGTGGCATAGTCGGTTGAGCAGATGACTCTTGGTTTCGGCTTAGGTTGTGATCTCAGTATTGTGAGATCAAGGCCTGTGTCAGACTCCACACTCAGCCCAGAGTCTGTTTATGTCTCTGTCTCCCTCTGCCCATCACCACCCACCCAGTCACTAGGCACATGTTCACTCACACACTCTAATAAAATCAGTCTTAAAAATAAATTTAAAAAATTGGGGCACCTGGGTAGCTCAGTGGGTTAAAGCCTCTGTCCTTGGCTCAGGTCATGATCCCTGGGTCCTGGGATGGAGCCCTGCATCCGTCTCTCTGCTCTGCAGGGAGCCTGCTTCCCCCTCTCTCTCTGCCTGCCTCTCTCCTACTTGTGATCTCTGTCAAATAAATAAATAAAATCTTTTAAAAACTAAAAATAATAAATTAATTAACTGAGGAAGCACTCAGTAACACGAGAGCATCTGTGAAAACTCAAGGTAGGAAGACTTCCTCTCTTCTGAGCACCGGTGGGCAGGGGGCCTGCACCTGGTATTTACGTAGGGTTATTACTTCTACCCACAAGACTCCAGAGTACATAAATGAGACCCTCTCTTCCGAGAACACTCACAATGCTACTATTAAGAGTAAGGAAAGCCACCAACACTGTCATTTCTGCGATGGCCGCAGGCAGGCAGTACAGAGAAAAGTCACATGGAAAACTGGACTTGTTGTAGATGAATGTTACCTCATGAGCTGTTGTAAGGAACAAAAGACTATACTTAGGTTCTGCCTGGCAAATAGTAAGCGCTGTGTGTTTCTGATCACTCTTCTTCGTTTTCACTATACTGACACTGGCCTAATTGCGTCACTCCTCCTGGACTCAGCCCTTTGTTCATAAAATGAGGGAGGTGGACTACATAGTCTTAAACATGTTTCCCTACTATAAAATCCATTTTACTAGAAGGAAAAAAAAATGTTCTATGTGCAGCCATGAAGATACACATTCTCAATGCAAGCATTTTTCAGGAACTAGCTGAAAAGGTGAGCCTGACTTCACAAGACCTGTCCAGGAGATGAAGCTATCAGAGCAGACTCCTTCTTCAAATCCAGCGAGCCTGGGAAGAGGTCACCCTGAGCTGATAAAGACATCAAGCTCACCCCTTCGGCAGCAGCGTATGGCCTGGGAGAGCAGCCATCCATCCGCAGCGCTCTCAATCACACACGCCACTGCGGAGGCGAGATTCTCGGCTCCAGAGGCAACAGGCCAGTGTTATCCAATATGCATGAAATCAAAGTTTTCATCATTTCCAGTGGTCAAAGGCCAGTGAGTGATAAATCCCAGAATACAAGGATTAATGAAGGAGTCATTAAAACCCGGCATTAAATCACTCCTGTAGCCAATGCTGAAGAGTGATATCTGTAATACATTACAAGGCTGATTAAAAAGAAACAAATTCCAATTTAGAAATGAATTACCCGATTTCTTAAAAAGTTGACTGGATGGCTATCACAGCAATTTTGTTATTATAGGAGAAAGAGAGAGTGGGTAACATACAAGTTATGTCATGGGTAGGAGATGATCATCTCAAAATCGCAGAGAACAGAATCTGGGAATAAATAACTTCCTAAAGACAGTAAGATGGAAAAGGGAGTCCTGACACCAGCCAGATTTTACTTCTTTTTAAATTCTGAGTGCGGGTGTGTGTGTGCGCGCGCGAGCACCTATGTGTGTTGAAGGGAAGGCACTGTTAACACTTTATGCCCAGGAAACAAATTTAATTTAGAAAGAATAACCACATTCTGATTACAGTCTGAGAGAGGACATGAGCTGATACCAATGAACTATCTTCTCATCCACAATGAGCACTGTCTTACTGTTGAACATAATCTATCAATGTGAAAAAAGCCCTCAACATATACTCTAAAGATAAAATATGGTGAAAAACATGGGACTGGCTCAGGTGGGCGAGGCTCTGACCTACTCTAGTTTCCACAAGTTTCTGACTAGGAGAAACAGAGCCTCCAGAGGCTTCTGCTTTCTTGTTAAGGGTTCTGTCCTAGGGTAGTGCACTAGTTAGAGAAACAAATGCCAACAAGTAGATGTTCGGGTGGAGAGAATACATTATAGACAAGGACTTTCAACCGCACCCTCTCAACACACAAAACTCATCAGTATAGGCAAGGTCATGGAAAATAGTTCCAATTCAAACAATCCAAACCAAAACAGGAATACTTCTTGTTCTCCACTCTCCCCCTCTCTGCTAAGCTACTGTGCGACAAGACTGATACCTCTCCCTGAAAACAAGTCTTGAAGGATTCTCTGAGACCAGGTAACATAATGCAAATTCTTATGTGTTATAATCGGGTAATATTCAAAATATTTAACATATGGCACTGGCTAGAGTTTGTCATACCTGTATATATCAGCTGAACATAAGCCTTGTTCATAAAAATAGAAAGGTATGCTATAAAAAAGCCAGGGTCATAAATGTGGCTGTATCTAGAAGGGTATCAGAATAATATATAAGCAAATCATTTGAGAATAGTAGTATAGATTAAAGGCTGCCAAATAATTATGCCTCAATCATCAAAACATACATCATTAATTTCAGATGCATCAATCTATACCCCAAAAAAGAAAACAATGAACTCTAGGGCTTCTTAAATATTTAACTATTGACTTGAATCTTTAATAAACCCCATAACTGGCAATTATTGAGTCTAACAAATAGATTATACTTCAATTTCTTTGTTCCCCACAAGTATTTAAAAGATACAGTTTGGGTTAGTTAGCAACACCGCCACCAACAAAGATACTAACAATACCTTCTACTGCCAAAGACTTCCTCTTAAGGAGAAAATTAAGAACAACAACAAAACAGCTGTCAACTAGATGAAATCTATGAATTTGATAATTACAGGGAGAGGTAAAGGAATATTAGAGGTCTAAATTCGAAGCTCTTGAGGCACCTGGGTGGCTCAGTGGGTTAAGCACCTGCCTTTGGTTCAGGTTATGATCCCAGGGTCCGGGGATTGAACCCCACAATGGGCTCCCTGCTCAGCAGGGAATCTGCTTCTCCCTCTCCTGCTCCCCATGCTTGTGCCTGTGTGCTCTGTCAAATAAATAAATAAAATAATAAAAAAATAAAAATAAATTTGAAGCTCTTTCCAGTGTTGTGCCTTGTTATTTTAGGTAAACAATTTAACTTGAAGTCATGTCAGTGGTGAATGGCCAATAAGTCAACTGGCAGTGATAACTAAGAGTTAACTACTTAGAATAAAGTCTGATTCTGCAAATCCACAGACTTCCAACTAAATCTAGTGTTTATGATCAAAGTCCTGGGGAGGAAGGGCTACATAAAAGGAAAAATCCCTGGCTAGCTCTTTCACAGTCAACACGGAGAGCCCTAGGCATTTCTCAGGGCAACCGGCATAAGTGCCACAAGACCAGGGGCAAGAGAAAGCCCTGCCATGAGAACAGGAAGTAGGAGCTGGGACACCCCGCTGCCATACTAAGGCTGCCCCCCCGCCCCCACAGCCGGTGTTAGCGGGAGGCAATAAGAAGCGCCGTGCCTTGAGGCTGGACGTGGGCAACTTCTCCTGGGGCTCTGAGTGTTAAGCCCGCAAAACAAGGAGTACTGATGCTGTTGACAATGCATCTGCCAACCACCTGGTCAGCACCACGCCCTGGTGAAGAACGGCATCATGCTCACGGATGGCACACCTCCCTACACCTTGCAGATGGTGGCAGGAGTCCCACCATGCACTGCTCCTGGGCCACAAGAAGGAGGCCTAGCCGACTCTGGAGGGAGAAGAGATTTTAAACAAAAAACAATCAAGGAAAATTAAGAAATATGATGAAAGGAAGAAGAATGCCAAAATTAGCAGTCTTCTGGAGGGGCAGTTCCAGCAAGCTTCATGCGTGCATCGCTTCAAGACCAGGCCAGTGTGGCTAACTAAGCAGGTGCTATGAGCTGGAGGGCAAGGAGCTAGAGTTCTGTCTGAGGACAATCAAAGCCCGGAAAGGCAAATGAATCTTCTTCCCTTCTATCTTCTTCTATCTTCAGTCACTAATAAAGGTGTTTTTTGTTCTGGGGAGGAAACAAAATCCCAAAATCCGTAGCTGGACTTTCTGGAAAGCCAAAAGAAAAACGTCAGGCTTCATTCACTGCTATGACTTCTCTAACCCCACAACACACCCCTAGCTGAAGTTCTCTTTCTTAAGCATCTGAGAAGAGGTTTAAAGAAACTTTAGATTACTAAGAAGAGATACTAAGAGATTAAAGAATATTAGCAACACCGTTTGTTTCTTTCTCCTTGAAAAAAGGCCAGATAAGGGCCTTAGGAAAAGAGGGTGGGTGAATGACTTACCAAGGTCACGCTACATGCTGGAGGCAGAGCTAGAAATAACCATTACCCTCTTAGCCCCTTCACTGTTCTGCCACTCTGTACTTATTCTAAATGAGCTGGTATGACAGAAATTAGTGGAGGTAAAAGGCTAATGTTCTGGGATCAAAACTGATCTGAGAAAAAATACATTTATAAAGTTTGTTTTAGTCTTCCTATTACCTGTATCTATACTTATCCGAGAATAGAGAAGAATGTTGGTTTTGGAACTCATGTTTCCTCTAGACTTCTTTTCATAGTGCTTATTAATACGGGCTGCACATTAGAATCACCATTCAAAATATCAATGCCAGGCCCTATGCCAAACCAATAAACCCGGAATCTCTAAGGGTAAAGGACAGTATTTTGAAAAGAACAAATGGGGTGGGGGGGGGGGAAGCAGAGCCTGGGTGGCTCAGTCTGCCTTCAGCTCAGTCCAGATCCTGGGATGGAACCCTGTATCAGGCTCCTTGGCTCAGCAGGAGTCTACTTCAAACCCCTCCCTCCCCCACCCTACCCATGCTTGCCCTCCTCCCCTGCTTGTTCTCTCAAATAAATAAGATCTAATAAAAAAAGAAAAGGAACAAATATGGATACCTAGATTTTCAATATGGGGCACCACTGGTTTTTTTTAACTGCCCTGGGTGATTCTGTCATATAATTTTGAAGAAAAGTACCCAGACAGAAAGGTTCAACTAATGAATTCTCTTTTTCCGAATTTCAAGAGCCCAAGAGTAACCTAACATAACTTAAGGCCCCCAGAATTATAAATGTGTTAAAGAACCTGGCACTCCCCAAAGAACAAGAATCTAAGAATTGTGGGTAAGCAAAGAACAACTTCTGGAAGTGGTTCGGGAACAGCAAATTCATTCCTATTGGTTCAATTTAGGCCACAGAGAGACAAGCGAGAGGTTGCGAGAGCAATCAGAGAGAAGATTCTTCAGTCATCATCTTTGTCTCTTCAGAATGGAACTGCCAGTTGCCATGAGGCATTTTCTAGGCAGCTGTGATGAGCCCCGTCCAACATTAGGCATCACTTGGGGAGGGGGGAGCTCTCCACCTCTCAGGGGAATAAGGGACAAATAAGCAAACTCGTGGCCATTATGACAAAACCAGGCCTACATACCCAGTTTATTATTAGCCTGACATTAAACACCACTTAAAAACAAAACAAAACCACCCGCCCACACAAACACACACCCCAAGACAGAAAATTACATAATGGCATCTGGAATGATCTGCTCTGACAGTGAAAGTAGAGCCAGCCAAATCACAGAGGTCTATTAAAGACCAAAATGGGCATGAGGTAGCCCTGGAAAGTCATTTTCAAGTCCTTTATAGTTTAGGCAGATGTTAAGACACATAAACAATGCTTTGTTTAGGGGAAGAAGTCCAAAATAATACTCTAGGTTCTAGAAGGTTGTCACACAGCTCTGAGAAATACCAAGTCATTATTAAGTAGAAGAGTAACTCTATGTTTGTTTAGCAAACCCAATCATTCTAGAGAAGTTGGAAAAAAATTATCTTGGCACAGGTTGCTTCTTAGGGTGAAAGCTCAAGAGAAGTTTTGTCATATGGGTCAGAAAGAAAAAAAGGGCCCAGTAAAGAATTCCACTACCTGTCCTGTTACAGTTTACAGTCCACAACCCAGTGGGTGGGCACCACAGAACAGGAGAGCGAGGTTCTTATTCCCCAGAAGCCATTAGCAACTGGACCAAGCTCAACGTCAGTGTGGCTGTGGTTTAGAATATGTAACTGCTTTAGACTTAACTGCTTTCAGAATCTCTGCAAGTAAAAGCTTGAGAAGTGAGTCTCCACTTATAAAACTAAGTCAAAACCAAACTGTCTTCTGGTGGTCAACATTTTTCTCTAGGAATTGGAAGACGAAGTACTTTTACATGAACTGATTTGTAGCTCTAATATAAGCAACAAATGAGCCCCACAAAAAGGCTAAGGATTTTGAAATTCCTTCTTCTCTCCTACTCTTTGGGGAGGGCAGGGTTATTCTGGTTCCTGGCTTTGAAACACAGTAAACCACTACAGGGTCTTTGTGGTCAACCCTCACTCAATGGTCTGATCTCTCCATAGCCACAGGCTGTGCTAAGTGGCAAGTGAAGGAACAGTTGCAGAGGGAGTTTTCTGAGAAAGTGGTGACAAGAATAAATGCTCTGTATAGCTGCTTCTTAAAGAAAAAAAGTGATTTTGCAATCAATGCCAACATGATTGGGGGCAGGGGCTGGCAAAGAAGAGATGGTCTAACAATGATCTAACAAGTACAACAGAATTCCCCTTGCTGTTGACCTAATATGTGATGGTTTATATATCACAATTTTAACATAATAGAAACTTACATTAAAGCAAAAGTCTGCTGAGTCACAGTTGATATGTTAAGCAGACATATCAGAAATCTAAAAGGCTCCATGTAAAACCCACACTGGGAATTTGATAGAAGATAGTCCCAAGTTTCCTTTACCTGTTAGGAAGTGCATGCTGTTATTAAACATCTCCAAATTCTATCATACACATTGACTTCAAAGGTCCAACTATTTCCTCTCTCCAAGTTCTACCTGTTGTAAACACATTTTTACTGATGGCACAAAAATTCACATCACAACAGAGGGCATCACAACAGAGAGGGTGATTCAGTAAGTTCCACAAAATACAACTTCCAGTAGAGCTCTTCATGTGTGCGGGCACAGAATAGCACTTTCTAAAACACTAAACGTTAGGAGCCCTCTGCCTTTTCAACCACTTCAGATATGGAGATAGGCAGGTCACTAGCCACAGCACTGGATCCAGACAGGGTGCTTGCCAGCACACCTCTCGCTTTGAAAGACTTTTTTTTTTTTTTTTAAGTAGGTTCCATGCCTACTGTGAAGACCACTGTGGGGCTTGAACACAGGATCCTGAGATCAAGACCTGAGCAGAGATCAAGAGTTGGACGCTTAACCGAGTGAGCCATCCAAGTGCCCCAAGATGTTTTCAATAATTACTTTTAATAAGGGATAAATTGTATGTGCATTAAACTTCTTGAAACATGAAAACTTACTTATGAATACCACTTGTACGGTATGCAAGTACTTATCAATCATTACTGTATTAACATAGTCCACTTTTAAGATTTAGAGGAGGGACGCCTGGATGGCTCAGTCCGTTTGGTGTCTGCCTTCTGCTCAGGTCATGATCCTGAGGTCCTGGGATGAAGCCCTGCACGGGGTTCTCTGCTCAGTGGGGAGCCTGCTTCTCCCTCTCCCCTTGCCTGCCACTCTGCCTACCTGTGCTCTGTCAGATAAATAAATAAAATCTTAAAAAAAAAAAGATTTAGAAGAAAAACAGATATAAGTTAGCCATGATGGTAATTTTTTTTTTTTAAAGTTGGGTATTCATCCTTTCTTTCTTTCTTTCTTTTTTTTTTAAGATTTTATTTATTTATTTGACAGAGATCACAAGTAGGCAGAGAGAGAGAGAGAGAGAGGAGGAAGCAGGCTCTCTGCCGAGCAGAGAGCCCGATGCGGGACTTGATCCCAGAACCCTGAGATCATGACCTGAGCCGAAGGCAGTGGCTTAAGCCACTGAGCCACCCAGGCGCCCATCATCATGGTAATTTTTAAGAAGGTGAGAGAAGAGATAAATCCAACTGAAGGGCCTGGCATGGAACAATAAGATGGACTACTAAAGGGGCGCCTGGGTGGCTCAGTTGGTTGAGTGTCTGACTCTTGATTTCAGTTCAGGTCATGATCTTGGGGTCCTGGCGTTGGCCCCACATCAAGCTCTGTGCTCTATGGAGAGTCTGCTTGTCTCCCTTTCCCTCTGCCCCTCCCCTACCTCTCTTTCTATTATAAATAAGTAAATCTTTTAAAAAAATGGACTACTACAAAATCTAAGCCATAATCCAATGAGGAATTTTGTTTTGTTTTTTAATTAACCTATGGGCAACTACTACATACCAGGCATTCCTTATATTTTATTTAAGCTAATACTTAGAACATTCTGTGAGGTAGCAGTTTATCACTGGATTAGCTTAGCCAGGAAGAGTGTGAAGACTAAGAAGAGGATGAAATGTAAAAACATTCAATAAAAAGTCCTTAAAAAAAAAAAAAAAAAAAGAAGTTTGAGTGGGGGAAAAAAAAAGCCAGAAGTGTGTGAAAGAGGATAAAGAAAAGAAAGGACAAGGGAAGCCTGAATGACTTAGTCAGTGGAGCATGCGATTCTTGATCTAGGGGTCATGAGTTCAAGCCCCATGTTGGGTACAGAGATTATTCCAATAAGTAATAAATGAACTTTAAAAAGAGAGAGCGAGAAAGGACAGAAGTCACTAAATATGACATTACATCAATGGTGACCAGTCAAGTTCAGAGGCTTGGAGCTGATGTGAGAACTTGACTGTTAGATCTTAGTAAATATACTGAACATTTAAATGCCTTAGTACATTTATTTCTCACAACCACTCAATGAGGTGTGAGATTATTATATCTAAATTACATACGAAAAAACTAAGGCCCAAGATTGCACAGCTGTCTGGGAGCAGGGCTGCAGTTTTACTTCACATCTGTTCATCTGTTCATCTCTAAGCCAATAACAACTTGCCTTAGACTTCATGTCAACACTTGGCCAAGTAGTCAATTTTCCTGTTCCCAGATGCAAATCTCAAGAAATAACCAGCATTCAAAAGGAATACCCCCCACATAAAAGCTATTACACTAGCATGATTAAACAATGGATAATTTCCCTTTATTTCCTAAATTTTTGAAAACATTACAATTTTTTGTGGTTTTATTTTATTTATATATTTTTATGATGTTCAGTTAGCCAACATATAGTACATCATTAGTTTTTGATGTAGTGTTCAATGAGTCATTAGTTGCATATACAATTTTTTATTACTTAGAAAAAAAAATCAATTCACTCAGTATGAACTGGAGCAAATCCCCTGTAAGGCAGCATCACGACTGGGAGACAGCAGAATCTACAAAAACTCCATTCCTATTTACCTTACCACTTTGTACTGTACTGGCCATGGGAACTGTAAAGAGAAAGGTGCTAAGAAATGGCATATAGGGATGCCTGGGTGGCTCAGTTGGTTAAGCGGCTGCCTTCGGCTCAGGTCATGATCCCAGCGTCCTGGGATCGAGTCCCACATCGGGCTCCTTGCTCAGCGGGGAGCCTGCTTCTCCCTCTGCCTCTGCCTACCACTCTGTCTGCCTGTGCTCATGCTCTCTCTCTCTTTCTCTAACAAATAAATAAAATCTTTAAAAAAAAAAAAAAGAAATGGCATATAAAAGACACAGAACTTTTGCTTATTGGTAACCATGTCAAATGTGCCGTCTCCTTATCAAATCAATTGCATTATCCAAAAGAATAAAGAAAGAATGCTTGAGGGAGGTCAGAATGGCAGACTGAGAACTTATGTCCACATGACATCCTTTATAAGGTCCCACTGAAATGACAGAAAAGACAGATATGGACAAGAATAGAGCCCTAATGGTGCTACAAAACAAGAAAGTATGTTACCAGCATATCAGAAAGTTTGCACAAATTCTGAAAGACAGAAAGCAGATGGGATCTGATTGGTGGAGTATTGGCAGAGCCTCAAGGGCCTTTATTGACAAAATACAAAGCACCACAGCGAGGAGGCTTTGGGAACATCATTTGAGTAATTAATCAGAACCCACATTCAAAAGAGCTGGATCAGCCAGCCTCTTTCCTGCCCCTGTAATTCCCCACAAAGTTAGTAAGAGCAGAGGGTTCTGACCCTTGGCAAATACCCAAGAAATAATCTCCCAGCAAGCATAGGCATTTCTTCTATCAAGTACCATTTGTGCTCCTGAACAGTTCACATTCTATAAAACCACCCGAAATCCCCAAAACAAACAGGGCTTGACAAGAATAACTGGATTATGTGTAGACAACTTAAACTCTATGGAACTTTCTAGCCCAAGTGCTAGCAAAAACAACCTTAATAAAAACAGGGGTACAGTTAAACCTCTACTGGCAGAGAAGCCGTCAATCATAGGGCTCCCATGCTTTCTCTTCCTTCTAGGGGGGCTTAGTTTCTACTAGAGACAATTTTAATCAAAATATAAAATCCAACTCAGACTGTAGTCTTCTTCATTAATCCACTATTTAAATACTGGAGGAAGTGTCTTCACAGCTTTTTCAAATACCCTAGCAGGGTGCTACTGAGGTTAACCAAGCAGAAAGCAGAAAGACACTTAAGTAGTCATGACTTATACTAAAGGAAGTCGCTGCGGTAGATTTCTCAACTTCACATTCTGAGATTTTTCTAAGTCTCTCTATTGTGAAAGCTCTCCCTTTAATTGGGAGAAGGCTTACTTACCGATTCAATATTTTAAAGTATCTGAGAATATTGTTTCTAAACCAACATGACTTCAACATTATGCCAGTGAGATTCCCCAGATTACCAAGGTCATGTATAGGACAATTCATGATTATAGAACAGAGGGTAGATGATTTAACCAGGGAAGGACCTTAGAGGGAGGCTCTGTAAGAAACACAGAGGCACAGCATTTTAGACCAAGTCAGATAATCACATCACATCCCCTTCTCACTCCACCCCAATGACAGTGACAGTTTTAGTGGGGTCTGAAATTTGCCTTCTTCCTCCGTGTTTCAGGCACCCCACAAAGAAGGCTGCCTCTGATACTCCCTGCTCACCTATGCCCTGTCATGACAGAGACATCTTGGGGAGGCAGGCATACACAACCACATAGGGACACCATCCAACCCCAACCTGGTCCTTCCTTCATATATATAAATCAAGGTTCCCCAAATATCTGAGGATTTATGAAAGAAAAGAAAAAAAATAAACAGAACATGGGGGATAATTGAGTGGAAGAGGGTTTTTAAATTTTAAATACTATTCTCAGACAGAGGAAGTATTATATTTGTGGAGTAGGAACAGGATGCTATTAAAACACTTGAACAAAAAATTTATGTATGAGTGCTGAATTAAAAAGCAATTAAAATGGGCTAGATTGAGAGAATCACCTCTGTGAATTTCACAGCAGAAGAAATCATTTCATTTCAGAACTACCAATACACTCCTAAAGCTTAACACAGTGCTTAGTACACACCAGGCATTTTTATGACTACTTGATAAATGAACTAATGAGTAAGTGAATGAATGAGATGAGTGAATAAGAGAGTGAGAATGAATGAAAATGACTCAATATGCATGGCTGGCCGGTGAAGCAAGCTGAAAAATAAAGTTGAAGACAGCTCCTTTATGTGGAACAAAAATGCAAAGGCAGTCTTAAAAAAAAAAAAAAAAAAAAAAGGAAGAAAATTTACAGAGATTCAAAGCATAAGGTACAATACCAACAGATTTCTAGAGTCAGAGGCAAAAGCGAAAGACAATTCAAGATCTAATAGAAAAAAAAAAAATCCAAGATGATTGTTTAGCCCACTGAGCATGCAGCAAAAAAGGACATACCTAGAAATAGTTTAATAAATTTTCAGAAAACCAAAGATAAACAGAAAATTGTAAAATCTTCCAGAGTCAGAAAAAAAAATTGTTAAAAAATAGAAATGTAAGGGAATGGAGATCGAATTCTCATAAACACTGGTGAAGCAATAGAACAACAGGCCTTCACCGTTCTTGGGAAAATAATTTTGAAGCTAGAATTTCATAGAGAAACTAACAATCAAGATTATAGGCAAAATGAAGACATTTTCAGACATGCAGAAATTCAGAAGCTTTAAACCACCCACACATGTAAAATCCAGGTTCTTTACCAAATCTAAAGGAAATACCACAAAAAGACTGAACTGAGATACAAGTGGCAGGTGCATAGGAAGAAGTACAAAATGGGGGCACCTGGGTGGCTTAGTTGGTTAAGCATCTGAGTTCAAGCCCCAAGTTGAGCTCCACACCCAGCGTGGAGCCTACTTAAAAAACAACAACAAAAAAAGAAGTACAAAATGGAGAAAGAGACAGACTTACACACATAGAGAAAACCACATAAAGGGAATTAATTTAACATTTCTCTGGGGATAAAACAACATAGAATTTCTGTTTCTGTAGGTCTTTTCACTCCATCATACTAGGTCCAACAGTAACTTAGAACTGCTATGGTGTGGGGGTGGAGGGTAAAATTTTGGGTTAAACTTACAAGCAAAGCTTAGAAGACAATTACACTGACAGAGGAGTAATGTAATAAATCCTGAAATAGAAGAAAAACTTTTTATTACTTTGAGAGCAAAAGAGAGTGTGTGCAGGGGTAGGGGGTGCAGAGGGAGAGGGAGAGAATCTCAAGCTGACTCCCAGCTGAGTGTGGAACCAGATGGAGGGGTGGGCATAATCTCATGACCCTGAGATCATGACCTGGGCTGAAATCAAATGTTGGGACACTTAACCAACTGAGCCACCCAGGCGCTCTGGAAGAAAAACTTTTAAAAGGAAGGAGAAGTCTGAAAAAGGTAGCATTCTAACTTTCTAATCTTTCAGAGAGGGAAATATTCGATAAAGTTAATCAGAAACAATAAACTGAACTTTGTAAAGTTCACTAATGGTAAAACTTAATGTAACAAAATTGGGGGTTAAAGGAAGAAATAGTGAAAACATTCAAAAATATTCATCTTTCATATAAGGAAGCTAAAAGCTATAATTCATAGTTAAACATTTTTAAATTAGTAGTATTAATTTATAAAGCTGTAAGGATAACTGTCCAAAAATTAAAAAGCAGACACAGCTGAGAAGTGAGCATCTATGTTTCCATGGGAGCATCTGTGGGAGGCAATGGTCCAGTCGGTGACATTAATAATGTCTCCGTATTTCCTCAGATGCTAAAAGAGCATCTTCAGGATGCTGTAGGCAGCTCTAAGTAAGAACACTAGGTCCAGAAAATTGGGTTTCAAGAGGCCACTTTCTTCCTATGTTTAGCTTAGAAGTGAGATACTAGTATGTTTTAAAATTTAAAAACTTGCGAGACAGAAGGTTTGGCCTGATTGTGAAAGCCTTAAAGCTACAGAAAAACACTCAAGCCAGAAAAACTGAGGATCGTAGGACACTTATTCCTACTGCGGCAGAGAAAAACCAAACGAGGATTCAAAAAGGATTATTCTAGAAGAAGGACTAGACCTGACTTCAAGCTTCAGTCACTTTTAGAAGACTTTAGGAAAGAAGTATTCCTGCAAACTGGAACTAAAGAAAAAGAAAAAAGAAGCAGAAGTCTCATTCCTTGCAAGTGTGATTGTCTGGTTTACATAAATATAAATATACATAGACAAGCTCTATCTATTAAGAATCCAGAGAGACACAAAAAAATTTTAAAAGGATGGCTTTGAGGCTACTGGATGATTGTCATTAGAACAAAGAGGTAATGAAGATGTCCCAAGTCCAAAAGATCTTTGACAATACCTCTGGGAACAAGGCCCCATACTAGTATGGGCATCAAGGCAGCAGACAGCAAAAGGGCAAGGCAGAAAAGCAGTAGAGGGAAACATGGTTTCAAAAAGAATGTTAAGGGGGGAAAAAAATCACTCCCCTCCAATAGGACATTGTACAAAAACAGGCATTTTCTAATTGTTCCTATCCTACAGTTTCATCTCTATGCCATTTACTTCCCCAGAACAAGTCATGTCAATGGTCTCCTACCATTGTGAAATACTTCACATGAGAAACACTGGGAAAATATCTTAAGTGATACTGTATCTGCTGGATCTGTTAGAATTTTCCGAGGCTAGAGTGGCGCTAAGTGTGAATGTGAGTATGTGAGGTTTAACCCTCAAGTTGTATTTTTTAGGTGCCTCTTTATAAATGTGAGCAAATTTTCACACCTTTCTTTAAAAAGGTGACATGCAGAAAGAGTGAGCAACCAGTTAATACATTATAATATGGGTTTGCCAAATTGGAGCTCCAAGTAATTGGGAAGTCCAGCAAAAGAAAAGGTCACCCCAGAAAAATCTCACTCTTCAAGAAGGCTCTGACAATAAAGAAAGAACGAGATTTTAATCACTGAAGCTAATTACATAGAAGACTAAATCACAAGAAGAGTTATTTAAGTGTCTTAAATACAATAAAAAGTAATTAACAGGAAGCGCCATCTTGACAGCTTCATGTCACAAACCAAGCCTAAAAGGCTCAGCTAATTCCCAGCCCGGGAGGCAGAGAATGAGAAACAACTCTAAGTTTGATCTTTTTATTTTTTATTTAAACTGTTTTGATTAACAGATAACAACTCTTGCCAACTATAGAGTGAAGTTAATCAAGAAAAAAATTTTAATCTGTTAGAAGAATGATGAACCTCGTTTTCATTGATTCTCTAGAGGGCAAGAGATAGGAACAGAAGACTGTCACACAAGAGGTGCCTCACAGAGATCCTGTGACTCAACTCCCTCCCCTACACACCAAAAAGAAAAACAGAAGGACTAGACTGAACCCTAACCGAGGACAGAGCCAATTCACACACTTTGACACGTGAAATACACCAAAAAATCTGCTCTGAAATAACTGCAAGAGACTCCACCTCATCCGCCTCCCCTGCCTGGTTAGCCTGTGATCAGCAGCTCAAGAGAAGCTCTCGTGCAGCCAGAGGAGACCAGCTGATCTCAACAACAGGAAAGCCTCTAGATGCTGTAACAGCCTGTATTTTGGTATACAAGCCTACAGAGGACGATAGGCATAATTTGGATCAGATGACTTCTTAATTCTACATTTCTACAAGCTTGAACACAGACGGCCTTTCACAGAGCTGATGCATTACTAAAGGAGCTCTCCGAAATGACCTTCCCTGAACTGACCTATACATTCTAGGATTTCACCCGATGCTGGTCCGAGGGACTGAGGGCCACCAGACCTGTGTACTTCTGTCCCAACCTGCTGAGCCATTTGTTTCTGTCCTCATAACTATTTATACTGGTTGTGCTTGTTATTTTGTACTCCATCAAATATTTTTATTAATAACTGAAATATAAGTACACACAAAAAAGTGTGTTTATGAAAACAGATGACTACTTCTAAAAGGTTTAATAAGATGAATGGCTTTAAAATGGCTGCGAAATAAATGAGGGGGATGTAAGTCACAGACATCTAGGGTTTCATAATTAGTGTTTTTAAGTACTCCTTCTAAAAGGGAAGTTATGCAACTTATCAGGTTATCGAATGGTTGATCTACTTTGCCCCCATCAAAGATTTGGAAATATATGTACATTTTTATGTTTAAAATGAAATGAAAATATTTTAGATTAAAAAGAAATCCCTTCTCTAGACAATGTTTTTGAATAATTAACCATTTCACTCAGAAAGAAGGCTGTTAGTATATCTAAATTCTATTAGCGGAGTATTTGAATGTTATTTATTCATACAACTTTCTTATAATATTATTTGGAATGATTTGCAAAAGGACAGAAAATTCAGAAGAATAAAAACAAAATCAAGGCAAAGGGAAAAGTAAAGAGAAGCTATGAGTAGGAATAGAACATAAAAAGCGTAAGAAGCATTAAAAGGTTCATCTTCCAGAAACAACCTGTCCTTGGCAAGGATGTCCCAATAACCAAACAAAAAGGGAAAACTATCCAATACAATTTCTCCAGTACTGATTACCTAATAATAAAATCAGGGATCAATAGAAACAACTGTCCCAGTATTCCCTGTTATGCTTCACAAAAGGATGCAATATAATAAACAAATAATTCAAAAACCTACTGAAACTCCAACCATATGTTGAATACTGAGACTACAACAGGGAATATAAGTGACAAAAATCCCTATCTTTAGGGAGCTTGCGGTCCAGCGAGAGTTTGTCTCAAAAGTATCCATAAATCTCAGTTATTTCTCCTGAAGGCAGCCTAGCAGTTGCTTCACACAGTTTAGTAGAAACAACTCTGTGAAGAAACTCATCACGCTTCCCAGGCACCTTGCTAGGCTGGTCTAATCAAGGGGACAATTTAGGTATCTGGAAGAATCGATATCCTGGTAAATACTTTGGTAAATCATACCAAAATAATATTTCTTATAATCCAGTTGTAACAACTGAGAGGTAGAGAGAGGTCAAGGTTACCACCTCTGACATGAACCTCTGACATGAAGTACAGATTGTCTATGCTGTCAGTTAAGACCCATCAACTTGTGTTAACCAACCAAACTGAAAAAATGATTGATACCTTCTTACGAAGGCTTGAGAATCTGACCAAAACCGTGGCTGCACAGAGAGCCACCTAACTTCTGCAGAAAGGATTGATAGTCTGAAGGAGTAATCTCCATTAAAGCCAAGATCAACACAGTAGAAAACTCAAGGTTCCATGGCATGGAACATGCCCACAAGAACCTACTATGGAATTCTTAAATGAGCTGTTTCAAACTGTCCCATAAAAAGAAAAATCTCTGTAACACACTCAGATTATGCAAATTTTAAGCAGTGTGAGTTTACTTTAAGAGTAAACCTCAGTGGTAACTAAATGAAATAACCTACTCTGGTGGATTGTCAAACATGGGTGGAAACATCTTACAAAAATAAAGATGTGGATTTTTACAGTACTGACACTTGTTTTTTACTAGTGTATTAGATAGCAGGAGCAGGTATTTACTGACAGGACTCCTTGTTTGTGACAGTTAAAATTTTAATATACAGGAACACTAACTTCCCAGCTCTCCGTAATAGAGTAGCATGCATCTAGCTCCTGAGAAGTAGTGCAAAGTGGGAATAATCATTCGTGCAACTTATACAGGAAGAAAAATGACCAAAATATGTCCTAGTCCCTCCCATGTCAAAAATATTAACTGATTTGTCAAGATTCTGCTTCTAATAAAGCGTGTCACTTGTGATGGTGTTAAGGTAGTGACAACAAAAGCCTGTATTGAGTTCCTCTCCACGAAGTCTGACTGTTGTGTGAGCAGTAAGGTTTATATAAATACAGGAGTGCTAACAGTGACCAAAAATAGTTATTGCGGAAGTGTGACAGTGCGAATGAACAGGAAAGGTTCTTTGGTACGAGAGCTTCTGGAAGGTAAATTAGCTGCTAGAGCCTCTCTTTCCTTTCAGAGGCACACAGCAGCTTAGAGGGGTTTCTCCTAATGGGCTCCATTGTACTTTCAGTAAGACAATCCCTGTTTTGATGGGAAACCTATTCTTTTCTTCCCCTCCACTATGCCCCCTTAAAAGAGAAGAAAAATACCAGTTTGGTAACAAACAGCATTTAAGATTGTTAACTAGAAATGGAAACAATGATCATGCTGGTATATTTTACACAGAGTAAGAACTGCTACTGGGGACTGACTGACTGTTTTAATATTCATTGTGGAAGCATGGCCCAGCGGGCTGCAGGCTTCCTCCTTCCCCTGTCAGATACCTCCCTTGAAAGACTGTTCATCAACCAAGTTCCCAAGGGACTCTGGAATAGAACAGGATATAGCCAGTATAAAAGAGAAAGGCCCCATCATCTATTGACAACATACATCCATACACAGAAAATATCCAACGAACCCTTCTCCCCCTGCCCCCACCTTTTTTCTTGTGTGTGTGTGTGTGTCTATAATTCAACTTCCTAAATTAATGTGCAGATAATTCTTCCACCTAATGTTGGATAGTACCTAGGGCCTGACAATAAATGGCATTATTAATAGTAATAATGTATGCTACATAGTGCCAAGCACACAGAGCCCAATAAATCTTAAACAATAATGAAAGAATATGATTAGCTAATGAATGATTATAAAATGCTTTGCAAATATAAAGTGCTACACAGACATAATAATTAAGAAGCACTGTGTTAAGAGCAACAGAAAGCAAATCAGGGAGAAAAGAAGGGAGAGACGTGACTGAGGACAACTTGCAGCTCTGGCTGAGTCCCTGCCGGCCGGAACACTCACATTCCTCCAATGGTGACAGTGGCACATGTCCGCTCTGAAAAGGCAGGCACCGTCTCCGTGGCTGGGCTGGCCGGTCTAATGTAGTCCACAGTCACATTGACCTGCAAATAAAGAATCATGGGAGTTAAGGTTGAGAGTCTACAACACGGCTCACTAGCAGCTACATGTGCCTGCCCAGTTGTGAAAGATCACCTTACCCAGTTGGATTTTTCTGAGCCGAACATTTTAAAAAAACGAAAGCCGAAAGATAGCTGAACCCCAGACTGGGAAAAAATATCTGCTAACGTCTTATCTGACAGAGGACTGTTCACTAAAATATGCAAAGAAGACTTAAAATTCAACAGTAAGAAAATGGACAACTGATTTAAAAATGGGCTGAAGACCTGGACATCTCACCAAAGAAGGCCTTCAGAGGGCGACGATGTTCTCCATCGTGTATCACTGGGGAAAGAGAAATTCTAAAACTACCCCGCTACAATTATGCTGGGGTGGTCCACGTCTAAACGCGGACAACAAACGCTGGCGTGGGTGTGCAGCAGCAAGGACTCTCATTCATTGTTAGTGTGAATGCAAAACAGCGCAGCTACTTTCAAAGCCAGTTTCGTGGTTTCTTATAAAACTGAACATATTTTACCATATGTGCCTCGGTATTTATCCAAATGAGCGAAACTTATATCTATACAAAAACCTGGATAAGCATGTTTACAGCATCTTTACTCATAACTGATGAAATTTGGAAGCAACTAAGTTGTCCTTCGGCATATATGAACATACAAACACACTTTGGTACATCCAGACAATGGAGTATTTATTATTCAGTACCAAAAGAAACGAGGGGGCGCCTAGGTGGCTCAGTCGTTACGCGCCTGCCATCGCCTCAGGTCATGATCCCAGGGTTCAGGGATCGAGCCCTGCATCAGGCTCCCTGCTCAGTGGAAAGTCTGCTTCTCCCTCTCCCACTCCTCCTGCTTGTGTTCCCTCTCTCGCTGTCATATAAATAAATAAACTCTTTTAAAAAATTAAAAAAAAAAAAAAAACCAAGAAGAAATGAGCTCTCATGCCATAAAAAGACATAGAGGAACATTAAACGCCTATTGCTAAGAGAAAGAAGCCAACCTAAAAAAAAGGGACATATTGTAAGGTTCCAATTATGTGACACTCTGGAAAAGGCAAAATTATAAAGAATGAGATCAGCAGTTGCTGGGGGTCAGGGGAAAGAGAGATGGATGAACAGCAAAAGCACAGGGGATTTTTAGGGCAGTGAAACTATTCTGTTATCAGATAATAATGATGGACACATGCCATTACACATTTCTCAAAACTCAGAGAATACAGAACACTGAGAGTGAACCCATTTAACTATGGACTTTAAGTGGGGATCTATCAATGTAGGTTCATCAGTTATAACAAATGTACCACCCTGGTAGGGGCTGGTGACAGTGGGGGAGGCTGTGCTTGTGAGGAACGAGGGCATAAATGGGAATTCTCCACTTTCTGTTCGATTTTGCTATGAACCTAAAACTGCTTTAGAAATTTAAAAGACTGATACCAGAAGAGAAAGACAAATGGCCGGACATTTAAGGTCCCACGGATATTACACTTGACAGAAAAGAGGTTGGCAATATTCCTGCAGGACTCCTAGATAACATTATGTAGAGAAGTTCTTTAACCTTTTCAGACTCCTTTGAAGATCTGTTTTTTAAAAATATGAAATGCCTCTACAGAAAAACTGCATGTTATTTCAGTCTACCATAACTTTTCCAGAACCAAGTTAAGAAACATCAAGGAAAACAAACAAGATGACAGTCACAAGGATGCTCAGGACTGGTATCACATCACATAAATAAAACGACACAGCTAACCACATCCAGTGCCAGTACAGTTGAAGGTAGGAAGTTTGGAGAAAAATAACAACTACTGAATGGGCCAGAAAAACTTTAAATTTCAAATGAAGAAAGGATAGGTGTACAAATAAGTTAGGAAGCTAGGCACCTAAAATGAGAAAGTTGTTGAATCCTAATATACAATATAAGGAGATGGGCATACCGAACAATGAGCTTTCTTTATGAAAACATTTAAGAAGGAACAAGTATATAGTATCCATTAATAAACATGCAGTGTCTGTTTTACAGAATTAAGGTATAAGGCTGGTTTTGGCCATGGCCAAGGCTTACATATTTGCATGGAAGAAAATACACTAGATCAAGCATCCTGAAGCCATCCTCATAGTCAAAGTCTAGAATCTCGTTTTCTAAACATGTCTTTAGTTCCCATTGATCAGCTTAAAGACAGCATATTGAATAGACATCAAGTTCAGCCACAGTGCTGGTGAGCACGATTAAAATCCTTTCAAACTGTTCCTCAAAAACTCATTTTAAAAATGAATACAGAAATTTTGAAAAGGACAGCTGCCTCAAAATTCGGACTGTCAGATCACTCATTTGAACACTCCATCTAATCACGGTTTAAAAGCAACAGGGAGCCGTATCACAGAAAAAGCCAGTTAAGGACTGAAGGTAAGGTAAATTATGAGAGAAGTACTGACAGAACACAACAAGACAGACCAGAAGAAAATATACAGAAGACCCTTAAAGTCAGATATATACAATGAAATTGTTGCTAGGTCTCATCGACTTGTCTAAAGCTAAGGAGATGGGTACCTTTGAGGGATATGATCAGACTAGGAGCAGGGATGAGATTTAACAACTAGGCCCTCCTTCAGTAAGGTTTTAATAGTTTCCCTGTATGCAGCCAAAGTTAATACAGGCCAAAGACAGAGCAAGGAAATAGAGGGGCTACAAACAGAAGCACAGCTGACTCAAATTCCTAGGAGAGGAAAAGCCTGTCCCCAACTTACCTGCAGTGACACATCCTGGAACTCTGTACCCTGGCAAGGCCCTACAACTAACTTATAGAAGCAGGAAGAGAGCCAGGAGAGCACATGGAAATCTGTCTAAGTTATGGCAAAATCACACAGGAAACTGGCAGTGTACAGGAGCTAAACCTCAAGGGTGCCCAGACCATGGAGTGTAAAGGAATTTAGGGCTAAGTTTAAAAAGGGCATAGCCACAGAATATGGTGGACTGGGGGCATTTGGTGTGAAGCCAAAAATTATGTGGAACTGAGGAAAGAGGTCCACATATCTGTGCTCTCACCTGATCCAGCTCAAACCCACAGTTCTACTCCAATGGAAACATTCTTCCTTGCTTAAAAATAAACTATGAATCTCAAGGTTACCTTGCACCTGCTAATACCAAGCCTCTACCTCAGCAGACAGGAGAGTAGGATAGTAGCTCTTCAGTGCAAATACACTGCACAGAGTAACATTAGCTCTTACACAGAGAGCATTAGTTCATCCAGAAGGTCAAGTGAGTAATGGTGGCGATGATGATGGTGGTGGTGGTGGGTGGGTAATGATAATTAACAAAAATGAATACATGACCATCCGCCAGTTCAGAAGGACAAAAGACACCCTATTCCAAAACTGATTTTTAAGAAAATAAGTGGGAAGACCAAACAAACAAAACTTCAATTTTCACTAACCTAAAAAATCAGTTACATTCATCTCCCAGTTAATTTCTTCCTTTATCTAGGAAAATAACTGAAAGTAAGAGATTTAAAAAGAGCTCTCTGAGGAGGGAACATTATTAAAGTAAACCTCAAATACAAATGAGGCCCTGAGAACAGCCCAAAGCCAAGACACACACCTGCAGGCAGCCATGACAAACCAAGAATTAAAGTCATTGTATAATCAACATTTATGTCCCTCTCCTGTGGATTCTGAGATCTGTTTCTCTACCTTGCAGCCATCTCTAGATACTCATCACTGACTTGTCAATCACTTAAAAAAGAGCCACAATTTAAACAGTTTCAATTAAAACTGTAAATCTTAGCAAGGTCTTTGAATAACTGATAACTAGTTTTGTGCTTATGGGTTGCGTACATACGGAATGGCAGGAATTAAAAAGTAGCAGTTGATGCAGACAGGTTCCTCATTTATCAAGCAAAGATACTCCTGGAAATGTTTAGTATACAAGTATTTTACATATAACACAAAGATAGGGCCTGATCTCTGATCTCTCTTTACAGCAATGACCCCAAGGAGCCTTGGACTGTTGCTTGGTTCTACTTGTCATTCTCTCACAGAAGAGTCACATCCCATCTTTGGGTCTCACTTTTTCACCTGGAAAATTTAGAGCACTAGACTAGAATTTTACAGTATCACTAAACTCGAATTCCAAGACAGCCATATATGGCGTAATATATGGCATTTTCTTATGCCTCTGTAATTTCTATCTTACATTTACAATATATGGAATACACAGATTGTAAGCTCCAGGAAAAGGCAGGTCATGCCTTTTACTAACACTGTCGTAACAGGGCCTGTACAGGAGTAGCTGGGTGTACTGTAAATACCTGTTGCATGTAACCAGGAGCCCTTTCAGACATAAAATCCTAAAGGACATCTTTGAAATGAGAAGGATCAATTTTGAGAACTACTTTGTCAAGCTGTTGACCTTTCCGCTGTTTTATATGACAAAAATGTATTTATTTAAAAGGGAGAGGAGAGGAGTATTTTGAAATCATGATAAAATTTTAATCACAGCCATTCCTGTAATAGGTTGAACAAGCAAAATACATGTAATTTCCTGTATTATTTGTTTCTCAAACACATTTTCAGAGAAAAAAAAAGGGTAGAGGGCAATCTAATTTGATCCATCTTTGGTCCATTAGATTGTAGAATATTCCTTTCAAGGGCCTTGCAGAGAAATGAAGATGAAAACTTAAGACCAAATTTATATCAAATCTCTTATAAAGCATGGAAGCAATTTAGTTCAACAGAATAGCTTTAGGCCACACCTAAAGAATTGTGAGCTTCTATGGATGGATATTCTTCATCCAACTGATCTCTCAAAAAGCAAAACTACCAAAGAACTTCATAGACTTTATGGTAGTGATGATAATGAAATGACAAAATCTGAACCGTGTATAAAGGACAAGGAAGGGAGGAAAAAACAACTGCATATCCACAATATTTCCAGGTCACAGCCTGAGTTTAGTATTAATATAACTAGGGCTGTTATGTAAGGCTATTTTGCATAAGCATCATATAATCCCACCCACTATTCCACATGGCCAATCATAAATTCACTAGAGCTGTAATAAATACCCTGCCTCTGGAAATCAGCTTTTAAATGATCCATCACTCTCATGACAGAATTTCCAGGTAGTTATGAAAAGCTTCTGTGTACCCCAGAAAAGACAACATCGCCGTCTGGGCAACCCAGAAGACAAAAGTAAGTATAACAAACTATTTTACGCAGCTTAAATAAGAGCATGGACTCGAGCCCACCAGGCTGCAAGGTTTAGTTCCCAGCAATTCTACATAAGAGCTGTGTGAGCTTCGATAAGTTACCTAACTCCTCTGTGCTTCAGTTTAACATGGGTAACTCTTCCCATCTCACAGTTATAGGAAGAAATGCATTAATATACACAAGGCATTTAGAACAGAGCCAGACTCAGAGTAAGCTCTATGTGCCAGTTATATTTAGATAAACATGCACTGATTTTCTTAGAGAGCCGGGCACAAAGTTAGTACTAAATAAGTGTATGTGAGATAAATAAGTACATGAATACATACATATATGCAAAAATAAGATGCATGTTGACTTAAATCATTAGACTACTGAAACCATTAGGTAGAAAGACTCAATTAAATACACTTTTCTCCTTAAGGAGCCACAGCAAACAAGAATATGTACTTCATACATATTCATCCCAACTTAGAGATAAGTGGGGCTTATTTTAAAGAATGATACACTATTTAGTATTTATTTATACTTTTTCTAGATTAATTTCATAGGTACTAGTTATTGAAGATTTTATTTACCAAAGATAATTAAAGCAGAGTGTGGGAATAATTTCAATTAATAGGTTAACTAAAGATACTTCAAGAGGATACTCCTTGCCTTACTAAATCAGGAAGACAATGAACAAAGAGACCAAGTCTCCACTTACCTGGACAAAACAGGACCTTCCAGAATACTCCTCAATATTTATGTATGCTTAATCTTTCTTCTCTGCTAAAAAGCACCTTACATATTAATTTAAAAATATATACATCGCATATTTTTACATTTTCAAACAAATCTTAATTACCCATTCACCTAGATACAGAATGAGCTTCAAAACAACTGCTGAGGAGGGGCCGCTTGGTCCTGCTTCTGGGCATGTGCTAAGCTTACCTCCCAGCCAAGCCAGCTACTCAGATACAAGCCTCGTGGAGCCACTCAACCCCCACAACAGGACATCACACGTATCTCCCCCTGGACAGCATGGGGTCACAGGAAGACCATGAGTCACAAATGAGAGCAACATATGACATTCATATTTTCTAGTAGCAACATTGAAAAGGGAAAACAGATGAAATTATTTTTAGTCTTTCCTATTTAACTAAAAATGCCAACAAATAACCAACATGAGAAAGATACTGAGATTATTTTTCCTTTGATACAAAGTCGCTGAAATCGGTGGGCATGCTGTGGGTCTAGCACGTCTCCATCCGGACCGCGCACCTTTTAAGTGCTTGGGAGCCACCTGCTGCTCTCGTCGACACCTGGGACTGCGCACACCCAGACTCTACCTTCCGGCACAAGAGTCTTAGCGTCATCCTCTCTTACAGGAGCCTACCTATTGTGATTCTAACTTTCTCCATTTCTTCCTAGGAGCTTCTGCTTTCTTCTCTTAACAATTCCCTGTAAACACTCTGAAACCAAATAGGAACAAACATCTTATGAAAAACCAGGTATGAAAAATAAAAAAGTTTATCCTTCATTATCTTAAAAAAAAAAAAAAATCTGGGGTGCCTGGGTGGCTCAGTGAGTTAAGCCTCTGCCTTTAGCTCAGGTCATGATCTCAGAGTCCTGGGATCAAGCCCTGCATCAGGCTCTCTGCTCAGCGGGGAGCCTGCTTCCCCCTCTCTCTCTGCCTGCCCCTCTACCTACTTGTGATCTCTCTCTCTGTGTCAGATAAATAAAATCTTTAAAAAAAAAAAATGTCACTGGACTTGACCAGAAAGCTTTGGAATTTTCAGTTCCTAAAAACAATTTTGGATGTGAGACTAAATTTGTACAAAGGGAAAAAAAATTCCTTTAATTTATGACTATCACTGTAAAATATATTCTGTTCTGTATTTGATGAAGATACTTTTCAATCACTTCTACCATTCCAATGGCCAAGTTTTATTTATTCTTGATTTGCTGACATAATTCTAGAATTCTTTACCTTAGGACTTAGAATTTATTCTACTGGATGGATGGTGACTAGAAACTCAGGTTAAGGAAATACATACTTTCGTAGTGGTGATGAATACTTCTGCTGAGTACTGATTGTTATTATTAGAAAGAAATTGAGCAATTGGTGGATGTGAACTATTTATTTTTATAACCACAATCAAAAAGCTGAAATTTATGTTTCATTAGGATATCACGGAGCTCAGATCTGTCTTAAAACAATTTTTACAGAAGGCCAAACCGGGGAACCTAAGCAATTTTACAGATAATGGACAAAAAATTATACACCTACACTGCAAAGATAAGGAAACAAACAAATCCTCCCTTCTTACTTCTCCAATCCAGCCTTGCTGTACTGTGTAACCCCCCCCAACTTTGAAATCACTGTAATTAGGTGCTAAGGCTGGTTGTTTATTCACATATATTTATGTTGCTCTCACTCATCTATAACCACCTTTCCCAACTCCCCCAGAGTCAGAACTATTCTGAGCATATTCTAGTTCCATCAATGGAATGTTAACCCATAGTGCTTACAAACCTCTATAAGCACAAAGGCAAGGAGCATTTTTATTTGATGTATTTCTGACAAAATGAACTCCTTACCCCCCACCACCTTGCTGGATGGGCAGATGCTTTTATCTGTTTTGAGAGGAAAGGTAGAAATCCAGCTTAACACAGGGCCTGTGGAGATGCTGACAGTCTCTACTAATATTAAGCATTCGTTTAAGTGGACATCACTGCTTCCTGATAAACATTCAGTTTGGTAAATATTTAATTAAAAGCATACACAGGCATGAGATCCACAAAGACATGTGAAACCTTTTATATAAGGACCCATTAGAGACTGGCAAAGATTGCTAGAAGTAGTGACTTGACAACCGTAACATTAAAATGGTCTCAAAATATTCCCTAGTTTATGTATGAGGTAAATAATGGCACATATACAGTTTCAAAAACACAGCTCTGACAACTGAAAATATTTCAAGTAAATCTGATAAGGATCACAGAAAAACAGAGACCACTATATGAAAATACTGCATAGCTGCCAGTATTTTCATTAATCCTCTAGAATCTTCAGTCCTTACTGAAGAGTATATAAAAAGTATAATCTGTGTTTGCATGAATGCTCCATCATCTTATTCATTACCGTATCATGGTGTGACTCATCCCAATACCTAATTATAATAGTGAGGCCCCACAAGTAATATTGGAAACTGCCCCTTGTGTCTCCCATATGGTCCTTCTTACTCCTCATCAGAGCTACCATCTCCCACTGCTTTCCTCCAGAGGATGGAAGTTGCGCGAGGGTCTTTTTTTCTCCCCTGTACAAGTGTCAGTCACAGGCATCTGTGTCCAAAATTTCCAAGGTCAGCAGCAGTCAGGGGAAATTAAATCATTTCATCCAGAACTCTCCCTGGAGGAGTTCCAGCCACACAAGCAGCACAAATACACAAAGATCCTTATGTCTTTGTGTAGAATACACACAATGTCACTCAGTCTTTAAAACAACAGCAGTCATAAAACGGAGAGGCTCCGGGATATGAAGAAAGAGGATTTGCTTAATGGCATCTGAGAAGAAGAATTACTGGGGGAAAGGGGGATATTATTAAGACATGGATAAAAACAAAGATTATATTTTCTCTGCAAATATATGCCAGTCTATGAAGAAAATGTCTCCTCTCACCAAAAGGCCAAATAGGGGAACTTGAGCAATAAAGTGGGGGCTAACGTATTCACCTTGTCAAGAGTTCCAATAAATCCTTATTGTTCTGGGGGCCAGGTGTTGCTTGGGTGAGCAAAGCCAGTAGAGAAAAGCCATCCTGCATTCACTACAGTTCAAAGCACACCCATTTCTCCAGCATGCCCATGAGCTGGCATTTAGAAGTCACTCAGACAAAGGGAATATATATTCAGGTAAATTAACTAAAGGGGTGAACTGGATTAAAAGAAGTGTGTCATCATGATCTCTAAGGAGAATTAGGAAGAAACATATAGTAGTTCTTAAGGAATGTCTGCCAATGGCACAAAGAAAAATAGCCAAAGGATATAGCTCTTCTGTACTTATATAAATTATTCTTGGTTTTGATGCAAAGAAAAGACTGCAAGATAAACAGATGTTAACATCATAGGTCTTTCTTCCTTTAGATAGATCACCCTCTCCCTGTATTTCACAGAGAAGACAGAGGCCTACTAAATGAAACGAAGTTCCTTGATCAAAGGCACAGCGTGCACACAGCAGTAACACCTAAGGTCAATGCCTGAAACTACACACAGAGCCTGATCAAAGACCATCCTACACTGCATCTGTGTGTCCACCTCCAAATCCAGGTCTTTTGACTTGTATGCAGCCACTGTTTAAAAAAATCAAAACAAAAAACCCCCCCAAAAAACAAAAAGCAAAACAACAAAAAACAGTTTATATGCATACAGTCAACTCCCCACCCCACAAATACATATTTGGAAACCAGGTGAACATAGAAATGGATGATAAGCCCAGGTCAAAAGCATTACTTGCACACCTAATGGCCTAAATTCATGCAACTGAGCTCTAGACAGCTATATGGAGAAGTCTTCTCCGAGACTCCTGGTCCCCAGTCTCCACTGCTAACCCTTCAGACACAGGAAGCAGAAAAATTGCTTAGATTCTTCAAAAAAAATAAAAAGTAAAAAACAGAACTACCGTAAGAACCAGCAATTCTACTTCTGGGTATCTTCAATGGAAGGAGCACCTGGGTGGTGCAGTCAGTTAAAGGTCTGACTCTTGGTTTGGACTCAGGTGGTGATCTCGGGGTCGTGGGATGGCTCCCCACTCAGCGTGAGGTCTGCTTAAGTTTCTCTTCCTGCCTCTTCCTCTGCCCCTCCCACCCCGCTCCGTACACACACTCTTCTTCTCTCTGTAAAAAATAAATCATAAAAAAAAAAAAAGGACAGAAAGCAGGGCCTCAGAAATGTTTGTATCCCATGTTCACAGCAGCATTACTCACAATAACCAAAAAGTGGAAGCAACCAAAATGTTCACTAATGGATAAATGGATAAAACAAAAAGTGGTGTATGTCGTATATACATACAATAGGATACCATGGCCTTAAAAAGGAAGGACACTGACACATGCTATTAGTTGGACGAACACTAAGGACATTATACTAAGTGAAATAAGCCAGTCACAAAAAGAAATACTGCATGAGTCCATTTACATTGGGTATCTAGAGTAGTCAAATTCAAAGAAATAAAGCAGAATGGAGGCTGCTAGGCGGCTAGAGCGAGGAGGGAATGGGGAAATGCTGTTAAATGGGTGAACCGCTTCAGTTGTGTAAGATGGAAGAGTTCTGGAGTTTAGTAGTGCTGAGTTATGCAATCACTTGGTACACTTAAAAATGGTTGTGATCATACATTTTTGTGATGGGCATTTTACCACAATTAAATACATGTTTTTTGTTTGTTTTTTTTGCTTAGGATTTTCTACCCACGCACATTCCATTAGGCAGTAACCTAGCAGCAGCAGCCAGGTAAAGGTCAGACAACTCTTATCTCATACCTAGCCAACTCCAGAATCTCAAGAGGATACTCCCATCACATTCCCAGAAAACAGATGTTTACCCAAAGGCAATAATAATGAGAAGTTATGTCCAATAACCCACTGAAATAAAGGAGCAGTCTCGGGCTGTCGTGGAGGACAAATTATTCCACCCTTCTCAGGATATGAAATACCTTTATGTATTTTTCTGCTTTCTAAACAGAAGAGTGAATTCAAGCTACATGTCTAGGTACCACAAGTCTAACTAAATGCCTGCTTCACCATTTCTCAGCAGCAGTCATAGAGTAAGAGTAATCTACAGCTCATTGACTTCCTATAAAATTGTCAAATAATTTTGGATGTGTTGGTTGTGGTTGGACACATTTCCTCCAGGAGGAATAGACCTCTCTTAGAGATATGAAAGTGTAGATCTAGATTTGGGGGGAAATTTCACTGCGTCCCACCATAATTTTTCCATCCCCCATCTGATTCTCCAGTTGAATCTAATCACTACTGCCCATGCTTTTATTTAATGAGCCTTCAACTTTCATGTGCTTCTCTAAGCGCTATTTTCCCACTGTTGGCAGAAATTGGTACAATATCTTTGGAGGTCAAATTGACAACTGTACCAACACTTAATATGTAGATGTCCTTTGACCCAGCAATTTCACTTTAAGGAATTTAGTCTATAGAAACAAAGATGTATGTGCAAGGACTCTGTCCTTTGCATTCATGGTAGTTTAGCACAAAAGCATAATTACAAGTTGTGATCTATCTCTCATAGCAGCCCACGAGTTCCAAGTTGGTAGTGGCCATGGCTCTTTTTTTCCACCAGTGTATTACCAGCACTTCTCAGTAAACATCACATGGCTGTTGAAAACAAGGGAGATCTATGCACTCTGTTTTGGAAACATGGCCAAATAAAAAAGCAAATGTGTAATGGTACATATAATACAATCCTATTTGGGGAAATTCAGGACACAGAAAGATAATCCAGAGGAACATACCTAACGAACTGTAGGAATGTATGTACAATTATAGGGTACATTCAGTTCTTTTTACGCCATGAATTTCCAAGATTAAAATTTGTAAGTTACATTTCAAAGAGGAAAAATAAGATTAAAGTTAAGGAAAAAAATGGCTAGTTGCTATAAAAATATAAAAAAGAGAACACGTACCTTTATTCAGAGCAACAACAACAAACTAGCCTGCTCAAACCAGACACTTTCATGCTGAATACATATTTACATCACACTAGTTCCCAGGCTGTGGCCAGTGTCACCATTTGGTAGTGTCTGCCAACCAATAAGAATTATGCAGGGCAGGCTAAACACTGTTAGAAGGACACAATCATGAGGGCTTCCGGGTGCCCAGTGGTGTACTGTTTCCATGGCAGGTGGGCATCGCTATCTGCAAATGAACTGCCAATCTCACTGTGAGCTGATAATGATGCTGCTGCCACCACCTGCCTGCCATATGTTTTCTCTACCTGTCACGTAACAAGGAATTGCATTTTGGCATGCTGGTCACTGACAAGTCCGACACTACTGGTCTATGTTTGTTATATCTAGCTGCAGCCCTTCAGGTAGCTGAGGAACAGTGGATGAAAGATACAAAATATTACTCTACTGACCATTCACTAAGCCCCAGTATTTTGCAGCAGGCTAACCTGCTGTTCTTTCTTTATTCTAAGGCCAACAGTTAGTAATGTCTGAAGGGCTGTGCCCCATCCCCAATTCATGCCCTGATCCTGTATCCCACTGGTAGAGCGGACAAGGAGGACAGATTTCCCACTGCAACAAACTGACTTCATTCTGTCTCCCTAAATCATCACAGAATAGTCAATAAAAGCTGATGTCAACCCATGGGGTTTCCTTTTTTAGTATAATGTACTGTCCAGATCAGTGAAGGCTGTGACATCATGAGCCAAGAACTGGTGGTAATGGACCACTGTCTCATAGCAGCAAATAATCTGAAGATAATCAAATACGGTAAAATATGTTTGGTGTGCCAATAAACTGCCACCAGTCACTGCCCTACTACACCTCTAACTCATACATTCAGTCTGTATCTAACAGAGAATCTCAAAATATAAGGCTTGCTAGCTTTACCTAGGCAACAATCTAGTAACTAGTTTCCAAAAAGGAGAGCCAAAGATTTTCAAAACCAAGTTTAGGTAACACATAGTGAACAGACAAATGGAATCAATCACACGTTAACCAAGTGTCTTGCATTCCCATTAAAAATGGGAACTTAAAGGTGATTATCCAACAGCACTTTCATGAATTATCAAGTCACTGAGCAAGTATGTATTTCCCTTAATGAGGGGACCCCTCATACATTTCAAGGGCTGCCCCTACTATCCATTACTTAACTCACTGGGTAAAATGTCAACCAGCAATAGCATTAAGAAACAAATACCAAGTGCTTCTCGTCATTCATTCAGCAGCCATTCCACCAACAGAGAGATGTACCCTTTCATCTCTGAGATAAAATTTACATAAAATTCACCAGTGTAACCATTTTATTTTATTTTTAAGATTTTATTTATTTATTTGACAGAGGGAGACCACAGGTAGGCAGAGAGGCAGGCAGAGAGAGAGGGGAAAGCAGGCTCCCCACTGAGCAGAGAGCCCAGATGTGGGGCTTGATCTCAGGACCCTGAGATCATGACCTGAGCCGAAGGCAGAGGCTTAACCCACTGAGCCACCCAGGCGCCCCCAGTGTAACCATTTTAAAGTATACGAGTTCAGTGGGTTTTAGTATATTCACAACTCTGTAAACCATCACCATTATCTAATTCCAGAACACTTTCATCACCCAAAAAGAAATCCTCTATACATTAAGTAGTCACTCCTCATTCCCTCCTTCCCCTAGCTCCTGGGAAACGTTAATCTACTACCTCCTGTGTCTGCCTATTCTGGACATTTCACATAAATGGAAACATAGAGGAAGTGGTTCCTTTTGCATGTTCTCTCACATGGTATAATGCTTTTAACGTCCGTCCAGGTTGTTCCACAGATCAGTACTTGATGTCCTTTTATGGCAGAGTATGTGTACTTACGTGTGTATACCATATTTCATCTATGAAGATATACTTTTTTTTTTAAGATTTTATTTATTTGACAGAGAGAGAGAGAGATCACAAGCAGGCAGAGAGGCAGGCAGAGGGGAAGGGGAAGGCAGGCTCCCTGCTGAGCAGAGAACCTGATGTGGGGCTTGATCCCAGGACCCTGAGACCATGACCTGAGCCAAAGACAGAGGCTTAACCCACTGAGCCATCCCAGGCGCCCCTGAAGATACACTTTTGGAAATGCAGCCATAATAAGAGAAAGTGCATAAGATCTTTTTCTAGTAACAATAATCTTGCTTTTTGTAATACCATGAAGTGCCTTGAGAATCAGCTGAGAGAGCAAATGATGGCATATGCAGAAGATTTATTATTAATAAACACAAGGAAGCCCTCTGAATCAAATCATATAAGATAACGATTTTAATCCCCTCATCTATCCAGTTCAGAGAACCTCAGCCAAATCCATCTTTTTAAAAAAGCCACTCTTTGGTAAGAAGGAAGAATTCTTTTGGTGCCTAAGTCTCAGGGGTTGCTCCCTGAGTCATCAACCAATCGAGCAGCTACTTCATAGGAGCACAAGCTTCCTCACAACAGGTCCTTTGGTTAGGACAAACCTCACAGCACCGCTGTTTAGACACAGTATGTTTACATACAGTATCTGTGGGTTTACATACAGAGTCTATGTAAAGATCCTTCCCAAAATTACAATTCCTATAGGCTTCTACCCTCTCACCAGCTATGTGTGCTTCTAGTTTTCTCGCACACACTCAACTCACTTAAAACGAACTGGACTACATTTCAGGATTCAAGGACTCCTACATCTTCATTACTTCGCCTGTTCGACTACATCCTTGGCACACATGGCGATGCATCTCTCCCTCATGTGTCATATATGGTAAATTTTATGTGAGTCTTTTCCTACCAGCTGACCTATACCTCTCCTGCCTCCACCTCTAAGAGTCCACAATGGAAAAACTAATGAGAAATTCTTCCACAGCACAGTAGTGTAGGAATAAACAGAAAGACCCAATGAACCCTTCTCCATAATTTGGCATGGAAAGAATTTTTGTTCTTGTGCTACTAAAGAAAAATCTCTCTCTCTCTCTCTTCTCATGAGATGTCATCTCAAAAACAGGACAGTTGGTTTACTCATCAGGTAATTTTTTGAGTTATAAATTAATCTGTTCATTCAAAGACCAGTCTAACAAGACAGTGATGATATTTAAAATATTCTGTCAAATACATAATTCCCACACAAGTTTAGACAATTTCATGGGAAATAAGAACAAAGCCAAAACTTCTAGCAGCTCCTGACACAACTACCAAGATGACACTAGAAAATCAGCAATTGAAGTTTATTGCAATAAGACTTTATTGCAACCACTGGCCACAATCTTCCCGCAAACTACCTAAAGGAGAGACTTCTCAATCTCAAAAGAATCATCTAAAGCCCAATCATTTAAAGAGTACCTTCCAGAACAACCACTAGGTATAAGAAATAGAAATCAAACTTAATATGTTAGAAAAAGATCAAGCAAAACTGCTACATGTATATGTACATACATACACACATACACACAAGAAATCAAGTAGCAACATATTAAATATATTAAAGAACAACACTGAAATTTCAGGTTAATTAAGTGCTGAAACAGAAAAGATGGGTCCATAGTAAGATCCTTATTTTCACTGTAAAAGATAAACCAATATGCATAGATATGTTTAGTTTAAATAAATTGATGGGGGCACCTGGGTGGCTCAGTGAATTAGGCCTCTGCTTTTGGCTCGGGTCATGATCTCAGGGTCCTGGGATCGAGCCCCGCATCGGGTTCTCTGCTCGACGGGGAGCCTGCTTCCCCCCCACCCTCTGTCTGCCTCTCTGCCTACTTGTGATCTATCTCTCTCCCTCTGTCAAATAATTAAATAAAATTTAAAAATAAATAAATAAATAAACTGATGTATTTATAAATATAATGTACAAAAGAAATGGTTATAACTGACAGAGGTTATAAATTGAAATGCTTTATCATATCTAATAAAGTGAGTATTCTTAGTGACTGATATCTGCTAAAATTCCTACAAGTAAACATCAAGATAAACATAATTTAGCAACAAAATCAGTAAAATATTCAATGATAAGTATGGGGTTCAAAAGTCTAAAAAAGTCCCATAATTAATAAGACAGTAGGCATGTTTGAGATACTTTGATCTGGAGCAAACAGGGAGAACAGAGATGAATTAACTGGTATTGATCTAATAGGCAACTCCCAAATCTGAAAAGAACAAATATAACACATTTTTAATAATCCCACAATTTATTAGTAGTCGATCAATATCTGTAAGCAAGAGCCCCACCCCTTTCTTCATTTTTGCTTTTCTTGAACACTGGGAGAATACTTTTTTTAGCTGCTTGGAAGCAGCTGGGCTGTGGAGCAGAAGGAAGACACAGTAACATCAACAAAAGTTACTCACACAATTTAAATAATATGTCCCCAAAATATGCAATAGTGGCCTTCTGCAATGCAAAATGGCAAAGTCATACAATCTGGAATTAGGCTAGCTTAGAAAGAGTAGAAATAGAAAATATATCTGTATAGTAAGTTACTTTAAAAAATGATTAAGATTTATATTATATAAAGATTTCATTTTTAAAATTCCAACACTGCATTAGATGATTGAGCTTTTAAGGGATAAAGTAAAAGGAATGCCATTTAAAATCAGAATGAAAGGGACCACAGTTATCCCACAAAGCAAACACATGCCACTATACAAGAGAAAGCAGATTCAGTGGAGTTATATGAATTCTCCAAATTTAAACAGCAATTCAGTGAAAGAGTTACAACTAGATCCTAAATATCAGAGCAAATAAAATCTGAGAGTACAAGAACAGTAATCCACAGTAAAATGAAGCCATTTCAGTAAATTAAGTCTGTTATACGCCTAGAGAGAATTACAGTCTAGGAGGGTTAGCCCAAAAAACTTCGAAGTCTGAGTCATTTCAGAAGCTACTCTTAAAATAAATGGATGATACAAAGCAAGTGGCTAAAGGGTAGTTTATGAGATGGCTCAGACCGAGACCTCCAGCTTCTGTTATTAACTGTGGTTCCTCCAAAACTACCCGGCTTACAGCTATCCCCACTAATCTACAATACAAGCAAATAAAAAATAAAATTACAAGGACTACTTTGTTGTTACATTGTTTTTAAATACTGAAGAGGACATTAGAAAGTTTAAAAATTAAGCATTAGGGACATCTGGGTGGCTCAGTTAGATAAGCATCCGTCTTTGGCTCAGGTCATAATCCCAGGGTTCTGGGATCGAGTCCTGCATCGGGCTCCTTGTTCAGCAAGGAGCCTGCTTCTCCCTCTGCCTGCTGCTCCCCCTGCTTGTGCCCTCTCTCTTTCTCTCTCTCTAACAAATAAATATAAATAAAATCTTTTAAAGAAGTTAAGCATTGGAACCAGGCTAAAAGAAATGTAAGGAAAAAAAAGGAATAAAATTCAAGTTTGCCATTAGACAATTAAAATCTCAGGAAACACAAAGCTGACTGTCTGAATGAGATGAAATGCACACAACTGAAGGGGGAGAAACTAGTACACTTCTTAAATGACCAAATCCTATCTTTAAAAAGTATTCAATACCATCAATTAAAAGACATGGGATGACTCTTCTATAACTTTAGATCCTCCCAGGTGTAAAAGTCTGTGATTTTGTATGCTCAGGGAATTGATTTGGTTCTATTATACAATATATTTAATAATATATTTAATAAAACATAAAATAAAACTGCCCTGTCATAGGTCTAAAAACTCAAGATGATTCAATTGGTGTAATTAAATGACAGTCATTGAAATCACTACATTAAAAGGTCACTGAAGGGCAACCCTCTTGAGTCCCCTCCCCACCTCAGGAGCTTTGACGATCACTTTTACTATTGCTCAGTAAACCCTGCTTTGCTGCCCACCAAATAAATAAATTAATTAAAATAATAAAAAAATTATAATTAAAAAAGATCATTTAAGGATGTGAGGGAGCTGTTCAGGTTACACAGTAAATTGAAAAAAATATCGTCAAATAGATTGATTCTAGCAGAAACATATAGAAGTTTTTAAAAATCCCAAAATGTTTACAGTAATTTAAAATACTTTTATTTTTCCTTTATACTTTCCAAACTTATAATGAACATACACTGAATTTATAGCCAGGAAAAAAAGTAACTAAAGAAGAAAAGCAAGAGATCATCATAGTTAAGGTATAATTAAGGTAATTATAGGTAACATAATAATAATAATAATAATAATAATAATAATAATGTAACATTAGTGACATTCCTGAAAAACAGCAAGCTGCATATCACTGATAATAGGGGAGACTATACTCTCTGGCTGCATGTAGGTCTTTGTGAGGCTTGTAATCAACTGACCAATTTTTATTCAGTGCTCATATGTTCTTACCTCCTTATTTTCAAAAATAACTTACAAATCAATGGTAACCGTAGGACATATCCCTCCCTCCCCTGCCAAAAACACAGATAAAAAATTTGGCAAATCACAAGCTAAGATGGAAGTCAATGGGGTTATATTCACTAGAGGTTTGAAAAGCTTTCAAATTTATGAACTAAAGGAACAAGATGATAAACCTTAGCAAGATGGTTAGAACTACCCAAAATGAAGACATTTCATTCCTCAATCATTTTTTGAAAATAAACTTAAATAAATAAAAACGGGAACACATAAAGAGATTTGTATCTATGGAAACTACAAAGGAATCCATCTTTTCCTAGCAGTGGGAATGCTAGTTCTACAGAGTAATGACAAAACCAGATAAAGTGCTAAGCACAGTGAAAATGAATAAAGATGAGAATTCACATTCTAGGCCATCAGGCCAAAGGGAATCCTAAACCTAAGTTGGTTTAGTCCTTAAAAGAAAAAGGCTTCTGAAGTTTTAGATAACAGGAAGGCAATCACAGAGGTGGCATCTAACACTTGTTCTGTGTCCAAAAACCAAGGAGAGAAAATAAAACCTCACTACTTTCCTAAAAATCAAACTTTCTATAACTATCTTCCTATGACAAAGATAATTTCTGTAGGACAACAAATGACAATAATGCTGAGGATGTAAATTAAATCTGGCCATTTATTTCAATCAAAATTTTGGTTAATATGCACTTAATGGTAAAAAGGACACCATCAGATCAATTGAAACACAAGTGACACTATGGAGAAATGACAATATAACACTGTATCTGTAGAACCAGTATGCCTACATTAAAAAAAAATAATAATAAAGCAGCATTTCTACTTCATTTTGTTTGCAATACACCCCATGCTTAGCACCAGGGTAAACCCTTAATTGCTTAAGTGTGACTAAGATATGAACTACCAAAAATCACTCTATAATACAAATCATAACAAAACTCTCACCTGAAGTGTATCAGGTACAGTACTGTCAACAAAATATACTGCCTATGGAATTCGAAGCAAACCCGCTTCATTGCATCACCTCAAATTTAATGACTATCTGAATTAACTACTCCTCAACAGTCCAGCCTTTAAAAGTAGATGTGTCAAATTTGCAAATAAATACTATCTTGAAATATTTAATTAATTGAACTTTCATTTGGGGAGCTGAAAAGCAGGGTAGCCAATGTTTATTTCTAACCAACGATCAAACAGTATGACTGGATAGGTAAGAGTTTAGGAGACACCTCAAGTCTGAGCTTCAAGTTTGGGGAGGAGAACTGCTGGATAAGGGCATATTTGGCTCTTTATTTCCCTTCCTTTGGGTCACAGTAAATTGAATTCTCATCAGATCTCCTGCCAGTTCCCATGGGAACTCTATCAGGCTGTGAAAAATGTACCAGAATTCTCAGAAAAGAAGAAAACAGGATGTTAAGCATTCTCTCCAAGATCTTCCTTACTCAGGCCCCACTCCCATTTCCTCTCTGAATTGGGCGACCCAAGTCAGGGCCAATAAGCACCAGGGGATCAAAAGGCAATCTCAAGAAGAGGGCAAACAATAGACTATAATCTTGTTAGACTGGTTTTGAACGCAACAAGGCCTAAGGAAAATAAAAGTGCTGGCTGCTGTCCCTCATAAGGATTCACTCTCTGTCATCCCCTCTCCCCCAGTTCTCCCCTTTCAGCTCCCTTTCTCTCTATCAGCCTTATCAGGACACAGAACAGAACTAGGTCATTTTATTTGTCATATTATATACTGCTCCCTGTTCTTAATTTTCCCAAGCCCTGACTCAGTAGTTTGCTCTTTATTGATTGAGTTCTTAGGATATGCGGAGGATTGCACTAAATGCTTAACATACATAACATCACTTAATGCTCATGACAGGCCTGAGTTAGGTAATGCTACCCCAGAGATTCAAAACCTTGTCTGTTTGGTTCCAAAGTCCATATGCTAAACCACTACAAATAGCCAACATTAGGATATTGATTAAACATTCACTTGATATTAAATGATAAAAGAACCTCATGTAGAAGTCTAATGACAGAGGGAAACCATCATAGTGAAAGTTATACAACAGAAAGTACCATATAATTACTGCTAAGTTGAAAATTATGCAAATACCCAAATACATAAAAAGAAGATTGGAATATATACATTCAGTATTAACAGTTGCTACCCCTGGGTGATCGTTTCCTTTTGCTTTAATTTTTTTTTCAAAAAAAATTTTTTTAAGAATAGAACAGTGTTGCTTTTGTGACTAACAAAATGGGCACTAAGTGTTATTTGTAATGCAACAGCAAAAACAAAACTCAGCATCAAAACCAAGATAGAAGGGACAAGATCACCAATATCAGAAGAACACACAACTACATTTTCAAGGAGGAAAATTATGGCCACATAGAAAACTAGGATGAAATTTCACTGGAAAATTGTAAGCTTTCCCTAAATTGTACAGATCAACAACAACAACCAGTTAGTACTTCTAAGCATGTAAAAGTGAAATACAAACGCAAGGATATTATTTTTGGTTACATGTACAAAATTTTAACTGTATTTATGATGCTAGCATTTGTGTAAAAAGGGAGAAGAATATCCACCCACCCACAAACATCTGCCCTTATAGACCTAAAATATCTCTGGGAAGATTTGCAAGGAAGTAGTAATAACGATTGTTCAAGAAGAAACTGAATCAGCCAGGTAGGGTAGGGTAGGGCAGAAGGGAGCTGTCCAACTACATATCCTGTATTATCATTTGAGTTTTGAACCAAATGAAATAGATTACCTACACAAAATAATTAAAATAAGAAGTGAATACCACACCAAAGAGAGAAAAACTTAAATCAATGTTATTGGTTTCCTAGTAAATAAAAGTATCCAAAAGAGAAAAGATATGAGGCCCCTGGGAGATCAGTCAGTTAAGCATCTGCCAGGTCATGATCTCAGGGTCCCAGGATAGAGTCCCGCATTGGGCTCCCTGCTCAGTGGGAAGCCTGCTTCTCCTTCTCCCTCTGCCTCTCCCTCAGCTTGTGCTCTCTCTCAAATAAATAAATAAAATCTTTAAAAAAAAAAAAAGATAAAAGATATGGTAACTAATTTAAACGTCTGCCTATTTTATACAATAGTCTGTCAAAAAATATCCTAGGTTTCCATATTGGCTTTCTTGCCAAATGACTTTAAAATGTCTATTTCAGCAAATGAAGCAACCAAAGCATTCAGTTTCTTGATTTGACTATGAAAATCTTTAGGAGAAAATAAAAAAAGAATCACTGCTTTATCCATATACGTGCTTTCTAAAAATGTTATGTACATCTATTTTTTTTAAAGTAAGGAACTTGCTATGTTAAATAAAACCACAAAAATGTTTTAAATTAGGTCTTCCTGACTGCTTAAAAATTAAATTTAAAAAATCCTATAAGGAAAATCTTTGCCTTGTCATGGAAATCACACCAACGCAAAGCGCAGTCTCCAAAGAAAGGGGAAAAAACGGGGACCCAAAGCCATCAACCCTGCACTACTTCTCATCACCCTGGACACACAGGATTAGAAGACAGAGATGCTGACATGGAGTCAAGGAAGAAACAAACCTGAATGTGAATTCCAGGAAGTTGTGCCAATGCAAGGAAAAGAAGCTTCCCAAACACTCTGAAAGTCATGCAAATAGTTACTCTTGTTGTAACTGATAAAATGTTCAAGCACCACACAGTGTACTTGCACTCAGGGCAGCACCAAGCCGAGGTGTCATAAGAGCACCTAGCAAGGACATAAATATCCTGGCCCATCAACTAGTCGGAAACCTCCAGGGAAGGGAAATGCATACTAAAAAAAGTAACCGACAATTGCTTCCTCATTCATGTTTTCCCTTCTCCAAAAACAAGTTGCGAAACGACAGTTAAAGCACTTAGGAGTTTTAAACATACCACAGTATTATCTGTCCCGGAAAATTCTGTGTTCTTCCAAGAGGACCCAAGCCCAAGGAGAAAATGGAACCATCAAGCAAACTAAGTGGACCTTCTTCAGAGAGAAGCAAATACTCTATCAACTTTGGTACTGAACCAAGTTTCATGCTGCTGAGAGGAAGAACAGAAACAAGAAAAAATGACATTTAGCAAATCACTTTTTTCCTCTTAAGGCCAGAAAGGTCCCAGGGATCCTCTGCAACGGCCAAGTCAGACAGTGTGGCAGCCGCGGTGTGTGTGCTGGGAAATGAGAGCTTATTGCAATCTAAGAATTTTGAAGTTGTTCGTGTTGAAGGTCTAAGCACCTGTGAGGATGGTGATGGAAAATAGAAGGCAGAGAGATGAAAGGGAAAAAGAAGAATAAACTGAGGGAGGAAGGAAAACACAAGGATGTTAGAGAGAGAAGGAAAGAAAGAGGGACGTTGTGTCTGTAAGGGGAGGATCAAGAGACCATCAATACCACTTTTACTCTCTCAATCGTAGAGAAAATAGTTAAGTCTACCTAGGCTTAGTGATCCTGTTAGCACTGTCCCTTCGGAAAGCTATGATTAGCGAACACCAAACCAGAAAAACTGAAGAGCAGCATGATTCATCTTTGTCTTTTATCTTCAAAACCTTTATACAGGAGGAGTTCAAACCACATGCTGCTGTTCTTCCACAAAGCTGGCAAGACCACTGGCAAGGATAGAAACTGGTGGACAAATGTGGAAGTGTGGAAAAGCGCCAGGCTGATGTCAAGGAATCAATCATTTTGATAGATTTGGCTTCTAAGGCCATCATTTCAAAATTTAGTGAACTGATGAGTAATGGAAGGAAACAAACACCAGCTCTCAAAAAGGTGAAAATCATTTGAAGACAGAGGTCCTAGAAAAGCAGAAAAGAGGCCTTTGCCCCAATGGAAACTAGACTGTAACCCAGCCATAACAATTTAAACATTTCAGAGGAAAAAATACAAAAGACGCTCTGACTACAACTCAGTAATAGAATCACAAGTAGGAAAAGAATAAATTCAATCTCCTAGTCTTCTCTTGGGGAGGGAGAAAACTGGTGAATAAGAGATCAGTGGAGCTGCTTCATAGAGGTGGTAAAGAATTGTATGATAGCTTCACCAACAAATAGTCCTTTAGCCTTCAAAAGAATCACCGAGTGGCCATAAGACTTGGGGTGGTGGTGGTGTTGGGTGTGTGGGGGTGTGATACACACACACACACCTACCCTCCCTCAAATCTTATCATTTTGTCTACCACAGATACACTAATTGATATTTAAAATAAACTCTTGGTAGCAAAAGATAAAACTTTCAGAAATGAAAAAGGATCAGGTGGGTCAATCACTGCTAACAGGACAAAACATGTTCACTACTAGGTCTAGGAACAGGTCTTCGGGATTGTCGGTTCACTCCCCTTCCATAGATAAGGAAACTAAGGACTAATATTAGAGAAGCATCCAAGGTCATAGAGTTAGGACAAGATGTGCTTCAGGCCTGGGGGTCCAAGAGTCCAGGGTTTTTCTACCTTCAACCTATCCTGTGAGGTGAAGCCAGCTCAGGCCGTGGAAATCTGCCAGCTATGGTGGCCCTCCCAGAGTCTCTACTGGGAGAAATAACACATTTGTCAGTAAATACAGTTATATCAGAGTCTGATTAGAGATATTAGGAGGACTAATTGAGGCTTTCTGCATATTTTTTTAGTAAGAATATCTTTTTAGAGGATGGAAAATAGATTCCTTCACATTTCACAATTTAAGAAAACAAGGAACACTAAAAGAAAAGAAGTCATCCCTAGTGTAAGAATATGAACATACATAATCTTCAGCTGCCTATCTTCATGCCTCTGAGGTCACAGAAATGTCCTACCTCTTCACTGTAATGTGGACTGTAACTGTAGACCAGGCTGGAGGTCAGCATTTGAGATACTAGTTTGTATTTCCATCCTAAGGAACTTAAAACAGTTACTCCTAATACACTGCTCTGCTTCCATTCCTTTCTATACTAGCATGCCGAAAGAATCACAGCTGTCAAAACACCATACTCCTTTTACAAATAAAGAAACAGAGGCTTCATGAACACTTAGACCATACACTTAAGATTACATCTCTTAGCTGCTGCGATTCAGCCAGAAAACTAAAGAACTTCTCCAGTGACATGTGGTACCATTTCACCAAAACTTGTTCACCTAATTTCTAATCAGTGCTCTAGTTGATTCTGTGATTTTCTTCCCTTCTTTTCTTGTATTCCTTATTTTTCTTCTCCCTCCAACTTTTTTTTTTTTTTTAATTAAAGCAGGGCCAGAGGTTCAGAGGTAGTGCAAACCTGGCCTGGTTGGGCGAAGTCAGATGCTCTAACTGGCCTCTCTTTTCTCCGCACTCCACCATGCATCAAAGTTGAGCCTGCCAGGCTAAAGGTACCCCATACGCTGCAGAAATGGCTAAGTGAAGCAAGCCAGTGACTTATTTCCAATTCGTTCAGACTATTAGTGGAGAATAGGGCTATTACGAACCCCAAGTGAGGGGGGATGGGAACAGCAGGGAGTAGTTGGGGGCCATCAAGCTTCTGTCATTTAGAGCTTTAAAATAATGGAGAGTCAAGTCAAAAAATAATAATTTTGCCTACTAAATCTCTGTCAGATCATTTTAAAAGAGAACAAATTAGAGATGCTGCGTATTTTTGATTATGAAGTAAAGACACAGAAATAGCCACAGACCAGAACTCTAGCACTAGGGAAGGACTGCTCAGGCAGCCATATGAAGACTTCAAAGAGCAAGGTGACAGTGAGGGCTGGACCACACAAGGCATCGAACGTACTACCACCGATCCAGTGGAGAGGTGAGTTCACGGTCATAACCCATATACAGGAAACCAAGAGAAAAACATATTTATTCTATGTATTTTTAATGCTTTCATTTGTCTCTCAGACAATGATATGCCTAAAGTTTCACTGAAGTCAGGCTCAAAGTCTTTATCAGTGTCAGGAAATCAAAGAAAGCAGGTGACAAGGAAACTAGCTCCAAAGCTTAGAACTACAGGGTGAGCTTTCCATATCACTTCTCTATATCCAGATATCCCCACTCTTTCTTAAGACCTTCCAGGTACCAGTTTATAAATCTCACCTCTTCTGTGAAGATTTAATGGGGATCGTACCTGATTCCTGTCACTAGGGACCAAGAGCTGAAGAAAAGACAAGATCTTTGCCCTGTAGGGCTGGGGGAGAGAGGTCGGCACTGGGAATTGCTCCTGAAGAAGGGGGCATAAAAGTACACTAAGAGGACAGAGAGCTCAGACTTCCCATGGGGAGCCAGGAATCCAGGACAACAGTAAGATTCTTAGAGAAAAATAAGTGTGAAGGCAAGAAGCTGTGAAAAGGCTTGGTGCTGTCTATGGAACGGGGAGAAGTTCTTTGTGATGTATTATATGGACAGTAGAGTAGAAGGTAAGACTGGAAATAAAGGCAAGATCCTCAAAGGACGTTATGATATTTTATGCACAACTGCCTTTCCTTTGATTTTATGTTCACTGAAGGAATGAGATGCTTTTCTGCAGACATCTGGGGATCCCCAGAGTTTGTGAAAGGAAAAGGAGTATGTATGCATGTAGAACGCAATCTGACCAATGATGTAAAAGACTGCGAAGACCCTAAGGAGCAGACCAACCACCTAAGGTGATTCAATTGAGATACAAGGAGCAAAGAGACTACCATTCACAGGGAGAACTGACCAAACAAAGATCTGAAAGAGCTAACTGTGGAAAAATCAGGCTAACTTAGCATGAGGAGACTTGTGGATGCTAATGTTCAGGACAATGGGCAGGGGAGACATTGTTGAAGACCAACAACAAAGGTAGCCAAGGCCATCTGTGGGCAGGGAAGAAAAATCACACGGAGGCCATGAGCTGTATTTTGGACATAACAGATGTCACCTGTTTGTTGGAATCTGTATTTGAGTACCCAGTGGTCAGCAGCTGGAAACAGATCCGTGAGAAGAGAAAGAAGTTACGAGTGGAAACATTCCTAAGAGTCAGCAGTACGTGCTGATAGCTGAAGCCAGTAAAGTGCACAAGGTCACACAGCAGGTGAGACTTCTCCTGTTTCGAAAGACAGCGATGTTCTGTACAATCCACATTGATGTTAATCCCGTAGTGCCAAAAGACACATTTCCGTTGTCTCACCAGTTATTCCATTCTGTTCCTATTCAACTTCACACATTTTTGATATAATCTTGTCCTAGTTAGACTGTAAGCAACTTGTGACATAGAACACGATTTTACTCATCTTTACTTCACCTCCATAAAGGTACCTAATAACCATATGTGCCTTTTCTAAAATATTAATTCCACCAGAACTGTTGTTTTGTAAGGCTCTAGCCTCAATGCCTAGAATAAGGTATGGCACATAGCAGTGGCTCAAAAAATTATCTGCTAAATGAATAAAAATGAACTCATTTCACTAGGCTATCACCTCTGTCCTCCTTAATGTATCAAGTGATTAGGCATGACCAAAGCTTCAGAGACTGAGTCCTTGAAAAGAATAAATTCACTTGAGCTTTGTCTTCACAAGAAGACTACCTGCTTATCTGCCCAGCCCAGTCCAGTCCAAACGAACACACTTGTTGAAACCAGAAGAAGAGAAAAGGCAAAACTGCAGAAAAAATACCTGGCTCAAAAAGGCCTGGCTGAAGACAAAACCTGAGATTCCTATAGTTACCGAAGGAAGTGTAAGCGTAGCTCTGCAGGCAAACTTTAGACGTGGTGCTTCAGAAGAGACTTGCAATTACTCCTAATGTTCTATTCATCAGCCTTGAATGGGATGAGCATGGTTCATCAAAAGCTACAGCCAGGAATGATTCCCTCCCAGAGCATGCCATGTTTCAAAATGCTGCTAATTACCAAAGTTGAAGTGACTGAGGCCCCGACTATGGCAGCCTTCTTAAGTGGACAGCAGCATTCATCCTCCAAGGAAAGGAAACAGGACAAGTGTGAGGGTGAGCCTACAGACAAAACTAAAAGCATACTCTCAAGTCTAGTTAATTACTCTACAGCAACTGTCAGCTGGCCTGGAGACAACAATGCATAAAGCCAAGCTCAGTAAGGACAAAAGAATAAACACAAATATAAAATGCAAGATAAGACAGGCAGGGGAGGGGACCAGAGGTGAAAGAACATCACACATTCAAACCCTTTCCTGTGGATTAGTTTTGCAAAGGAGCTGGTTACCAAAGTATAGACCCAGAAACAAGAACTCCAACCGAGCCAAGCAGTCAGATACATGAAGAAGTTCACCTACTTTCCTGCTGTATCACTTTCCTAGGGCTGCAGTAACAAACCCCACAAATTAGTTGGCTTAAAACAGCAAAAACCCATTCTCACAGTTCTGGATATTTCAGGTTTCAAATTAAGTTGTTGACAGGGAAATGCTCCCTCTGAAGGCTGAGGGGAAGAATCTCTCCTTGCCATTTCCTAGCTTCTGGTGGCTCCTGGCCATCTCTGGCATTCCTTGCCTTGCAACTGCATCACTTCGATCTCCACCTCCATTGTCACATGGACTTCTGTTTGTCTCTGTGTCCCATGCCCTTCTGATGAGGGCACCAGTCACTGGGTGTGCAGCCCCCCTGACCCAGTCTAGTATGATCTCATTTTAAATTATATCTGGAAAGACCCTATTCCCAAATAAGATCATCTATGAAGGTTCCAAATGGGCACGAATTCTGGGGGACACTGTTTAGCCCACTACGCTTATCATCATGAAAACACCAGGAAAGACTGCCCCAGTCAGCCATCTCCAAGAGACAGAATTGCAGCACTATACGAATACCTGAAAATTTGCCAGAGAAAAGATAACTAGCAAGTGAAAACAAGAAGGCAGTTCCAGGTATTAATAAAAAGAGCTTGTTTCATATAAGAGCAAAAAACTTCACTCAGCTTTTAAACACACTAAAACAAGGAGCTTAGAACTACATGGCCCCAATTATGAAGATACAGCTCTAAAACACCGTTTCTTTCCCCCAACTGTGAAGAATTGACAGAACTCCCACCTTAGAGCCAACAGATGCTTGTGTATACTACGTTCTTGTACACGCACAGGTTGTTCAAACCCTTGGGAGAGAAATACACAAGCAAGCAGGAGTACTAGTCTATAACTCTCTGAACATTTAAAAGAAAAAAAAAAAAAAAGCAGAGGTCACACAGAAAGAAACCCTGGAAAGTCGGTGCTTAAAAATGTAACTCGCCGACTCTGAATGATATGTTATTTTGCAAACATACAACATTTTTGTTTAAGATTTTTTTCTTATTAGAAAAGCTAAATGTATTATCTCTGTACAGATCCTTTTTAAGAAGAAGAAACTACTGAAGAAAAAAATATTGAGAGAAGATAGCAAGTTTCCTTTCCAACTGAACACATCTGTACCCTGTCTCACCTGACACTTTTCTACGACATAAGATACTCTGTACACTATCATAGAGCCCAACTGCAAAAGAATCCACTCTCTGTGAACCAGGAGGTATAGGAAGTTCGAAGATTTGCAATTCAGCACATTTTGTAAGGTTTTTGGCACATAAGGGTTATTTTTAAAGAGGGAAAAAAAGCCTGTCCTCTCCCTACCCCCAAACACAGCTGAGCTGATTCAGCACAAATCTCCCCCTAAAATAAAATCCTAGTTTGCAGAGAATAAGCATGGAAAGTTCCAGCCCCAAGGACGACATTTCAGAAACCTAGATGGAAAGATCAGGAGTGGGTGGTTTAAGAGAGACTGGCCACAAATCATGTTCTAAACGTAAGAACTAGCACCAGAAAACTGTGAGCAACTTGGGAGTCCAGGGAAGAAAGTCTTGAATAATAAGCAATGTAATATACGAGTACTGCCCAGAGATATGAGAATCTCGAGGATTCTGGTAGCTAGGGAATCATTTCCCACAGGTGAGCATACAGAAATTTCCAGGAATGCAGTTGGAGGTTTTAGTTTCTTCATTTAACTTAGAGATGCTTTCTGAAAAGGATATTACAATAGACATTATTCAAACACTACACTTCACCCAGAAGCACGTGCTCAGTTCCACACCCTGATGGCCCCCAAGGCACAGAGGTACTTTTCATAACCTACAGATCAAACATTCAAGTGCTCATTACCAAAAAGAGCATTTAGGTGGCAGCAGGTAGAAAGCTACCTTGCCCAGAACAGCCAAATTTCTAGAAACAGACAACTCTACAGTTTTGTTAATTACCTTCACCAGACAAGGGAACTAACGTGTCAAGGATCGTTCCCCAAACCCACAGGATTAAAGGGCATCTAGATGACTCCTGGTCTCCAGTGCACACTGACACATGTCTAAGTGGGCTAAGTCTTACTAGAAAAAGGCATGGTCAGAAATTGAGTCATTCAAAACATCTCCTGATTTGGTGAATATCTACAGTCATTTATTCAAAAAATTTACAGCCACGTTGATGGTAACAGCTGGCGCAGAGAAGGCAAGGACAAGCAACCTTGTATAAACCTGTCAATTTAAATCACAATGCATTCACCACCTTAGGGCCTGTTTTGGTCATTAATGTAAAGGACTTTTCCATAGCATGAGTGAATCAAATTAGTATGAAATGGGAAATGTGGAGATGACAAAGGGTATGTTTATAAAAACCAAACTAAAATACATCAGAGGTAATTAAGAACAAAAATTCCCAGACTGCCAGCTTTGCACTTAACACAGCTGATTAAGCAACACACTGTAAAAGAAAGAACTTACGAGTGTTTTTAGGGAAAAGGACAGCCCGGTTAAATAGCCAGCAAGGAGTGAAGGAGATCCTCCTCAAGAAAGCTCCAGGCCCTTGAAGAGCTTTCACAGGCTGAGTGAAAAACCGCTTCTGCTAAGGAATGTCACTCCAAATACCTTCAAAGATCTGTCCTTGCACAGGAAAAGAGCACTGAGTGCTCCTCATCCCCTCCCTGGCTCTGGGCCAAGATGACAAAGCAACCTGACCTTTCCTTTCTCCCAGATGCTCCCAAGTCACACCTATGCCAAGAGACCAAAGAGAAAAGGAAATCAATCTTCAGCACTGGGTTAGCAATGTTACCCATGACCTCACGCTGTCTGTGTAACTAGCAGAAGAACATGTAATCTGACACAGGTTTCTCTGACGAACAATTTGATAAAACATCACTTCACAGGGACATCTCAAAGACTAATGAGATCATGTCTAGAGGGCTGAAGGCACTCCGTGGGCTGATCTATGGTGCTCTTACCACCTGCTGATATCTGTAGGCCAGGAATACAATGAAAGAGAATCAACTTCTTGTAGCACGTAAGGTACGTGTCATATACAAGAATGGACATTACCCCAAAAAGGACCGTGACCCTGGCTATCTGTATTATATAATACACACAACATGGAAGTGGGGCCTTCTAGGTGGCCTTTAATTTAGCATAGCAACTAAATGCATAGACACCTGGATAAAACAATTAATTTCTATGAGCCTCAGTGTCCTTACCTGTAAAAATAGGAATGCATACAAACATCTTGGGATGGAGGTGAAAATTAAGTAAAATTAAGTAAAAATGAAAATATTCAGTGCTTACCATGAGGAGTCTACTCCATAAATGACAGCCCTGACCCTGTTATGCTCAATGAGCATTATGTGAAATGTCTTAAGAAGCCTGTCTAGTTCACAGTACAAACTGCAGGTGCCAGGAGTCTTGGTGAGAGGGCATCTGAGACAAGGCATGAAAATCATACAGAGGTGTTCACCACATCGCAAATGAGCCACATCTTCTATAGCTGGCATCCCAAGGAAGCAAGGCTTTTAACAGTAGTTGGGTTGTCAACCAGTTCTTAAAGCACATTAACCCAGAATGGAGGGAAGATCATTTACATATATTATCAACCATTTCCAGATTGACGTGAGAATCCGAACATGAGGAGACAATCTCGTGCTACTCCTTCCATGTCTGGCTAACCCTAGGCAAATCAGGTAGGGTCTATTTCTAGCTCCCTGAATATATTCTTATCTGGGTCCACACACCTTCATCCTAATGCTCCCATTTTCCCCTAATTTAGAAGAAATTTATTGAGCACCTACTGTGCATCATAAACTGTACATACTGAGCCCTGGGGTGGTGAGCAAACAAATGTGGGCCCCAGCTGGCCTAATATAATGAATCTGATGAGAGAGATTAACACAAAATACAGTAAGATCTGAAAAATTATGTACAAATTTCAGAAAGGGGGTTGTTCGGGGCCAACTTCCCAGGAAGTCACGTTTAAATTGAATCTGAAGGATAACTATGAGATAAATAAGGGGAAAGGAGGACAAAGAGAGCATCCCACACAGGACAAACTGCAAGTGCAAATGCCCAGAGGTGAGAGCGGGAGGCATTTCACACACTTAAGGAAGGCAGGCCAGAAAGGTGGGCGGGAGGAGGCAGATGAGAGAAGGGTAGGGGCTTCTCTAGGAAGTAAGCTGGAACCAGATTATGCTGGACCTTGTAGGCAACAGGAAGCAACCGGAAACCAAAAGTCTGTCATGTGAAAGTTCCCTTCAGCTGCGGGTACAGAACAGACTGGAGTGGGAAAGAATGGCTGCAGGTTCCAGGAGTCTCGGTGAGAGGGCATCTGAGACAAGGCAGCAGCACCAGAATGGAAGGAAAAGGAAGCACACACATCTACACAGCAGGGGTTGGTGGGGGACTGGGGTTGGGGGGTAAAGGAAGAGGGGGTATCAAAGATGTCTCTGACAGCAACAGCAAGGCATGATAAAAGCGTTACTTCCAGAACACTAGATGGGTCCGGAGTTTCTGACAGAATACTATGAGTTCAGACTTGTGAATCTTGGTGCAAAGGAAGATAATTTCCATCTATCCCAAAGAGCTCATTGCCCCCAAAGTACAAACTTCAGTAAAGAAAGGTTTCCAAAAGAGAGGAATCATCTAATGCAATATGAATTTGAAATAACTGCCACTATTATTTATAGCCCAATAACGCCCCAAATGTCTGCATTTATCAAGAAAAACACTCTATTTTAAGTGCCTAAAAAAGAGTCAGCCTAGTTCATAGAACAAATTTTGATGGCATGAAAGCCAAAGTCGGCAGTTAGTTTACAAATGAGCTTCATCTCTAAAATCTGCTTATTCAACAAATACTGGCAAAAACATTTAGGGAGCACACACGTATTTTTGGGCCGAGGTGTCTGGAGACAGTAGAAGACTGGACCGAGCAGATTATGCCAGGGCTGAGGCTTCTATGCACTCTTGCTTTTTGAAATTCCATCCCTTCCACACGCTCATTTTTGACCCTTCAATTGTCCAAGCAAGTTACAAGTCTGAACACAACAGTTCCCATGGTGATGGAAATTGTACAATTAAGAGACAGGAGTTGTAGTGATTCATATGTCAATTGTAAATGCTGTATTACATGGATTTAAAATACTTCAAGATTCTACTTTAGAGATTCTACGAGACAGCTGGAGAAAATTCCCAGTGAAGATCCCAGTTATTATTACCTTCTTCCACTGAGAACAAAATGATTTAGGCACACAAACTCTGCCTGTCGATGGGCTGACCTTCTCTAAGCATTACAAACAATATACATACACAGAAAGACACTGCTCCTGCTACTAGAAGAGGACTGTCGCCCTGGTTATTTTAGGAAATCCATCTCACCGTCTTTTACACACCTAGGATGTCATGCCACAAAACTAAAAGACATATGAAAGTTACCATGGATTCAATTTCTCCACTATGTTATTGGGGCCATGAAGAACCCCAGAAGAAATCAGCAAGACCGTTCTTTACCAGGCATATTCCTTAGTCAAGATTTTAGTGAGAGCACAGATGGCAGATGGTAAACAGAGGATGGGGAGGGAATTCTACCAGGCAGTATGGCAATTCAGACAGCTTCTGAAACACTTCCAAGATACACACGTATTCTTCCACGTCTCCCTCAAACCAGAGAACACACAAACATACATTTTACACAACACACAGACACTTTACACATACACAAACTGCGTGAGAAGACCCTCATTTTGTGGAAGCTGGAAACTTGATGCCACATCTAACCAGATACCACTCAAATCTGTGCAATGGGAGGATGTCCGTCAAAGTAGCTGCACATTGATTCACATCCCCGACCTCAGAGCCAGTTTAAAAAAAAAGAAAAGGAACTGCTAGATTCTATTAAAAAGCAGCATTATTAAACAAAACAACACAACTTACCTGAGTGGCATCTGGAAAAACATGAAAGGTTAGTATCATCCTAGATTCTTATAAAAACCCCATGAGACAGGGAAGGCAAATGATATCCCCAGTTCACAAGTGATGAAACCAAGGCTCAGAGAGGTGCGTGGTTATTTTAATCAAGGCACTTAGCCAGAATTAAATCTTGGGAGTGAATCAAAGTGAATTTCCGTAACTGAAATAGAGACCATTGAATCTAACAAAGCGACCTTACCAGTTTACCTTCAATCTTATTTCTCTACATTCTAGAAACTCCTTGAAACTGTCATATTATAGACTCTCTGGGATGGTCAAATAATAGTCTGGGCAGAGAAGATGATTTTACCTCCATTACCTCACTTAAGCTGTGACAGGCTGCCCTAATCAGCTTTCGCGCACAGAGGCACAGAGGCACACACACTCCCTCTCCGTGCCTCTTAATCACCACGTGCCACGCCGAGCAGCTGCAGAGGTCTGAAGGGAATTGGCAGAAATGTGCAATGATGTGCTAGCCCCCCCACCCCCCCGCGGGGCAGCAACTGCCCTGCCTGCTCCCAGACTCGAGAGAAAACATGGGTGTTCACTCTCACAACTGACGGGCCCAGAAGACAGGCAAGTGGTTTCAGGTGGTGAGTCAGGAAAGGCAGTTTGCATCAGGAATGTTCCAGCCCAGCAGAGCTGAGCAGCATCCTACTCCCTGTGCAGGGATACAGTATTCATCATTTATACAATGTCACCGTGGGGGACAAACTTGGGCTCAGCACAAATTGAATCCAATCAACTCTTACGCAGAAGAATCAGTAAACAAGGTTTCTCCCACCAAGAAGGAACCTAATTGCTTAAGAACTGCCACCTTATCCGGCACTTGAGGTCAGTCCTTCTATCCTGAGATACAGGTCTTTGCAAAGGGCTGGCACGTGGTCTGAGAGCAGAACCCAGGGCTAACCTTCCGGGACCACTCAGAAGCGGCTGCAATAAGCTGTGGTCCAGGTTCCCAAGCATGAGACAGAACCAGGTGAGGGCAACATGCAAAGAAGCCAGGGGGGATGTCCTAACACACTGTGTGCAAAGAGCCGCATAGGACTGAGGGAAGAGCTGAACCCCCCAACACTCCCCTCAGGTTAATTTTGGATGGATTTCCAGACAAATCCAACTTTTGAGGGAATTCCTTATTTGCTTCTATGCTATTGTTTATGAGCCAGCAAATGAGTGACAGGATATAAAACTTGGTGAAATAGAGATGTTGACATTAGATCAGATAACAGAAGATCTAGAAATTGAAAGAGGCTTAAAGCCATCATTCGCACTACACTTCATGAATGAATACAGTATTCTGTCAAGTTTTATACAATGACAAATGAGCCTCTTCTCTGAAGGAACCTGAGGAGATTAAACAGTCATTTTAGGGAATCCAGTTTAGTTTCTCTACTTCAAAATTAGCAATTTCATCCCATGCCAACTTTAAGAATCTCTTTGCTGTAATTTATATTTCTAGTGACTATGGTATATAATGAAACTGGTTATGTTTGTGACAGACTACTTCAGCATTAGTTCAAAAGCCAGAGCCTCATGAAACCTGTCACATCATTAAAAATCTGCATTTAGGTAAAGAATATTAATGTGGCACTGATGTGTGTTAAGGCCAGACATACAGCAGAATGCCTTATCTTTCTCAAGATATGAGAAAAACTGGCCCAAAACATGATATTTTTCCAGAAGAATCCTCACTGAAGCAAAGTACAGAAAAGGCAAATCACAGTCCCTCTCTGAAAAGACTTGCATCAACCGCCATCAAAGAAATCACACCACTCATTTCCTTTGTTCATCAAGGACACAGGCACCTGCCTGGGATATTTAGGGTGGGGAGTCAGAGAAAAATAGAGAATGCTCAGAGGCTCACTCTCAGCCTCTCCAAAATGGCACGTTCTGCAGCTTGTCACAGAATATATGCTCTAAGAACACAAGGAGATGCACTCTTTGGGCCTCTGGGCTGTTGCACCAGACCAGAAAGTCACTGCGCTGCACCACAGGCGCCAAAGGAACTACTGGGAAACCACACAGTCCTTCCCAGGCAAGGCTGCCCTAGCACCTGCCACAGAAGCTACAGGAAGTATGAGCAGCTGAAGAAGTGGGGGTGGCATACGCCCCAGAGTGCATTTCAGTAAGCATGCTTCTGTTCCAGGAGAGCCCCCTTCTCAACAGCCAGCCTATTCCTCAGAAGGGAGGCAGAAAAACCCGGCAACCTTCCTTCAGTAGCATATCCCGCGGCACTGACTTTTAATGGAGGTGGCTGAAGAGAAGAAGGGAGCCAAGGAAAGGAAGCTCAGGGCAATATGCAATTATTGAAACTGGAATTGAGCCTGGACCCTGGAAAGAACATGCTGTGAGAGCTCTGGCAATCACACTGTGGTCAGGGCCCCAATTTTAAATCTCTCCCACAGGATACCACTTCCTGAGACACAGGCACGCCCTTCGTCGTATCAAAGTAATTCCACTTGACTTGGCAGAGGGGTGTCATCTGCTGTTTTCTGGGATTCCATCACAAGGACCCAGCTTAAAACAATCCCCAACCATTTGTACATATGTTTCTGTCCCATTTACCTTTTTCCCAATAAGCTTCTTTCGAAGAAATTCCCGGGCTTCAAACATGTAGGGAATGTCATATAGGGGACGTAGTTTCTTGTTCTTATCCTAAAAGAAAAACAAAGTATCACATCAGAAATGAAAAACAAACATTAAAAAAACCCACAGATGAACACAGCTAACGAAACAAAATTACTAGAGTACATCTGAAATATGCTACCTCCCAGTTATCACAAATATAAGTGCCAGTACACGGAAATGATTAATAGGTATTTGGATGGAATGCTTTACAGCAAATAAGATTATCTTTTTCATACCACAGACTCAAAAATAAGTAATGAAATGTTTGTAATTATCTAAACTGGAAACAACCAAGTGTTAATCAACGAGGAAAAGACCTATATAAACTGTGGGATAGAAGCAGCTCAGTAAGTATTAGGGCCCTTCAAATATTTATAGATACACTATGAATCTAGCTCTATTATTCTTTAAGCCATTAAGGATCCACCAACTCTTAGCCTCACACAAAGCTCTGTGTAAATATATGTTATAATCCTAGATTCAAAATTCTTGCAACCTAACAGAGTAATACAAGAAAAGCTATGACAGGGCAACAGGTATGAAATGGCAACACAAAGCAGTTTGGACTAAGTGCTAAACTGTGTGATAGAGACTAGGGACTAAGTGCTATCAGAGTTCAGGGAAGTGGAAAGAAAGAAGTAATCAGGAAATGTTTCACTGACAAGGTGACATAGTTTCATTGACTTAATATGAGTTTACAGGATAAGAAAAAACTAGAAAGGAAATTAGAGTTGAAAAAAAAAAACAGAACAAGCTAAAGGAGGCAGGAAAAAATAGTATTTCAACACAACATGCACACACATGAACATCAACATACACAATTCTTTCATTATCTTGCAGGTCCCAGACTTCCCCCAAAGAGGTTACTGTTCTAAGCAATGTAACTTTTAGAGAATATGGGAGAAAGCTCTAGAGGAGATTGACAAAGAGAGAATGGATAGTAACTAAAGTGATAGGAGAAGCATTTTAAGAAATGAACGAACAAAGGCACCTGGGTGGCTCAATCGCTAAGTGTCTGCCTTTGGCTCAGGTCATGATCCCAGGGTCCTAAGACTCCCTGCTCAGCTGGAAATCTGCTTCTTCCTCTCTCTGTGCCCCTCTCCCTCTTTAATAAATAAAATCTCATAAAAAGGAAGGAAGGGAGGAAGGAAAGGAGGGAGGGAGGAAGGGAGAACAAATGAACAGATTGGACAGAGGGAATAAAAGAAGAAGAATCCAATAAATGATGACATGCATATGAAGTCAAAAGAAGTTTGCCTTTTGATGGGGGTTGTGGAGAGCTGGGCAATGTTACAAGAAATACAGAGATGCTGGCTAGATTGCTAGGTGTGATTAATGTCTCTCCCCAGCTAGCCCCTAAGTTCCACAAGAACAGAGATCCTGTCCATTTCTGTTATTCTGTGACCCCGGAAACAAGCAGAGTGCCTCCTCTCTACAGTATGTGCTCAAATAATAGTTGGGATGAACTAACTACAAAAGAAATAGCAAAATTACATATACACAGAAATCAAGTATGTTAGAAGAACAGAACTACATGTATAGAATTCAGAATCCCTAGGACCCAGATCATGGTCGTGGTGGGGGGTGGGTGGGCGCGGAATTCACAAATAAAAAGAAAATCAAGGACTAACTAACCCAGAGTTGTGCAGCTGCTTGCCCATCCTGTATACTTAGCCCAGCTGGCCTTACTTCTTTGTTATTTTTTTTATTAACATATAAGGTATTACTTGTCCCAGGGGTACAGGTCTGTGCATCAGGCTTACACATTTCACAGCACTCACCATAGCACATACCCTCCCCAATGTCCATAACCCAGCCACCCTATGCCTCTCCCACTCCACCCCCAGAAACCCTCAGTGTTTCATGAGATTAAGAGTCTCTTATGGTTTGCCTCCCTCCTGTTCGCTTTTTTTTTCATTTTTTCCCTCCCTAACCCCCACAACCTCCTGCCCTGCCTCTCAAATTCCTCATATCAGAGAGATCGTGTGATAATTGTCTTTCTGACTTATTTCACTTAGCATAATACCCTCTAGTTCCATCCACGTCGATGCAAATGGCAAGATTTCATTTTCATGGCTGCATAATATTCCACTGTGTATATATACCCCCACATCTTCTTTATCCATTCATCTGTTGATGGACGTCTAGGTTCTTTCCACAGTTTCTGGCCTCACGTCATTATAATCCTCTCTATACTGAAAGAGGTATTCATGTTATTTTCTTAAATAGCTAATTACTCCTAAATAAAGAAGCTGTATCATTTTAATACGCCATGTTTAAACTAATCCTAATGACAATATTGAGGTCAAGGGAATTGAAATAGGTGTTTCCTCCTATACCCTAACCAAGCCTTGGTGTCCAGAATGCATCATATAAACAATTCATTGACATCACCAAGAAAAATCTCTATGAGAATGCATAGAATTGAGTTTGAGTTCCACATTCTTTATCCCACTGCCTTCTAGCTCCTCTGGTGAAAACAACAGTAACAACAAGGTGGCAGCAGCATTCCAGCACTCGGTGTTCTTCTTGGAGGTTAAGGAGGTACGTTCAGAAATGAAGGCGAGCTCTTATTCCTTCTTGGATGTGTGGGACTCTACATGCTCTTAAGGGAACAACAAGATTGCCACACTTGGATCAAATTCCTGGGGTGTCATGATCACAGTCTAATAAGTGAGGGATGGCCCTAAACATGAAGTTTTTTGCAGGAAAAAAAAAAAAAAGATCAAAACAGGATACATGAGGGTTGCTGGGGTAGGGGAGTTCTGCGTAACACAAGGGCAAATATACAGGATTATGGATATTTTTTAAACATCCAGGCAGCCAAATCAAAAGAGGAGTCACTCCTGAGGAGCTAAGTATAATATATAAGCCATAAAATAGAGTTTATGATGACAGTCAATGATACAGTAAGAATGCTTGCTCGACCGAAGATTCTAGGTGCCAATAATGAACGGTATTTTTTAATAATGACAAAAATCAACGGTTATCAGAATCAACCTTCGGGAATAAAGAAGTGCCAATGATAATTTATGTTCACCATGCAATGGAGGGCAATCTATTTAGAGAGAGTATTTGTGTTACTACACAAGCCTAAGTGAACAACATTATAAAAAGTGAAGTAAACAAAATATTGACAGTTACCTTGCCTTGCCTCATGATTTATCACAGAACCTGAATGTGTGAACCTTATCCTACTAATTCCAAAACACCATAGAGATCATAAGGCAGTATGACTTGACTGAATCCTGAAACAATGAGTGAAAGCTAAGAAATAACAGCTTTAACAAATATTCAAATGAAGATCACGAGATGAGGCGTACATAAATGAGTGAAAATGACTATCTGAACAAGAAAGACACTCAACAGAACGGGCCCAAGCCAAAATGCTCTCAGAGAATGAAAGAAAATAAGAGAGTATATCGAGAAACATTCCAATAAAAATCCAGGCAACTTCTGAATGATCATATGTCTGTCATGAAGCTAGAAAAGAACTAATAGCACAAGCAGAAAACAAGGTATCACAAGTGAAAACAGAATGATCTTGTTACTCTAACCCTTCAGAGCTAGTAGCTATTGACATCTGCAAACATCTTACAAGAGAGATATTAGAAGTCCCTAGGAAACCACAAAATAAAAGCAATTCCTCCAAATTACCAGGTACATAAAAGCCTTTGAAATCTCTAAGAGGCAATTGAGGTATGGAATGTATTCTGAGAAAATAGGACTTTAGCGGGATCTTGCCTGCTAAAAAGGACTGTCTAGTTTAGATTCTAATTTACACAGAAATATTTTTTTTTAAAATAAAAGCAGAAGAGAATGCTTGCTTTATTTGGTGGGCAGATAATACAAAAACCAGTATGTGCTGTAATCACTGCTCATCCTGAGAAATGACGTTGTATGTAGGCCCTGCAATGACTCACACATTAGAGGTAACTTCAATTATCTGTACCTCTCACTCGTTTGGAGAGGGAGGCCCAACACCCACATCTCAGCATCTAAAAACCCACTTGGCATTTTTACAGAAGTTATATTTGGCTGGTTGCCGAAATGTGGTTGCTGCTCAATGCTCACTTGGAGGGAATGGATGAAATCTCCAATCAAGGCCTTATACTCAACCCCCAGTTTTGAGTTTCAAACTCAGGCCAAATTTTATCTAGCTCCTCCTGTAGCAAAAATCTAATGACCCAGAGATATTGCAGGATTTCTTAAACAAGGCTTAAAAACAAACCACGGCAAGGGATGGGGGGTGGGGCAGAGAAGAGTCTAATAAATGTGGTTCCACTAAAATTAAAAGCAGTTCTTTACTGAAAACACTTAATGAGCAAAGTTGACAGGCCAAAGTACAAAGGTTTAGTAGCTGATGACTGAAACAGATACAGAAAAAGCTCAGGAGGATGAGAGGGAGCTCAGCACAGAGTCACAGCTGTCATGTGATCAGGGCAGGCCTTACAGGGGCGCATTAGAGTTTAATAAAGACTTAAGGAAGGTACAGGATGGAGCCATCTGGAGAAGGGCAGGGAGAATGCCCAATGCAAAGACCCTGTGTTAGCACAGGTGGGTTCAAGGAGCAGCGAAGACACGACTGTAGCTACAACAGTGTGCGCGCACAAGGAGAGCAAATGAAAGACAATGGGTATTGATGAGGGATGGGTAATGGGAAAAAGAAAAGAAGCAAGGGGAAAGAAATGGGTTTGAGGATGAGTACACGAGACTTCCAGCTTTCTCTGTGAGGTTTTCTGTCTTTGAAAGAAAGAGAAAAAGAGGTTCTGAAGAATACGTGGTATAATACCAAGACTGAAAAAGGAATGCCTGTTATACTATTCTCTAATGTTGGAAATTTTTTTAAGTGAAAAATATTCAGGGATAGGAAACCCCAAACCTTGTTTGGTCGACATTTTCCCTTTGCTCACAATATTTTACTGCAGAGGAATAAAATATGAAACAATGGTCATTCTTTTCCTCATAAAAAATGCATTAAATTCCACTTTTTCCCTCCCCCCGCCCAAAAAAATGTTCATAAATGTATCCTTCCACAAGGCAGAATGGAATAATTTAACTACAAATGTGCTCTCAAATAACCAGGGTCAAAAACAAGTTTGATTTTTATTTTTAGTAGGAGACTTGAACTATAATAATATTAATTAAAGTAGCCAAGCAGAATTGTACTCTATGAAGATCTTAAAACTGACTGTTGAACTAAAATAAGAACAGACATGATCAGATTAAAATGGATAAAATCTCCAACAGTAAATAATGGACCAGTCCCAGTTGCCCTGCCACACACACCATTTTAATAAACAAAGGCTGCTATTTCCATTTGAATTATAGACTGAACATAGGAACATTACCACATGCCCTGGGCATATTTACAATCAAGAACCTTTCAATTCCCTTGGCAGCCAGGAGACAGAATCCACGGGGATATCCACTATTTTATCATCCTTAGCCCATACAGTAGCATATTTTTAATAAAGGTGGTCAGTTAACTAGAAAGCTATAGTCAGCGCCCGGGGAAAGGTTCAAAATTGTAACCGCCTTGGCCAAGTGGAAGTCAACTTGTACCACTCTCTCTAAAGGAATATATACATTAAGTGCGTATATAAACATTTCTCTAGGAGTTGTCTCATAAAAAAAAGATACTTATTTCCCAATTAGCTTCATTTCATTCTGCCAGTCAAAGCATCTCTCGAAGGTAAACAGAGTCTATTAAAGAGACACGGTCTGCGTAAGTCCCAAATCCACAACTCAATACATTTCATACATATCCCCAGGAAGTAAAGAGGGAATGGCAAACAACAGAAACTTAAACTGCAGGGGGAGGGAAGCGATTATAAAAATTCACAGGTATAAGACCGGCAGGGGCTAATCTTTCAACCCCATGATTATGCCCCTGAAGTGTTTCCATTGCTTCTACAGGTCCTTCAAATTTCTCAATTTCTCTGACAACCATATTTGATCTTGCTGATACCATGTTTAAGGATCTAATAAGATGTATGAAAAACACTGGAATTTAATGTTTGATAATCAATGCTATTATAAATGATGAGGTTCAAGCTGAAGGAGTTTGAGAGAACAGTAGAAACAGGAAGGTCATTTTGACCTTATCCCTACCCTTTTCCCCTCCAACAGGTCAGGTCATAAAACCTCACGGGAGAGATGCCCTTCCGATATCCAGAGGAAGGAAAAAAACATCCTTATTGCCAAAGAAAAGATAACACCGCAAAGAATTCAAACCAACAGGTCTTGACACTTTCCTCGTACTCTTTCACCTATCATATTTCTACCCAGCAGTCCATTCTTCATTGACCTAACATAAAAACACTAAGGTCTGTTTCTTAGAGTCTTTCTTTTTTAATATCTTTATTTTTAAGATTTTATTTCTTTCTTTGACAGAGAGAGAGCAAAAGAGGGAACACAAGCAGGGGGAGTGGGAGAAGAAGAAGCAGGCTTCCCGCTGAGCAGGGAGCCCAATGTGGGGCTCAATCCCAGGACTCTGGGATCATGAGCACAGCTGAAGACAGACGCTTAAAGACTGAGCCACCCAGGTGCCCCGAGTCTTTATTTTCTTAGGAAAGCTCCCACGTCACATAAAACTTAAATAAATCTGCATGTTTTTTTCCTGTTAATCTGTCTTTGTCAGTTTAATTTTAGGACCCATACAGGGACCCTCTGGAGGAAGGAAAACTTTCCTCCCCTACAGTAACAACCCTATGATCCCTACAACAACCCTATCAAGCAGGCTGAATGCTGACAGCTATGCTCCCTGGATCATGGGGGTGAGGAGTAGAATTCCAATTGTACAGCAAGGAAAGGAAACGTTCCTAGTTCATGTAACAGGTCAAAGAAGACCTGGGATTCTGGACGCAGCTATCTCAGAGGCCTATGCTCACTGTTGGTGGGTGGGACACAATACTTCGGGCTTGTTATTTCCAAAAAGCAATCATCGCCTGTCAGTGGTTGTCACATTTTGGTGTGCCTAAGGATCACTGGGGAGCTTGTAAACATGCAGACTGCCAGGCCCACATTAGATACTGTGATTCAGTAAGTCTGGTGTGTGATTACCATAATTCTGTGTTTTTAATAAGCAGCAAGAAGGTCTGTGGGCCACACCTTGAAAATGGTGCTGTATATACCGAGTGCCTAGTCCCGCTTAAAAAAAAAGGCAAGCAAAGGAGGTTAAAGGTTTTAAGAGTCAGAAAGCAATACTGAAGTGCCTAATGGCAAATAGTTAAACAAAAATAAACAAGTAAATCACTGGGGAATCCAAGTGCATCTCTATATACGTAGCTGAAAGTAACTCAACACACTCCCTAAACTTCTACATGGATAAAACAACTTAAAACGTTCTAGTCACAGGGACGAAACAAGATTTTCAAATATTCCACGAGTCCAGCTATAAGAAGATGGAATGTGGAATCTGAGAATCAAGAAAGAAAACCAACCTGCCCACGGGCAGGGACCAGCCAAAGAGGGTATATCCTCTCTCCTGTTTGCCTGTCCTCAGACACACAGTGGTCTAGACCTAGACTAGCCACGGTGACAACAGAAAAGAGGGAGTGACAGTTCCCCAAAACAGGCCCAGTCACAGCCTGGCAAGCTGCTAGGAAAACGGCTTCACGGAATCCAAAGAGGGAAAGCAGACGAGCAGATCTCGGCAGCCTTGTGTCCTTGAAGGGACTCGCCCGGCATCTGCAGTGCACAGCATATGATTATGTTCCACAGGAACCTGCACATCCCAAAATTAAAGTACCATTTTCAAGACCATCATGAAAGGGGGAAAAATGTGTCTGGAGATTGCTCTTCTACTCAATTACATTAGCCAACTATGAGCACTTTCAGAAGGACTTGCTATTTATTGCTCAGATGCAATGGGGGGGGGGCAAGAAACCAAATATCAGGGCTTTTTTCCCCCAAGACCCTGTCAAGGCTTTGAGAATAAATACTTTAAAGGCTCTAAGGGCTCCAAAACCATTATCCAAGCGCCAAACCATATGGGGTCCCTCCACTTGGCTGCAAATACTTCTGCCGGCATAGGAGGGAATGAAAGAAAAGAGCAGCAGTACCCGTCACAGACCTCAAGGCTAAAGAACGCCAAAGCTCAAAAGTCAGAAGCTGTGCGATCCACAGCAAAGCTGCTCCTGGACCCCGAAGAAAACTGAAAATAAAAGAGACTCTAGGGTCCTGCCCCATCGTCTTCTCCCTGCATAGTGACGGCTTCCAACAAGCAAGAGGGCAAAATCTTTTCCCCCACTCAACAACTGCTCTGAAAATAGAAGTCTGCTCCAAGGGGGCAGTGAGTCTGGGCCACCTTTCCTAGAGGAATAGTGAGGATTCTGCCGATAAGACCGGGATAATGAGACAGAAAGGGCATCAGATCCTTGAAGAGAACAAAGCTCAAGTTCACTACTCCTGAAGTCAGAGACGAAAGAGCTGCCCTGGACTTTGAAATTGAATGCTCCTTAAGCACGTGATGGCAACAAATGATCAAGAGTAAGTACACGGCTTGTTGCTGACCAACAGAGTAAGAGCCTGGGCTCTAAACAACGATTCTGCCACCAGCAGCTCCTGGCTGCTCCTGTGCCTCAGTTTCCTCCTAAGAAGCAGCAATTTAAAGAAGTACCTGGCATTATACAAGTGAAAAGAGTGGGAAGCAGGCAAAATTCTTTCAAAACCCTGTAAAAATCGTAAAAGGGCTATATATATTAGTACAAATTAAGGCAACTCCAAGTTCACATTCTAAGAACATTTTAGGTATTGTAAACTCCACTGGAAAACCAAATCTACACTTTCAGTGTTACGAAGACGCAAAGCTACTTAGTTAAGTTTTACAACATCTAACATGGATGTTAGCAAGAGTTAAAACGTCAAGAGACAGAAGAGATAAGCCAAAGCAACAGCACTAATCACTTTCTGCCTTGTTATTACTGCAGTTTAATTACTCCATATAGGTCTTATCTTCCCTACCAGACCACACAAGGAAAGATCACTGTGAGAGAAAAAAGATCGTTATGTTGCCCAGAAAGTGCCTAGCATAGTGCCATATTCCTAGAAAAGTCAACATACTGAGAGAATAAAATGAGGAAAACAAAAAGTCCTATCTAAAAGATTTACTTTTTAAAACTCAAACTGTACTTCTTGTGATTACGGAAATAAATGGAACTGGTTAATAAACATTAAATGCACTTAAAGGGGGGGTGAGGGGAGACAATTACCGCTGTAGGTTCATACCACTGCCAGCAGAGTCACTGAATGAATGTTCCCCATACAACACTACTGGAAGGTGAACTAGTTCTCATGTCTCTACCTTCTGGCCAGTATTACCAAGTAAGATGCTATACTACACAAATGGCATTACTGAATAATGATTAAGAAGATTCCAGGCTAGATAGCTCACTGTACCAAACTATAAAATCGAGGCTCTCTGTAAGCGGTGATGCAAAAGTAATATTCTAACTGCTGTGTTAATGTGTAATGTTGGAAAAAAACAAGTGTACAAAATCCAAATAATCGGTCTGTTCTCTTTTGACCTGGCTGAGAATTTAAAGCAATCTTCTGTTCTCTCTGCAAGTCTGACATAATGAATTCTATTACTTACAATCTTTGAAGAAGAAAGAAAATACTCTTGATCATTAAGTAATGGTTACCAGAAATCCTTATAAGAGCACATAACACCACTCAGAATTTAACTAAAGCTGAACTGATATTTTTAAAATATCAAGTGTGACAATTTAACACTTAAAATAAGTGATACTGAACTACAACATAAAAGATTTCCTAATGAGGAATCAAAGTATCAGAGCCCCCCTCCCCTAACTCATAAATTGGAGATTAAACTTAAGCCTAGACAAGAGCATGTGCTGGGGTGATGTTTCTGGTGGCTAAAATGAGAGAAAAGAGAAGGCCAGGGGAAGACTGCAGGACCCTTCCTAGGTTCTGGAGACTGATCTGCAACAATCCTAACAGGTGCATCGCGATGCGGAATGACGCACACACTCTTCGTTTGCTGTTCAAATGAACAGGACTAGGAAGAAATAAAAAATAATGAGCGACTCTCTAGTAGGGCATCTTTCTACAGAGCTAGGAGTTCTGAAGATTGATTGCAAACATGAATCAACGTTGACATAGGAAACCCCTTCATTGGAAAGAACACAAAAAGTGTGCAAATAAGAAACCAGAGTTTAAAAGAGGAAGGGAAAATGGAGCAGGGAAAAACCTTCTTCAAGGACAAAGGCAAGCCTGGAGGTCTGCGAGGTAATGGAAACCAGCAGGTACCGGTATATCACAACTGGCTCTTCCCTTCTGGAACTGCTTTCCTTTTCACTGGAAGCTCATAATTAACCAGTTGGCCCCAAATCATGTTTTCTAGTAATGGAGAAATCTCCCACATTTCTTACCCTTCATCCCCAGGCTAAAAATGGAGAGTCAATGCCCTCAGAAGAGACAACCCCGTTACTTAAAGTACAGGCTACATGCCAGATGAAACCCATCCAGCACGGTGACGTGCCACAAGCCCTCCCACAGTTCTAGAAGGGGAGGAAGGAAAAGGAGGAAAAGAAAATAAATCTCTTACAATAGGAAACCAATTTTCTCTGTAACAGACTGCAGAATCAGGGAAGCCCATTCAGAAGATAATTTTTTGTTAGAGAAATGTTTCTTTGTGAATGCCTCTCCTTCTTCACCATATTAAAAAATAATTATTAAAGTTTCTTCCTGGAACAACACAGAAGAGAAAATGATGCTGGATATGACACCATTATTTAGCTGGTGCCAGTGGAACCTTCAATTGAGCCAGATTTCCAGTCAAATTTGTGCAATAAATTGTGATGCATTTCAAAAACTGAGACTGAATTATGTAAGTGCACGGCTTAAGGTCTCCCTTTAGACACTGAGCTTCTGCCTTGCCAGTTGCATCACTCCAAGGTCTAAATCAGGCTGCCAGGTCTACTGCCACATATTTTATCCACCAAATTCAAAGTACTCTCAGTGTGGGTTTAATTCACTAAAACGAGGGGCCTATGCCTTCAGGACAGGTATCATTCTAGCCCTACAGAACAAAGAGGACTCTCTTTTACTCTACAGCTTACCTGCCATCAATCAGAAAATGACAACATTTATCAGTCACTACAACCATGGAGAAACACAGGTGAATCAAGTTCCCAGAACCATGAACAGCACGGACATTGCCCAGCTGGCAAGGCAATTCTTTCTAGAGACATCATGCCTTGCCCCACCACAGGAAGAGACCTTGACAAGGCTGAATCCAGACTTGCTAGAAGCTGCTCTGGGGAAAGAAACTGTCCTTTCACCCAACCTGGAATAAACACAGTCAGGAAGGGATTGAAGTTACTCTGTGCCAGTCATTTGCACCTAATGTGCAAGCTTTCCAGTGACCAGATCCCAGAAGAGTCGGGTGAGGGCACAGGGCCTGAGTAGGGGGGCTCCCACTCTGAGCTCTGCAACAGGGGTGATCATCCATGCCTCTGCCGTCCAGCTGACACCGGGGCCTTGGTCACTGAGAATGCAGGTTAAGCTCCTGTTTTCTGTCACATCACTCGAAATTCCCTGGTTCTCCTAGCCACAAACAAAACTTTAATTGTGCCTAGTTAACGTTTTTATGTCAATCACATCACCATCCCATTGTGACAACCACATGCTTACTGTTCCTACTGCCGGCCTTCTGACTTAACTCCCTAACACAGAGGGATGGCTCCACTTTCAATTCCTCCAACACTCTGTTAAAAAGCAAAACAAACATCCCAAACCATGTGAATGCCTACTATGTGCTTGGGACTTTAAAAATTATTTCTAATCCCCACAGCAACCAATTAAGCTGGAATGACTAGTTTGCTCAAATAAGATGCCCAGAGAAAAAAACATGCTCAAGATAACATATGTCAGAGCAGAAGATCCCAAAAAAGATCTATCCGGCCCCAGAGCCCATACCAGTTTTTCTCTTTCAACTCCCCCAATACTACTGAGGTGGCAAGGACGGACAGATTACCCAGAGGCTTTTCGCTCCCATCTGGTTCCACACCCAATCCCCCACAGACCTGAAAAGGTCAATTCATTTCAGCAAGTACTGCATGCCCACCCAAAGCCACCAGCTCCTGGAAAGCTCACCGAGATTAAGTAAGTTGGACACAGTATTTGTGCCAGTTATGAAGCTACTGTCACTCAGTTTCAAACCTAACCTTTTTTTAAATTCCACTTTGTGATGCTGAGATGGGAAAACTGCCAAGCACGTTTCTGCTTTGCCAGCTGGTTCCCTGTTAGGCTCTGCCAATAGGGGATGTTAGGAGGAGAATGGACAGGAAGAAGGGACAAACTCTTTCTTATTCCTGTCAGCTTCTCCAGAGCTACACTTCTTCCCCTCAGCAATGGCAGTTTGTTCCAGGAGCAGTAACTGATTCCAGCTTACAGTTTACCCAACACTCTCATCATACCTCCTCAGATTCTCCAGAACCAATCAACCAGCAGCCCCTCCTGGCAGGTCTGGGTCCCAGCTCCACAGTATTTCTCCGTCAAGCTCAGAGACAAAAACATCAGCTCAACAGAGGCCAGCATCCCCCTTCCATTGAGTCCATCCTCATATTTCTAAGTTTTCATATTCCAGTGTCTTATTCATCCTCCCAACCCCACAGGTGGTAGCTGCATTTTGTAACGAACACCTCTACGTGAACCTTAGAGTTCTCTTTTTGCCTTTGTAGTATTCCCATGCTTGATTAATAATTTCTTATATTAAGTTGCATAGATTAAAACAACCGGTATGGTTTCCATCTCCCAAAACAGCAGCCAAAAGCCTCCTTGCTATGTAATTGGACAAAGAAACGTACAACTATCAATAGGTCAATACTCTTTTGGTAACCAACACTTCCCTCAGAGAATACCACCTCTAACCTGTTCCAGACTATGCACCCGGCCATCTACAATGCAAAAATGTGCATAGAAGACCCAAGAAAAATGGAACGAGTGTACATGAAAAGCTTCACAGTTAAAACAGATGATGGCTCCAGGGTGGCTTAGTTGGTTAAGCATCTGACTCTTGATTTTGGCTCAGGTCATGATCCCAAGCTCTGTGCTTATTAACACAGAGTCTGCTTGAGATTCTCTTTCTCCCTCTGCCCTTTCCCTTGTTCATGTTCTCTAAAAAAAAAAAAAAAAAAATATATATATATATATATTCTTTTTTTTTAAAGGTGATGGAGAGAAATTCTTGCAATATTTACCTGGTAACACAAGTACCACATTAAAGAGTTTTCCAAGCGAGTATGTGCCTAATCCATAAAGTCAACAATACTCATTTAAACAATGAGAAGAATGTATCCTAAACTTTTTCTACTTGATACATTGTTAAATGCTCTCTTGGATAGTGAATCATTTTGTGATCTTAAAAAGGTCAACCATAACAAGGCTACACTTACGGTTTCATCTGTTGGGATCATAGTAAAGATGGAAAAGTAAAAATCTTAAATGATTCAAGGTGGTTACTACAGCATAAAGAGGAATAGAAATAAAGTGAGGGTTAGCAGAGATGGCCAAACTCATAGGCATAGAACACTAACAACATGTCATTTTTCTACTACAACAAAATGGAAAAAAATAACACCAGGTTTTATAGTACATATTTTTTCATTAAGGGGTTACTGAGTGGATTCTAGAAACTTCTTTTACATCACCAGCGGGGGCGGGGGGGGGTGCTCGATGGTTACCAGGGGCCTGAGGGGAAGGGGGAAAATATGTTTAATGGGTATACGGCTTCAGTTCTACAAGATAAATCTCAAAATCTGTCTTGCAAAAACATGAATATACTTGACATTTCTGACTTACACACTAAATAAATGAGGAAAATGGTCAATTTTAAGTTAGGAGGGGTTTTTCTTGTTGCTTTTGGGTTTGTTTTTTTTTTTTTTTTCAAACCACCAGAAAAAAAGTAGAGCTCATTCAAGATAGCAGTCTGATTTCTATATTCTGGGAGAAGCATGAACATGCTATCAAATTTCAAGTTAACATGGGAGGTTTCAGATATGATTCCAGATCTGTGGTTGACAGCTCACACACACACACACACACACACACACACACACACACAGAAAAAGAAAAAGAAAAAGAAAAAGAGATTACTTAGTCACTATTTATGAATATAATCAAACATGCTAGGGCAATTCTGCTCCCAACCAACAACTATATTCCAAACTGTTTCCTTCCTGAACAAGTATCACAATGGAATCTTCTACTCTTCTTTTTATGTTATATCCTATGCCTGGATGTGCCTGCTATCTTAGCACTAGACTCTGCTTACTAAAATGACAAAAATTCTGTAAGGCCATATTCAAATGCCATCCACCCCCGTCAGCAAAACTTCTTGGAGCTCTCTAACCAAATGTTCTTTCTCTTCTCATGGCATATCTCACCCAAGTCAGTATGTAGATAGACTTCTTACATCATATAGGCGATTAAAAGGCACTCCAGGTTAAAAACAATGTCATACTCACCTTTTTAACCCAACTGTGCTTATTTAATCCTCAGAACAATTCAACAGAGTAAGAAATAAGGCTCAGTGTAATTTAGACCGAGGTCTATCCAGGAGAAAATGGAGGGGCAAAAGTTGGAACTCTGACTCCATAATCCACAGCTATTGGATTCTACCACAAGGCATTTAAGGACCCTGTGTGCTCCTCCAACAGCTCTGGGAAGGAGAAAAATAGCCATTCTCCTTCTTTCGACCACTAAGCATTTTGTCCTACAAGAGCAGAGTTGGTGTGCAAAAAGAAGAGAGAAATCAGTTAGCCTGAGCATTCCCTACAAAGCCCCCCGGCCTCCACTGGGGAGATATGTGCAAGGTGACCTCTTCACCCAGAACTCCAGCTCAGCCTCACCATTTGGTGACAAGAATGCGGGTGGCTCCTAACAAATGCTGCTGAATGTGAGAAAACTACCCAGGGTCACTGCTAATGAGAAGCCAGAACATCTTGCCACTTAGCTACAAAATGTTCACCTAATAAATCTTACAGATTTGAACACAACCCAAGACCAGGAGGTTACAGGACAACAAAACAAAACAAAAAATTCAGAAACACCAGCTTAAAAATCCACATCAGCTCCCTCCATACTTCCAAAAAATAAGGTATAACCCATACAGCTTGTTATCATTCCTAATCAGAAATAAAAGAAAAAGCTGTGAGTAAAAATAAAGCAAAAACAAACAAACAAACCAAAAAACAAAACAAAACAAAACATTATATTTCCTTCTGGGCAGTTTAATTGTAATATATGGTCACTTATACTCCTGAGGAAATTCCCCTTTTTACCTTGATTTAGCTTTATTGATCTAATTTTAATCAAGGACAAGTGTGCAGCAAAGGATGAAGGGTCAGCAGCCCAAAGGGAATGGAGAAACAAGAGATAAACATTCTAGCTCAGCAAATGGGTCAGCTCGATAACAGGCTCCAAAGAACTATCATGGCCACATAACAAGGCATTGGGGAAAATCAATCTACACACTTTTTTTTTTTTTTTTTAATTGTAGTGCACTGTATTTCCTTAAGGGCAGAAACTGTCTTTTGTAGAATGGAGTACTGCCCAGCACAAATGAACCACAAATGTTTAGGTTATCGTTAAGTATGGAAACAATACCATCATGTAGGATATTCACTATCATAGTAAGAACTGGAAAACATCCTTGTTTTAGCTGTAAAATATTTTGTTTATTTGTCCCACAGAAATTACAAATGCAGATTTAATCAAACAGATGAGGGCTCAAGTTTATGCACATGTGATTTATGAATTTTTAAAAAGGTTTGACATCGATTTGGGTGTAACTAAGGGTTGTGTTTAAGCTTCTTACTTGAATTAATACACTGACAATTCATAGAACTATAAATCTACCACTAACAGCAAACCACCATGAGCTGTTTTTTTGGCAGCAACGTAGCTTGTAGAGCCTAGCAGAGAGGGCTGGAGAGAGAAACAAAGGGATGGACTGCCTGAGCCAGTGAGGAGTCATTCTGCCTTAAACTACATTTAAAAAAACATTATCATATGCCAGTTGAAGAAAATGGTCCCAGTTCTTAAGGAAAAAATCCAAAGACAACCTTGATAACGCATAACATAAAATTACAGGATTGGGAAATAGGTACAACGTGCTATTAGAACAGAGATGGAAGCATCTACAACACTGAAAAGGTCTGATGGCAAAAAGACCCTCTCCTCAGGGATCCTAACTCAAGGAGAATGACCAGTTTCTGTAAGTTGTGCAAACATCGGGCCCATCTGGGGAATAAGAAGTGGGCAGCAGAAACTCTAAGGGAAATTAAAAAGGAAAGAGGTAGGACAATCAGAGCACCGATAATCCAATGGACAGTTTTAAGAAGACATGGCAACAGGCAATCAAGATAAAAACTGCAATATGCCCACAGACGCGGCAACGGCTTCAGCAGTAGTTTCAGTCAAGCTTTGGGGGTTTGAATAAATGGAGATGGTTGGTGGACACTAATCTTGCAAGGAAGAGTGCCAGCGTTGATGTCGAGGGAGAACACTGGATTTTGTTCTAAAAATAAATAAGTGAAAATCTTTATTGAATGATTCAGTAAATTAAAGGCAGGAGAATAAACAAAAGGATGATATAATATTTGTCCTATCAAGTTAAAAAGACTTGAGTGTGAAGGCTTCATAAATATTCTACTTCCTGACCCGCTAATTACAAACTGTGGGATCTAAGACTACGTGTTTAATCTCCAGGAGGGACTTACACTTACTCATCTCTGTAGCCCCCAGCACCTAGTATTGGGTCTAACATATGGCATACGCTCAATTAATGTTTGTTGAATAAAATTACTTAATCTCTCTGGGCTTCAATTTCCTTCTCTGGGGGCGGGGGGAAGTGGCTGGATCTAAATGATGTTCCTTCTAGCTATAAATGCCCATCAGTCTGTAACTGTTACATAAAAATGGGTCTGACTCCTTGAAAATAACCCATGTTGTAACATTCACAGTTAAGCAAGGGCATGAGGACAAAGTCACACCCATTTACCTAACAATGAGATTACATGTTAATCCTCGGTAGGAGATGGTCCTATGAGGTGAAAATATCTTCATTAAATCAGATCACAGAAGGAAACAGAAGACAGACATCTTCAGAAAATGTTTTGGTGAGTGTTAACTTCTTTGCCCTCACCTCCCTTCCAATGTAACTGTCAGTCTGCACAGATATGGGCACTACTTGGAAACTTTAAAAATGTAAAGGAAACCTTTAAAAGTTCATTTTTAAAAATTTAAAGGTAATAAATCTGCAACTGTGTAAATGTCTTATGTCTTCCAGGCTTAGGCTGTTTAAGTTTTAATCCAAACCAGGAGCTAGGGAGCCAGGAGAGGAAGGAGAGGGAAACAACCAAAAGAAACAACTGAATTTCAAAAGTGGAGATGTCTTCTATAATCTGAAAGCAGATGAGAAACACTTGTGAGACAATAAAATATCAACACTAAGCAACAGTTTGTCAAAGCACTCAAATGAAGAGCCAATTTCCATTGTCAACAAAACCACACAACGTTAAAAATCAGAAGTCAACTATGTCCACTATTACTGTGAAAAACCAGAAAACCAGAGAGAACCAGACTCTGATGAGTCAGTGACATGAAACTGTGACTGACACCTCACCACCACCACAATCTCTATCCCCTACATCCCTAGTACCTCCCCGCACTGGTCCCTCAAATCTTTTCAACCTTCTCCAGAACTCTACTCAACCTGCAAAAGCAGAATTTAAATGCAAACTAATAGGACCCTATCTACATGGATTCTGAACAGATGGGACAGGCTTTAATCAGACTTAATCCACAGGAAATACTTAAATTGTAGGTTTTAACAATGAAGTTTTTACCAGGGATTATTTTCAAGGAACATAGATTGAATCCCCAAATAGTGGTGTATTCAAAGTTGGTAAATCACACCACTCTGTCCTATTATTTTCTATACTGATCCATGACCACTTAGTTGATCAATCCAAACTGAAATCAAGTAGCACGGTTTAAAATTTACAGAAGGAAAAAAAAATCCCAAATTAAGAGCGAAAAAAAAGCTACAATGATTATTTGTGTTATAAAAGGATTCTTCTCTACACATAGAAACTTTAAAAATTGTTTCTTTACAAAGTTATTTTCCTACCACTTTCTAAAGCATAAACTGATTTACCAATAGTTATTTTTGTCTGCAGCATTCCAGGAATGCTCTGAGGAGCTATACATCTTCCCTCTTTCTGCTTCCAATGCCTTTAAACTAGGTCTTCATAAACTTAACAAATTATCATTATTTAATTTAGCAACAGTAAAGTTAAACTGTTCAAGAAGAAAGTGGATTTAAGGGATTAAGAAAACAATGATGGCTTTGCTTCTTTTTCATCCCATTTTTTCAACAGCTTTCAGTCTTCAATGGTAAGAGCTATTGTTCCTCCCCCTTCCACACTGAGGTTGTAACTTAAGAATTATGAGTGGCAGGGGCAGAGGAGGAAGCAGAAAGTATTCCGATGAGCAGATGGATGCATGGCAATGATGGGAAGCTTACAGTGTGTACCACAGGAACCCCCACAGGATTCAGTGGAGAAACTCTAAGCAAATATGCAAATATGGGCCTATCATAAACGGGCTTCTTATTCAAACAACCCATATGGGTTATGTGTAGGATAGCACATCCATCAAATCACTCCAAAATTCCATGTAGTTTAACTCATGTGCTCACACTTTTCTAAGAAAAAAGAAACAAGCAGCTAAGAATCCTATAGTAAAGGATGAAAGTAAAGCCAAAAAGAGATCAAAGGAAAAGCGAAAAGGAAAAAGTAGCCGTCTCTGTGCTGAGGAGGAGGCTGTTATCCACAAATCTACACTTCGTCCTTTAACTCCTGTGCACAGTCCCAGTGCCACAAACCAGCAGGATATATGGTTAACAATGGGTGGAAAGAGAAATCATTCCAAATGAGGTTTTAAGTGAGTCATGCTCAGACCCCCAGACGATTTCATTTACTTATCTAACTGAAAAATGTATTTTATCCAAGGAGCCATTAAGATGACACTGCATATGCCTACAATACAGTAATCAATTTTAAAATGAAATTCAAGGCAAATTGTATAGGTATGAAACAAAGTATCTTTAGAGCTGCAGATCTGCCAAATGTAGCTTCAAAATTTTAAGGGGGAATGTGATGAAACCTTTGGTCTTCAAGTACAATCAGAGAAGGCAAACATTAGAGAAAGAAAAAACAAACTGATATCAACACATCACCAAAAAACTGGTATGCTCCAGGCTTCAAGAAGCGGCCTGAAAATGTCCCTCACATTTTTTAGACATTTTTCCTAATGCAAGTAGATGTGGAGGTGGAAACCAAAATGGTTTTATTTTCTTCTGTACATGCTTAGAAAGCAGAAAGGCACAGGGAGGTCCAGAGACTAAATAAACATGCTGCGTAGCTTGGGTTATTAAGGCGGCCAGATCTTCTGCAATCTCAGTACAACTTAAATTCAATGATCTGTGTCAAGAGTCAGATAATAGAAAAATTTAAGTATCCAATACATATTGTCCTTAAACACTATCCTGTCAGCCACCATTAAATACCATTTTGCTAGCCTGTAAAATTGATATTTCATATCTAGGGAGTGTATAATGGATAACTCTGGGAAAGCATTCGAGGCTTTGAAAACGTATTTGAGGTTTTGCAAATAAACATTAAAAATCAATTCAACAGCAAGAATGTTAACTAAATTTCATGACTATCGAATATCTCGCAATTATAATCACCCAGAAAGATACTGAATGGTTAAATTACTTTCAGGCCAAAAGTCTTATTATTAGAAGGCCAAGTTCCCCAGCAGCCACCATGGATGGTATTTCTTAAAGAACGTCATTTCACTATAGTAAAATTGTATAAAGAATTTTCTTTCTTTCCTCTTTGAATAGCACGCATCAGAATTCACAAAATGAATCAATATCACTTCTGTCTTTGTATAATCAGGAATCAACTCCAAGTAGTCATTAAACAATCTTGAAGGAGGGTTTCATGTCTCCCCCTTTTCCATGTGTTGTTCATCTTCTAATTAATTTCTACTTTGACTAACCCCATCGCTCCCTTCTACTGATCAATTAAAATGTCTTTCCTTAGGTCACCCCCCTCTTCATGATTACTGTTTCTTCTGTTCTTTCTGCTCTCACGCTGCTTACGGCTTTCTCTAAAACCATTCTCTTCCAATAGTCTCCATTTCAATAAATAGAACCTTTAAAAAAATTTTTTGTTCTTCATTCAGGTCCTCACATCTCTGGTCTTTCTGCTAATTTCACCATGTACATAAGAGGTTCAAAAACACAGTGAATTAGGACCAGCCTATAATAAAGATTTCCTGGTTTTCACAAAATCAAAAAGTGGGAACAATGTGATGAATCTAGGTTTGAACAAATTTATTGTAAACTACTCCGGACTGCAGGCCTATTATTTCTAAATTATATGTGGTTAGGTCTTTTTTTCTTCAAGATTTTATTTTTAAGTAATCTCTACACTGAACATGGGGCTTGAACTTACAACCCCAAGATCAAGAGTCACACACTCTACCAAGTGAGCCAGTCAAGCACCACTCTCCACATTTTTTTTAAACTTTGGGGAATTAGTTGTTTGTGCTAAGAAGTAGTAAGGAAGGTAGGAGGTAGGAAGGCACTGTTGGAGGTAGGAAGGTAGGAAGGCACTGTTCTCTAGGTACTTTTCCAGAGAGAGGGATGAGATAAGCAGTAGGAAAGACAGAGTTGAAAAAGCAAGCAATGCTGGGCAGGGAGCCAAGGGACAGATATCGGGGGCCTAGTACTGATTACCAGGCAGACATGTTAACCTGTGGAATACAGAAACAGAAAACTTTGGGGGAAGAAGAATGATGGGGTCTGAACTTCACAAAGACCAAATAAGCAACAGGATGGAACAACAGACTGGAGAGAGTGATATGTGAAACAGGGAACCAAGACGCTTGTGCCACACATGAAACAAAGCACAAGGCTTCAACAGTAGGGAAGAGTTCTGAAATAATATTCTGAAGTTTTAATCCATCAGAACATACCAAGTGCCTGGGTCACCACAATATAACCCACATGTGGGAATTCAACATAAGTCAGTATCTTTCTGTTTGCTTTGCTTTCTTTATACCTAGGAATACCCATCTAGATACAGTTTCATTAAGCCATACATATCTATTAAGAACCCAAAGATTGGTTTAACATGTTTCTTCCCAGTACACAAAAAAATGCCAAAATGAGATAACTGGTGTATGTTCCCACCTTAATGAACACTAGTTATCCAAACTCTAATTATGGTATTTTTACAACATGACTAAAGTCACAACCAAACTAGAGAAAAATTAAGACATCTTCAAGGCAGAGCACAGAAAGATCCAGGTACAGGAGGTGCTCAGTAAATATGTGATGACTGAAGAGAAAGTTCTCTCATGAACTGTCACATGAAGCGGAAGAATAACAAAAGGCTGAAGCCCAAGTACAACTGTGACAACAGTCCCCAGGAACACGCAACTATGCTTGGCCTATTGCAACTATGCTTGGCCTATCCCTTTAGTTCTAGCAACCTTAATTATCGAGGTGTTAAGAGCACCCAACATCTCTCATTAAGTACAGTCATATAAAAGCTAAAACTGGAAGGAACTCCACTGCCCTATGAGCCCAAACAACTGTGCTGTAGCACAAAGCTGCTGTTAGTTTGTTACCACAAATATTCATCAGGGGAAAATGGGAACCACAGCATACTGTTAATTATTGTCTGCTGACCAGTATCTTATCAATCACTGGAAACAGGAAGACTGTTCCTTTGGGCAAAAATTGCTCATATCTAATAAGGCTTCAAAAATCTAAAATGGCTGAAGTAGATAGAATAAAGATATTAAAAAGGTTAGGTTACAGCTGTCAGACTTCACTTCTATAATAGCAGGCACATCTGGTTCAGTGTCTGCTGGGAGGAGTCACAATAGCTCTACCTGTTCAAATGAAAAAGGGTGCCACACTGGGAAGTGACTCATGCCTGCCTCAGAAGATAAAGGTATCGATAACCGGCCTTTCTTTAGAGAACATACAGACGGAATGGATTTCCCTCCCCAATGGATTTCCCTCCCCGCTTACCACAAGTCCCCACCCTCCTGCAACATCTTTGTTGAATTAGAGAGGAAATGACTGGCCGTGTACATTGCTACACCACCCCCAACAGAACTCTTTCCTATTTAGCAAAACAGGAAAATCCAAAGTCCAAAAGAGGAAGATAATGCCTCATCTGCTGGACAGTTCTAGTCCTTGGTATTTCTATGGCAAATAAATGCAGAGCAGTTGAAAAAACTCAGTCCTGAACAATGAGCATGGTCATGGACACGCCTCAGAGGTGGGGCAGATAGATACTACCCGCTCCAGCTACACATAATGGTCAGAAGCTCTAGTGGACACAACCCACAATCACACAGAGAAGACTATGGGCCTGGTTTACACAGGAGTCATGGTCCACATGAGGTTTTGGTTACTTTTTCTAATTTTTCTAATTTTCGCATGACCTTAAAGACTTAACAGGCTGATTGAATTGTGATTCTCTTGCCCAATTAAAAAACATCACTTTGTACAGTAGCCAATTAAGTTCTATTTTCAGCAAACTAACAACCCAGAGGATGGTAACGTATGACAGAAAGAGGTTTAAATAGAAAAATAAGCTCTCCAAGGTGCTTAAAGGTGTCTTAACATCAAAAGAATTGCACATCTCCTCTGAATTCCAGTATCTTATCAGAGTCCCTGGCAAAAAGCACGTGAGTTCATGTCAGAATGTAGGAACCTAGCACTAATCTTCAAAATCATACACACATATCACGGGAAACACTATTCTGATTAAGATCTGTTTAAATTAACTTCCCTTTCCCCCCGGAAAACGAATCAGACCTCAATGGTAATCATCCTCAACAACCACAAAGGAGGTCAGTGTGTTTAAATTAATCTCCTTGGCCTGAGAGAGGCAATCAAAATACAACAGGAAATCAGATAGGTAAATAAGATACTGGAGTAAGAAGAGTTACTGAGGATCCTGACAGGCAGGGCAGGAAACTACTCTCTGCCTTCATTTATAGAAGATGTACAGCTCTGTCTACCACCGTTAGACACCTAAAGATACCTTAAAGAGATAGCAAAAAGAAAAAAAAAAAAAAAACCTACAAAGATACCTTAAAAAAAAAAAAACTGGTCGGGACTTAGAGAACTAGTACATAAAACCCAGGCAAATTTTATGGGAACTTGTCTTAAGTAGAAAAAGGGAATCTGGTCTAGGTTCTGCAAATAATTCCCTAATTGCAGTATCCTGGCTGTTTCTCCTATATGAAATTATTGTGAAAAATCCAGGCAATCATTCTCATGTATTTGAGATTACAAGTCTGAATAAGCTTTGGAATATTTTCATTATTACTGGAATGACATTTCATTATGATTGCTTTTACTTTAATGATTAATAACAGAAGAGAAAGCTCTGTTAAATATATAAGCATCTGGCTAATTTGCTCTAAGGCTAGCCAGAAGTCATTCCTGGGATTGAAAAGTGGGACTTATAAATCGAACTAAGATATAAGGTTCAGACCTTGACTTCTATTCCAATGAAAATTCAAACAAGCAAAAAAAGTTTTCTCCTTCCTTTCTTAATTCCTAAGAGGCCAAAAACACTGCTATTATCTTTGCCCCAGAAGCTTGGCATAACCAGGGTTAGGAAATTCAGAATCACAGGCAGTAAACCAGCTTCCATTTTTCTTGATGAATTCTATAGTTTAATTATATTGATTAGTATAATGAACAAGGAAAAACAACACTATAGTCACAAGGTGGAGGCAAGCTTTAACAAGAACCAGCTACCTTGCTTGTAATGAACAAATGTATAAAAAGACAGGTGCAGGGGCACCTGGGTGGTTTAGTGGGTTAAGCCTCTGCCTTTGGCTCAGGTCATGATCTCAGGGTCCTGGGATCGAGCCCCACATAGGGCTCTCTGCTCAGCAGGGAGCCTGCTTCCCCCCACTCTCGGCCTACTTGTGATCTCTCTCTCTCTCTCTCTCTCACTCTGTGTCAAATAAATAAATAATAAAAAATCTTAAAATAAAAATAAAAAGACAGGTGCAAATGCATTATTCCCATAGTGAAGTCAATCAGTCTCATCAAGTTCATGAATTTATAAACCCCAGAGTCACAAGGTCTGTGGGTTGAATGGAAACTTCAAAAGTTTGAAGAATTTAAATTTGAAGAATAAAAATTTGAAGAATGTAAACTTCAAAGTTTACATCTAGCCTCCAATCACCATCAAATCCCCTCCATGCCATTCCTACCATATAGTTATTCAGCCCTGTATAAATGCCTTCAATGAAAGGAAAACCCTAACTTCCTGCAGCAACAAGCACACTTTCTTATTGAAACCTTGTGTAGAAAGTTGGTTTTTTTCCTAGTAAACTTCAGTAGGTTTCCCTGTAACTGGTCCTAGGTTTCCCTATAACTGGTCCTAAGGTTTTACTCTTTGATGCTCAAAAGAACAAACTTAGTAAACTTTCTTACTTGACTAGGCAACATAAGAATTTCTCTGCAGTGCGGCCTAACAAAGATGTCATAAAACCTGAGTTCTCTGTAATGCGGTCAGATTCTAAATGCTGCCAGAATCATAAAGAACTCACTTTTCCACCACAGAGCAGCTTAGGCTACTAAATCCCAGTGCACTGTGAAACCATTCTTCATGAACTAAACAGCCTGTTGCTCTGGTCTAAGTGACCAAGCTGGACAAAAAGGGATCTAAAATTAAGGATTTCTTCTTCACATTGTCTAATCTGTCTGTTAAAGCACTGAAACAATTCTAGCAAAAGAGATAAGAAAGACTAACGGTGTCATTATGATTAGTGAGTTAAACCCTAAGCAGAAAACACCAGGATTGGCTTTCATTATGTCAAGAAGAAGAGGCAGGTGATTCTAAGTACAAATTTGAGATGTCAAAGAAAACATACGACAATGCTGCAATTATTTCCATTGGGATTCATTATTGTTGCCTTGGACAAGCTAACCTCATTGAGACTGAAATGACAGTTTTAACATTAGGAGACTGGACCCGTTCACATTAAAAGAACTGGCAATCTTGATACCACATTATCCTAACTAGTAAGAGGACTTCTGACTCTATGCTACCACATCCTCCAAAGAATATAATCCCACTCACCACAAAAAGAAACAATCTTCTAATTGTTTCACGTGTTGGCAAGATTTCACAAGGAGAAGTTACCACATTTTAGTGAGTGTGATCCAGGAGTGATTATAAAACATATAAAACATATGAGAAACCAAAACTACCACAAAATGATTCAGCCCCTTACTGGGGCTTCTCAAGTAACCAGCAGCAATTCCTGAACTCGTTCTTGCTTCAAGGCAGGAATAGACATCTTAATCCACTTAAATAAAGCACGTGTTCATGACCTACAAGGATCCATGCTGCATATGCTGGGGATACAAGCATGAATCAAACATAAAATCTACCTTCAAAGGAGCTAAAAGTCTAGTAATAGAGTTGAGGTATGTACCTACAATGCAAAATAGAAAATGATACCATAAAACAAGATAGGTTTATGTTTATGGATAAAATGCTATGGCGGCTCAGGATGAGAGATTAATTTTGACAAGAATCCGAGGAAGCTTTGTGCAGATGATCCTATCTGTCTGAATAGTGACAAGGGGGTAAACTGGTATGCCAGTAAGGGGAAAGAGTATTCCCGGCTGGAGACCGACTAGGAAAAGTATAAAGAAATCATGAAGCATGGATGGAAAACCACAATCCAGTTGGTCAGAGTTGTGCCGCACCACTCCTCAATGGGTACACAAGCGGCTACTCAGGCTAGATAAAATCTGCCAAGAGTAGGACTGTCCCATCTGGCACTTTTAGCCCCCCACCCCCCACAGTGACACACACAAAAAACTATCTATACATACTTTCAACTTCTCATTAAAAACTACTGTAAAAAGAACAGTATATAAAGATGATAAGTAAGTTTGAAAGCTTAGGCCACATCATGGGGCCTTAGAAGTTTGGCCCTATTCTCTAGGAAAGTTTAGGATAAAGAGAGGGGTAGAATCAGAGGCATATTTCAGGGAGATTAATCTAGCAGCCATTTATAGAACTGGATTAGAAGAGGGACAACTGGAGGTAAGGAGGCCAGTCAGGAGGCCATTATACTGGTAGAGGGAGATATAATTAGGACCAGAACTACTCATAAGGTGTTCTGTTCAACAGCACACTGTCCAAACCGATTTTAAATGACTCCAACAACCACGTATCCCTAGCTTTCATGAATTACTCTTGTGTAATATGTCATTACCATTCATGTCCAAGAAAGAACAGATTTCTTTATGTGCAGCAATAATAACCCCACCCCCTGCAAAGCTGAGCTAAGGGTTTTTTGCATAGAAAATGTGGTATGCAAGTATGCAGGTCAGTACCTCGCCTTATTACATATGGACTAATTAGGATGCACATTATTTGTGAAGCCATTAGCATAACAAATCAACTTAAAATGACACTTGAGAATAGGCCATTCAAAACACAAGCCAAGATTATTAGTATAAGTCTTTCAACAGGGGAAAAAAACCATCAGACCTGAGGGAAGCAGCCAGCAGCTCCCAGTTAGGTGAGGTGGATGTGCGATAAATGAAAAGCCAGAAGCTGTTTTTAGGCACTTTCTTATTTAGGGATCCAAAGTGAGTCAGAGCTACTAAATAAGCTTGACTGACAAAAATAATTATTAGATAACTACATAATATCTGAATGCCTAATATGCACAAGCGCTATGTATGACCCACTTAATATTCCAAAGATGAAGATTTCAACAATATGACTTTACAAAGGAGGAAGCCAGAACTCAAATATATTAAATAACTCATCCAATGTTAGTCACTACTCGGTCACCAAAACAGACTCGAAATCCATGTCAGTTGGACTACAAATTGTCCTCTTTCTACATACAGCACTCAATTCAGAAATTAACGTTAACAATGACAAGGCAAGGGACGTCTGGGTGGCTCAGTTGGTTAAGTGTGTCTGCCTTTGGCTCAGGTCATTATCCTGGAGTCCCAGGATGGAGTCCTGCATCAGGCTCCCTACTCGGCGGGGAGTCTGCTTCTTCCTCTGACTCTCCTCCTCTCATGCTCTCTCTCTCATTCTCTCTCTCAAATAAATAAACAAATTCTTAAAACAAAACAAAACAATGACAAGTGATTTGAAGACACACCTAAATGGGACTGGCAAGAGGGCAAGACAAACATAAACAGTTAGGGTCAAGAAACTCTATGTGGAAGGTAGGGTGCAGAGCTTAACATCAAGTGCAAACTTCAGAGAAAGCATGACAGAGTCGAGAGGCTGAGTGACAGCAACTGCGAGGAATGAGGACACCTGCTTTCAGCAAGGTCTTCAGTGGGATATGTAATAAGCCCCCAAACAAGGGGTCCTTTTCCTCTCCCTTACAAAAAGTACAAGGGTTCATTATGTGCCCTGCGATAGTAAAAAATTTTCTATGCTAGAGTATAAAAATCTCAAAGTCAACCGATTTTCTTTTGTAAGCTGACAAATACCTTGAACTTTCCCTTTCAACACCCTAAAATACATCCCAGTCTACAGTATACCATAATTGTATGTTTTGTGAAATCAAGGACATAAAATTCAATCTCATGCATTATAGTAGCTATCCTTTTACTTCTGCCCATTCCCAACTCTCCCCAAATAAGGACAACTGAACCCACTCTGCATTTATCCCAGTAAGCAGGAGGAATGAACTACCAAGTCAATGCTATAAGAATCTCGATTCCAAAGTAGCTTGCTCTACTGAATCCTCCCTTAAGTCAAACAATTTTACCATCTCTACCTGGGAGTTTTTCAACGTTTATTTCTGCCGATTACAAGACGATATTTTGCGTATCATATTAAGATATCAGTCTAACAACAATATAGCTTTTTCCTAAATTCAATCCCTTCTGTCGTGTGAAGGTCTCACTTCCTCTAGTTATTATTTTAAAGATTTTAGACAGCAAGAGAGAGACAGAGGGTGCACGTGCACAAGAGGGAGAGGGGAGACAGAGGGAGAGGGAGAGAATCTCAAGCAGATTTCCTGCTAAGCCCAGAGCCTGATGCAGGGCTCGATCCCAGGACCCTGAGATCATGACCTGCCACCCAGGCACCCCTCACTTCCTCTTTACAGGGATGTTTCCACTCATTATGGGAAGGTGGGGAAGAGGTACAGTGAGGCCTTGATCATAAGACAAATCTGCAACTTTGACTTTCCTTTAACAACCTGGGTCGCTGGATATAACAACTTGATAGTTATAAAATCACTATTTGTGAGCAAGAATAAAAAGAGCCCTACTGGCTAAAAATTAGGAGGTGGGTGTGAAGACCACAGAGGAAAGGTATCACAAGTCTGTGGATGGGAACAGGAGAGAAATGTACCGTCCCTAAATCCACAGATCCCAGAGGATAAAAGGTCCTCACACTCTTAATACCAAATTGTCCCTGAGCAGAAATACCTGTTTTGAGTTGGGAGTTAAATGGAACCTGGTTCTGCATAACCACCAGCCCGGAAGAGCGAACGCTATCCTGACATCCTCACTCCTGTGGCTTGGCCCTAAGTGCCTTGAACTGTTGGTTTTAAGAAATACACACTTTTTCACACTAACTCCTGCACCTGGATGTCTAAACAGAAACTATAACTGGGACTGTACGTATAAAGTCTCTCTCAATTTCTTCACTATACCCATTTACACAGGTAATACCATTTTGACACATTTTACTTAATACTTATACTTACAGGCCTTTGCTACACTATCCCCAGGGAAGGTGTGAAGAGTAGAAAGAGAAGAGTTATTTCCTGGGTAATAGGAGTATTTTATTAAAATATTCTTGTTGTGCCCAGGAAACTGCACACTACAGGGTCTGGCCTCCAGGATACAAAACTTCAAGCACATTCATCTTCTAATTTAAAGCATCACTGCCCCACGTATTTCCCATCTTCTTAAAACAACAATAAATCACTGAATCTTAAATGAAACAAGATAAATATAAACTTGAGTTTTAATAGATAACCAAAGCTGGCACATAAAAGTCATGAGGAAAACTGGCAGAGGCTTTTACTAGAGCAATGTCAAATGCTATGCCATGCATTAAAGGTCAGTCCAAACAAATGAATTACTCAGATTCGACTGGGCCTTGCCCCAGAACAATGGGACAAGAGCTGATGAGTGAAATGAAGATTGTGAGCTAGTCTGGCCACAAGATGAAAGGGTCAATATAAATTCATGTGCTCATTAGAAAGCGGAGTTGTAAGTACCTGTTCATTATAAAGCCAGTAAGTTTCTATTATGGAGACCCAGCAAATTTCTATTAAGATGATAAAGATTATAACCCTAACAACGTTTAGTTTTCTGCAAAAAAAATAGTTCTAGTTTCAAAGAAAAAGGGGAAGCAGAACGGGCACATGCTGGACGGCACAATTAGAGCCTCACCATGTACTGCCAGCATCTTGCTCCTGCTCCCTGGTCGGGACAGCGAGTCTTACCTGCTTAGTCACGAAAACTGTGCTTCGTGATTGTGAACTTTCCTGACTGAATTGGACCCTGACTGGTTTTGTGATTCCAGACTGCAGTTACAGACTCAAAAGTAAGTATAATATCAGAAAATTACCTTTTCTTCCTTCAAACTTTACTGGCTAACACTTTTTTAGCAGCATTATCTTGGGCAAGTTTACTAAACTATCTGTGCCTCAGTTTCCTCATCTGTAACTGGTAAGCCATTAATCCTTCCAACCACATATTGTTATTAGGATTAAGTCTATAATATATGTCAAGTACTCAGAAGTGGTACCTGGCACCTTGGGAGCCATCAAACCCAGGTCTTTGGCTATCCAAACCTAGGCCACATGAGAGTTTGAAGCAGTAGCTAGCAACTTGGGGAACTACGCACACATACTCTACATATACATACTCACGACACTCAGTGGGATTCCAACCACCTCAGGCACTGGCCAATGACCATATTACAGCCAACTGTAATTTTCAGAAATGATTAAACTTCTGCACTAAAAGCAACACTAGTGTTTCATCACTAGGGAGTTCTTGAAGCTCACCAGGCTTCCAGAATATTTGTATGACTGTTTCAGAGAAGCAATTTGCTGAATGAAAAACTAGGGTTTCCAACAAGCAGTTTTTAAAGGGATGGTTTGAGCTGGGCTGAAATGAACTGGAATGCCAGTTACTTCTATAATCAAGAGTGTTGGTTTCTAACAAGAACTTTGCTTGTTTCAACAGGGACTGCAATAAACTTCCAGTTGTATCACAAAATTAAGCTTTCAAGCAAGTAAGTAAATGGTGGATAGGATGGAGAAAGATTTAAGAAAGATTTAAGCCCAGCTGTGGAAAGACAATACATTTAGGACATAAAATGATCAATGCTCTAAAACAAACAAACAAAAATACAATCCTATAAAATGAAATGTATTAAAATAAAATATTCCAATATAGGGAAAAAAAACACATACTGAAACCCATTCAAGAGCTACACTAGAAAGATACAATCACTACAATAATTATTCTCCTTTAAAAGTAATCAAAGGAGATAAATAGTATACACAAAGGGAAATGTGGTAAAACACATGTAAAATGCACATCTTTACTACAAATATTACATGCAAATGAAAACAATTCTAAGGTCCTGTTAATCTGAGAAATCTAACAAAAATAGTGACCAAACCAAACCAAAATATCTATAGAAAAGTATTTACAGGGTGCAGTCTGAAAATTAGCTTATATATCATTTGGCCTATTAACCCAATTTGAGAATGTAGTTCTAAAATAAATAATCCTAAATAGGACAAAAAAGTATATGTTTAGTACTATTTGGAAAAACTGAAATCTGGAACAAGGGAATAATTAGAAAACAGGGTATTAGCATAATGGAATATATGTATGTGTGCATAAAATTAAAAGTGCCTTAATTAAAAAAAAAATGTGGGACCTCCATTTCTAACCAAAATAGAACAAGGATCTAATTTTCCCTCCTGCTTAAAAGAGACCCCCGCCCAAAAAAGCCACATTTTTTTAAGTTGTTTTTTTTTAATTTATTCATTCATTTGAGAGAGTAAGAGAGAAAAAGCGAGAGCATGAGCAGGGGTAGAGTCAGAGGAGAGGGAGAAGCAGACTCCCTGCTTTGAAACATGGTTTCTAATATGCTAGATAACAGGCGACAAAGAACAGGAAACCCTAAGAGAAAGACCACAAATGAGCCCTAGGGAGGCTTACTACCTAGAGTTTTTAGTGGGAACAGACAAGGGTCTGAGGAGACCAAGATAGCTAGGGTTCACAGCACACATGAAGAGAATAGAGCAGCACAGACGGAGAACTGCTGAGATCTGCACAGAGAACCCCCTTGAACATAATACTGATTAGCACAGGGGTGTGCAGAAAATACCAACCACCTGAGGCCCGGGAAGCAACCACAGAAAAGCATTAGAAAGAATGATCATCCAAGCATCCCACTCCAGGCTATTTACCCATGAGGTCAGAAAACGTATATCTAAAGGAAACATATATCCAAATGTTTATAGAAGCTTTCCACGTGAATAGCTAAAAACAGAGCAAGCGGAAACAACCCAAATCAGAACCACCAGGCACACAGACAAACCAATCACCGTACAGCCCTACATCGGAATACTACTTAGCAATAAGAAGGAATGCTGGCACACACCACAACATGGATGAATCTGTAATTATGCTGAGTGAAAAAAGGCAGATTAAAAAAAGAGGAGGGGCGCCTGGGTGGCTCAGTGGGTTATGCCTCTGCCTTCGGCTCATGATCTCGGGCTCTCTGCTCAGCGGGGAGCATGCTTCCCCCTCCACTTTCTCTCTGCCTGCCTCTGCCTACTTGTGATCTCTCTCTCTCTCTCTCTCTCTCTCTCTCTCCCCCTGTCAAATAAATAAATAAAGTCTTTTAAAAATAAAAAAAAAATTTAAAAAGAGGAGATATTGTATGATTCCATTTTAAGTGCAAACTATGATAACAGAGGGGCACCTGAGTGGCTCAGTGGGTTAAGCCTCTGTCTTTGGCTCAGGTCATGATCTCAGGGTCCTGGGATCCAGCCCCGCATTGGGCTCTTTGCTCGGCAGGGAGCTTGCTTCCCACTCTCTCTCTCTGCCTGCCTCTCTGCCTACTTGTGATCTCTCTCTCTCTGTCAAATAAATTAAAAAAACAAAAAACAAAAAACAAAAAACTATGATAACAGAATGTGATTGGTGACTGGAGGGTATATGGGAAGAGATACAAAAGGGCATGAGAAAACTTGAGAATGAGTATGTTCACTCTTAATTATAGTGATTTGATACATGTTTCTCAGAATTTACTAAACTATTTTAAATATGTGCAGTTTTCCTGCATATCTGTTATGTCCCAATAAAGCTATTTGTAAAAATAGAAAAAAAGTGGTTGCATGAACAATTTTAACTATCAGAATACAAAATAATACATACACAAATCACAAACATCAGAAGCTTAGAGTGATCTACATAAAGTTTATTAAAATCTTTTGAATTTTTACTTAATTACCTTTTTTAAAAAAATTACACCCAGAGTTAATTTAATTTATACGGCTATTCTTATTTTCCAGAAACAAGAGCTGGGAGGCAGTTTGCCTATGATCATATGAAAAGGTCACAGGAGAGAAACAGATACCACACAATTCATAAGACGCCAACCCCTGTTCTGCATTCATCACTCTCAACTAAATTTCACCAGTGCCAACAATTAGAATAACAAGATGCTTGGAAATAAGACAGATGCTTTGGAAGAAGTACAAACAGAGAAGCTAAAAAAATGTTTCCTAATTTCACTAGGGTACCCAGGGTGCTTCCAAAGGTGAAGCATGAAGGGACATCTTGTCCACAGGAAGGAAAACAATGTTTAGAAATTAGCCCCCACTCACAATTTCCACAAATGCCAGTTCTTTTAAAGACCAACTGAAGCATTTCAAAACAACATTTTGAAATTCCAAATGAGCGTGCCTTGCCATACCTGATGTTCACTTAAAAAACCATGTGTGTGATTTTGTTTTTAAAAAAGAAAAGGAAAAAGAGAAAGAGAAGTCATTCTTATTTAGAAGAAGTGAAATATAAAACAAAACAAACAAAACAAATGGTGGCAGGGAGCACCCCCAAGAATCATGTCCTAGGGCTACTACCATAAGAAATTACCACAATTTTGTGGCGTACAACATGAATTTAATTCTCTCAAGGCTGAGAGCCCAAATTCCAAAATCAAAATAAAGGCAGCAGGGCCAAGTTCTTTCCAAGCACTCTAGGGAAGAATCCTTCCTTCCTCCAGCTTCTGGTGGTTGCCAGCAGTGCTCAGCTTCCAGCCACATCACTCCCATCTCCGCCACTGTGGTCACATGGCCTTCTTCCAACTGTGTGCGGCGACCTTCTTATCAGAACACTGGTCATTGGGTTTAAGGCCCAGCCTGATCTGGTATGATCTCATCCTGACTTAATTACAACTGCAAGGACCCTATATCTAAATAATGTCCAATCCACAGATACTCAAAACTATCATTGGTAGAAGAAAATTCAACAAACGATGGAGGGGGGCAAACATCTAACAGTGAAGTTCTCTTCAAGGAGGCAGTAATGAGGGAGAATGAAATTTTAGTTAATGTAGCAAGAAATATTTTCCTATATACACACTGTGGCCATCTCATTTTGAATCAAAAGAACTTCAACATGACTAACAAAACGCAAAAATCAGCTTCCTTTTTGTTTCTTTCTGACTTCAAAATTATGTGTGCAACAAACAACCCATGATCCTTATTCCATCCATCCTCTGACTAATAACAATACTTAATCTCAAATTTATCGCTTCAATTTTAGAGGCTAAAAATCTACAAATCTTCCTCAATTTATAACAGGGTTATATCCTGATAAACTCATCATAAACTGAAAATATTGCAAGACAAAAATGCATTTAATATACCCAACCTACTAAACATCATAGTTGAACCTGGCCCACCTTAAACATACTCAGAATACTCATGTAAATTTATCAAATACTGTGCTCAAAATAAAAACCATACCAGTTGTAGGAGTCCAGAATGCTGTAGGGTATGGTCATTTACCCTCATGATCAAGTGGCTGGCTGACAGGTAGGTACAGCCTGCCACCCAGTATCACCAGAGATTATCTTAGAGCATATCACTATCCTGGGAAAAGATCAAAATTCAAAATTCAAAGTACAGTTTCTACTAGGTAAGTATCACTTTTGCAACATCATAAAGCAGAATTTTTTTTAAGTCCAGCCACGATAAGTCAGGGACCATATGTACTTTCACAACCAGAAAGGGTCGGGAAACAGTTTCATCTAAGTCAGAAGTAAATCTGCCTCTACAGGAGTAGTAGTCTTGTCCTTCCAAGCCATCATTATTATAAAGGTGTTTCATGATCTTTAACATGTTTACATACATACTCATTTACACATATGCATAATACTAATGTTGGAATATACTCTTACATTCTTACAGGGCTAAGAGTAAAGGATTTCACAATGGCTCAAAGAGTCTTCTCTTTCTCACAATGTCTGATGTGTACCAATCAAATAAGCTTAGCGTAATACAGAATACACTAAAAGAACTGATTTCTATCCTCTAGATTTTCAAATATAAAAGATTTGTTAAATAGTGAAATACTTATTAACAGAAATTAAGTGATTAAACCTCTTATACTACTAAGGAATAAACTGAAGACCAAGATAGTAACCAGATACTCAAATAACCTCTCAGATGCAAAGATGAGAGAGGGTTCATTCTGCCAACAATGCAAATATATTAAATAAAGGTCTCATTCATAGGATGTGCTTGCCAGACAGTGCCTGGAGATGTCTGTCTAGTAAATGACTTGGTAACTAAAACAATACATTTCATTATTTTTAGGCAGCCTGTAAACAACAGTCTCAAAATGGATCTCTAACATACCCTCTTACATTTGTCAGCATCATGGTGGCATCGATGAGAAAGTGGGTGATTTTTTTTTCTTTGCTGATTCATAATAATGCATGAAATGTGGTTAACATTTTAGGAGTGGATCTAGATCTGGTATAAACAGATTACCAGATATAACACTGTCCATTTCTTCCAATCCTAAAAATTACCATCCATAAGTGGAATAGGGGTCAAAAACATGATAACATGGTTGTTGTTTGGGTTGTTTGGGTTGTTTTATTTTTTTAAGTTTTTTAGATATATAAAACAAAAACACCTCTTCAAAACTAAGAGCACAAATCCCACTATCTAGGCTAAAAGTACTTTAAGCATAGGAAAATATTCTTAAACAGTAGGTGAGGAAATACTAAACTTTTGTTCATATGGAAAGGGACCATTCATTAGAAGAACTTAAATCTAATTTTGACTTGTGAGAAAAGACATCTTTGCCTAATCTCCTCCAGGTCTGAGATTCAAGGGCACAGCTACTGCTCCTTCTTTATCTTGGTAAACAGCATTAAATCCAAATAAATTATTGCTGAAATATATGCTCCCCTCCTTTAACGTCCATCTGCACTGATTATATTTATGAAGACTACACTGCTGGTGAATTTATATTAGACAGCATCTTTCCATTACCTACCATTCTCAAATGCCAGAAGAACTCTGAAATATTACAAGAATTATTCAGTGGGCAGGAAAACACCAATGACTAAAGTGAGTAACACATCTTTTTAGGAAAACAGGCCAGAACCAAAAGAACTCAGGCGTTCCAAATCTACTAAGCAATTTACCAAGTCAACAGAAATAGAGATCACAGTGGAGGTTAGAACCAAGTAATGGTGAATACAACATATTTATTTAAATCTAAAATTCCACTTATTGTAAGACAAACTATTATTTTATGAGCCATTAAAAGCTGTCAGTTACCACAGTAAGTTTCATCCTGAATTCTGATATGTTAAAAAGTGGAGGACGGGGAAGGATTTATCTTTTAAGAATTAAAGAAATGCAGTATATTTCCAGTAAGGTCAAGAAGGCAGGATTATTTCATAAATGCAAACCTTTACTTTTCATCTATCACAGTTAAAAAAAAATCTCATTGGCAAGTTTACTTTATAGCAATTCCCACCCCTTATGTTCATTATGTATCATTTATGCCAAGTATAATCACTCTCCCAGCAAGTAGACCTCAAATAGTTAAAACTCTATGTGCCAACCAGATGGAAACAGAAGAAGACAGAAGATACCTAGGTAGCTTACAGCTTGGCCACGCATCATCCAAATCACTTACACCAATCTAGGGAAAATAAACTTAAATTTGGTCCTTTGGGAAACCAATAGTATGTATATACCGAGAATTAGCCTGTGGCCCCCAGCTGATCATTTTCTTTGCATTAACTCAGAGTGAATAATGATCAGAAGGCAGAGACACACAGCCCTCAGCTCTGTTTGATGTATGATCCTGTGACAACACGATTACCAAGACCCATTTCTCTTGCACCAAAATACTGAATCCAGATGTCAACCTGGTGCCTGGAAAAGATGCTATACAGTGACAGCTGTTTCATGCTTCTATCCTGAATAGCTAAATTCTGACCAGACACACGCTTTAACCAATGAAATATCAGTGCATTCATAAAGAAAACATTACAAGAAGTCTGGCCACCAAAATTTAAAATTAGCACACACTCTTGCTTTTTTTTTTTAATTGGCTTAAGTCATAATAAATAAGGAGCAGTTTTGCAGAAAGATGATAAAGGGACTAGTGCATTTTATGTAATTAAGCAATAAGCATATAGAAGCAATTAAGTGTATAGCATGAAATAGCAATAAGCATTTAGCACAACACAAATTACTCAACACATTCATTTCACCACACTTTTTTTAATTGAAAGAACTGGTGACCTAGATAAAGCACTAAACTGAAAAATCAAGAGAATTTAAACAGTGAAATGTAGTAGTTCCAAGTACAACCTTTGATACAGGCCTGGATTCTATTCCCAAGGGTTCCACTTTCCAGTGGTCTGACTTTGCACAAGTTAATCTGACCTTTCTTCCCAAGTCTCAGTTTCCTCACGTGTAAAAAAGGTAATAAAGCCTTTACCTCATAGGGCCTTGGCTGTGTGTAGAATTAGATAGCACAGAAAACCTCTTAACAATTATCTGGCACGGGGTGGGGAGGGTGGGTGGGGGATTCAAAATGGTTCATGTTATTTATCATTAGTACCAGTTATAGCACCATGAAGCTATGCACTTCCCAACCCTCACACCTCTTTCTGGCTCTGAATTTCACTGGTTTGTTAAACCACTTTTCTTCTACCTTGTATTTCTTTATTTGTGTTTTATCTTAGACTCACCCACCTACCACCCCCATCCACATTCAGGAACATCTTTGTACCCCGGCACTGAAAAATACTTAAGCTCTTTAAAGCAGCTGAAGAAATATCTGGGCAATGAAGCATGAATGAACAGCAGTCTGCAGGTTTAAGAGCTGGTATTCACTGCTTGGCATCCCATACTCTGGGGAAGGTGAGTGGAACAAAGCTGGAAGGCTAGACGGGCCAGAGGCAGCAAGCCGTCCCAAAGCATTTCCATTTCCCTCCATTCAGAAGGACGCCTCTACATAAGTGCTTCCACCTAAAGACGACACTAATGTGCTTCTGTGGAATTCTGCCAGTCTGACCCATAGATATCCTTATCAGGAAGAGTCAAAAACTATTTAATTCATTACCGGCTGAAAGTTTAAAAAGCAAGAGAGGATTAAGCAACACGCACGCCAGTAGTGAGCTACAAAAGGGCACTGTTGCAGTTAATAAAGCTGTGTCTGTAACGCAAAGGGAATAGAAAAGATACAAGAAGATATATACATATGGAATTCTGTATTAAATATACATACATATATTTACAGAAAGTCTGCCAACATCATACCAGAAAAAGGACAACTTGAATGACCTCATTCAAGAATAAGGTACATGGAATAGACCTGGACAGGGAAGAGAAGCTGGTCAGAACACACCTAACACCTAACAAATGAGATGCCAGGGAGGGGCTGCAAGAAACATAAATAACCAGGACCAGACACGTTGCTAGAAAGAAGTCAAAAGAGCCCTCAGAATTAAGCAATAACCCAACACCCTAGGTAGAAAGTCACCCAGTAATGGCACAAAGAATCCAACAGAGCTGGGCAAACACCTTTCTCTCCTACCCTGAGCAAACAGCATACAACTGCCCAACCTGTGGCCAGACAGCCCAGGCTTCTGATTAGTCACTGCCCAGAGAAAGCAGCATTCAGTTGTTTAGCACTGGAACTTCTTAAAAACACTCTGCCTAATGCTTATGGGCTTTTTAAAACAAGCTAAAGGCCTCCCTCTTGACCATTTTAACTGTGGGTCTATGGCTGACACAATTTTACCAGTAGTATCAAGACCTTATCTGTCCCCATTTCACTCTCTTAATACCTAACATGAAACTTAAGGGATTTATTTCTACAGAGGCAATTTCTTATGAATTCTAGAAGTGCAATGAAGACAAAGAATTTGCCATATATTTTATACGTTTATATATTGTTGGCTGTCTATCCATCCCCGTTCTCTCCCAACTCCACTCAGAGAAAAAACTTGATTTTAAACCATGCCTGGTCCCAGACACTGTACCTGACCATCCTAAAGCTTTCTGTTTGTGCAAAATGACAATAAAGGAATTTTTAAAAAATATTTTATTTATTTATTTGACAGAGAGAGACCACAAGTAGGCAGAGAGGCAGGCAGAGAGAGAGGGAGGAAGCAGGCTCCCTGATGAGCAGAGAGCCTGATGTGGGGCTCGATTCCAGGACCCTGGGATCATGACCTGAGCTGAAGGCAGAGGCTTTAACCCACTGAGCCACCCAGGCACCCCAATAAAGGAATTTTTCACAGGTGATTTTTACTATACACAATTTTTATCTCATACTCTGACCTTAGACTCCAGTTCCCAGTAGGCTACAATTTCACTGTGATTTGTTATTCTGATATTTAAATTTAAAAACCACAACTCCCTTATATTTAATTGGCTATGGAGAGTATGAACATCATCTATTTAAGTTTAACACCAGAGAAAAATGGCTCTTCCAACCACAGGAATGCTCATACAAAGTCAAGACTAATCACCTGCAAATCTTTAGTCATTTTTATCATTTCATTAAAAAATTCTCTTGAAATATCAAGATTAGAGAAAAACTCTTTGTTCTATAACAGTCCCCACGGATTCCATTCAGTATCTTACAATTATGGCCTTGTCTGTATAACTAAGAGACACCACATCAAGGTCCCAAAAATCCAGGTACCTCATTAAAAAAAAAAAAAAAAAAAAAAAGACAAGAAAAATGATTATGAATCTAAATAACAAAGCAAATTTGGACACCATTCTGAGTTGCAGAGAATACCCAGGACAGTTATTTCCTGCCTAATGTCTTTGTAATCCTATCCTAGCTCACAAGTTTGTTATAAGAGAGTGATATAAAACAAACATCTAGGTCCTTTGGAAATGAGCAGGGAACAAGGTAGAAAAATAGACAGTGAAAAGACAGACTTTTAACAAAATCAGAGAGAACACAAACAGTGACCTATTAAGGACAAATGGGAGGGTGACAGGCTATTAATGAGGTGCTGAGAGATAAACAGGGCAACCCATCTTTGACAACTGGTCTAGCTCAAAATACGTCCCGGATTATGCTATAGTATATTCACTTCTTCAACAGTTTTACCAGTTTTATCCTCTTCCATGTTCCTCCTTGGGGCTACGTATGGAAGAAAGGGTCCAGAGACTAAAAAACACTGGAGAAATTAGAAATTAGAAAGAGTCCAGTCTGCAATTAATTCACAGCTGTGTTTTTCTGTCCTTCCCCTAATTTACACATCAAAACCAATTCTTCTAGGTCTTTAAAATTTCAGGTTTTAAAGGCATTTCCAAACATAAATACTGATTTTACACACACACACACACACACACACACACACACACACACATATATATATTACTCTGACCTAGGATACAGTCAGATTACACAATTGAAGAAAATAAACTAACTCCTGTTGATTTCTTAAAATGAAGGAGAAATGCCTTATGCCTTAACACCTTTATGCCACTACCACCCAGAAATTATGTCTGGATCTCCAGCACTGATCACCAAAGATAGCTAATAGATTTGCTAAAATCATTAGAACCTCAGTTATTAGATCCTCATTAGCAAAGTCCAATTACAGAGAGAAAACCAAGCTATTTTAGCTGAACATTCATACCAACGGAAAAAAAAAGAGCCTTCTTAATCACTTTCATTATCAAAACAGACTCCCTGCTGGAGCCTTTTAATTGGAAGTCTACCCATTTTAAAGACATTTGCATTTTATCAAACTATATTGACGGGGTTAATAGAAATTGCTTCTTAGCTTCACATCTCCCAAATATGTGATGACATGTGTAGTGATCCACTGAACAAAACCAGGAAGACCAGGATAGGAAACTGGGCCCCTAGCACACAAGCATCTGGGTGGAAATCTCACCACACTAGAAACCAGCTTTCCCCTCTTCATCTCTGCCATATTAAAGTGGGGAAAGGAGTAGCTGAGAAAGAACAGCATCACACTTAGCTTCTCTCTATAAAATGTCCCAAAGATCAAGGAATGTCACTTACTAACAAATGAACAAAAACCAGAAGCAGTACTCAAGTACGTGAGATGAACAGATTTGCATGCCAGACTTTTTGTACTCAAGATATATGTCTGTCTCTCCCTGTCTTTCTAACATACACTCTCAAAACATGTAGGGTGCCACAGTGTTATTGCCATGAGCTATATTTTGTTATTTATAGAGGCTATAAAAGTACACAGCACTTTACAAACCATAGAACATAGGCACTAGAGCCTGGAGGAACTCAGACTAAATTAGAAGTGGACAGAGTGGTGAGGAAAACAGGAAAATATTTCCTTGCATCAAATTCTTGGCAAGAAAAAATCTGGGAGGCAGTAAGAAAGTGACTAATTAATAAGGCATGATCTGTAGGAGAATTCACACAAACCAGAATCAACCCATCAGTAACCCAAAGCCTCAGCAATTCTATGACAATTTCTACCTTTGGCATTAAACATGAATTATGGCTTTCTAATCACACGATGACAAGTTCATCCAAGTAATATTAAAATGTGAATACTGAATAAACACCCAAATGCTTAAAAAAAGAAAGAAAGAAAAACAGGTGAAAAAAATGATCTTCCGGACTTGGAGAACTGCAAACCTCAAGTATATGAAGTTCAGCCCTTACAAGTGATAGTTACACAATTCTCATCAAGTCAAGGAGGCATCAAGTCCTTTATCATCCTAGATAAACAAAAGATTTGAGCTTCCAAAACATCTACAAAGCAGTTCCAAGAGACATCAAACTAACACATACGAAATTCCACTGACAAAACACACAAAAATTTGTGTTCCCAGACATTCAAGATGTACCCCACAAACCCAATGAGCCATATCTCATAAAGACCTCAGTCTCAAAATGGTTCATTTAGGTATTAGCATGGTCCTTAATTTAGTGCTCTCTGTACTTACTAGAGATTCAGCACAATGGACAGAGAGATGTTGTTAGTATGCAGTTTTATCAATTACAAAAAAACCAGTATCACACAACTTTGTGATTTATTATTATTTCCATTTTGCTGAGAGATTAAGACTTTCTCATATATACAGTAGGTGTCTGAGAAAAATATAAGCTGGGTCATCAGAATACCAATCACACTTTCTTGATGACCTCTATTTTAACATAATTACCAATAGTCAAAAACATCCAGGATGGGGCTCCTGGCTGCCTCCGTCAATAGGGTGTCTGCCTTCGGCTCAGGTCATGATCTCAGTGTCCTGGGACTGAGCCCCCATTGGGCTCCCTACTCAGCAGAATTGGCTTCTTCCCTCTCCCTCTGCCCTTTCCCCCCACTTGTGTGCTTTCTCGCTCTCTCTCAAATAAATAAAATCTAAAAAAATTAAATTATGTTAAGAATTTTTAAAAACCCAGCCAGGTTCTTTTTTCTAAATGCAAATCTAAGTGCTCAGTAGTTGCCTTAATAGGTAATAGAAATCATCTGGGGAATCCCTCATCCTCTGAACTCACTGAAGGTATACGTGAGAGTAAGTTTTCAGGAGCTACTTTTCTGTAATACAAACTACTTGACGTGCTCTCTCGATGTGTTCTCAGATATCATTTGTAGACAATATTGAAAAGAATCACCCTAAATGATTCTGATGGTCTTTTCATAAATTTCTCTTTAGTTTCCCAAAAACCATGTTACCAATTCATTGCAAAATCAGGCTTTAATCTCCTCTCATTCATCAACAGTGACCAAACCCCTTCTCTATTCAGGGGGGAAACCATCTGCAATAGTTCTGCCCGATTTCCCCAAGAATTTTAGCTTCAACTGCCTGGTTTCTGAACCCTCAGCAATGGGAGCAATTTACCTCGATCGACTTCGCCAGTCACTGTTGCAATTTAGCTAAGACACTTCCCAGGGGTCCATTAGAAAAGGTTCCAATTTGAAAAACTCACATCTGATCCTACAAGCCAGCCCTAGAAACATCATTTCGTACAAACTTACAAATTATTCTTTTTCTGATCCCAGATCTTTCACTTGGACGTAGAAATGCAAAAAAGGAAAGGGAAGGATTTCTGAAAATTAGCTCAAATATACAAACATAAAAAGACATTATGATAAAAATCTCAGTCTGCTGCACGCATATAGTCTTAGTTTTGTTATTTGACTCTACACCAAGAAAACTGAAGATGGCGGCCCAGGGCAGGGGAAGCCTTGCGCAGCAACTACTACACAACATCAGAAACCTAATGAGGATGTGGAGTTCCTTCCAGAGTTAAGGACCATGAAAAGCCAAATCACCCTATTCAAGTACCTCACACATGCACACACTGCACCTGCTCAATGGAGCTCACTGAAAGAAATGTGAAATTATCCATTATGTAGGAATGGGCAAGGGATGGGAGAGTGCTCCTCTAGCAAAAGAAATGAAACACTTTAATACCAACAGGTAAAAAGTCAGTCGCAAATTTGCAATGGATTACTGTTGCAAAAGCCATAACATTCAGATTGGAATTAAGTTCTACCCCGTAATTATATCAGTATTTGAAATTAGACTTAATAGGCCTTAACAAATTTTAGTAGATTTTCTAGAACTAGTGCTTTTGAAACAGAATGCAGAAAAAGTGTCATCATCACTTAAAATAATGTTACCAAGAGGGGGGGTGGGGTTGTGGACATTGGGGAGGGCACGTGCTATGGTGAGTGCTGTGAAGTGTGTAAACCTGGCGATTCACAGACCTGTACCCCTGGGGATAAAAATATATTTTATGTTTATAAAAAATAAAATTAAATTAAAAAAAAATAATGTTACCAAAAATTAGGTTAGTAAATAGAGTAGCCTCAATTTGGGATCTTTGTCCCTTTTTCTTTAATAAAAAAGAACATCTGCTATCAAATGTCAAAGGGCAATAAATCAATGACCAACAGCAAGTCATTATCCCTAGCATATTACATTCATTACTATTAATAGAATGCATATTTTGGTATGCACATATGCTTGATTTTGTAGGACTTATGTACGATACATTTTTTTAACCTGGAGAATTGTCCTGAATTAAAACGACAGCATTAATTATTTCCATAGACCATGAATTGTAGAAATTTTGCCACCTGATCATGTTTGGGAACCAGTGCTGTATTTATAAAACTTAATGGTGGCAAAGTCCCAAAAGTTCAGAAAAACAGGTCGTGTTAGATCTTAAACAAGGAACTCACAGGATTCACAATTCCAGACAGAGTATTTCTGTTCCCCGACACCAGTGATCGGCCAACAATTCCACAGATTTATCTTCCCTACGTGTAATTAGACAGCATATTCACTCCTTTAGGTGACTACTTTTATCTGTTTCAACTGTAAGTGAACTACGTAAGTGGACTGTCAGAAGATACTGATTTATAGATGGTACCTTCTCTTTATCAACAGTACCACCCACAATCCACAGCCACATACACTTCAAGTCAAAAGCTTTCTACAAGGTTCAGGTAGTACATTCTGTGTGACTGACAATGTCACTTGGGAAATATCTACCACCCTGTTAGCACAGTTTTCAAATGTAAACCAAAGGCCCCTGGCTACTCTCTCTTCCTCCCTTTCCAACTACTTAGGTGTGTGAAGCTAAAATTTCTTCAAAGGTTTCAACCAAGTAATACATCAAAACAGAGAAAATGCAGAAGCAGATAAGATTTCAGCTATCTTCTATTAAGCCACACATTAAGCAGATTTGCAAAATAGAACTAATGTCACTCTCCAATTTTGGGGGGGGGAAATGTATTCCATAAAAACTTATGTTAACGTAACAGGTTTATTACTGTTATTTTTAATGAATTATAATCAATCCATATGAACAAAAGCTCTTTGGGTCTTCAATAAATTTACTATATAAGAGTACTCAAATCAAAAAGGTTAAGGACCACTGCTCTGGAGAACTCAAAAGATGTATTACAGGGCCACAGCATGAGAGAGACCCAATGCAGGAAAGCCTTAGTATGATTTTTCCTCATCAAAATTCACCTTTGAAATAGGAGAGTCTGTTATATAGACAAATCCGGTAAAAAGAAAACCTTAAAGGAAATTAAAATGAAAAAAAAAAAAAAATCACACCACTTTTTTATTCAAACACAAAATTTAACCATGCTCTAAAAATAGTTCTTTCAGTCCTACTCTATGCTGATGCTTTTGTACAATTATAATTGTAGTAAAAATAGAATGATCTTTGCCTTTGAACCTAGTAATCTTCCCAGTAGATAATCTGTCATTTTCATAGATACAGAATTGCAATGCACAGCCATATACAAATGTAAAAGTTCAGTAAACTGTACATTTAAGGTTTCTACATTATACTAAAAAAAAAATAATAATAATTCAAGAAAACCTTAATGGACCATTGATACTCTAGAATTTTCTTAACCTAGTCCTTATTTCTGGCAATTTAGACTACTACTTTTTCCGAGAGAGCATGCTACAGTAAACATCTTCCTTTAAATCCTTTCCTTAAAAAGAGCCTTATGGGGTTGACTACTCTGATAAAAATTATGTACCTTTTTAAAAGCCACCCACAGTTTTAGCCAGTTTGACTGCAAGGTCCCAACAAAGGATAGGATGCCATTGCATATCCCATTTCTTTTTCAATTATTCCTTAAAAATAAAGAGGATTTTACAAACCTGAAACAGCCATGAGTTCAACTTAGAATTTATTTAGGAATGCCTAGCCTTCTTCAGATGAGAGTCAGCATCATGTGTCAAGCCTAACCTGGGACTCAAGACATATTTGTGAACATAAAGTCTAGGGCAAAGTCATCTCTCTGATGGGCTCATGCCGCCTGGTAAATTGAGGTTCCTGTTATGAGCTAAACTGTGTCTCTTCCCCAAATTCAGATGCTAAACTTCAAAATGTGACTGCATTTGGTGATAATCGCCTTTTAAAGAGGCGATTAGGTTAACATGAGGTCAGTAGGGTGGACACTTAATGATGTGACTGGTATCCTTATTAAGAAGAGGAGATGAGGACAGAGAGACACCAGGGTCACACATGTACAGAGAGATGATCCTGTGAAAAGCAATTGAGCAGGCAGCCACCTGGAAGCCAAGGACAGAGGCCCCAGAAGAACTCAAATTCAACAACTTTGAGAAAATAAATTTCTGCAGTTTAAGCTGCTTAGTCTGTGTTATGTTGTCACTGCAGCCCTGGTAAACTACTGGTTACCAATCTGACCCCCAAAGACATTTCCATGCTCTTCCCGGTCCACTCAAAATGTTCCTTCTACAGATAAGGAAACCAACTAGATCAAGGAAAAACAGATCTCGTCACACCAAAGCTCTTTCTATCGTATTACAAGAATAATTACAAATCAGAGGCCTAGATATTTGTGAGATCAATACCAAAGACCAACAATTTAATCTTAAATCAATTTCTGGTACACAATTCTTGAAGATGCCCAAATCAGCCAGTAGTTTTGAACAACAACATGTCTAGATGCAAAGCTTTGGAGAATACTATACCAATCATTTCTCCATAAAAAAGACGTACCTTCAAAGAAAAACAGGATAATTTAAAGACAGAAGGGCTTTGAACGAATGAGAGGAAGAACTTGCTTCTGGCAGGGAGATGAAGCTAATTTTAACAGCTTTCAAGGAAAACTGGATATTGGGAATGAGGTCAAATGACCAATAATACCAGAAAGATGTTAGCTTTGAACCATGGTTAAAGAAATTTAATGAAAACTAGAACTTTCAGGTTCTCAAAGCTGATAACTTACAGAAAAGGATGGAAGAGATTGGTGAGTGTTAAAGAACAGTTTAAGTAGGACTATGTGTTTATTTTAAATATCTAGGTCTCTATAAATCTTCTGTCCTTAGCATATAAAGTATTTCTTTGTTTAGCTTTCTGCTCTTAGTTGAAACTTCCTCAGCTAATCAAGGAGGTAAAGTACCCCAGTACACCAGATGAGATGGTGGCACAGCCTACTCACCTTGAAATTCGCCAAAAATAATCCACAGAACTGCAACTGGTCGAACGATAACCATGGACAGCATTAGCTATTAACCACTCAAGTCTAGGGATATGCTTTATATAGGAATTCACGTGTAAATGGTAACAGCACTCTCCTCCTTCAAAACCTTCACCCTTCACAAAAAAAGAATTTGTTTGGGTTTGGGGAAGATTAACTTAGTAGGAGCAAGCTGAATTATAATTAGAGTCAGGCAAAATATTCAAAATTCTTCAGCATGCTGATCTTCTACTTGATGGCCAAAACGGTAGTGGTAGGTGGCCTAGAAAACCATATGGAGACAGGATGAAAACAGTGACTTCAAGAAGTCCTACTTAAGGTATATACGGAGAGCAATAAACCACTTGGAATCTATTTTTGAAATCTTTTTGTACTTTTTAAATGTGCTCCAAAAATTATATTGTGCTATAAACTGAAATTGCAGTGACACACAAATTTGTTCAGAATACAGTTTGCAATTATAATGCAGTTTCTAGTTCATCAAGTCCATAATGTTACAATACCAGCAATTAGTAAATGCCTGAACACAGAGGGTCTCAATGCTTAAAGGTATGAAGAAACAACTAAAGAAGAAGAGAAAGCTGTTGAACAAAAAGCTAGCACTTAAAAAGAACCACTGGATATAGAGATAATTAGTAGAGTCTGCAGAGGCGAATCCCTTAACAATGGCAAAGAAAAGATATCATGACAAACCATATAGCAGAGAGGTGCCTTTTGAGACTGAGAAAGTTATACATTAACCTCTTGACTCAATTTTCCTATGATGGTGAATACACAAAGAGGACTGTCCTAGGCAAAGCTAGGAAAGTTCAAAATTAATAGTGTTAAAAGTCAAACACCTTCCTCTTAAATTGCCTATCATTGGGTGATCATATTTTTCTAAAAAGTAAACAAAACAAACAAAAAACATAGGAACATTTAATGTCCCCTATGCATTCTTAAAAAAAAAAAAAAATTTTTTTTTTTTTTTTTTTTTTTTTAAATGGAGGGAGAAAGCACGCACAGGGGGCGTGGAGGGGGGGGGGGGGGGGGGGGGGGGAGTGGATAATCACTCTCAGGCAGGCTCTGGCCCAGCGTGGAGCCAGATGTAAGGCTCAACATGGGGCTCAATTTCATGACCCTGAAATCATGACCTGAGCCAAAATCAAGAGTCAGACACTCAATCAACTGAGCCACCCAGGTGCCCCACCTATGCACTATCTTAATTCCATCTCATTTACTACACAACAACCAAGAAAAGTCATCATTATAATGCCCATTTTACAGATTCAAAAACAGATTTCATTATTCTCTTAATGCCTCAGAGCTAGTGGTAGGCTGATTTCAGATATACACTATCCTTTAAAGTCCACTCTTTGCCATTCATCATCAAGTATCCCAGTAATAAATAAGTAGAACAGATTAATGAAACTGCTAAGTGAAAAAAGCCCAAATCCATCCACATTCATCTGCCCCCTGATCCAACAATACCATATCAAGGTATACACCAGGAGAAATAAATGTGCATGTTCACCAAAAGACACACAAGAATGTTCACAGGCATCTTTAACAAAACAGATCCAAGCTGGAAACAATGCAACTGCCTGCCCATTAATAAGAGAATACATAAACAAAGTATAATTTATTTAAACAATGGACTATTATACACAAAAGAAAAGAACCACTACTGATACATGTAACAACATGTATCAATCTCACAAGCATAATGTTTCATGAAAAAGCCAAAATCAAAAGGGCACCTGATATAGGATTCCAGAAAGTTCAAGAACTGACGCAACTAACTGAAAATGACAGATACCAGAATGATGGCCACCTTGTGAAATTAAAAAAAAATACTATCTGAGAAGAGGAACCTTCTGAGATGAATGACAGATACCAGAATGATGGTAACTTTGTGGCATTAAAAAAAAAAATACTATCTGATGGGGCGCCTGGGTGGCTTGGTGGGTTAAAGCCTCTGCCTTCGGCTCAGGTCATGATCTCAGGCTCCTTGGATCGAGCCCCCGCATCGGGCTCTCTGCTCAGCAGGGAGTCTGCTTCCCTTACTCTCTCTGCCTGCCTCTCTGCCTACTTGTGATCTCTGTCTGTCAAATGAATAAATAAAATCTTTAAAAAAAAAAAAATACTATCTGAGAAGAGGAACCTTCTGAGATGACAGAATATGCTGTGTCCATCTGGGTGGTGGATTCATGGGTATATATATACCGAAAAATTCATCACGCTGTATACTTAAATTTATTGCACTTAATACACATGACTGGATGTTTAATCTCAAAAAAGTTTCTTTAGCAAAAGTTTTCAGAAAGTGGCAAAGAAAGGCAGAGTGATACCATTACATTTAAATGAAGAGTAACTTTTATTAGCACTGGGAGTAGAATCTGGAAATTACTTGAAATTTGTATCACTATGCAAATAAGTAACAATAGTTAATTCTGGGTAGCAGCTGGCAGATTCTACCTCTTAAAAACAAAGCTGTGTATTAATTTGCTTGGGGGCAAGTATACAAGATGGGGAAGCCCAGGTTCTGTGTTGCCACTTGGAGGGCAAGAATCTCAGAGGAATGGCTCGAGCAGAGGCTGGGTGGTAAGAAGACCCTGAAGAGAAGGAGGGGAAGGACACTGCAAGAAATAGAGGCTATATATTCTGGGAACACAGCTTCTGCTTCAGAAGAATAAAGACAAAAAGGGAAACATAACCAAAAACTATTCTCTAGTTTGTGAATTTTTTTTGATTGTACAACATGCACTTATAGAACGTACTTGGGAGTCCTTACTGCCCTCCTCCCCCATCTGCTTTAACACCAGCACACAAGTCTGAAGCATAGCTGACTCTCGAACAATGTGGGAGTTAGGGACACTGACCACCCCCTTGTGTCGAAAAATCCATGTATAACTTTTGGGACCCCCAACCCTTAACTACTAATAGCTTATTGCCGACCAGTAACTACTAATAGCTTAACTACTTAACCCTTAACTACTAATAGCTTAGAGCCTAAACAGTAACACTCAATTAACATGTATGTTGTATGTTTTAAGTATTATAAACTGTACTCTTTTTTTTTAAAGATTTTATTTATTTATTGGACAGAGAGAGATCACAAGTAGGCAGAGCAGCAGGCAGAGAGAGAGGAGGAAGCAGGCTCCCTGCTGAGCAGAGAGCTGGATGTGGGACTCGATCCCAGGACTCTGAGATCATAACCTGAGCCAAAGGCAGAGGCTTAACCCACTGAGCCACCCAGGCGCCCCTATATACCATACTCTTTTAACAAAGTAAGCTAGAGAAGAAAAATCTTAAGAAAATCTTGAGAAAATACATTTACAGTACTATATTCTATTCATTAAAAATAATCCATGTGTAAGTGGACCTGTGCAGTTCAAACCCATGTTGTTCAATGGTCAACTGTACATAAGCTGCCACTAAGCAGACATGAAGAAGGTGCCAGGGAGAGAGGAAGGGAGGGCAGGCAGCAAGGTCACAACTGTGGGGGTATAAACAGTGCATGACTCCAAAAGCCTCCATCTCTTGCTGCTTTAGATTTACAGGCTGGTTTTGGTTTTAGTTTTTGTTTTTTTAGTGACTTTTTTTTATGCCAGTGCCCTAAATTCTTGATTGCCTGCTGCATTAAGTTGGCACATTTGAAAGCCTACACTCTCTAAATGTCTGCGCGTTGGGAGGCTATCCAAGTGACAAGAGCCTGTTACTTTCCTTACTCAAAGTCCTGAAAGGAGAAGCCCACTGTTATCTCTGAAGCTCTGGAATGTAACCACTCTTGCTGAAATTACCCCACATTTGTGTACTCTCATGGGTTCTGAAACTCCCCAGTTCTCATGCTGGATCCTTTTCCATGCTGGGAACCCATCTCTCAGAACCTAGAACTGAATTACACACAATTCATAAGAAACCTCTTTCTTATCTACCTGGATCCACCCAGTTTCTCCTGGAAGACGAATTTCTTTCATAAACAAGGTCAATCACTTCTGGTCAACAATCCAAGATTCAACTACCTCAAACTGTCACATTCGTATGTAAGAACATGAGAGAATGCGAAATTAAAATATTGCAGATCAGAGGCCATACAAATATAATCCATCTCCCCAAAGGCCCCAGCACTTGCCCAACTGAAGACCAAACTCCAGACAGATTTAAAACCAAAGCTCCTCTAGTCGTAATTGGTTTGTAAGAACCAAAGTTTATCTACTGCCCACCGGCATTTATCAGCTCTAATACTTCAAAGGCTGATACAAGAGCTCATTTTATTTGAGCTCCGCAAATCCCTGAACATTCGTTAAGTATTCTTCTATTCAAATTCAAATGAATATTATTTTATTGGGGACAAATGTTTTTTAAAAATTCATAAGACTATTCCACTGCCAAACCCAGAACCCAAGCATTCGTGAGGTAGCACACCCCTGGACTTGCGTGTGATACTCCTACATTCGTATTGCGCTGCAATCCCATTATCCCCAGGCTTAAATTAATAAAATTGTTTGTCTTGTCAGCTTGTGTTACACGTTGTACAAACTTGTTAGATAATCAGCAGAGGCATGACAATTCATTATCCTACAGGGAGCCGGTCTGAAACCAGCAGCTTCCGCTCTCAGACAGAGCCGGAGCTGCCACATCAAGGGAGAGCAGCCGTCGCTGCCAGTCGCTGCCCCCTCTGAAGGGCACAGACACAGAAACTCGGCACACACCCTGCTCTTCACAGGCAGCAAGAGATTTTCAATCTCACTCCCAGGTACGAAACACCTATGGCTGCCTGGTACCAGCCGGACTCTGTTTTGAGAAGCCTCTAAGACAAGGCAGCTTCAGTTTACTGATGCTAATCTGGCCTGCAAGGGTCCGATGGGATAGTGCGCTGTCACATCAGCACTTGGTTTGTGCCAAATCACCAAATGAACGACTCTTCTCCAGCAAAGACAGGGGATGAGGGCAAGGAAGGGAAGAAATGAACTGCTGCAAACAGAACTTGGTTTTGGATCAGCTTCTGTCAGAGGCCTCCACACAACTGGACAGTGGCAGGCGTTTAGCTGTCGCTCCCCAGGCTTCAGAAGAACAAGACAGTCCTCCTCTTAGGACCCAGGCTACCCAACAGAAACAATGCCGCACTGAGCTGGTAGGCAGGAATCTACACCAGTATTTCAGGTGACAGGAAGAAGATACCAGTTACAAAATACACTTTTTGGCATCATGCACCCAAAATGCAAGTTGGTGGCAGATGGAAGACCATATTCTAATTGTTTTTTTGTAGGTTACAGAGATCACCTCTACAACTTGGCCCTAGAGCTAGGTACTGATAGGCAAACCAGAACAAGTCCATGGACCCAAAGGGATTTGCTCAGATCTAAAAGAAATGAGCTTTTGGAAAAGTAAAAATGCTCCTGAAAATAAGACCCACAACCTGAATACTATGTTCCCTATATACCCACCAGACCAGTGTTAATTTTTGCAGACCAAAAGTAGTTTGACCTTTCTCCCATAGTAAAGGAATAATGGTTCTCCATTTAGGACCTGATAAATCCGGCCATCCATCAAATATGTGGTATTGTTTTAAAATATTCTCTCTCTCCCTCTCTCTCTCATCCTCTCCCAGTGACAGAGAGAAAATCTCCTACCTCACTGTCCAATGTGGCCATATGGTTTATAAAACCCTTCCTTAGGGAAGGATTATACATCGCTGTCCTGGTGAATTCCGAATGGCCAGTGAAATGAGAATGAGTCAGCTCCTGGTTACCATGTCTGTCTTTCTCTCTGCTATGATACTGGTAAGAGCCCAGATAATGAATGATCCATCAGCCCAAGTCCCAAAGTGAAGAATACATGAAGCAGAGCCAGAGCTTACCTATGATGGATAGATGAGTGAGAAATAAACCTCTACTTTTTATAAGCTACTGAGCTTTGTAACTGCAACAGAACTTAGCTAACGTGCAGTAAGTAAAGGCTACAGAAAATCCGGTCCCAGCAAACACTGCAGGAAAAGTAACAAAACATCCAATCAGCGGCAGAACAGAAGCTTCCAAAGAATGATGGCTCATGTTAGGAAAGCAAAATTTTTTTATTCTACCTGACCTCCTCAACCTGGGCCCTATTTTCATTCAAGAAGATAATCTATATAATTTCAACATTGCAATCATCTTCTATTCTCAAAACAGAAAATACTGTGATGCAAAATGACACACACACTCAGAAAGTCTAGTATCTGTTTTATCTTTCTCTGCTTCCTATCTTGCTATAAGGCTGCTGGATCCAATTCACGTCTAACTGATAGTCCACTTTGGGCTCAATGTGAATAAAATATGAATAAATAGGCTCCGAGGGCCTAGCTCTACTGAAAGCTGATTTTTTAAAAGGATTTTTATTTATTTATTTATTTATTTGCGAGAGAATAAATGACTGGAGGGAGAGGCAGAAGGAGAGGGAGAAGCAGACTCCCCCTGCTAAGCGCAGAACCCAACACGGGGCTTGATCCTAGGACCCTGAGATCATGACCTGAGCTGAAATCAAGAGCCAGCCACTTAACCAACTGAGATACCCAGGAGCCCCTGAAAGCTAGTTTTTTTGTTTTGTTTTGTTTTTTTAAGATTTCATTTATTTGACAGAGAGAGAGCGAGAGAAGGAACAAAAGCAGGGGGAAGGGAGGTGAAGCAGGCTTCCCAAGGAGCAGGGAGCCCAATGTGGGGCTCAATCCCAGGACTCCCGGATCATGACCTGAGCCGAAGGAAGATGCTTAACAACTGAGCCGCGCAGATGGCCCAATGAAAGCTAATTTTTAAGAAGTATCTATTTTCACTCTTCAGAAGTCAAAACTTTATTTTCTCCCTGTGATCGGGACAAGGTGAGGCATGACAAAGGAAGTAACCATATTAGCAGGAATCAATTGTGACAAAATTTTATCAAGAGATAAGGTATGTATAGAGTTGAAGCATATTTCAGGGTCAGGAAAATTCTGAGTCCTAAGAAGGCAGAATATAACAAACAGAACTTTAATGAAAGTAATAACGGGGAGGGGAAATCCAGGAACCAGATCGTTTCTCACCTTGTTTACACATTTCTGCCAAAGAATCAAAAGATTTATCAGAAATGAGGAGCACTATGCATGTTAGGATCCCTTCTTGTCCTACCATTACCACAGCCCTTTTACACAGCCAATGATCAGAATAAGAAAGGATTTGGTTGGGGGCTAGAGGTAAGGAGTGTGGGGAGAAGGGACTTTTTCAATTAAAAAAAAAAAATTAAGAAAAATCAACATTTCAATTTTCATGCCCAACACACCTACATACAATATCTGGCTTCCCAGCATCCAAGGTTCCAATGGGCCTATTGTGTACCACCTCTGCTCTTTGCAAGATTAAAGTCCACTGTTTCCTATTATCATTATGGCTGTTAGTAAAAATTTCCATCCAAATTACCCTCCCAAAAACACAACATACTCCAGCAAGAATGTAAAATAGGTCGTTCAGAACCCAGTCTCTTTCCAGTTTCAAACTCTTGAGTTTAGATACCTGACAAGAATTCATTACCCAGGAGTGGGCACTGAACCTTTGGTCCTCTGAAGCCCTGAAGGGGGATGCTATTTGTCCCCAAAAAAGCTGGGAGTGAGTTGAGATCACTGGGTCAATACCATGTTTGTCTCCAAGCTGCCAAACCACACAAACAAAAGTTCAGGGGGAAAACAAAACCAAAAACTGAGACAAAAAACAGCTCCCGATCAATGCTAAGCCAGCTGTCTTCAAAGAGACACTCCTGAGAGAGCAACAGGGAGGAAAGAAAGCCAAATCAGATACAGAAGCCAAACTGTATGGCCTACAAAGCTTAATATTTACTTAAACTATTTAAAATCTAGTTCCTTAGAAAAGAAAATGTACCAACCCCTACCTACTACCGCCTGAATTCCCCTTCTGCTCCCCGCAAGAACAGAGTCTGTAAGCCCAGAGCTCACCACTCCAACCACCGAGAAGCAGAGCAGCCTGTCCAATAGCGAGAGTCTGGCTGGGACCCTAGAGGAGAGCAGTCATATTCATCTTTAGGTTTCCCATGGCTGGCGCACAAGAGGTATCTAATACAGCGTGTCAGCGGACGGCTTGTGAATACACACATTCTGACAGCTCTGCCATGAAACTCCCCACCCCCACAGGTTTACCAACACGCCCACCCGCTCCAAACTTCCACATGCTCATTTTTAGGAACCACAAGACACCACCAGAGAGCAGAATGAAAACCACTCTTCTGATTTACATGGAGACCAGCACAACCAGTACAATTCCTGCTGTAATACACTCTCCAGTATGATTTGGAAGACAATATCTCAGAATGTTAGGAGAAGGGGAGAGGCTGAAAGGCTACATGTAACAACATGGCTGGCTCAGCCGGATCCCAGCCAACACACAGCCCCATCGATCAGATATTCTCTAAGCGGCAAGTAGAAAGGAAGGGGAGTGGGGCAAGCGCCAGCCTAGCACTCGGTGCTACTTGTGATTCAGGCAACAGCTGCACACTGGGTAATGCTCCCGCGAGCAGTCAGCTGGAGAAGCGCTGTGCCTCGTCCTCACTAAGAGCTCCGGCTGCAAACCTGCTCACGCTATTTGGACAGCCAATTGCCCATGACTAGGCCAGTGTCCAGAGGGTGCTAAGAACCAGGGAATGCAATAGGGACATTTGTTCATAACAACAATCCTGGAAAACTACAAGGGCATTCCTTATTTTCCAAATCCTGCCCTCGCCAAGGATTTGCCAAAGGAGGGATATTGCTGTGAGTCACATACAACACCACACCATTGTCTTTCAAACAAATAAGGACACTGAGGCCAGTGTCTCTAGAAAGAAGATCCACAGGCCAAACGAAAGTTAGAACATAAGGTTCCCCTCACCAAGTTCCTTCCCTCCCCCTCCCAAATCAGTAGCTTCGTCTGCCTTGGAAAACCTTCCCCATTCTAATTCATCCCTCATATCGTATATATAAAGTCAGAGAAAACACTGGGGATGGTACAGAGTTTGTTTGACATGGACAGTGCAGTCAGAAAGGCAAGCTTCCCTTCCTCCTCACCTGATATTCTAAATAATGCATACCACCTAGGTAATGGGCTAAGAAACCAAATGCCTCAAGTACTCAAAGCCAAGTGAAAAGCTGTGAAAGTCAGCCAGGGAAGCTAAGAATGCTTCTTTTGACCATCTATAACCTGACCATCCATCCTTTTCCCTTTCAACAAGAAGTGAGATGGAATGGGCCCTGACCAGAAAAAGGCTGCCATAGAAACAAAATCCCAACCTCACTTAAAGTGGATGTGTTTGCTTGTATTGTCCAGTTCTTTAGATTGGCTTCAGTAACATCAAAACACCTAGGATGGTCTGCCCTCAACAAACCCATTGGTAAACCAGAAAAATCCTACTACCAACCCCTATTAATGTCACACATAGCCCAGAATGAGGACTCATAAATGGAAGGGAAGAAGAGTATGGAGTGCAAAGATACCAGTACAAACTCATCTTTTTAAAGACATTTCCTACATTATACTTTTGACTTTCTGCCAGTCTCTGGTTTGGGGGGTAAGGAGTGTAGGTGCTGGTAGTGATTGTCCAAACTCTCTAGCAGAGCAGCCTCAGACTCCAGGTCTAATATTCCTTTATCCACAGTTTAAACTCTAAAAAGCTCTAAAAACCAAAAGATTGTAACTTAACCTAGCCTGAACCAAGCTGCTGCAAAACCTAACCTGACAGATGATGTGAGGCCACTTTAAAGTCTTTACCCGATTTCGTGTGAATACCCATGTTTCACTGCAGATACATGAACGTGTTGGATTAGAGGGATGCTATCCACAACTCCACTGAGGGCATTGTGCAATTAATATACCATACCTGTACCACATAATATAACCTTTCTCAAATCCCAGAGCCTCTGAGTTCAGAAACATCAGACTCTAAGGAGATTTCTGACCAGCAACTGTGGATTTATATTTCGTGACTCCTTCTCATCACTCCCACCAGTGGCCAGCTGGGACTCCTTCCACTCCTGGGAACCAGTGCACTGAGTACCTCCGAATCCTTCAGCACCACCACCCCCAACCAAGCTTTCTCAAAACTTATTCTCTGACCCATCTGCAGTGTATGCACTGGATTAACAATGGACTTCAGTGTAGATAAGAAAATTTTTGTTGCCACACACTTTATCAAGCTACACCTCACCTTTGTCTCACACCCTGCTTGAACACTCCCACTTGTAGCTTATGCCAACTTCTCAGAAGCTGAACTTCTTGCGGTTATCTGGTCTCTCAAGCCAGCTCCACTTCTATTCACCCATTAACTAAATTCTTATCTCTCAACATCAAAATCTTAGACAAATCCATACCCACTTACCTACAATTTAACCATCCCCTCCCAAATTTAATGGATCAACAAACTTTGCTGACTCTTCATGGCATAAACACTCTTGCATCTTTTCCTTGCCCATGTCTACTACCTGGTTCTGACTCTCTATTCATCATTAATACCACCAAAACCCACCTTACTGACCCTCTACTGCAGTGTCTTCTTCAGTCTAAACTGCACTCTGACACAAGATGAATATTCCTAATGCTTCTCTTTGATCACAAATACCTGCTCTAAAACCTTCAAAGGCTTCTCAGTCCACAGAATGAAGCCAAAACTACCCACCACACAGTGTAGCTTTCGAGACCTTTCAATTTTAGTTCTAAGCAAAATTTCCAGGCTTATCATCTTAAAGCCAGATATACATCTGAATCAACGGGGAATCTTTTGATGTATCTCCATGTCTATATTCACCCCCATCCCAGATATCTTGGTTTAAGAGCACTGCTGTCCCAGACTGTTCCTTATTTTTGCTCTTTGTCTATGATTCCCATGTACATTCATGATTTGGGGGCCACTGACAGAGAAAAACTATTTTAGGGGCATCTGGCTGATTCAGTTAGTAGAGCATGCAACTTGATCTCAGAGTTGTGGGTTTGAGCCCCACGTTGAGTGTAGAGATTACTTAAAAATAAAAAAAGATTAAAAAAAAAATTTTTACTCTCAGTACCCATGTATGCCTTGCACCTTCACTCAACCACCTTTCAAGTCCTACTAAAATGCTGTTTCTTCTACCAAGCCAGACTGTTCTAACCCATCTGAAACACTCTCTTCTGCCTCTTAACTATAGCAATTTCTAACAACCAGTTCCTACAGTCTTCTACAGAAACAGGAATGTTTGATAAGATACTACTTTTAAAAACTTTTTGTATGTTTCAGCTTGTTCAGCTAGATCATAATTTAGAGAAAGTCATATTTAAACACTTCTATTCTTTATTAGGTACTTGGCTTAATTCTCCTGCATTCTATTAGGGTATATTTTAAAAACCTGTAATTGATTTTAAAATTACCTCTGCCATATATCAGAGGTTTAACAGAGTTTATGGCTACCAAGTCACACAAGCAGCTGACGGCATCCACCTGGCTGGTCTGGTTATGGACCAGTACCTAGAGCAGGGTGGCAGTCAGTGCTCTGGACGTACATAACCACACATACCAGCTTTGCTCATAGTGTCCATCTTAAGAAAAGGCCCAAAGACATAGAGAAATCATATTACCAAGTGTTCTTATCTTTTTGTGTGGAATCAGAAGACAGGAGACAAGTCAACACAAAGATACAGGAGACAAGGTCAGGAAAGCAAAAGAAAGAACCACAGGCACAGTCCAAGATGGAATGATTCTCATGAGTGCCAGGATCTTACTTCAATACCCTGTTTTCATATAAGCTGGTGCTTCCACTGGGCCAGAAACAAGGTCAAAGGAACAAGTTAGCACAACACTGACTTAGACAGATGGCAATCAAATATGTAAGAAAGATATAAAGGACCAAGAGGTCTCCTAATCCAAAGCAATACAACACACACAAAGAAAGGGGCGAAGGAGGAGGACAATACCTACATTTGGCCATCATCATACAAAAATGTATTATATAGTTTCTTCCTTCATTAGTCAAATGAAAGTCAAAAAAGACAGCCCAAGTAAGTGACAATACAATATGGTGACACGGATAATGGAAAGTCATCAGTTGCCTTCAGCTAAAGCACTGCTAAAAGTTATTACAGCGGCATATCCTAAAAAAATTAGTCCTTGTAAAAAAAAAAAAAAAAAAAACACCATGCTGTGGGCCTATACAAGTAAGAGTCATTTCCTCAAACCACTAATGTTCAGTATTGTCAATAATGTCAACCAGGCTGTGATAACTACTGTCAGTTAGAAAAAAAAAAATGTTCTCTAGAGGATCTTTCAAACTGGACATGAAGTTTTTGGATTACTGGACTCTAACTTCGCTCCAAGACTGTACCTAGAGAAATCATTCATGACCAGAGAACCCATTCTCACAGGAACATCCCCCAATACCCAACGCCAACTCCTTGGCATACCCTGCAAGTCTGGAAAAGAAACAATGCATTATCATAATTGGCCATGTTAATACCAGTGTTGGTGATCTAAAGGAGTAAAAAACAAAAGCAAAAATTATTTTGAGTCCTTGATGCCCCAGAGAAACAGTGTGGGAATTGCCACAGGCAGTCTTACACTTAACAGAGTCCTTTCTATAGCCACGTGTGCTATTAATATCCAAAGCATAGGACACACGGCCTTTGACAATTCATTTAATGATATGGTACAAAGGAAGAGAGATGTTGATCAATCTGAGGGATGTGGCCAAGCTGGAAAGCAGCCCTGCAGATCACAGTTTTCCTTCATTTCTATAAAATTTAACTCTGCCACCAGAGCTACATCCTCCACGTACACAATCAAAAGACACCTTATGTGTACTGAGTACAAAACCATTCAGCAGTGTTTATTCAATTATTCCAACGTAGTTTTTCTTTTTAAAGTTATTTTAATACCAAAGAAAATAGAGCACTAAATGTGCTAGCAAAGACGCACAGAGCACTTTGCCTTGAAGTCATACTGGTTACCTACAGTCGAACATTACTAGCATAGGATGACTCCTCAGGTACCAAGATTGAATGTTAGCTGCCTTTATTAGCCATTTCTGCAACTCCCTCAAAGTGGTGTGGACTGAAGGGAAAGAGATCGGATAGGAACAAAGCCACACAAGCCAGAGCATAAATGGGTATTTTTGTACTACAAGAGCTCGACTTCAGTCGCCTAGCCTAAAACACTACCGCACTCAAAGGATGAACGTCCACAGGATGCAAGAAATAGTAAAGAAAAGGCCAGCCACCTAAAGCAGTAAGAAGCATCTCCCAATGAAAATAAGGCACAGAAAATTGGGAAGGAGGGAAACTTTCAATCTACCAGCAGGATGTCTGTGTTTCCCCATTCTTCTCTTCCATCTCTCATGCCCTCCTCTGATGAGTCTGTGACATTACGCACAGATTTCTCATTTAAGCATTCATTGGTTCCTGCTATTCTCTCCCACCTCAAATCACAATCCCTAGAGTCTGAGGCACAACAACCAGTTGTTATGGAAATGAATGTTAAGACCACAAGGGTGAGGGCTCAAAAGCTAGTTTTGCTGGCAAGAAAGAGCTGAAATGAAATGTGTAAGAAAATTAAATTAAGACCTCTGCCTGATTCTGAAGACAATGATAGGGCCAAACTATAGATTTTTTTAAAAGTAGCTGTAAAATTACAATGCATCGCACAATGGCAGACAGAGACTAATGCTACAGTTAGCAAAGAAACAAAGAAAAAGGGGATTTCTAAAGACACAATTATCAGCCATGGCCATTCCCTTTGAGTACTCCCTACTGTTTCTTCACTGCACTAAGGAGCGTACAGCAGTACACACGGGTGTGTGCACACAATCACAGGCCTCAAAGCCTTCTCAATATCTGACCACACGCTGAGGCCAGGCAGACAGGAGCTGAATGAAGCAAGGGCTCTGCTGGAGGCCCTCTGGCCTGATACCTCCCCAAACATTCAGACCCTTAAATGGCTCAGGCCACCTACGACTATTATCGGTAATCAGCATTTTATCAGACTATATATAAGGTTTTGTGAGTTGGAAGGGTCATCAAAGACTTAACTATTTATACCCACGAGGAAGCCACTCAGTTAGCAAAAGAAGATAAAAATCACTTTTACCTCAATTTGTGGCAGCCCTTGGAAGGCAAGCAGAAAGTATGCATGAATCATACCTTTACATATAGTCAAAGATGCCTAATCCCAACTTCCTTTACCCTGGTGTTGAGAAAAAGTCCCTCTTCACCATTAAAGAGTCACTGAAGGCATGCTACAATATGTACACTACTCAGAAAATAATAAAATTCTGAAAACAAGATACAGGAACAATCTTTAAGCTGGTGCCGAAACAAAACTACAACAACAAAAAAGAGCTGAACAAATTAAGTCCCTTGTTTCCATCCTTTTCCCAAATCTTCACACAGTTGAGTGAGCACCTCATGCCATGAGTATCTTTCCACTTATCAAGGGTGTTTAAAGGATTAACAGTACTATTTTTACATAGTTTAAGGTTCTTGGAATTAATCTTCCTAAATATCAGTTTATGAATGTAATAGAAGTTTTAAAAAGGAGATCCTGCTCAGGGATTACATAATTTGCAAGATGCAAATAAAACCACATTTAGGGAAAAATCAGTTGCACATGTGGTCATCTTAGAATTTAAATCGACTCCAAGTGGCCATCGAAGCATTCAGGGGAGTTATGGGTATGTTTTTATAAACAGGAGTATTTATTATCTCTCCAAACTCTCTGTTTCCACTATTTATTTTGTACTCTTTAGAAATCACTTCTCTTTCTGCACTTACACTTCTGCATTTTACAGGAAGGAGAACAACATTAAAAGTCATCATCTGACAAAGGACTTTATCAAGTACATTATTTTCTTAAACACAAAGAAGGGAAAAGATAATCACACACAGATGCTTCCTTTGAGAGAAAACACAGGACAGCTAAGGGAAAATGAGCACATCATTATTACATATTCACATGGGAACCTGAGTGGCCCAGTTCAAAATGTTTCATGTGCAGGCCAGGCCAAGAGACAGGGAGAAGAAATGGGGGGGGGGGGGCGGTCGTCTTATCAGGCACTGACATTTACTTCATGCTCACTATACATGCAACAATGCTAACCTTGGCCATGCATGGCTGTAAAGAATAAACTTAGCAAGTGAGCATTTCAGAGTACACGATTTTTTTTTTTTAAATAACATAAGTTCAGTACACAAAAGGAAGCAAACATAAGCAGAGAACGTTTCCAAGGCCACAAAAAAGAAAATTAAAAGAACACTGAAGAAATAGGAAAGAAGAGGAACCTAAGTATATTTAGCACACCTTCAATATCTATTAATTATAAATACAGATCTTCCCTAAATCAGTGTTAATTGCAAAGGGAATATTCATGATCACTTTGCTTAAATACACAGATGTCTGACTAAACTTACAACTTAATCATCATCATGAAAAATATATTATAATCTACTATCATTAAAAATCACCACATACAAACTTAATTTAAAGTGAGTTTTTACAGCAACTCTAGGTTCTTCATTAGAAGTAGCATCATCATTACACATTTGAAAAATATTTGTATCTTTGCGTAATCTACATGCCGGTTGATACAGACAGGTGCAAGGCCTGGGTAATGAAACAGAGCAACAAGGGGTGAAGATTCTACCACTAAAACCACCATGATTACCTTGGCCAATTTCAACAAGACAGCTATGCAAGATCACAATATGCTCAAGCTGTGAAACAATCCAAGGATGGTAAGCACACATGCCTTAAAAACAACACCCCTTAAAAAAAAAAATCAATACTACTTTCTTCCATGAGCCAAAAATCACAAATCATGAACTTCCTCCTCAGGAACAAGGTGACCACCTAAAGCTCATGGTTAACACTAGAACCTTCAGATTTGCTGAAACCACACTCTTTAAAATACACCTCCATTGCTTTTTTTCAAAAACAGCTTCCAGAAGGGACAGGTTATAAAGATGAGAGTGAGGACAGAGGAGACAAGAAAAGGAAAGAGAGGGTGCTGACCTTTAAATGTAGAGCTACCAAAAGGCCGGGGGCTATTCTGTGAGAAAGTAAAAGTGTCACCTTCCTCGCTGGCATCAGAGTGGTGACACTAAATGCTTGCTGACATTCAGCAAAATGACAATGGCTGCCTGAGGAGTGGCCTTCACAAAATATCTGGGTAAAAGGCAGAGCTTCAAGAGAGAACACCTTGCAGACTCAAGTTCTTGTACACCACAGAAACACCTCTTCAAAGTGAAAACACACAACTAATGATCAACACTTTGCAGTTCCTGGGGCTTTCGACCAGCTTACAAGTCAGTTCCATCCCTGGTCTCAAGCTCTCCATCAATCTTTCGAATCTTTTTCCTTCCCTCAAGAGGAGAGTTAAAAGCTGTTTCAATAGGAGGTTGGCTCCTGCAACCCCGGATTTGCCTGAAAGGTTTAAATGGGAAAATCCGACAGAAATCCCTGGAGCCAGAATAAAATCTGAGGGTAGGGGGTATATAACATGTTACCTCCACCGCCTGCCCAGTGAGGGTCTCTAAATGGCCTGTGTTTGGATTTCCACCTCACGAGAGATACAAGTAGGAACGCAACCAGAATCCAAGTGGTAAAGAACAAATCAAATGTGATTTCTCTCTCCTTAGAATCCCCACAGCACGTGGCTTATAGCTCTCCTAGCATGTAGCATATGTGACGTTGTTCAACATGTGCTTGAGTTATTCCCACTACCAGACTAAACCTCTGACCATGGGGTTTCACCCTGCATATCTTTACAGCCCTCCTCTTCCCCTAACACAATGCATTCCTCAAAGGAAGGACTAAGGAAGCACCTGAAGAACTACACTGCTAGAAAATGACCAGACAAGGAATACAATCCTATGACCCATACTTTGTAAGGCACTTGGACACAAGAAAAAGCAGATGGGGCTTGCCACACTCTCCCCATCACCCCAATACCTTTGTTCTTTTAAGTATGACAGACAGAAGTTAACACGAACTTCTTACCACAGGTTTTTTTAAAAAAGCCTTGCGGTGCGGGGGGCGGGCACGTGGGTGGCTCAGTGGGTTAAAGCCTCTGCTTCGGCTCCAGTCATGATCCCAGGGTCCTGGGATCAAGCCCCACATCGGGCGCTCTGCTTGGCAGGGAGCCTGCTTCCCTTCCTCTCTCTCTGCCTGCCTCTCTGCCTACTTGTGATCTGTCTGTCAATAAATAAAATCTTAAAAAAAAAAAAAAAAGCATTGCAGGAAAAAACAAAAATGAGTAAGGTTCAGTAGAAATGCAATGACAGGGGCACGTGGGTGGCTCAGCCAGTTAAGCGTCTGCCTTCAGCTCAGGACCTCAGGACTTCATCCCTGAGCTCTGTATCTGGCTCCCTGCTCAACGGGGAGCCTGCTTCTCCCTCTCCCTCCACCACACCCCCTGCTTGGGCCCTCTAGCACTCTCTCAAATAAATAAATAAAATCTTGAAAAAAAAGAACTGGAATGATAACTCTAAGAAGTCCTCCAGAGAAGTTTCTTGCCTTTTCAGAATGTGAAACGCTGAGTTACTACCCTTAGTGACCCTCACGGAGACTGACAGCTCCAGAAGCTCAAAGCTGCTGAAAATGACATTAATTCAGCCCTTTGGTGACACCACAATGGAGAATGAAAAATACCCTTTAATTTGAGGCAATTTAAACATCAGCCAAAGACCTATTTGGTGGCACATGTTGTCCTCTGGTCTCCCTGGTTCCGCCTTGGCTCAGCCTGGCTTCCATGCCCACTTTCACCCACCGCCCTTAACATTACAACACCTTCCAATTACGACTATGCAAGCCCAGCCACCAGCTGCCCATCAAGCAGAGCTCTTCACCAACAACTAGAAAGACTACCTTTCAAAAGGCCTTGCAGGACTTCTCTTCTGGCTAAAGAAAAGCTAGGGGGTAAATCTTACTGCTCAGATTACCAGAAAGGCAATCTGGGAACCAGTCCAAACCCACAGGGGTAGCATTCAAGTTGAGAGCAAGGTAGGAAAGCCCAGTGATTTCCGGAAATTAGACCTAAAACCTTCCCCCCACTCCCGCAAAAAAAATCCCTTACTTTACTCTAAGGAAGCAATGTGGGGATTAATTATAAGGCTTTTAAAGAGATCTGAGCTCCCCTCCCACCAAAAAACACTAAATAAGCCCAGTGTTATCATTTATTAGAGGCTAAGTTCAAAGACAGAGGAGTCTACTGTGTTCCATTCTAACAAGAAGGACTTTTAAAGTCACCTGCTGAAAATAAAGGATTAGGTCTCTCTCACAAGGACCATAACAGATAAACAGCTAAAGGGAATGTCAGGAAGAAGGAAGAAGAATAAGGGCTGCTTGAGAGGTACGGCACCAAGCAATACTCAAATAGTGGTTTGTGGTTCGCCATTCTGTTTGAGAACTAGCATCACCTGTGGTCCAATGCCTGCACTCCACTCCCAAAGACATTGATTAACAACTGTTCTGGTTAAGGCCTGGGGATTGGTCTTTTCTAAAAAAGTTCTTTTCTAAAAAAGTTTTCTTTTCTTTCTTTTCTTTTCTAAAAAAGTTCCACAGGTAATTTTAATGTAATGCCCTAACTTTTTAAAACAACGTTACAAACAAGGAACAAGCAAACAAAAAATAACCAATGGAAAGGGCATTTTAAGGATGTAGCTTATAAAAGAGGAAGTGAAAAAACTAAAATCACACTTAATATTTAAGAGTCATTTTAACTTCTATTTTTTGAGAAAATTCATTATATATAGAACATGAGATGAAACACCCACCTAAGTATCTGTATAGGTTACAAGAATTTCTAAGGGGAATTAGAGTTTTCCAGGTAAGTTTCATAAATCAGGCCATACGTTATAGCTTCTAAGACAACTACTGGCCCAAACCATAGAAGGCAAAGTCAGGCACTTATTATTACTATAAACAGTTATCAATTCTAACATGGGCGGAGGGGAGGTGCCCCACACCAACAAGCAAATATCCAAAACCAGCTGGGTGTCCTCCAATTTAACAATCTGATACTATCTACCTGAAGATAAGGTCAGATACCAGTGATTAAGGGCTCAGTACTCCAAGACGGCCCCCCATCTCCAGATGCCAATTTTGAGTCTAGATGATTACCTATGCTTTTGATTGAAAGGCTATAAACTGGAGGTTCAAACAATCCCCTCATTGGGTTAAGTTAATTTGCTGGAGCAGCTCACAGAACTCAAAGAAGCATTTTCCTTATAAGATTACTGGTTTATTATAAAAGGATATAATTCTGGGAAGAGCCAGGTAGAAGTGGCATGAGAAAGCTAAGGGGAAAGAGTGAGGAGCATCCATGCCCTCTCCAAGTGCACCACTCTCCCCAACCTTCACCTGTTCACCAACCCAGAAGCTCTCCAAACTCACTCCGTTTGAGTTTTATGGAGACTTCGTTATATAGGCACAACTGATTACATCATTTGGCCGCTAGTGATTGGTTCAACCTCCAGCCTCTGGCCCTCTCCGTGGATGGGACTGAAAGTTCAATCCTCAGACCTCAGGGTTGGTTCTTTGGGCAACCAGCCCCCATCCTCAGGCACTTTCCAATGTTACCTCATTAACGTAACAAAAACGTCTTGATCACTCTGACCCCTCCAGAAATTCCAAGGGTTTTTAGGAGCTCTGCCCCAGGTACAGGCCAGAAGACCAAATACATATTTATTATATAAATCACAATATAACAACTATGATAATTATTTTCTTTCCCTACCTCCAGAGGTGACAAGAATATATAATAATGCTGTATACAGACACAGCTTTCCAAAAAGGAAATATTTAAACTTGTCATGTCAGAAATGAGTGGCTGTGACACCTTTATTATGAAATAAGTGAAAATTCCCCAATGTGTAAAAGTAAATAAATCCCCAATGTGTAAAAGAACAGGATTACTTTAAACAATTCACAAGTTAAGCTTAACAAGATTTGTATCTACCCAATTTCATATGGGTTGGATGCCATCACTTTTCACTGCAAGACGCACCCCCCCAACTCAGTATCAGTCCCACCAGATCTCTACTTCCACCCAAGACAAAAAAAAAAAAAAAAAAAAGGTGGTTCTCAATCCTAGTTGCTCATCTGTGAGAGAGGGGACGAAAAAAAAGAAAGAAAGGCTACCTGGAACCTACACTTAGAAATTCTGATTCAGTAAATAGACATGGGGGCACGTAGGATTTTGAAGAGCTCCCTAGGTGATTCTGATGTGCAGCCAAGGTTTGAGAACTTCTGCATTAAAAGCAACACTACTTAACACTGTCACTCTGCACTGCTCTGCTGACTGAGCGGTGTTGCTGGAGTCAGACCTGAAGCAGGCCATAATCGGTTGTTCCATGACACACAGATGAGTTACTGTGGTTCTTTAGGACTGTAATTTAGTAGAGCTGAGACACTGATGGGTTCATGGTTTTGTTTCCCATTTATCTTTTATTAGGTTCCAAGCTGTGCGTGCTTTTCATGCCATGATTCCAAATCAACACATAAGAAAGTTAATATTTAAAAGAACACCCAAGGGGCACCTGGGTGGCTCGGTGGGTTAAGCCTCTGCCTTTGGCCCAGGTCATGATCCTGGGGTCCTGGGATCGAGCCCCGCGTCTGGCTCTCTGTTCAGCGGGGAGCCTGCTTCCCTTCCTCTCTCTCTGCCTGCCTCTCTGCCTACTTGTGATTTCTGTCTGTCAAATAAATGAATAAAATCTTTAAAAAAAAAAAAAAAAAAAGAACACCCAAGCTACAACTGTCTTTTTCTATTAGCCTTTGCATTCAAAAGATGCTTAGGGGGTGCCTGCGTAGCTCAGTCAGTTAAGCTTAAGGATCTGCCTTCAGCTCAGGTCATGATCTCAGGGTCTAGAGGTCAGGTTCCCTGCTCAGCAGGAAGTCGGCTTCTCCTTCTCCCTCTGCCTGTTCCCCCACTTGTGTGCTCCTGCATGCTCTCTCGCACTCTCTCACTCTCAAATAAAATATTTAAAAATAGAGTGGCTCAGTCGGTTAAGCCGCTGCCTTCAGCTCTGGTCATGATCCCAGGGTCCTGGGATCAAGTCCTGCATAGGGCTCCTTGCTCAGAGGGGAGCCTGCTTCTCTCTCTCCCTCTGCCTGCCACTCTGCCTGCATGTGCTCTCTGTCTCTCTCTGACAAATAAATAAAATCTTTTTTTTTTAAGATGCTTAATGAATAAATGATACTCTTCCCTCCCTGCACAGAGACAGACATGTGTCCATTACAAACAAATGCAGCCAGTTACTCTCAGAGGAGATACAGAACATGTTTTGCCCTGACCCTTAAAACAACACTGGGGATCTGGGCTTGCAGACAACAATGAGAATTTAATCATGGAGAGCAACATGAGCATGGACTCACCAAGAAGCAATCTGCCAGGAAGGTACGTAAGTGCTTTATGCTAGCAAATATGAAGGGCTGGGGCAGCCGGGGGCAGGGGTTGGGGGAGGACGTGCATTGTGCACAGTATATCTCCCCACTCACAGGCTCTCTTCTGACCAACCTTTTATTACCACCATGATTTTAGGACTCAGCCCCCAAGTTCTGTGATCTATTTCCAGAGTAACATCTCAAAGGCCATCCTCATCAGCAACCACCTGAAGGCAGGTGCTGAAGAATTTCCAAAGCACCTTGGCCAGTGAATTAACCATGGCAGAAACCCCCAGACCTAGCAGAAGAAAGGCTCCCAGACCAAGGGGTCCAAGTCCATGTTGACATGTGGCATCTCTTCCATGGTTTTCCCTGGGATCTAGGGAGCAGAATGCTGAGTCTTATCATCCACTGATCTGCTATATACCCTAAAATGAGTTACACTGCCTGTTAGTAGGGACACTGGGGGTGGATTTATTGCCACCCACCTTGGGGGAGGGACAGCTAGAGGCTTCATCAAAGCCAGGAAAGCTCACATCAGTCCCTTGAGGATCGTGGCAGAAAGAAATCACGGCAGCTGTCTGGGCCTCAGAAAGCACCCAGCACAAGGGAGAAGCAAGTTATTAAAAAGGACAATAAAATAAATAAATCAGCCTTCTGGGTTCACATAAATATTTCACTAATCAGTTAAAGGACAGGAAAGGGAATATAGAAAGAGTGCCTAACATTTAATGGGATTTGGGTAAAATATTACACTTTCCAGAAGTTACTCGAGTGTAGCAGGGAGTCTATGAGCTAAAATTACTTTCTCAAATGACCACCATACTAATTTCTTCCTCAGAACCACCAGGAAGGACCCATAGGAATGACACAGGATCACAAAATGATGACCAGCCCCGAACCCATTCTTTCCCTTCCTGAAATTGCAGACACACTTCAGCACAAACCCAGCATTCCCAGTTTCATCAGAATCAAACCAGAGGGAGCCAACGGCACTCTAAGCTACACACCTGTGCACAAATTAAAGTATCTTCACTCACACTTCCTGTGGATCAGATCCAAGTAACCCTGGAAGAGTCCTTCCAAAGCTCTCTAGGGGAACAGGGAGTGTTTATCAAGTAGGAACAGGAAAACACGGGTAAAAAGAGTGAACCCCACCCCTGGGGTCATACAGGGCACCACCTACAGTCAGAGACCAGTGACTCAGCTCTTCTCCCTCCATCCTCCCTAGTCTCCTGGGGTCCCCAGACCATGTTTATCTGAAGAGACGACCCTCTCTGAAAATGATCTCAGTCTAAAAAAATAGTAAACAGATGCAACTTTTATTTGGGGCCCTCTAATCTCCTACTGACAGATTCTCCCAGATACACAGCTGATCCTTAAAGAAACAACTTTCAGTGTGGCCAGGGCTCTGCTGCCAGTGGCTGAGAGAACACACTGGGAGTAAGGAGATGTGCCAATCCTCAGCTTGGGGGTAGGGGTCTGCCAACAGCAAGGACTAACCTTCAGAGAAAAGACAAAAAATAAGCAGAAAGAAGAATGCAAAACTGTGCATGTGAACAGTTTACAGACTCTGACAGGGTCTTCTGATTATGTTGTAAAAGATGGTAGCCACACGAATAAAGAGCTCCTATAACTTCTAGGTTAGTGTTTAAGAATATGCTCTATGCTCCCAAAGCACCCAGTTTTTAGCCTTGATAAAGAAAGCAGCAGCTCGATAGCTGAGTGACATGGAACACAGGTAGTACACTGTACCTATGTCTACATTTGTCGACAGCTGCCTTTTTGCCCCAAAGAATGTTTGTGGTGCTGACTATAGCTTAGCAGCTCAAAGATTTGAGCCTTAACTCCCTGCCTGTAAATACCCTCCTCTTCTTGAGATCAAATCAGGCAACGTGGCCAGTGCTCGGGTTTCCCACAAGGAGCGGCAGAAGGGCTGTGCAGAAACCCCATTTGTCTCATTTCCTGCCAACCTTGAATGGGCGGCAGCCTCCTCCCCAAGCTGGGGCGTAGCATAGTCCTTTAAATTAGCAACCATGATTTTAAAATCTGCTGGTCACCAGTGCTGTTGCTTTTTAATTAAATATAACTGTTTTACACATACTTATTTGTGGGGTAATTGTTTTTAATCACAATAGGGTGCAGTGTAATAGTGCCAATACTCACAAGTCCATGGCACTGTGGAAGTCCCTGACAGCAGCTCCTGCGATGCAACAAACACTGCAGGCTACAACCACAAAGCTGCCACAGAGCCTGTGTGTTCGCATTAAAGTGTCTCATCAGATCCCAGTCCGGGCAACAGAAAAGAGCAGTGGTCCCCAGGAGAAGATTTACCATCTACTCTACCCTTTATTTCAGATGCAGCAAGTTCAGCTGTTGGGGGGACAGAGCCATCCTGGCAGCAAAACACAAAGGGTCTGGATCACACCCCACTCCTAAATAACACAAACAGATAAGGAATTAGGTGATTAGAGAGCGTACTGGCAGTGGGGTTAAATATCAGCCCCTATGGGAACATGTATCTTCCATTCTACTACAGCCCAACTTGCCCAAGAGCTACCTTGGATCCGAATGGACGGTTTCGTACTTCCTTCTTCAAGGCAAGTTTTCTCTTTGAAGAATGAAAATGCAACAACTATAAAAACTGAAAATAATTTATATACAAAAAAATTAGTGGAAACCGATTATAGTACATCTACATTTTTTAAAAACTGCACAGCCATCAGAAATCTTGTTTTGGAGGAGCACCTGGCTGGCCAGTCGGTAAAGCATACAACTCTTGATCTTGGGGTCGTGAGTTTGAGCCCCACAGTGAGTGTAGATATTACTTTAAAAAACAAAATCTTTAAAAATCATGTTTTGGAAAATTACTTAAAGGCCAAAAGAGATGCTTCGCTATAAAACATGAACACAAAGAAGGTGAAAAGTCCAGGAGATATTAACAGTGGTGATGATGCCTCTTGACAGTAAGATTTAATTTGTATTTTCTCCTTTAAATCTTAAAAAAGCCTATTAAATAAATATGTTTCACTTATAAGAAGGAAAAAATATTTAAGGTAGAAAATTCAGATGAAATCAGAAGCCTAAGCCATCTATCTGATGGGGTTAGTATATGAACATTAAATAGTGAAAATAATGAAGTATTACAGAAGTAAATGCTCGCAGGTTCAGAAACCTACACAAAAATGACTAGTGTTGAGACTCCTTATTAGAAGAGAATCCAATCTCTTCTCTCTTCATTGGGGTTGGCCTGACTGTTCTACACAATGAGATTACTGCCAGGAAAACTTCCTACAGGAGACAAGAACATTGAGAATAATGTTCAAGAACAAGAACACCCACTTTTCTGATGCTAAACACCCATTCAAAGGATAAATTAGAATCTCCCAATATAAATTATGGTACCTCCAAAATGGTTGCAGGAAATATTTAAATTTGTAAAAACAAAATTTAATAAATTTTATTTATTAAATAAATTAAAATATTAAAATAAATAAATTTAAAATAAATTTGTAAAAACACTGAAATAAGAAAGCTTGTGTTACAAAGACAACCAGGAGCAGCTTTTGGTAGATGGCAGAAATCCTGAGGAACAGGAGGGTGGAGAGAAGCCGCCGCAGCCATGCCTAAGGGAAAGGGTCACTAACCCAGCCCCAGCAACGTGAACGTTCATGGGGCACATCTGGAGACTTGCGAAACAGACATCTATTAGAATCCTGGATCTTCCACTTACCAGAGAAAAGGCCTTGGGCAAAACTCTTCTCTTCCCAAGCCTCTACTTGTTTTATCTGTTGAACAGGGATGGGAATGGAGACAGCACGTACGTACCCTGTCCCAGGGTCTCACCCTCGGCGTGAGCCACACAAGCACCCAGGAGACCGCAGCCTTCCTCAGTTATCCAGCAACCCTCTTCACTTTGAATTCTGTAAATAATAAACCAACTCCCCCCATAAGAAAGAGAACGGTCTCGACTATCAGAACATTCTGGTCTGTCTGGCAGCTGGACTTTACATCATAAATTAATAAATCTACAAACAGACTTTTAAATCACATCTTTGTGAGTTCACTTAGCCCACATCAGTTAACCAGTCCAACAGACGGTATTTCGCAGCCTCTAAAGCTCAGAGCTGCCCTACAAAGCAGCCAAGCTGAGTAGAAGACTTTCTGTAAGGCCTTTAAAAAATGGACAAGACTTCCTCCCCTCCCCGCAGCACTAACCCTGCACCACGTACTGCTGTGCACCTGTCACGATTCAGAAGGCACACTACGATTTCGCTGTGCTCTATCCGGAACCGTGACCAAGCTCTGGCTCCGCCGAAGCACCTGTATTTTCTTCCCATGATTCGAGGGCTGCTTGCACACGCTCAAGGCAAGCACAGTCTTTGTCCTGCACCCTCTTCGCCACCCTACCAGGCTCAGTTAATATAATGACACGTGAGATGTGATGTGTGACCCAGAACTAACAAGGCACCACTTCATAAATCTTTACATTTTTTATCAGGAAATTCACCCAGAAACTGTGAACAGACCCCACCTAAGCATCAGCTCAAACCATATATAATAAACCCCAAGAAACTCCCCTATTCCCCCAGACAGCCCTGTTCTCTGAAGCAGATAAATGTCTTCAGGCAAAACCCTATCTCCTTTCACTGGATTCCTCAGGAGATGTTCTAAGCTAAGAAGGGATACGTCTGGTTTGCAGTTGGCTCTGAGACCTGGGGGAAGAAAAGCTCATACAGGAAACAGCAGAGATGTTACTGTGTCTAAGTCTGGCTCCCAGAAGAAAAATGATATTCTCGAGCCCAAACTCCTGGACAGCCAGCCCTGGTAAAGCCCCACCTTCCTACTGCTAGGAACAACAATCAAGAACAGTAGCCTCAAGCGGAAGTACAATGGAAACACCTGGCAACTGTGAAAAATGAACTATCAGGCTCTAACCACAGAGATCCAAACACAGGTAGCTTCTAAAGCACACCCTAAGAAAAACTGACTTTGCTTCTTCTCTAGGAGAAATGCTCTTACCTGAATTACACTGTCAGAATCAGAGAGGCACATACCTTTGTATCTGATCTAGGGCTGGGGGTTGGCATTGGTGGGGGTGGGGAGGAAGGAACCCAGGAGGAGAAGGGCAGTGGCAGGACCGGACACACACTGCAAGTTGGCTGTTTAATCAAAAGATACGGCATCAACAGGGATCCACTTACTCTTTGTGCTTGGAGCAGTCCTGTGCAAACCCAGAAAGCCAGAGCTCATTTGTAGCAAATGAGAAGCAACAGTATTAGCAGCCATATTTGCAGTGAATCTCAGTCAACAATCAAACGATTTGCCCCTTGTAGGACTTCCTATTAGGGGATACCTTTGAATCACACACACAAGCGTCATTTGCCTACCAGGAAAGCAGAGAGAGGCAGAAGAGAGATGTGCCTGGGTTAAACAGTCACCAGAAAGAGCGAAGAGCCCCTACTCCCCAGCTTCTGAACTCGAGTCACTTCAGTATCACCACAATGCTGTAAGATCTACAGCATGAGGATGGGAGAGTCAAAAACCACTTCCTTACATTGTATATCCTCAAGTCTTCTACTGCATTAAGCTCTCTGACCCCTACTACTGTGCGGGGCTCTACATCCCTGGGTTAGCCATGGCAGGCGATTACGAGATTACAGAAAAGACACAATCACTGTGGAGTTAGGATGAAAGAAAAAAAGGGAAATAAAACTATTTTTTTCTTAATTCTCTACCCCCTCTCATTACTCCTGCCCACCACCCAAGATACTAAAAATGAGGAGCAAGCTAGAGAGAGGGAAAGGTGTTAAGATGACAGTGAAACAGGGAGCAAGAAAGCAGCTGGGGAAAGTATCTGAAGCCACAATTGTCTAAGGCCTGTTTTCTCCTACAGGCAGCATGGAAGAAGTGGAGCTCTGAAACCTTCCACCACTAGTTATAAACAGCAAGGACAACACTGACATCACAAATGACAAAGATTCCCTCCATGACCGAACTCTCCTCAGGCTCTTCTTAACTCCCTTCTCAACTAGGCCCTGACTTCTGGGCACAATGTTTATCTCTGCCTTGTCCAATTCTGCCAAAAATCCTGCTAAGTCAGCTTGGCCCAAATTCCCCACCCTTGGTATCTGATTACTCTTGATATCTGGTTGGGTTCCTCAACCTTCAGCACCCCCACCCCACATCCTGCTCCTTGATTATAAATTCCCACTTGTCTTTGCTATACTCAGAGTCCAAGCTCTCTCCCTCCACTTCAAAACCCCACCGTGGATCCCTACACCTGTCACAGTGGTGACAGAACAGGTGTACCTTACTGCTCTTTAGCAAGTGTCATACATAATTTTAGCACAAGCCAAAAGAAGGAAAACCTGCCCGACTGCAAGCATACTGCACAGGTTCAAGCACTCATCTAAAGGCAAAGACTTGTCCGCAACGAGTGAGGCACCTTCTTCCAGTGAACATCAGCTAGATTTAGAGATTTTGCCAACAAAGGTATAAACTTATGTAAATTCTAGGAGTGGAAGGATACTGGCCTGGCTTAAATTGAACAAATGTAGTTTTCTAGAACATAAAAATTGCATTTAATAAGGAGCTTAAATGTGGTTATCCAAGAAAACTAGAGCAATCCAGTTTGGTTGCTGTCAATGTCATTAGTGAATTCAGGTTAAAGGTGCCACCCCTGGGGGCGCCTGGGTGGCTCAGTCAGCTAAGTGTCCAACTCTGGGTTTCAGCTCAGGTCATGATCTCACGGTCGTGAGATCAAGCCCCAGACTGGGGTTCAAGCTCTGTGCGAGTCTACTGAAGATTCTCTCCCTCTCCCTCTCCCTCAGCTCACACACATGAGCACATTCCAAATAAAATCTTTTTTAAAAAATTGAAAAAAAAAAGGGGGGGGTTCTATTTCCAGCTAAACCCAAAGCAAGACAGCTAAAGGGCACAGTGAACAATGAACTTCAACAATGCTATGCATTCATTTGCAGACTCACGGAGCATCCAAAACATAGCACAGAGAATTTCTGAGCAATATTCAAGACCAGGGGGGTGCAGGGGACAGCCACAAGCTCTTCGTAAGGTGTGCAGTAACAGGTAACAGAATGACCAAACCACATGTGCCAAAGTGACTTCATTCAAACCAAAGTTACAGACTCCCTGTCTGTACTTCAGGAGAGGGGTAGGAGAGGAGAATGGGAGGAACCACAGTGGGGGATGGGGGAGATAACTGAAAGAGACCCAAATGAAAACTGAAGGAGCAGAAGCACAAATCAATACTCCTACCATGCAGATACTTTAGAAATACTTTCAAGTCAAAACGCAAAAGCAAAGAAAGAACAGGCAGCAGGCTGTATTAAAATTTTTGAGAACCCTGAGATAGGGAAGATACTGTGCCTGAGGGGAAAAGGGCAGCATCAGGCCACAAGTCTCTGGGGCACCCAGCTCTAAGGTGGGCACAGCAGCAAGGAGAGAGCATGTTTCCACCAGAACACATTCAATTACATTCCAGGACAGAGATCTTAAACACCACCAGCTTCTGCCCTCGGAATTCATTTCTCACTGGGTAATGAGGGTAAGAGATGAAAGGCTGTAGGATTTTTACGCTGAATTTTCAGTTTGTCAGGTTCCATCCATCCACCAGGTCAGATATCTGGGACTAATCTGTATCTTTTAGGATAGAGACATCTCTCTCTAACAGAGCTCCAATGACTATTCTCTACCTGCTGTGTTTTATGGATGTCTAATAATAACATGGATAATAACATTTCCACTGTGGAAAACACAAGTACGGAGGTTCCTCCAAAAATTAAAAATAGAATTGTCATATGATCCAGTAATTACACTACTGGGTATTTACCCAAAGAGAACGAAAATACTAATTCAAAAAGATATATGTACCCCTATGTTTACTGCAGCATTATCTGCAGTAGCCAAGATATGGAAGCACCCCAAGTGTCCATCCACGGATGAATAAAGTGATAATATACATACACACAATGGACTATTACTCAGCCATAAGGAAGAATGAAATCTTGCCATTTGCAACAACACGGATAGAGCTAGAGAGTGTAATGCTAAGTGAAGTAAGCCCCTCAGAGAAAGATTCATACCATATGATCTCACTCATATGTGGAATTTAAAAAACCCAAGAACAAAGAAAAAGAACAAAAACCACCACAACAGACTCTTCAATACAGAGAACAAAGTGGTAGTTGCCAGAGGGAGGCGGGTGGGGGAATGGGAGAAAGAGATGATGGGGATTAAGGACATACTTATCTTGATGAGCACTGAGCAATGTACAGAACTACTCAGTCATGACAGTGTACACCTGAAACTATGTTGATTAGACTTGAATTTTAAAAAATAACAACATGGAGCCCAAATGCTGGTACAAACTGAGGCAGCTTAATGGTTTCTCAATTGGGAAGCTGACATTTTTCTGAACTCGGCTATTACTGAGTCCAAGCACCTCCAGAAGAACTAGAACTCGGTACGCAAACAGGAAGTGTCTAGACTGGAAGAACCATTCACTGCCCCGACAGTAGACTGGAAGGGGGTGAGGGAAGGGGGTGAAGCCAAAAAGCTTTAATGGTGAGGAGGCAGCACCACAAGGGAATCTGCAGAGGAGGACAGAGCCTGGCCCAAGTGGAGGGAGGAACCCTGGATGTTTTCCAGAGAAAAATGCTGAGCTGTTAGTTTAATACACATGGAAAGGAATAGCAAAGGGCTGAGATGACTTCTTTTACCTCTACAAGAAGTTAAGAAATAAACAAACTGTTTTGAGTGATGTCAAGTCTCCCTCTTCTTAAAGTACAAACGGGCTTAAAACTCCTGACTATCCCAATGGCCAAAACCAGCAACTGGAGCCACCTGCCAGTTCCGCCGTGCGGGACACAGTGTGCGCACTCATAGCAGCTGTGCTATGAGGTAAAAGTGGTAAAAGAAAGAGGGTCCAATAAGAATCGGGTGGACCACACAGCCTGCACACGCCCCCCCCCCGCCCCCACCCCCGCCTCCCCGCCAGGGACCAGCCTCCAGCCAGAGCCTGAGGGGGCAGGCAGGCTGCAAAGGGAGCCCTGGGCATTCGGCACCTCAGCAGCCCTTCTGCAGAGATCCGGCAGATCCACCTACAGCTTCTGCACCACAGTGTTTCTAAAACAAGCCCCTCCAGCTGGATAAGCAGATGCTAAAGGCAGCTCCATATGAATAAGAATGTGGCTTTCTCCTAATTCCAGACCACCTTATAAAAGACAACTGCACATAAAAAAAAGTCAAGCCTTCCTACTAGCCTCCCTAATAACGATGAGAAAAATATGCTAAGAATGGTAGAGCTACAGGCTCCGAGTCAAGTGCCGGTGTGTTCTGCCCATCCCCCAGTCCCAAATTATGAACAAGGAGTAAATGACAGCCAGTGAGAATGAAATGAACCATCACCCAACAAACACTGAGTATCAACTATGTGTTAGGAAGGGAGTGAGCAATAAATGTGAAGAAATGAGGAATCTACCTGACCCAGAAAAACCTAACTTGGGTAAGGATGTGGGGTGGGAAGGGATGGAGGGGTAAGGAAGGGTAAAAGCATTTTCTAGCAGAAACTAGAGGGGTGCCCAGGAGACTCAGTCATTAAGCATCTGTCTTTGGCTCAGGTCATGATCCCAGGTCCCTGGGATCCAGCCCTGCATCGGGCTCCCTGCTCATCGGGAGGCCTGCTTCTCTCTCTTCCACCACCTCCCCCCGCCCCCGTTTGTGTTCCCTCTCTTGCTGTATTTTTCTCTGTCAAATAAATAAAATCTTAAAAATAAGTAAATAAATAAATACTAAGGCAGATACTAGAAACTACAGGCATCCATTATGTGGGTTATGTAAAAATCAGGACAGGATACCCAAATCCTGGTATCAATGTCTGAACCCAAAGATGCAGCAGATGCCCACATAAAGAAGATATTCTGCTCAGCCTCATGAAGGACCCAATACAGTGAAATAAGGATGAATGAGAGCATATCAACTGAATCCTCTCTCTACAGAGATCCTCCTGTCAAACAGTAGTGGGCCACAGAGGCCACCAACACAACACTGAACCGGGCAAAGGCATTTGCAGCCCAAACCAGCCTGCTCTCACACTATATGGTGAAATGAAGGCCTATGAAATGTGAACAACCCATAAAGTGGCCGGAGATTTTCAAAGAAGGGCCGAAATAGAAAGTGACATCCAAAATATGCCTAAGCAATAGACCTGTCATTTACTAGGAAAAAAAAGCAAGCATCTGTGTCCTTCAGCTTCCCCTTCTAGTCTCCGTCCTGAAAAGCCTTTTCCAAAGCAGTGACATGAGATGATGCTTCTTCCTCCATAATCTATCATCCAGTCCGAAGTCCACCCTGTGATCACAACACACTCCAACTGGTCAGGATTCGAGATTTGGTTTCTAAAATTATGAACTTTCCTAATAAAAATGACTTCCCAGATCCATAGCACCTATAATACATGAGGATCTTAAAACATTTGGTTATTGAACCAAATCAAATTTTCCCAGTAAAAAGCTAATTAGCCCACCAAGGAATGAAACCTACAGCCCTGGCGGCAGAAGTAGAAAGCACTGATGACTGCATTAAACTTGCCTTGAATATAAATGTTATGCAAATAAAAGGGGGCGGGGGTAATTTATCTAAACACAGTGTAGGTAGCTCTGCAATCAGTATCTCATAAATAAAAAGAGAAAGATGAAGGGAAAGCTCTCTAATTGATTTTAAAATTAGTTTCAAGCAAAGAAATAATCTGACAGCCAACAAGGTCGACAACAGTAAAAAAATATATAGCCCTTGGGGAAAAAGCGCACCTAAAAACTCCAATGAATCAAGACACCTGGACTGCCATGAAGGAGATATTTGGGAAAGCCTAAATAAGAGTAGAATGTCAACTGGGGACTGAATGCAACATTACTTAAAATCCTGAAATTAACCCCTCTGGTAGACTGAACCCAATCCATATTCTGCTAATGGAATGTCATTATGAGGAAAACCAGCACCCAGAGAGGTGCAGCACTACACTGAAACTTGGGAGTGGGGAAGAGGAAGCACCTACAGAAAAGGAAGCCATGTGTGACCTGGCCATCAAAACAAACAATCTAATTAGGAAGGAGGGAAAAAAAAAAAAAAAAACCAGGAGTGCAAACACTCCATCTCAGAACCTTTCAACACCAGGACACACTCCTCAAGTTGGAATAACTATCAGCAGCAGTCAAGGAGACAAGCAACGGATAGGGTAAAAATGCAATCTATGCAGAAAAAGCAACCTATGTATTAGGTCTTACACCTCAGCACATATTTTGATGTAAACATTTATTAAATGCCTACTGTATTCACAGCACTCTCCAAGATTCCAGAAGAGAGGGGATATGAAGCTAAGAAAACCACTTCCGCTCCAGCCCCTAGTGGAGTTTAGGCTTCATAATGGAAAGCAGGCTGGACATCAATAAACAGGACAGGATGATACAGAGAAGGGAAAGACTATGTGTATGGAAATCTCTGGCCTAAAGGAGCTTTCAAGAATCAGGGTAAGAAAGACTATTACCTCCGCACAGCAGCTATGGAAAATGGTCACAGGATAGTAAATATGATGGTGCTGTCAACTCTGGAAACAACATAGAATTACTGCAGCTCACAGGACTGAAAAGAGCCAAGAAATATGAACACACCAGCACTTGGAAGATTTAGATAAATTGAAAATATAAAGAACTGTGTAATAGTGATGATTAAATGAAGAGAGAAGAAAGAGAGAAAGATGGACTGAAGGAGGTAAATGCATATGGTTAGGGGAAGGATGAAGCACCAGGCCCCATGAGATTGTTAATATCCCACAAAAATTATTGGAAGGGGATAGGGAAAATCATGAGAAAGGGGATACATTAACTAAAGGAAACAAAAGAAAATATAATTTGTAATAGGGAGAAGAAAGTACATCAAAGGGAAACAGATAGGCAGTTGCTGTCTTTTCCCAGCTATAATTCACTTACAAAGATCAGTGGAACGTATATTTTAAGGAACCCTGCTATCTACCCAGATACCAAATGTCTTGACCTCACAAAGAGCCAGGCTTGCCCAGCAGTGCCCTCGCCAGCAGAAGAACAGGAATTAATCTTTTGAAAATGACAGAGTACGTACATCCTGAATCTTAAATAGATGAGCTAAGACCCACCCACAGTCTCCGAATGGTAATTTTTTTCAGTCCTCTAACAAAGGAGGTTTCAAGAGTTCTTCTCAAAAATGCCCAGATCAAACAAATCGGAAACTGGTACAGAATGCCTCTGCCAGCGCTCTGACATATTCTACATCTTTTGATCACATTGCTGCAGTCCCCAAGTCTCTCCATTGGAAACCAGTGAAATGCTATATCCATTTCAAAGAGCTTTTGCTTTTCTCCAAGGTCCTTAATGGCAAGCTGGAATCCCGCTCTAATTTGCTATTTGCCTTATGCTCCCAGTCCCAAGCCCAAGATCACAGTCAGTGGGTTTATTGGTTTGCCCTGGCTTCACTTGGGGACTGCGGCCCCACAGCTCTCTGTGGTATGCTTCTCAGTGGCAGCGTCATCTGCTTTAGGGTCCAGAGGGACCAGTCATCTTGCTTTCAGAAATCTCAACTGAAGGGAATAGGTTGAGAACCACTTTTAATCGTGTCTAAATGGCAAAGCACCCTGGGGCCCTGTACAACAAATGGAGTTATTAGCACCCGAAACTGCCCTGCCTCTGAGAAAAAGCCCTTAGGAATCCCAGGGCATCACTAACGGGCCTACCTGCAGCTTGTTTGCCATGACTGCCTACTGAGAAGGCCCTGTGGGGTTGGGCCTGGGAAATAAACACCTCCCAAGAAAGGCAGCAAGGACCCTGGGAGATGAGGCAGATTACAGCTGGAACAAAACAGATCCTCTGGTGCCCACACCTGAATATCCAGAGGCCTGCTGTGAAAGAACATTCGTGTGTTGAGGAAGTTCCACAGGGAGGAGGGTGAAAGACAGGGAGATGGAATCAAATACAACCTCAAAGCCTGGGGCTGTGAGGTCCAGGAAAGGATCCACCTTCAGGTTTCCAGACTTCCCAGAGGCCTAGGCGGAAGGGGTTGTGTGTGTGAATATGGGTGTGTGTGTGCATATGCGCTCGCCCATGTGCATGCAGCCACACACATGCGAGAGGTAGAGAAGGCAAGTGGTGGTGGGGATGGCGAGGCGGGGAGGGAGGAAAAAAGAAGCTCTATGGATAAGGGAGTTTGAGGAAGAAGGCTCTGCAACTGAAAGCAAACTTTCCATGCTTAACACCCAGGAGTTGGATAAATTCTATACCTTTTTCATGGTAAATTCCAGCTCTTTATCTTTGCCCACTACAACAGCACTGTACAGGCCGAACCGACCTCATGGAAGAATAAGTCAGTCTCTCCATCAGATCCCAGAGGGGCTATATATCCTTTGTCATTAACACTCCAAGTGTGACACGAAGCCACAGCAGCCCTAGACACTCGGAGCACTAGGTTTCTCCATCTCAGATCAAAGCCAGACACTCTCTGGGAAGTTCTAAGATTACACAATGTGTTGTCTCCTCTTAGGCAGTAGCTCAGAAAAGCCACAGCCTTTCTCCAATATTTGGCACTTGTTTCTTCATGGCAAACAAACTACAGTTGTAGTTACAAGAATGGTTTTTAATATTCCTTACTATGTACCAACCAGAGTCCAAGGAGATGCCTGCTTTCCCGGTCATTACATACATATAGCTGTGGCTTCACTGAGATTCCCCAGGTGATTTTTATTCCTATACCCATACTGTAGATCTCTGATAACTTTAAGGTAAGCAGAGAGTAGAGTCCTGGGGAATTCTTTAAGTAGAAAGGCAAACACTCTGAATCCTCCTGTATAGAGATTGCTAAAGCAACATCCCAAGTTCTCCTTTAGTACTCCATTCACCCCCAGGTCCCTGGTCAGCTGGGACTTAGCAAAAGAAAGAGGAGAATCCTTCTTGCAGATGAGTTTTCATCTAGCATGATCTTCTCTTATAAATGCAAATCACTTTCATGTTTTGTAAATGCAAGCCACCAACGCAAGAGTACTCAAATCCAAACATGCCATTCCCTAGTTTAAAATTCTTCACACAAAAATCTAAAAGTATGGCACACATTTTCAGCATGTGGCCTCTGCCCAACTCCCAAGACCATTTCTTACTACTCCCTACCATTAACTTCCCTCTATTCCAGATAGAAAATACCCCCAAGTCTCTCTCTTTATCAGTATCCTGAGCTGTTCATAGGACATGCACGATCTGGCCCTGCCCCCATTTTGACCCACGCAGGCATCATACCACTCATGCACTATCCACAGTGGCCATTCATTACCTCTTCCCAAATTCGCCCAACTTTTGTCATTATTGCTGTCTCATTCGTAAACTGTCTTCTCCCCACATTTTACCAAGCTCAGTCCTAGTCACCCTTGTGGCTTTCCATGTCACTTCCTCCAAGAAGCCTTCCCAGATTATACATTCTTATAAACCCTAAACTTTTCTTTAATAACCCTTCACATAAATGAAATTAGTTGTGTATTTCCCCTACTAGGTTCTAAAGTTCCATAATGATGACTCCCTGAAAGTTTATTCCCTGTTGCATCACCAGCATAGTATCTGGTGCAAAGCAGATACCCAGTAAATACTTACCAAGGATGACAAACCCAAACCAATTCATTTTAATTTCTACACTCGATCTTAGCCAAAAGGCCAAGAAGCAATTCATTTTAAGTTCTAAACCAATGCTGTCCACTACAGAAGTCACGACAAACAGGCGGCTGTTCAGCTCTAGAACAAACTGAAAGGTGTCCCAAATATAAACACCAGATTTCAAAGACTTGGTAAAAATCAAATCAAGTAAAACATCTTATTAACTTTTTACATTCATTTAATATTGAAATGAGTGGCGCCTGGTTGGCTCAGTCAGTTGCGTCCAATTCGTGATCTGGGTTTAGGATCTCTGGATTGAGAGATTGAGCCCTGCTTCAGGCTCCTAGCTTAGTGGGGAATTGGCCTGAGATTCTCTCCCTTTCCCCTTAACCTTGTCCCTGCCTGTGCTGGAGCATAAGCAGGCACACTCTCTCTCTAAAAGAAATAAATCTTTTTTTTTTTTTTTAAATGTTGAAATGATACCATTTTGGATACATTAGGTAAAATAAAATGTATTAAAAATGATGTTTTCAATATAACTACTAGGCAATTTTAAATAACAAATATAGTTCATATTTGTGGCTTGCATTATAGATCTATGGAGCACCGTTGGTCTAGAAGTACCCTTTCAGGGCACCTGGGTGGCTCAGTGGGTTAAAACCTCTGCCTTCGGCTCAGGTCATGAACCCAGGGTCCTGGGATCAAGCCCCGCATCGGGCTCTCTGCTCAGTGGGGAGCCTGCTTCCCTCTCTCTCTCTGCCTGCCTCTTGGCCTACTTGTGATCTCTCTGTCAAATAAATAAATAAATAAAATCTTAAAAAAAAAAAAAAAAAGAAGTACCCCTCTTCCACCTGCCAACTTCTCATCACTGAACACTCAAGACATATGCTAGTTGTTCCTGGGGAGATGTCTCTTAAGTGCCCACTGTAACTGGGTCCTTCACGGCATCCTCCACCATTGTACTCAAAGTACATTATGTTATTTCTTACATGACTGCCTCATTAAAATCTTTCAAAGGAATTTAAGAAATTAAAAAAAAAATTACTCACTTCACCTAAGCCATATATCATAGGCTCTTGCAGCTAAGCCTTACTTCAAACTTTCTTAAAATGAAGTTAAGATCTCAGAAGTGAACAGAAGTTAAAAATAAAATAAAAATTAAGAGACAACCTACTTTGGTAAAGAACAAGGAATTCCATAAACAGGATCCTGCCTAAACTAGGGAATATATTCTAACAAATTCCCGCTATCTACTAGGCTAAGGGGAAATCCAACCATTACCTCGTGAGGAGAAAAATTCTTAGCAGTAGTTCCTATTACTCCTGAAAACCTGCTATTCACCCTACCTAAGCTACAGCATCCCCACCCTCCTCAAAAACTGCTTGAAATTCAGCTACATAGTCTACATTAACATAATGCTTTGGCCAATGAGGCAGGCACAAAAATTAACGTTCAAGAATTTCAAAGTTGTGGTTGCTGTGGGAACCTTAATTCCAACTGCATGGCACAGATGCGAATCGTGGAGTACTCCCAATACTGATAAAATTGGAGATGTCTATTTACTCTGTGCAATGAGGCACAGCTACAGTTACTGAGAGAACCTTATTTTGGCATGTCTAGGCTTTCATGCATTTAAATTCTCAACCTTACCACAATACCATTTGCCGCATTAAACTGCCTCCTCTGTCGGGGGGAGAAAAAGAGAATGAACTGATTGGCCAGACATTCAAAGAATCCATCCTGTATATGTTTCTTATGCACGATCTGATTCAAAAGACAATCATGATATTTTTATTTTACTCTTACGGGCTGTCTGTAAACTCTTATGCAAATGAAAACAGGGCATGAATTTCAACTCATAAATGCACCAAGACACGTATATGTGCAAAACATCAAAAAAGCAAATATCCTGTCTTTAGAACTACAAAAGGGATAAATTACAGCATGAAGGACTCATGTGAAACACGCTGTGCTTAATTCCTGAAAACCAGCCAAACACCCGTCTGTGGCACTGGCTCTCACAGTGGACCCAGTTCTATAACCAGTTCCACCCTGTAGGGATCAGAGGGTAAAAAAATAAGAGTTGGAAAGAAGTCTGTAAAAGCAAGATATAACCAAACGAATTCAAGAAAAATTTTAATCCCTATCTCCAACCTCTCATAACAATGGAAAGGATGAGAAAATTTAAAACAAAACGGCCTGCAACTACGAACTCCCAGTTTTGATTCTAAGCATTCTGAAAATTGATATACCCCCAATCATATGCATTGGTTAGACAAGCAACTTTGCTGCCAAAAGATCCAACAAATAGCACAAAACAATGTAACTAATAATTACCCTTACCACTTGCAACAGATAAGCAAGGGACCCCAGAGAATATGTATACCAAGATTTATTTCTTCCTGGAATAAAACACATGGAACTTTCAAATCAAAATGACCAGGCCTTATAATCATGCACGTTAGATACAGATACTTCTCTCTTTATTCTCAGAGAAGTAAAATCTTGTTAATAAATAAAACTTAACCGCTGTCCTTAACCACAGCCCATCTATCCCAGCCCTAACTCCTCTCAAACCCCTTAGGGAATAATGCCAGCAATGCCTGCCCAAGATGAAGCGGAGCAGTGAGTGTGGTTCAAGAGAAACTGCCGCCTGCCCAACGACAGTCAGGCTGCAGAGATTAGGAAGCAATACCCTAGAGATTTAAAATACTATCTTTTAGCATTCTCACACCTATGTACCATGTTTAAGTAAGTATTCTCCAGCATCTTCCCTTCGGTTTTTATAAAGAGGCTCCGCTGCCTCCCTATTCTCACCTGAGTGTTCTCCCCTTCCAGCCTCGGTGGCCGGATACTGGACAGGTGGATGGTCTTGTAGTCACCAGAGTTCAGTTTCACGACAATGGCATCTGCATTCAGCACCTGCATCACCTGTGGGCACAAGGCAAAAATGCTTAAACCTGCTCCAATGGCCCACATGACCTCCCAGCACACATGGTAAGGAGCAAGACCCACGACAGTCATAGGGAGAAAAGTCAGATCAACAGCCATTTGGGGGTAGATCCAGTATCATCCTTCACGGTGCAACGGTGTTGGAGCAAACAGTGCTATAATTATTAGTCCCCAAAGACCTTATTATGATTTCTCAATGAGGCAGCATAAAAATGATCTTTTTTATCTTTTGCCCTGACCAAAACTTGTGGTTAACTACAAAGCTTACTGGACATCTAGTCTCTATGTTATTCAAGATATTCCTTGAAACAGGTTCTAAACTAAAATCAAATCCCTAGCTCAGTGTGAATCTAGGAAAAGAGGCAAGGGCTGGATTAGAAGACATCAGCACCAAATGAGAACCAAAATAGGATGCCCCAAAAGAGAGCAGAAAAATCAAAGACAAGTGAAGGGCAAAAAGAGCTGTCATCACAATGTGGAAAAGGAAAGGCTCAGCTGTTAATCTCAGGGCAGAAACATTATATTGCTAAGATTACTTCAATTACTCTGAAAGCCAACTCTTCAGAGCACTACTATGGGCAACTTTGTTTTAGACCCCAATATCGGTAACATTGGAGCCCACTCTCAGCGAAAGAAGATTAACTTCCACTCTTGGGTAACCTACAAGGATATCTATTCAAAGGGCAAAAGCACAAATACTCCTCTGTGGAGGTTATTAGAACATTCCACCAATGCGTACAGAAGGAAAATGCACTGAAACTACCTAGGAGTTATAACTACTCAACATCGGGGTTATAACTAGAACCCATAATTCATCTAGCAGTCTACAATTCATTCGATTATATTCAGAGGCTGCTACTACGAGGCTGTTTGGGTTTTTGGTTTTTTGGTTTTTTTTTTTAAACAAGTAATACTTTTCTACAAGGTAGCTATTGACTACAAATCACCGTCACCATCCCCTTTGTCTGCAGAATCAAAACCAACTCTCCCAGGCTTCAATCAGGCCCCATCAGAAGCCAACAGGCAACTGAACAAACTACAGGGTCAGCTGCCACTGTGAGGGCACACTCGCAAAATTCCCCTTCTCTTTCATGTGAGAAACAAAAGGAGCTAGACTCTTCTTTGCTCTGGTGAATATCATACTGATAAGTACCCTGTAAGAGCCGTCACTAACTATTTCCTGGAAGGCTTCACATCTTTTAAAACAGAATACACCCATTTACTTGCAGGCTCTTCCAAAAATGGCTATTCTCTACCTTTTCCAAAGAACCAGCCAACCACACACCAAAAAGAGTAAAGACTGATTGAAGCAACAATGTGAAGGATGAACAAAAACCAAAAGCGAGTGAGAAATTATACGTGACGGGAAATAGCAGGGAAAAAGTGCCATAAGAGAGAATGAATGAAAAAAGAACAAGGACAGTTGGAATCCAGCTGTAGTCCATAGAAGGCTAACTATATGGCTGGCAGATGGGAAGATATCCCTGGGTTTTACCACCGTAAGTAATGGGAAGCAAGTGTAGGGAAAAACAGGCCAGTGACCAGAAGAGTAATGAAAGGTCTGAGAAAAAATGGTGTAGATGAGCAGAGCGCGTATTTTTAATTTTCAAATACATAAGGTTAACCTGCAAACCTCAACATGGCAAAAGACCAGTCTCAAATAGCCATTGCCACTCTGCTTTAACCTTTATGACAGGTCTGAGAATAGCAAAAGCTAAACACTAAATTCCAAACAGCCAGAACCCAAAACTCACCTGGCCAGAAAAAACTGGTGAAGTCCAAGCGCAATCAAAACCAAGATCTGTGGTCACATGAGGACCACAAGGTCAGGGCTGGTTACCTGGGTATGGCTGGTAAGAAAGTCTACCAGACCCCCAAAAGCAAAGAATAATCACACAGAACTTAAAAACAGCCCAGAAGGTATAACCAAAACTACAGACTCACCAACTGAGAGAAAAGGAGTACATCTTGTTCCTATTACCACCTAGGCACATTAATGCCAAGCAAAAATGCCCACCACAGTGGCATCTTCCTCCTACTCCCTAAAGATATCAGTAGTGGCTCGGCCAACCTGAACAAAAAAGAAAGACCACAGCTAGTAATTTCTCTATCCTTCAAAATCCCACATTTGGGTAAAAGGAGAAGCATCATAAACTGGATACAAAACTTTCGCGGGGTGACGTATCCATGATACAGGCTATTTTGCTATCCTACCTTCCAACCAAAGAGAAGAAAAATTCCACAAAGCCATACCAAGCAAAACACCACTATAGCATATCAATACTGCTCTTCCCTCAAAGGAGAAGACCATCATCTCGAATGTACACACCTCCCAGTATTTTGAAATCTCAGAGATGGACAGAGCTATACATTCTTCTCACACCAAAACTAACTGTTATTAATTTATCAAGTGCCAAAAACATAGGGAAATTCCCATAATCGAGACATGAGAAATACCTAGATATTCTCCACTCCCTCGTCATGCTCAGAGAATAAAACCAGGGAAAGCACCATAGTGCTCACACCTTCACCCCCTGATTATAGAATGCGAAGATCTGAGCATACCCCTGTGACAAGTTACTGGTATTCGTCACCCCTTAGAATGTGTTAGCAGCAGCAGCAAATGGATTCTTCGAGCTGTAAATTTCAGACCTCAGCAGCAGACTCTCTGCTCGGCATCTCCCTGATTAGAAACCTCCTCTTCAGGAACTGCACACTCTGACGCTGGCAACCTAACGAGGCTCGGCCTTCTGATGAAGAGGTGTATGGTGAGTGCATGTGTGTGTCAACGTGTGCATGTAAGTGGGGTTTGTGACTTTTTATTCCTCTCTAAATTGTGTCATTACTGTCCAGAGAACAAGCAGCTCCTGAGCAGAGACACAGAAGAAGCAATAAAATAGTGGTTATAGTCGCGTACTGTGCAATAAGTAAAATGTAGAGTGGATTACTGCTCAGAGCCTGCTCATCAGCACCGCTGCAGACCACATTTCCAGCCGTGCTATTTCTTACGGTGTCCTCACCAGGGTAAGTCTCTGTATGCCCACGTCACTCGCTCTCTCCGCAAGCTAAAAGATGCCCTATACACACCTACCAAACAACACACTCCAGGAGATAACCTAAGGGACAGGGCTTCTGCACAGCAAAAGTCACTAGCTGGATTCACAATACAAGCCCTAATTCCAATTTCTCCATTTCCTGAAGCCCAACTGTAAAAGGAAAAATAAGTGCCTTAATGATGATAAGTGTAGGCTAAGGGCGCCACAAGTCAAGAGAAGTGCAGAGTTCTGTCAGGGGCAAGGGACATCCATTCCCAACTTTGGCCTGCTGCCACACTCCCCATCTGCAGAGCCTGTCCACAGTGCTCACTGGGAGGCCAAGGGCAGCTTCCTAAACCTCTGCAGCATATATAAAATGAGCAAAAAGAGCCATCAACAGTTTCCTGCACTAAGGAGATCCTCAGAATAGCTCCCCAGATGCAACTACCAATACTCCCAAAGCTGCCTAAATTATCAGTGCTGGACAAAAATAAAAGGACCATCAGCACACTCAGGGCTTCTCTGGGTGCCACCGAGGAGTGCCCTTGATGGGGCCACTGGGAATGGGACACCAAATACCCTTATTACTGTCTGAAATCATGACACCCAGCTGCTTCTCCTGCTCCCTAAGGCTGTGTGCTAGGTCTCTTCTCCCCCAAGCTAACCATGGAAACACTACTGAGCAGCACCGGAAGTGGGTAAAAAGGGAGTACACTGTAACTGTTACAACAATGGCCTGGAGCCACCCCCAGAAGGGTACCGCGGCCATCCTGTACCGCTGGCAAAAGACGAAGCCCAGCAATGTCTTGATGCACATAATTCCAGGCACCTTAGCATGAGTAAGCAGACTAGTTGGTAAGAAGTACTTGAAAAGAAACCAGGCATCAGATGAAACTGAACAGATGGGGCACCCTACAACATACCCTACCAGCACTCTGCAAAACTGTCACAGTCATCAAAATCAAAGAAAGTCCAAGAGACTACCACATCCAAAAGGAGCCTGACAAGACATGACAACTTAATTTAGTGTGCTATGGTGGATGAGATTCTGGAACAGAAAAACAGACTGGAGAAAAACTAAGGAAATCTGACTAAAGAAAAGACTTCATTTGATAATAACATATCAATATTGGTACACTAATTATAATAAATGTACCATACCCATGTCAGGTTATAGAAAAAACTAGGAGGGCAGTGGTAATGTGGGAACTCTGTACCATCTGCTCAATTTTTCTGTGAATCTAAAACTGCTCTAAAAAATAAAATCTCAATGGAAAAAAACAAGTAGGTATTTTTTTACAAATCTCTTCTAATTCAACTTTATATTCTTATCAGCAAATCAGTTTACTGCAACTTAAGCTACAAACCAAGTCTCGATCACTTTTTGGTGCAGAGGCCACCTTCTTAACCAAACCATCCCCAGAACTTCCTCTTCACCTGAAAGCCATATGGCAGAGGTCCAGGAAATAGCTAGTATTTTTTGTTTTTGTTCTCTCCACATTACCAAATGCAAATAAAATGGAAAGTCTAGATAAAGCCAAAAATATTAAAAAGGTGGCTTTTCTTAAAAACCATCTCCAAGAAGCCTATGACAATGAACTCCATTCAGAGCTATGACTAGAAGCACAGCAAAAAATGATTAGGGCCAAACCAAGTCGGTCTTAGAATCCACTGCATGCATCCATGAAGAACTTCAACCTGACCTCCAAAACTGCACATGACCACCAAGTCCCGACAGCTGACTACTTAAGGTAATCTTCTAGACAGCGCCCTAGATGGTAAGCTCCTTGAAAGCAGGAAGCACTTCTCATTCTTCCGTGCCTTCTCAAAGCAGAAGGGCTCTGCTTGTTTAGGCATCACTTGGTACTGAGAACCAAGCAAGAAGCCTCTAAGCAGGCAGGGCAGTGAGAAGACTGCACCTCCTGAAAACATGCTGTCACTCCCCAGCCCTCCCACCACCCCTGAGTGTTATTCAGGTCTGTAAAATCTGCAAGGCCCAAGAATCCAGCAGCAGGGACAGGGAAGCCAAGCCACGTGCTCAGGGGACCATATGGCTACAAACAGCACAGATCAGCTAAAACGCCACAGGGAAGGCAGGCAGGAAACTGGCAAGCCACGACAGGCACAAAAGTCTCAAGCAGGCTCAGCTAATCGCTGTGAAGTGAACATGCTTCTCTGCTAACCTGGAGAGACAAGGAGAGCCCCCCCTTGCATATCCTTCCTTAAGAAGTGCAACTGTTTAAGCAGAGGATGGAAAGCATTCTTTCAGCAGGCTGCATGTACCAAGGCAATACTCTGTTGGTTTCAAGTTGCTCAGAAGTGACACTCGTGGCCAGCACGTCTCATCCACAGCATCAGTTCCAGAAATCACCTACAGAGCCCAAGACGCACCCAGTTCAAGAGTTCGTAGGTTACCTTCTGCAGGCTTTTTCAAGCTGTTTAGCTGATCCCTGTACAATAGTTTCTAGGACACAGGGCAGGTGAGTGCTAAAGAGAGAGCCATTATGTGTTCCGGCCTTACAGTCCTATGAACCTTGGAGCAGAATCCTTCAGTAAAAACTCGTAGGACTGTCAGATCAGGTTTGTGATGTCCTAGGGTACCTCAGAACCCTTTTAGGTTTCCTTGAAAAAGCAGCATTAGTATTTTTAAAGTTTTTAAAGATTTATTCATTTGAGAGAGAGGGAGGGGGGGAGAGAGAGGGAGAGAGAGGGAGAGAGAGAGAGAGAGAGAGGGAGGGAGGGAGCACAAGCAGGGGTAGAGGCAGACTCTACTGAGCTGGGAGCCAGATATGAGGCTTGATCCCAGAACCTAGACACCATGATCTGAGTCAAAGGCAGACGCTTAACCACATGAGCCACCCAGGCGCCACAAAGGTAGGATTAGTATCACAGACATTTTATATCAGGTAAAAGGATTACAAAATAGCAGTTGGGCTCTAGGTTATAAAAAGAAATGCAGATCATTTTTTTCCTTTTGGATGTAATGTGGATATCCCACGGTCTACAACAGGAGATAGCAAACTATGACCCAAGGGCAATCTAGCCCACTGCCTACTGTTGTGAATAAAGTTTTACTGGAACACAAGCATGCCTATTCATCTACATAATATCTACAGCCTATTTTCTTGCTATGGTAGCAGAGTCAAGTAGTTGCAACAGAGACACATGTCCCACAAAACATAATGTATTTACTATATGGTCCCTTAAGAAAAAGTGGGTCCACCTGTGTTCTGTAACATCTTAGAAAATGAACACACGTGGGACCGCACATGGTTAATACTCCTAGAAAGCTATTTGGCAAATGTGCTCTCAAACATTCCTGTGGAAATAAATGCCGTTTACATAGAGATTTATGCCATTTTCTGAATAATGGAAAAATTATACACTATACGAATATCGACCTATTGGGGGCTGGTTACATAAATTATGCAGTCTTACAATGGAACATTATGAACAAACTAAAGCAAGCTCAAACATTGACTTTGGCACCCTCCTCAAATACCTTTAAACAAAAATAAATGGATTTGGGCTGGGGGGATAAGTCCAATAGGATAAAGATAATGGAAGAGAAGAAAATGGCAACAAAACACTGGAAGCTAGAAAGCAGATGGATGAGTGGTAACAGACTCCACAGAAGCTGAATCCTGGCTAGTGATAAGAAAACATAATAGCCAATCAGATTTATACTGCAAACTTCCTCCACCTGCCAAGACAAAGAAACTGTCAAATCAGGAATCTCAAGTGGAGATGAAAATGGGACCAAAACCTACAATTGGATTTCCGGATCTACACCATAAACCCCATATATAAGTTCACTGCTTTTAACCCAGTGTTCAAGACCTCATCCTTAAATAAGAGAGATAAGCAAGGATCACCAGCTATCTCATACCAAAAAAAAAAAAAGGACCAAAAGAACCAAAGAGAATTAAAAACAACTTGGGAAATACATACCATGCAGGGAAAAGAAATTTTTCAAAAAATTATAATTAATTCCTCTGAAAACTAATAGATGATATTTCATCTCTGAAACAAGTGATATTACTATTAAAAAATAACAAGAGAAAATAGACACATAAATCAACAGAATGGAATAAAGAGCCCAGAAATAAACTCATACTATATGGTCAATTAATCTACGACAAAGAAAGAAAGAATATACAATACAGAAGACAGTCTCTTCAGTAAATGGTGCTGGGAAAATTGGATGGTAGCATGCAAAAGAATGAAACTGAATCACTTTCTTACATCAGACACAAAAATAAACTAAAAATGGATTAAAGACCTAACTGTACAACCTGAAAGCATAAAACTTCTAAAAAAAAAAACATGGGCGGTAATCTCTTGGTCATCGACCTTCGCAATATTTTACTCTGGATCTGTGTCCTCAGGCAAGGGAAACAAGAGCAAAACATAAACTACTGGAACTACATCAAGCTAAAAAGCTTTTGGACAGCAAAGGAAATCATCAAAAATGAAAAGGCTACCAAACAGAAGATATTTGCAAATGAACTATCTGTTGATAAGGGGTTAATATCCAAAATATATAAAGAACTCAATAGAACAACACCAAAAAATAATCTAATTTAAAAACAGACAGAGGACTTGGAACAGGCATTTCTCCAAAGAAGACATACAGATGGCCAACAGACATGAAAAGATGCTCAACCTCACTTATCACCAGGAAAATGCAAATCAAAATGAGAATGGCTAGTATCAAAAAGAAGAAGTGATGGTGAGGATGCAGAGGAAAGGGAGCCCTCACGCATTAGTAGTGGGAATATAAATTGGTGCAGCCACTGCAGAAAACAGGATGGAGGTTCCAAAAAAAAAAAGACAGATCATACTCAAAGAAAACAAAAACACTAATTTGAAAAGATACGTGCACCCCCATGTTTATTGCAGCTTTATAACAGCTAAGATACGGAAGCAACCTAACCACTGATAGATTAATGGATAAAGATGATGTGGTATGTACATACAGACACAGACAAGACACACACACACACACACACACACTGGAATATTACTCCACCTTAAAAAGTGAAATCATGCCAGGTATAACAACATGGATGAACCTAGGGGATATCATGCTAAGTGAAATAAGTCAGACAGAAAAAAACAAATACCAGAGGGTTTCACTTACACATGGAATCTTAAGAAAACAGAACAACACAATGGGTGAACAAGCAACCAAATAAAATGAAAGACTCATAAATACAGAGGACAAGTTGGTGGTTGCTAGAAGGGGTGGGGGTTGAGGGAAATGGTGAAAGCAAAATAGGTAAAGAGGTTATAAAATAAATAATGAAGATGAAAAGTACAGCATAGGAAATATAGTCAATGATTACAAAATAGCTTCATATTATGATGGATCGTAACTACTCTTATGGAAAGCACTATATAATGTATAGAATCATCAAATCACTATGTTATACGCCTGAAACTAATATAATGCTACATGCCAACTGTTTCAATAAAAATAAATAAAAGAAACAGAGAACAACAACAACAAAAAGCAAGCTCTTAAAATACAGTATCAAAAATGAAATACTCAGTAGCAGGGCCAAAGGCAAATATTAAAAAATTTAGAAAGAACAAGAGAGAAAGATGAAAAACAGGAGGGAAAAATTAGAAGATCAGTCAATAAAGTCAAACATCTGCTAGAAAACACCAGAGAAACTTGTTGGAAATCAACAACGAAAAATAGTTGAAGTTCCCAGACAAAAGAACTAAGAATTAAAAAGCATACTATGCTCCCACAGGGATAAACACAGTACTCCACTATGAAACTTCAGTATAAAAAAAGAGTATGTGAAGACTTCACAGAAAGAAAAAAAATCATATAAGGATGAGGAATCAGAATGGTATCAGACTTCTTAAAAAAAAAAAAAATCTCCCAATAGCTAAATGACAGTGGAGCAATGCCTTCACAATTCTGAAGGAAAATAATTTCTAACATAAAATTCTGTATCCAGCTAAACATTTGATCAAGTGTAATTACAAAATAGACATGAAAAGTCTCAAAACATTTACCTGCCAAGCACTCTTCCCAAGAAGCTAGAGAATGTGTGCCACCGAAATAAAGTAGTAAATTATAAAGAAGCCATGGGATCCAGCAAACATAGCTCCAACCCAGAGTAAGGCAAAGAAAACCCCAGAAAAATGGTGAAGATACCCAAAGATGACAGCTCTATAACAATGAAAAAAGAACAACAAAAGAACTAGTCCAGATTGGTATAGGTCACAAGGCTCCTGAAAAGTACTAATGAAAAATATAAAAATAACAGGCTGAATCAATGTCTTAAGAAGAGATTTACAGAGGTAGAGTCTGGGGGTCAAATTATTAAGTACATAAAAAATACACAAACTTTTAAAATTATTAAATCCAGGGTAAACAAAAAGTTCTGCAGGAAACGAAATGTAACCATAATATATCATATGGCTCAGTGGTAATTAGCATTTACAAAGTAAAGATTGGACAAGAATTAGGATACAGTCCTATTGGAAGGATTAGGGAAAAGCACACGCACACCCATGTGAATCCTCATCTTCCATGATATGCAGGAAAAGGGTCATACCTAACACTGGAAAGTTAAGAAAGAGTGATATAATCATTTTATTCAAAGATACAGATCAGCCAAGAATTGAAAATGGCTGCCTAAAGGGACCAGGAAAACAGACTAATACATTTAATATGCCCACAGAGTTCTTTAAATTTTTATGCATTAAAAAATAAAAACTTACCAACTGGAAAATTATACACAAAAGAATACAGTTCAGTACTACTCAAAAGTGGCTGCCAGTCTGCAAAGAGAGGAGCTTGTACCAGAACATAAATCAACTACATCACTGAGAACATTGCTGACGTTTTTTTCGGGAGCAAGATTTTCTTGATGAAAGAAGCAATGCCTTGATTTACATTCTGGCTCAAGCTCCTTACATTCTATCAAGGCACTCTGAGTAGGACTGGTAGAAATAAAGGGTCAGCACACTCTTCTGTACAGGGCCTGAGAGCAAATATCTTTGGCTTTGCAGGCTATATAGTCTCTGTCACAACTACTCACCCCTGCCACTGTATCATAAAAACAGCTATAGACAACATGTAAACAAACAAAACCGTGGCCATGATCTAATTTATTCATGACACTGATATTTAAATGTCATATCATTTTCATGTAAAACCCATCTTTTTTCTATATAAAACCCATCCATATTTCACAGGCCATACAAAACAAGTAGTGGGCCAGACTTGGGCCATGGGCCACAGTCTGCCAACCCTGGGACAGACAGTATAATAAACTTTTTTTTAAAAAATGCTGTGTGACAGTAGTTTCATCTAGTTTGAGAGTTTTTTTCTTCTCCTTTTTATGCTTTTCTCCTATTTAAAAGAATAATAGTGATGCTGAAGAATATCTAAAACTCAGGAAGTTTTAAAACCACTTATCTACCTACAAATACATCTCTCTCTCTGCTCTCTGAGCAGGCCTACATCCAAATGACCTAAATTTATATTAAAGATACTACAGGAAAAAGGCTATTCCCCATAATCCTTAGATGGTTTTTAGAGGCAATTTCCTCTATTCTACCATTTTAACAAACAGAACTTCATCATGAAAAAAAGCCTCACTCTGTTTTAAAACACAACACACATATCCTGGAACCCTAGATTTAAAGAGGAAATGTGCCAGCTCTTTTCTAGTTATCAGTGAAGTCATATTTAAGAAAAATACAAACTATAGACTCAATCATCTAATCTTTTGAATTTCTTCCTTCAGCAATGCATTAGAGTTCCCCCAATGACCAAAGGCTCAAAATCCTCCAAAATCTTCTGGGTTTCTCTATAAACTCAGTTTCAACTGCAAGGGGCCAGGAGGGACAATACAAGATAACAGGACCCCCCTAAGCCTCATCTACATCACTAATATCACAGCCTCTCAAAGTGATGGTGAAAACCGGAAGGCCTGACTCCTTTGTTTAGTGAATGATTATCCTTTCACTGTGTGGCTATAGTCTTAGAACAGAAGAGATACAAGAAACATATGCAGAAGCAAATAAGTTCCAGTTAGGTAGAACAACTGTGCCCAAGTTTCCAAACTAGTATGGTCCTCACACAGAAAGGAAGCAAGGTTTCATTCTGGTCTGTACCAAGACTTGGAAGGATGGGGAGAATCCTGCATGGGGGAGAATCCTGCAGGGGGGATAATCCAACCAGGGACTATTCCCACTAATGTCCACTAAAGACCCAATTATGGCTAACTTGACAGCTGCTTGGAGATGGACCACCTACTACAAGAGGGAAAGAAGACACTTGAGTACTCTGTGACTTATTGTCTTGGGCACCATAAAAAAGAAAGAAGAAAATTCAAACAATTCCTCAGAGACTGTTAAAATTTTTACCAGTCTAAAAGAAACCGATCCATGATTTTTTCAGGCTGACAGTGCCACCTAGTGGCTTCCCATCTTAAACTCATCTGGGCCAGCCACCTCTAAGTGGATAGATATGTTAATTAACCTCATAAAAAAAAACAAAGCTTCTAGCATCTCTTCCCAAAAGTAAAAACAGAGTGGAAAACATCACAGCATTTTGGGAAAAGTGAGGAAAACTGGTCTACCACTCAAAATACCAAACCCACCAACTAAGAAGAAATACAGCATGTTGCTGGACCCAAATAGTCTATTCAACAGTACTGGTCGCTGTCAAAGGAATCAATCCTGGGACACTTCAGGAGAGCTCTCAGAAAAACACATCACATGAGGAAAAAACTCAAAACCATGAGAGGCCCCAAACAGAAAGAAGTTTGAGTTCACATACACTCTGACATGGAAATCGAAGAAAAAGCCATTTATCAGGCAGACAGAAGTCCTAAAATAGTCTACAACTTTAACTCACGAACTCTAAATGAAGTTACGCAAATGTATGACAAGAAAGCTCTTACAGTTTCCAAGTCCCCTGCGATAAACACACACACGCATGCAATCACTGCACACGCATACAAACCCCAGTGGCTTAAAACAGAAACGCTTCAGCTCTGGGTTGATTGTTCAGATCTTTGTATTAGCACTAGCTGACAATGTCCACCAGGCATCTTAAGATGCCAAGAATGACTCACCTTGGCAACAAACTGCTTGTCCTTTTGGTCCAAATTAGCAGTGGGAGCCACATAGTCTCTCCATATTCTCAGCCTGCGTTCCTTGGCAAACCTGGCAACGAAAACAAGGATGCAAATCATTCAGACAGAATAGGTCAGCAAATGGAATCCACCATCACCATTGGGGCAAACAGTACAGAATCCTACTCTACCTCAGAAACAAGACACCCAAGAGAAAGGCCACCTGTGAAACCAGAACAAAGTGTGAAAGACACAGGAAAGAGTGTACAGGAACTGAACTGTCCAACAAAGATATAGACCATACACCCTTGGCTGGCAGACCGGGGTCTAGGTGCGCACTTTCTCAAGCCCAGACAGTACAAGTCCATCTTGAATAGCTCGTTAGCTTATCCAGTCTCTCCTGAGGGACTACTAAAATGCCAGGCACTGGAATGACAGACGCAGAGCAACGGCTCTCTGAAGTGGGAGGAACACCCACATCTAAACAAACAAATACATTTTTAAAAAAACACAGGCCTGCTCAATTTCCATTTGAATACCAAAAAAAAAAAAAAGATTATCAGCTAACCAAATCTTCTGTGAAAAACAAGAACACAATGGTCTCTGTAGTGCATCTAAAGAAGAAGAAAAGGGACAAAAATCCAGTAGAAGTTCACTTACAAAAGTGAAAAAAAGGTGTTGGCAGACACTGGTTTTACAGCACCAAAGCCATTAGGAATTTTTTCAGTTAGGGTAAGAGAGCGAAATGGAATATGTGCAAAGATTTAAAAAAAAAACAGTGAACAGCTGTATTTTCAAATACACTTTTTGTGTTTTATATTTACAAAAGTCTTTACAGATAAATGGACACACGTGCAAGGGAAAGGAACGCTTACTTGTGAAAACAGTATCGCAAATTTTATTTATTTGCAACCTTTTTAAAAAAAAAGGCAGCACTAAAATGAGAAAGAGACGAAGTAGCATGTATTAGTTGTAAAATACATAAAATACTTTGACACGGATTTAACAATGCAATCGAGTCAAATACTGCATGCAAAAGAGCAGGCAAGTAATCACAGATTATTGAAATACGATTTGCATTCCTTGGTCTAAACCTGTATTTTAATGATGAGCTAAAAATCCATATAATCTAAAGATGTTATAAAACATGTAGATACTACTGCCATTGTACTCACTTCAAAGAGAGGCAGGAACTTAAAGAATGCAGAAAGAATGATCAACCAAAATTATATTTAGAATAATGGACTTACAGAATTTTCTGAACAACAACAAAAAAAATTTGGAGCATCACTGAATAATCTGAGGTATTTGGAACCACTGTATATGGTAAGAGTATTCTATCTTTTGAATTTAATTGTGGAACATAAAAACTAAAAAATTTAATATAATTTTTAAAATCAGGTATGCCATATCTAATGGCCCAGATTAGAATCTACTTTTGTAAAAAAGTTGCAAGTCTTTCTGCTTATGAGTACAGAAAGATATGAAAGACTCAGAGGAAGAGAACTATACTCATCCAGTTCATGTTCTTGTACATCTCTTAGCTGTGCCTCAAAGGCCAAAAACGTAAAGTTGTCAAGACCATTATAACTTAATGGTTCTGAAGTAAGTCATACAACATACCTTGAGAGTGGACCATTGTCATCAGTAGCTGGTGGGTCTTCTGCTTAAATTCATCCTGGGAGATGGTGGCTGGGGCTTTCCCCAAGCATAATCTCCATTCATCTACTCTTGGTACCTGCTTCATTTTCTTCCCTTTACCCCATCAAGTGAACAAAGTTCACCTACACCTAGATATTCCTGACCTTGACACTTGAAATAGCCATTCAATCTTTGGAATATCCAACTACTGTTTTTCTAGAAATAAGTTATTTTCTACATAAGTCTTTAACCACAAAACACCTAGCTAAAAATGTGACAACAGCACCCCACAGTTACATTAACATTTTTATTAACATACAATGTATTATTTGCCCCAGGGGTACAGGTCTATGAGTAATCAGGCTTACACATTTCACAGCACTCACCAGAGCACATACCCTCCCCAGTGTCCATAACCCAGCCACCCTATCCCTCCCTCCCACCCCCCAGCAACCCTCAGTTTGTTTCCTGGGATTAAGAGTCTCTTACAGCTTATCTCCCTCCCCAGTCCCATCTTGTTTCACGTTTTCCGTCCCTACCTTAACATTTTTTTTTTAAAGATTTTATTTATTTATTTGACAGAGAGAGATCACAAGTAGACAGAGAGGCAGGCAGAGAGAGAGAGAGAGAGAGGGAAGCAGGCTCCCCGCCGAGCAGAGAGCCCGATACGGGACTCGATCCCAGGACCCTGAGATCATGACCTGAGCCGAAGGCAGCGGCTTAACCCACTGAGCCACCCAGGTGCCCCTACCTTAACATTTTTAACTAAAACATGTTTCAATAAATGAGGGCATGAGGTCTCACAGTAACACTGACTGGTCCTGTTTTAGGACCCAAAGGCTCTATCTTTCCATCATACCCCTGGCTCCAACCTGCTTGTTTGGTAGTAGTTGATAAGTGATTACATTATCCTCAAATGAGCCTCAAGTTTATTTCATTCCAAATGCCTAAAACCCAGAATTTCAGTGAGGGGCTTGGGGGGCAGGTAGTGACCCAAAAACAGTAAAGCAGCAAATCGGGTTTGCTGAATGAAAATCTAGCCCTTACCGCAGAGCAATGAATCAGACAACCCAAAGACTTAGAACTAAGCAACTCCTCAATGAGATCTTAGCCTCATTTGGAATTTCCTTAATCCTTTACTGAAATATAACAAATACTGACATAGATAGGTGAGAGAAGATCACTAGATTTCTTTCCCTAAAGATCCTCAACAAGATCCTTGGCTGGAAGCCTTCCCTGACAGACCTTACCTCTCAGCTGCCCTCAGCTTTTCTGCGCCCCGAGTATAAACTGCAATCGACCAATCCACACAGCGAGCAAAACCTTCCTTCAGGAGGAGCTCTGTGATGTTGCCATTCTGAAAAACAAGGCACATGAAAAGGCAGGCACAAGAGAATCCATTTCTCTAGACTGCTGACACAATCAACAGTCACAATCCATACTGCAGTTCATATATTTAAAAAAAAAAGGAAAGGAATAAAGCATTTCTCTCATTAAGAAACCAGCTCTGAGGTGGGAGACATCACTCTGTGGCAACTCCTAACAGCCTTGGCTTCCCATCCCCACAACACCCAGCACAGTAACTCTCCCTTAACAGGAGTAGGATAAATGTTAGTGGCATTGAATGGAATTGACATTTCAATAGCTCTTCTTGTGGGCAGAGGAGGATGTTAATCTTTAGTAGAGATTACACCTTATTATTTGCTTCCCTAAGATCAGCACTTACTCCCCTTCTCATAAGGAGAAAGCTGAAGGCTGAGTAAGGAATAACTTCAGCTACATTTTCCCAGTGAATTACAATTTCCATTCTACTGTGACATCTGGTAGGGCACAGCAGAAAGCTAGTCCTTCAGACAAAACATGACCTTGGCACATTCCAAACCAAGCCTCCCAGCCTTCCACAACGGCCAGCATGAAAGTATTCTCTAGCCAAAGAATAAGTAACAGTAGTTTATTCTGTACTGGACATAGGTTATAAGAATGAAAATTCACTTGCACTTGGGTAGTACAAAACAACATCACTTCCTTTCCAAGAGGAACCCACCCACCAAAGTATATGTATGGGAAGAACTGAGAGTCAAAACTAGATGAACATAAAGAACCTATTTCCTGCTCAAAAGCAGAGTTAGAAGGTAAATGGCTAAGGCCTGAAGTACACAAACTAATTTTTCCATAAAAAAGTTTCCTCATGATAGTTCTAGCGACACTTTTTTTAAACATTTATTTGAATTATGTTAATTAGCTGAATAAAAATTTTAAAAAATATTTTAAAATACATAAATATTTGATAGAATTCAAAAAATAAATTCATAAAGATTTCTTTGAGAGAGAGAGAGAGCAAGGGGCAAAGAGCAAGGGGCAGAGAGAGAGAGGAGAGAATCTCAAGCCAACTTCTTGCTGAGCAGGGAGCCCAACAAGGGGCTCGATCTCAGGACCCATGATCTGAGCCAAAACCAAGAGTCAGACACCTAGCTGACTGAGCCACCCCGGTGTCCCTAGTTCCACCAACACTTTAAAGAGCTACCTCCAGACCTACATACAAAGCTCAGCAATCTTGTACTACACACTTCAGTGCAATTGCTCATCTATGGGGCAGCCCCTCAACTTGCCTATTCCCAACCTCAAGGACCAACAATTGAGGAAACAGGAGTTCTCCTCCCCTTACAAACTCAAAAGCTGAGGTTCCTTTTCTAAAGTGAGTAAGTCTGACGGATCTGTTCAATTCTATCAGTTAACTGAAGTCCCCCTAGAAAATGCCTCAAAAATCAGATGATAATCCTGCCAAGAGATTTAAGTGGTTCTTAAATACAGAGAGAAGAGAAGTAAACCACAGCCCATCAAGCACCAAATGCACCCCCAACCCCACCCAGCCCAGTCTGTATGGGCATACTCACTGGATGAAGGATGGTACCCAGAATGTTCTGGTTGTGGCAGCTCTCCAGAATGATCTGAACATCTCTCTGAAGCAGTCTAGACTCGGTGAAAAATTTGGCTTCTGCAGCAAAGGGTTCTGGTGTTTCACTGCCATCTGCTTCCCGTCGAAAAGTTGGGCACTGAAGCAAAAGTAAGGTAGGTGGGTAATGAGCCTCAAGGTGTGTGCCAGGGACTCCAAAACCACACCAACCCACCCAAAACCACAAATACCACAAAGTTAAGTTGAGGAGGTCTCAAATCAGGCCTTCTAACCCCTTTTAAAAACATACTGGTAAAAGGGAATCGAAATAGCATCTTGTCAGACTTCTTGGGAAAGTAAATAAAATGCATGTCACTATCATGGGGCAATTTTAAATTATATTTGAAAATTACCCCTTGCCAAAAAAAGAGTCACCACTGACTAGTTTTAAATCCCTAATTTTTTTTTTAAATCAAAATGGATATTTTACATTGAGACAGTCATTCTCAGGGGAGATGGGAAGCTCTGAAGTTCACTTTCTGCATCTCAACCACCTCTTCACACAGCCCAAAACGCTAAGTACTTTAAAAAAAATGTTTTTAAATCTTATTTGATCTAACAGAGAATAGTCCCACTGCAATGCCTACAGTAGAAAAATACTCTAGTCAGGTGTTAACACTGGGAAGAATCAGTAAATCCAGAGTCCCAGAGGAGAAGAAGCTACCCGTCAGTGAACACTTCCACAAACCCTAAATCCACCCCCATAGCCCAGTGTAAGGTCTGACCTTGATCCCTGACAGCATGACCGTAACCAGGTAGTAATCTGGGAGGAGCAGGGCCCTGACCACACTCCCGTCTCGCACGTGCTCGATGATAGCTGTGTGACAGAACAAACAGCATAAGTCACTAGCCAAAGTTGTGCCAGGGATAAACAATGCCCAATCAAACTGCATTTAACACAGTTCATCTCCCCCAAAAACCTCAGAAAGCCTCCCTCTGAGAAGTGACGAAACACTGGAAGATCATGAGTATCCATACAACAGACTCTTCTACGAACTATTCCTAGGAATACAGATTAGACCAACTTCTAGGTCTTCTCCACTTTCTGGGATCTCACGGCTCATACCTAAGCTTCGTTATCCATAAGCTCGCTGGCTCACCACTTAAGTACCAAGTGCACAGCAAGAAAGAAGTAATAATTCAGACTTGGTAATCATTTTATTTTACTCTGTCTGTAATTAATAGGTCTCAAAACTGGGCCAGGAACTACAGTGTGAATGAGTGCGTGCGCAAACACGTACGTGTGTGTGTGTGTGTGTGTGTGTGTGTTTACATGTATACAGAATATAATTTCAGGGATATTACTTAAGTGGTAGCTTTTAGAAAACAGGAAGATATCCAATGTGGAAAATTACCAGCAATCTCCTCCCCTGCACCAGCAAAGGATTAACCTCTGTCAGAACACATCTGTTGTAACCTACAAAACTGGATTCAAGTTACCTTCCAAAATACCACAGTGCTGTTATACTCTTAACAATTTCCTCTGGCTACCGAGTAAAACAGCTTTTATAAACTTCGAGAAACTTGAAAACAAACAGAAATCACTCTGTATTATGTCTTTCCCCCCAGGCCTCACCATTGACAGGTTTCTGATGGCGTGAGTCCACAAAGTGCCTTGGGTTCTCGATGGTATACTTGAGGTCCCGGATAGTATGTGAGCCGTTCCCCTCACTCCACATTCCTTTCTTAGCTGCCTTTGCTTGTTCCTCACATTCTGAGAGCCGGTTCTGCTCAGGACTGGGACATGAAAAAGAAGCATGTGATGAGCTCACAAGGTGTAGGGGGGTGGGGATCAGGTTCTTCTTTGAACTCTGGGTTTCTTCCGCATCTGCTCCCCTTGAAGAAACCAAAGCATTTGTTTCACATCTATGGCTACAGGCCTAAGCCTGTAACTAGAAAAATCACCATGAGTGTAATTTCCGGATTCCAGACTTGTTCCCTCAAACAACAGATTCGCTCCTAAGAGCATTTAATGAGAAGATGCAAAGAACACACATCTCAGTACTGCCACCATCAGTGATTCCAAGAGAACAAGTTGGTGGCTCAGAGGGAAGCCTCTCTGGGGGTTACAGCTTCATTTAACCACCCCAGACTCAGGAACTGGATCCAGGAAGAGCTCCACTGGATCCAGGAAGAGCTCGGCAGGACACAGCACAAGGAAAGTGACTAAGAACCACCCTTACTCCCTACTGTCTACAGAACAGGGCTGGGGAATACAGAGCAAATACTGTTATTACAGATGTCAGCCCAAAACTACTTACACATTCAGTAAAGACCAGCAAGCCAAAAGCAGTCTGAAAAGCTTCCATTTTGAAAATGGAAGACTCCTCCTCCATGACGCAGGAAACCAAATATATATGAGAACAGTGAAAACCAGAAGATAGACCAAAAAGCAAAACCAGAAATGGCTCTCCCCCACCCCCAGCCACCACCCTCACACACACATCCCTGAGCTAAAGAGAACAGTGAACTCTGAGGCCTTGCCACAATGTCAACACCTGGTTCCATCAAAGGCTATATGCATAAACTGAATCTCCCACCGTAAGTAGTAGGGATATCAGAACAGAGATCCCTGACCTATAATTTCTCAAGCCAGAAGTCTTCAGTACTATTCTTTCCCCGTCTTCCCCAAAAAAGACAGTCACATCTTTGGGGACCCAAGACTGCAACCAGAATTCAATAAAAAGTATGGCTTAAGAGATAGAAGCAAACATAGAAACTGAAAAAAGGAGAAGTCAAGACAGCTTTCAAGAAAAAAGATCAGGACTCCAAGGGAGATTTCTTTGTTGAGATGGTACAACAGAGTTATGGGCTTTTTAAAAATTTCATTCTGGTTGCCAACTGGATTCCCAAAAAATACTGCAATCATAATCATGCCAACATTTCTCCTTAAGATACAACTTCAGCCTCCAAAAACACCACCTAAGACAAAGGTCTTTATTTAATTAAATTCCCACATGCTCACTCCCCAATTATAGGCTCCAACAAATGTTTCTTTGCAGTTTGAAAGGACCCACAGAAGTTTATAGCGAACGAGTTGGCCTCAAGTCTACGAAGGCAGGAAAAATGTAAAAAAAGTACATTCTTGTCTCTGCTCATCCCCATCACTGGTACAGTTCGTGCAAATATTTACCTAAAGCCTTTTGTACACCAACAACAGTCATATAATATAGCAAGGACTTAATGATTTAAACAGCATCTTTAGCCTCCAAATTACTGATGTAACATATCACTTTTCAGAGACTAAAGTGTTAATTAAAGCCAGCTGCAATCCATCCTACTGTGAGCCAACACTGGTGAACTTGAACATGATACATGTGCTATAAAGCTTACATAACTAACACTCATTCCCATTATCTTCACACTGCCATTAGCTGAACAAATACATTTTTACCTACTACTGATGCATCTACAGATCTGTAGACCAAAATGGGCTTAAAAGGCTTGGGAGAGACAGAAAATTTTCCCTGACTTTTAAGCAGAACCATTGAGCCCTTGTCAGTTTCCCTAGATCCTAAGCAACAGATTTTGCTCTGAATTCTATTTATTCACTCCACTTTACTTTTCGCTGCACTTATTTCTTGCACATGATATATTGTATGCCTATTTCTTTATTGGTTTCCTGTCTGTCTCCCCATTAAAATGTTAGCAGAAACTGTTTGTTCACTGCTGTATTCTCAGTGCCCAGAACACAGCCCAGCACACAGTAAGTGTTCAATAAATCTTTTGGGACGGATGGATAGTCTGGAACTGAGTGTCTATTATCATGTAAGACATAGCCTGTTGGCTCTTATGAATATAATGAATGGAAGTGGCTTGTCTCTAACTCCCTTATTTAAAGGAGTTACACATGTCAAATGCCACTAGTGAATCTTGAGTGACCTCCTGGCTCAGAAAAATCCACACTGGGTCAAGAAATGTCCTAAATGTCAGGAGAGCACCAGCAGTTTACCCACTGTACGCCAGGGACAGGAAAGAAAATGCAGCAAAGCCACAGTAGAGCTGACTACACAACCTCTTTTAGGTGACCCCAGCTCTCACAGTGGAGAAGGAAATTTAAGGGGGTAGGAAGAGTAATAAATACTTACTTATTAGCTCTCATGCCTTCTCTCCGGGTGGCCAAGCCTTCTGCAACCAGAGACTCTGCAATGTTTTCCCCATTGGTATCTGAGGAGGAAAAAGGGAATTAAACACAAGATGCCAATCTGTCTCCAACAGCAGCAGAGCTCAAACGGAACCACTTTTCACCCTAAGCTCCTCAAGAAGAATGATGTTGCCAGAGAACTGGACAAGGCAGCAATACAGTGTTGGGTTTTTCAGAAAACTTCTTCTCCCAAAATGTCTAGTCTTGAAGACCCAAAGATCTATAAATCTTCTTCAGGACTTTGTTTCTAATTTTCTTGTGTATCTCCCAAGCCAAAGGCAATCTCAGGAACTACAGAGACTGAAAGAAAAGCAAGACACACACAGCAGCCCTAGAAAGTATAAAGAACACTGACCTAAGCAGCAGGGGCCTGGAGCGGAACACAAATTCTGCCACTTAATAGCTTAGACAAGGTCCCTCAGTATCATCATTTATTTATCTATAAAATGGGAAGTGTACCCACCACATGGGTTCTTGTGAAAATTAAACAATGTCTGTAAATCTAACACAGTGCCCAGCACACAACAGGAATTAAAAACAAAAAATTAGTCCACACACCTGCTGTGCAATCAGATGGATTCATTTAGGATTGTCTATCATGTTTTACACAGGAAGTCTTAATTCCTCTCAGGATGCCCTATTCTCTGCTCCAAGAGGACACCAAGACAAGCTACACCATTTGTCAAAAGACTTTCTCCTGCTCTGAGAGACACAGGGGCAGAGGTGGTGTCTAGATTTCTAATCTATCATATAACAGCAGGCAAGAAAAATGAAGGTAAACTTAAAACCCAATCTGATTAGGTTCTAGCTGGGCACTTGAAACATTAATTGCATTTCCATGCTACTGAAAAAGCTTTCAGGTTCTGTATGCTCTTAAATCTCTGCTTGTCAGACAAAGCGATAAAGGAAGACATCTGTGAAGGAACTGCTGCATAAAAATCTTTAATATGGCAAAGAACAAGGTCCCAGATAAACTGAAACACAGGAGTCTAGCTAATAGGTACCGTCAGCAAAGAATAAAATTCTGTAAGATTTATATTTAATACACTATATACTGACTTCGCTAAGCAGTAACAATATACACACCAACCCCAAATCCAGCCTAAATGCCTTGCCATTAGCATTGCCCAGATTGCTACAGGAGCAAATTACAAGCTTCTTTTCCTACCAAGGCAAGTCGAGATGAATGATATTTATACAACGAATTCTCAGGTTCTGAGGCTGAGCATAGATCACCAGAACCTTTCCACTGAGGTTACTGTTGAGGCCAGACATAGACACACACAGCTATCTGACATTAGCAAATATTACACTGGTTGTTTCAAAGCAACAGGAATCCCAAAGAGTAAAAAGTCAAAAGGAAGGGTTTAATAATAAAATGAAATCTTGAGCAATAAGGTGCCAAGATGTCAGGGAGTAGAAAGAATGAAGCCCTGGTACAAACAAGGTATGTGGTCACAAAACCAGCCAATCAACTGCATGCCAAATAGCTTTCAGTTTCTTGGCAGAGGGTGCTCTGAAATGGCCCTTGGCTGTCCCACTTCTAAAAAGTGAGTTCTGATTGCTCCTTCAAAAGGGAGAAAAATGTATTTCCCTGGATTGAACTCCGGCAACAAAATGTGGTGGATAGATACTGAAATGGGGAATTTGTAGGGTAAGGATCTTATTCTTGCTTAGTACTTATCAAATTATAAAACTGACCAAGTCACAACTGGGATGGAATTCTGAGCAAGTGGGTGACTATATTTTCTCCAAAAGTCAGAAGACTAACTTTTTTTAAATAAGTTTGAAGTCAACCAAAAATTCTCAAATTCTACCATTCTTCTCCATCACAAAAAGGAAGTAGCCACGAAACAGGATAAACATATGGATACTGATTATCTAAGCCAATGCATCCTTTCACTAGAATTGGCATGGAGATTTCCTTAAAAGAGCTGAGTGAAAATATTAAACTTTTAAGTCATTTAAACCTTTAAAACTAAAAGATGTAGATGATTCCAAACATTCAGGGTAGGCAATTCCAAACATTCTTTCAGTCTGTATTTACGATCACTTCCTAGGCACTAGGAAGGAGGTCTTATTCTAAACACTAGCATGTTATCATGCACATATATCCAGTTTATAATGTGGGTCAATTTTAAAAGTGAACTTTCTAGAAACAACAAAGAATTTTAAATGTCAACTTCCCTTAAAATACTTAGACCATTTTAGTTGAAGACCGGGTTTACTTAAAAGAACTCTCAGAGGTGGTGTCTTTATAGAGCTATCTGTGCCTGCCATTTTCTGTAGCTTCAGGTAGGTCTGCGGCAGGGTAACAGAAGACTGACCAGCTGTTATGGAACTGCAATTTTGTAGGTAATAAAATCCCTGAGCAACTGCATTTTGAAGACCATGAGCTTCTATTCTTTCTAACCAGGAGCCATCTAACAATAATGCTTAAGTGCTTTATTTCCCATTACATTATCTGAATGTTGGGCAAAAGGCAAATTTGTTTCTCTTTCTGAAAAGATTCTATATATTTCTATAATTTCCCATTCAATCAAGAAGCAGACAGCCAAATGTTTGGGAGGCTAAAAAGGGCATTTGTCTACCGGGTAAATCAAATGAGACCTCTCCAGGGTCATCCTGGAGTCATCCAACTCACTTTCCTAAGACCTCTACAGTTAAAATCAGAATCTTAAGAGAATGCTGTTAGCTGCTTGCTTACTTCCAGTTAACTGACTACCCAAGTCAAAAAATTATCTAAAGCAGCTCAGTGGGAAGGTTATTTTATCAAAGAATCACAGAATTTAATCAAAGATTTAAAAAAAAAAAAAAAACCTGCTCCCAAAATAACTCCCAAAATGGCTGCTTTATGGAGAACACTCTACCAATCCTTTCAATGTCCTATTTCTGTTCAAACTCCATCCCACAATCTTATTCTGTTCCTCCCCCTAATCCAAAAAAGATCAGAACACCTCCTACCACATGAGCCACCTGGCCCAGCTGAACAGCAGGCATATGTGCATGTGCACACACATTACGGAGTACATACTCTGTGCCAGGGCCAAGTACTTCACGCACACTATCTCTTTCAACTCTCTCAATAGCTTACAAATGAAAAAACTAGGACTTACACAAAGGCTAAGAGTTAAATAAGAGTACATGGTAACAGAAGCCAGAATTCTAACCCACATCTACACAACTCCAAAGCCTGTGCTCTTTCCATTCCATTCCAAACCATGTGGCTTGCAAAAACCCATGAGTCCTAAACAACCCTTCCTTTCCCAAAAGACAGATAAAGGAAATAGAAGATGCAATAGGAAATCTATAGGAATTCAATTAGCACTATGACCTAGAAGGACAGAGCCGTTGAGTGACACAGGCCGATGGTCTAAATATAAGGAAGGATGCTATGGGTACTACGCACACCTAACCCAGGCCAGCAAAGCACGCACAGGAGTAAACAAGGAGCAGCAATCAGGGACATTGCACCAGGAGCACCTATGCACCACGAGAGCTCCAGTACTCAAAAGACTTCCAATTGCACCCACAGCCAACTGTCCTAGAACTACCTCCACCAGAACTCACACCTGCCTTCCACCAGATAAAATCTGATCTTTGGAGCAACTCTGGACTCAGAGAGAAGGCCTTTTCTCCTTGCTAACTCACCTTTTCCAAGGTAGATCATGCCATACTCTCGCCCCTGAGGAGTCTTGTTTTCTATAGTGAAACAGACTTCCTTCCCAATCAGCTTCTTCCGAAGGAACTCTCGGGCAGGAAATGCCCAGGGCTGCAAGACAAAACAAATGTGTCACATGAGAACTGCCTAGTTTCCGACCACAATCAGCATTCAAGCAACTTCATTCCTTCAATATCCTGGCCCTACATTAAGCCCTGAGAGGAATATAAAAATGAAATGCACGTAACATAGATTGCATTTTTACAGGGCTCATAAAAAAGGAGGATCTAGTGGGGCGCCTGGGTGGCTCAGTCAGTTAAGTGTCTACCTTTGGCTCAGGTCATGATCCTGGGGTCCTGGGACAGAGCCCCACATCAGGCTCCCAACTCAGTGAGCAGTCTGCTTCTCCCTCTACCCCTCCCCCTGCTCATGCTCATTTGCGCTCTGTCAAATAAATAAAACCTTTCAAAAAAAAAAAAAAAAAAAAGGGAGGATCCAGCAATTGGTTTCACTAGCACATGCCCTCAAAGCAGATGTCATAGTTGCCCAGATTCTGGCAGGACTTTCTCCTCCACTACTTTCTATTCAGAGCTATAGTTTCCTCCATGAGTAATAATATTTCCAATTTTGCCAATAATTTTTCAGCACTTGCCATAAGCCACCCACTACTCTAAATGCTTTATATTTATCAACCCACTCTTGAATGAGAAGTCCAGGCTCCAGGAACTCACCCAGTCAAAGGGAAAACATAAGCAACTACCATCTCCATTTGTTTGCCTCTTTCCAGTTTACAAAGTGCTTTCACTGATTATTACACTAGCCGAAACCGGTTCAAGGCATCGTCAGAGTAAAGGCAAGGTTCTAGTACTCTTATTTCACAGTGAGTCTCCTGCTCAAGGAAGAGCCTTGCTTCTATCATTTCCCCCACCTTTTTTAAGAACAGCAGAGTTGAGAAGGGCAAGAACTAGTCTCCCCAAAATGTTTCCTTTTCCTGCTCTATCCTGGGGCTGCACCAGTGGAAGCCAGGCCCCAGAATCTTAGGGAAGACACCAGTAACAGGCGCTGATAAGGAGTCATCTTGACAATGACATTCTTCCCTCCAACCATCTAAGGCCCTAACATAAGGGGTGAGCCAGACATCCACAAAATGCGAAGTCTCCCACCCCACCACTTCTAGGATGGTACAAAGGAAGAGGTCTCCTCTGAAAGAGTCCAGTCAGTCAGAGGCCAGCTGCACTGCACTTGAATTTACAGTCTAGACCTAGCTCAGTGCCCCCAAGTTCCCTCAGAACAGAAATGAGGAAGGAGGGGGTAAAAGTTCAAGGAACATAGGATCTGCAGGACCTCATGTGCAGAAAAAAACGCAAAGCACGAAAGGTAAGTGTGCATAGATATGCATGTTTACAACTGCCCAGAGCCACAGAGCTCGGGCTACAGAGAGTAAACATAAACAGTACATCACTGGCCTGGAAAAGAAGCCTCTGCTAACATTTTCAGACCATTAAGATTATCCCATGGGTCTACCCAATAAGCTTTTCTAAAAGAAAAACATCTTTTTCTCAGAAACCAGAAGTCAATCCAAAGATGGCAATCCACCAGAAGTCAATGACTTCTCAGAAACCAGAAGTCAATCCAAAGATGGCAATCCACCAATCTGTTGGGCTGATACTCACAAAACTAGCAGTGTTACAGAACATCAGTTGGGAATGCTTCTAGGAAGACCTGATTCTGTGTAAGCGTTCTCAAAGACACAAAAACAAGCTTATCCTCATTCATCTAATGCTCTTTCCTCAAAGCACCCAAGAACAAAAGAGCCAATCACTCAATGGTCCTACAAAGTTCATCATATTTTCATGTCCCATTTCTACCCCCTGCTCCACTCCCTAAAAATGAAAGCAGCCACCTGTCACCAATGAGTCTTGTAATTGAAAAATGAGCCCAATTGTCAACCACATCACAAAAACTGTACTAAACAAACTAAAACTAAAGCCTCCTCCATTCTGATGACCTTAGTGATTCACTTAATTCTAACAACAGCCTGAGCCATGTCCTACAGCTACCTCGTGTTCAGGATTCAGCTCTGAGGCCCCACCAGTATCTAAAATTCAGTAAAATGTGGTTTTCCTAAATACTTGGAAAAGCTCTGACAAAACAAGTACTCCTAAAGGACTTTGGTAAAAACTCATTCATCAAGGGTCAGTTCACAAGGAACTATCTAGCACCTATGGGCAAACCTGCAATTTCTACCAACTAGACAAAAGTCCTAAAAGCTTTTAAGACTCGCTGAAGGAGCACCCTTCTCTTCAACCTTAGGACCTCGTATTTTACAGCTGGTAAGTCACTGGGCAATAAAAGAAAGCCACACTGGAGGTCGTAGAAAGGACATATACCTAATCCTATAAGAAAAAATAACCTAATTTCTATAACCTTGCTTTTTTAAAACCAGCCTCTCGAGTCGTGTTCCACCCAGAGGTGGGCACATTCCCAAACCGCACAAGATTTTAGCTATGAAGAGAGGCAACTGAGAGACCCATGGAAGCGACTGACCACATCACTCCTCGCAAGGCCCAGAGAGCACTCCAGGACAAATCTTTGTCCAAGTGTCCATACGGAGGACAGCCAGCAGACACCCATTTGCTGGAGAAGGCTATCCCAACACAGCCTCCCAGAACAACTCTAGGAATCAAATACAGGAAAAGTTGCCCAAAGCATTTATCAAATGAGCTCCAGAATGGCCTCACAGGAAGGAAAGCTATGGTCTGTTCATGATGTCTCAGCGCTCAATCTAAGAAGCAAATGGCTGTTAAGTAGCTGAGACTCCAAATCACCTCCTCCCTTTAGAATGCTCAACAGCAGGCAAGCTAGCAGCCTGCACTCTGCTCCCTGCCTCAAGCAAGGTCTAAGGTCTACTACAAGGAAATGAGTTTTTTAATCCCAATCTTTTCTTTGAACCAGGTAGACTCCTCCACTACTGAACAGATGTATATTCAGTATGTATATATATATTCAGTGTATGTAAATCCTTAAAGCTAGCTACTTTTTTCCATGCCCCAATGCTCAATACTTCTTATCCCATCTTCTAATCACCCCACCCACTGCACCCCATGTGATATAACCAATTCTTCTATGGCTCACCACCCCACCATCCTAAGTCTTAAAGGCTCCACTGAACATAGGACCATAACATTCATTTCTGGATTTCTCATGAAACCAACACAGGGCTTCACGCATAACAGGAACTCAGTAAATCTGTGGGAAATAAGTATGTAATTCCCACAGTGCCCGTCAATGCAGTATCTAGGCTGCCTAGAGTAGCTAGGCAACACTGGGGATTAGCCTGGAATAGAGCAGTGACAACTGGGGACGTACAGTGGAGCTGTTTTTACTACCACAGAACTTAGGAGAGAATGGGGCTTCTTTGAAAGAAGGTATCATGAGTGAAGGCAGAGAATAAGGAACCAAATGATATTTGGGACAGTGATACAAAGGGAAGCAAATGAGCCATACCATCCCTGACTCCTGAATGTGAAAAAAATAGACAACATGCTCCAAAACAAAGGAAAACCAGAGGAAAAGGGTAATGCCACATTCCACAATCCACTGATCCCCAAAAAGGAGAAGCTCAGTTTTTAAACTTCATTATTCTGTTTATTCACTGTGTATCTGTTTCGTGTCAGACACTGACTAGGCTCAAGAACAGAGATGAGGTAAGGTCCCACCTGTCGAAGAGCTTACAGTGTAGTAGACAAAGACATACATATAAACATGGAATGAATGTGGGAATAACACTGAGCAGGGGAATAAATTTTGTTTCAAAAAGATCTGGGAGCATATGGAGAAAGGATTAGAGGGGAAGAGAATGAAGGCAGAAGGACCATTATTTCAGCATTCCTAGCAGACCATCAGAGTGGAAGAAAGAACAACGGAAGTAGCAATGAAGTTTCAAGGATGGAGAAGAGATCTCTTAAAGGAGGCGGACTCTTTCTAGTTCTTAATAAAGGCCTACATGTCATAGGGAAGAGCAAAGAAAATAGGGTTTCTGATTTGGATTACCAGTTGGTGTCACTGGTCACGAGCCAAAGCAGCTTCAAAAGCGAGGTAGCAGGGGGGTGGGGAAAAAACAGATTACAGCAGGGAAAAGAGAGACTGGATGATCGGATTATCAGGACAGAGAAGTGGTGACTGTGGCTGAGAAAGGGTGAAATCTGCAACCATCAAATACTTCACATTTCCGGGACCTTTGAAGAGTTACCAGGACAAACAATGAGATGGAGCTGCTCTGGAAGAGAAGAAAAAAGTACGACCGGTACAAATACATGAAACTAGAATGAGGGCTGGGATCAGATCCTGTAGTATTCCCTCAGCTAGGATAGTTCCTGTAAGATTTTACTGTACTATTACATAGAATACTGTTAAAATATTTTAGAACGAGTTCCAACTGGCCTTGTGTTCCTCTGCCCTAGATTCCCATCCACGAAACAGGAAATTAAAACCCAACCCTTCTTTCTTAGAGGCTATGTTGCATCTTTCTTCTGGGGCAATGAACTTAATCAGCCCTAGCCAGCCAGCGTCAACTCTCCTTTCATGAGTACTCAAGCTGTTACACAACACACAACTGAAAGAAAAATAACTATTCCAAATGTTGGTCAAGAAAAGCACTTAGGATCCAAAATATGAAAACTACTAAGAGAGAGTTAATCTTCAGGACTTGGTCTAACAGTATTAGTACTAACAGTACTAGTATTTACAGTAGAAATTAACAAACAGCAGTAGTGATTATAAGTAACATTTATCAAGCACTTTATAGACACATGCTAAACACTTGACATGATCTTGTTTCATCCTCACTAAACAACCCAATGTCTACACTATCACTATTCCTAATACTTGTGGTCACTTATGGAAGACCAATGAAAAAGAATTTCTTTGGCCTACTTTGTCATCAGCCCAAGAATCTAACTGGATTGCTGCTAACAATTACAGGGGACTTTTCTCCATTTTCTAGAATACTGATTCATTATTGTAATTCAAACAAAATGCCCCTTTATTATAGATTTTTAAAAACTACATGTTTTCCTTAAACAGAAGATCCCCTGAGTTGCATTTTCTTCTTCACTTCCACATCAGGAACAGCAGAGGTAAGGTGAGGTACCAAACTTGCCCAATTATCATCGAGTTGGGAAAAGGACAAGTAATTACAATCCAGAAATTTCACTTTTGATGATAGCCAAGCACTACTTAAGAAGAGACAAGAACTGAGGTTTCAAAGAATGGGAGCCAAGAAGACTAAACCATGCCAAATTTGGACTCAAAGTAGTTGCTAGGAGATGTAAGAACTGAAGGAGTCCAAAGCAGACCACAAAGACAGCAAGGTGGGCAGGCGTTAGAGGCAGGAAAACAGGGCAATGGAGGGGATGCTGGGACACAGGGTCAGAAGTCTCTTAAATCACCATAACACAATGGCTTTTGACTACCTGTGAGCCACAAGCTGCCTTAAGAAACCAATTAAAACTCCCTCCTTTAACAATGCATGTTTACACAAAACTTTGCAAACAATTTCAGGGGGTTCAAAGATGTCTTTAGGGGTTCATGGATCCAAGATTAAGAATCTGTAATAAAACAGAGGCATGCAGTATACTACTATTTATGAAAGGAAGAGTGTCTGCTGGGACAGGTGGTAAGTAGCTCTGGAAGGAGATACAACACACTAACAACATCAGTAGTCCCTGGAGAGAACTAGATTTCTTACTCTCTATCCTTCTGAATTTTGAACATGAAGAATTCAAACATAAATTAATAAAAGAACTCTTCCATAACCAATGGCAACCTCAAATGACTGAGACAACCTAGCAAATATTCCAACCTAGGCCAAGAGAAGGAGTGAAAACATGGACAAACCAGAAGAGGCTCCAAGCTTATGGGAAAAGATAGGAGAAAAGGGCCAGAGACAGGGATCACTGCTAACAGTGGTGAATGTGGAAACCCATGCAAGCCATGACAGGTATATCCAGACCCTCACTCCCATGATATAAAACTAATACCCAAAATACACAAGAAAAGATTACAAAACTTCCATCGGTCTAGGAGATTGGGCTACAACCTAGGTCCACAGCCTCAGGGAAGCCTCTGGAAGCACCTACCTCATCTGGGGTATCTTTTGCATCAGGCTGAGTTGCGGCTGCCCGGCGTGCAAGATTTCCAGCTCGAATGTTGCTAAGATTGATCTGCCTCTCGGGAGGAGGCCCGCCACGAGGCTGCCCTCTAACAATGATGGCACAGCCTGAGAGGACCTACAGAGGGAGAAAAAAAGAGAAAATTAACTGTCTAGAGGTAAGATTACCATAACAGAAGTTGTTCACTTACTGTATCCCCAACATCTCGAACAGTACTTGGCTCCTTGGAGGCATTCAAATATTTGTGGAATGACTGGTGAATGGCTAAATGAATGGGATTGTTTTTAATTTCTTTTTTTTTTTTTAAGATTTTATTTATTTATTTATTTATTTATTTATTTATTTGTCTCAGAGACCGAGAGAGAGAGCAAGCAAGCGAGAGAGAGCATGTGCCCAAGCAGGCAGAGTGGCAGGCAGAGGCGGAGAAAGAAGCAGGCTCTCTGCCGAGCAAGGAGCCCGATGTGGGACTCAATCGCAGGATCCTGGGATCACGACCTGAGCCAAAGGCAGAGGCTTAACCGACTGAGCCACCCAGGCGTCCCTGTTTTTAATTTCATAAGAGAAATACTTACAGGCTAGCTTCTCAAAAGACAGACCCAAAGATAGAAGAAGGAATTAAACAAACAATGGAATAGTCATAAAATAAATAGACTGTTCAGGATAAAGAGGCATGTGAGACATGAAGATGAATGATGTTTGTAATTTCATCCCAGTGAGCACCACCACCATGTTCTTGTCAATTATTAAGAAGTTAATGTCTTGCCATCCACACATCCCATTCTAGGATGAAGGCAAGCAATGGAAGGCCTAAGAAAAAGGGAAGCTGAAGGAAGAAGCCCCTAAGTCCATCCGCAAGGAGGTGAGTATTGGGCAATGCTACACTTCCGTTGCAGACAGCACTCAGTCTAGAGTAAGGGAGACATATGAAGTGATCTAGAAAGTCCACGCTCTCCAGGATTAAAACAGAAAAATCAAAGAGGCATCTTACAGCTCCCAAGCACAGTAGCTCCTTTTAGCTCTCTAATCAAAGGCACCAGGCATAGAACCCACTGCAAAAGAGCTCTGAAGCTCACTGGGATTTAACTTAAAATACATGCAGGGGAGAAGAACGAAGGATTTCAAGTGGGAGAAGAGAAGAAAAGGCGTAGAGAAAAAAATGACAAACGTCACCCAGGCTATTCAAGTTGTCTTCGCTCAGCGAGGCACAATTTAATGAACAGATGGGCTCAGGCACTGGCTTCACTAGATCTGAGAAACTCCCAATCTCAACGCTTCAAAATAAGAAATATCTGCTGAAAAATTAGGAGATAGAAGGTTGGAGAGTTCTGCCAACAGAGAGGCCTATGGTAGACAATACCACGGAGTTTTCTGTAAAGAAATGATGCCTAGAAAGGAAGGCACTCCTGTATACATTTGCTTAGCTAATACTTCGCCCTCGCCTCTTCACTTTAATTAGTGCTTTAAATTGTGAAATATAAATACTGAAGTACATTCAAACACACACATACACATTCAAAAATAAGCAAACAACTGAGTAACCACCACCCAAGTGAAGGACTAGGAACGCTGCTGGAACCTAGGCTCCCCTGTGCCCCACTACTTATAGCCCCTTCCCCTGCCACCATTACGACAACCCTTCCCTTGCTTTCCTGTACAGTTTTACCATTTATGTCTACATCTCTACACGTATGGTTTCATTTTTTCCTATTTCTGAACTCTCTATAAATTGAGTCTACTGTGTGTGCCCATATGTAACTTGCTTTGCCTTTGTTTTGTTTTTCTTGGTGAAACTCATCTGTGTTGATGTAAAACACTTGTTTATTCACCTTCATGGCTATATATTTCATTGTATGAACAATTTTTATCCATTCTACTAGCTTTTACAGAAACTGTCCGACAAATACACACGTTCCAATTTTAAAATAATAGTGCTCTGATTAACATGACAGTATCCTCAATACTTTAATCATATAGACCTTAGTCTAAATAGCTCTTCTCTGGCTACATCAGGACAACACATAAAAAAGACAGTCTTTCTTACTTAGTTACAAGTCATGCTCTTCATTTATACCCTTTCTGCTCAAGTGCTACCAGCAATTAAACTCTATGGCTTCCAACCAAACAGCCTTTCTAACTGCCTCTTCCCGAGAACCCATGCCCTGGGCATCATCCCTAGCAACTGACATTCTAAAAAGACAAGCTTTCAAGGTGAAGCCAGGAAAGAACAGGTATACTAGAACACTGAATGCTTGGTGCTCCTGAAATGAGAAGCGCCCAAGGATGTAAAAGAAAAGAGCTAGGATCGGATTCATTTATAGTCCAGCCTCCGCAAGCAGCAGAAGCAAGAACAGCATACTGTAGAATACCTGCGCTTGAAATCATTCACATACAAGTTCTGAATGGGGCTGACAAGAGCCAAGCTACATACAGGATATAAACCAGAGCATTTGTCCCCAGTGCCTGGTCCTCAGTTGTAGACAACCTTTCACAAAAAGTAACAAAGTACTCCCAGGAGACGCAGTACTTCTCAGCGAGCCCAGCTGGGAAAGCTAAGGTCCATTTACAAGAAAACCCACCTTAGCTGACCAAGGTAAACCCTGATGAGTGAGCACTGACCCAGGCTAGAGGGGGGAAAGGTGCTTATTTCTCAAGTCTGACCCCAAAAAACAAAACAAAACAAAAACAAAAAAACAAAAAACACTGAAAAGCTCAAGAACAGAATGACCAATGAGAAGAATCCCTTTGTCCCTAAATATCAGAAACGTGCTACCTCTAATGCCTCTACCTAGTAAAACAGATCCCTGGGGGGTAATGGGTCTATAACTATTACCCTGGCCCCATAAAGTGTTTTGGCAAACAACTTGTGCATAGGAATTTTGCAAAACTTCCTCTGTACCTCCTCGCCTCTCCCTGAATGCTATTTGGAAGACTCAGAACATCTCTGCATTATTGCACCAAATATGCCATTCAGACAACAGTCAATGCTTGGATTAATATTGGAGAGAGAGGACTTCCTTTACAGGTTACCTGACACCTTTTATACTACTGAGTGTACAAATTCAGGTAGCAGGCACCAATTCAATCTCCTAACCATAAGAACAGATGCTCATCGTGGCAGGCACCGCCATTCCTATTCCCCCAGGAGGAGAGCACGGACACATGTACATCTTTCCTGTGAAACTCGCTCCCCCTCATTCAGCCATAGCCTTAGCAGAGAAGCAGGAAAAGACTACATCTGCAGACCGTTAAAAAAGAAGAGACCTATCTACAAGAGAAGAACTAGTTTCCTTCCTACTATTTACAGGAACTGAAATTGCATAAAGGAGGTGTAGTGTGTTGAACTACCTCCATTTCAGCTTCTAAGGATTGTTAAACGCCTTCCACCTGCCTTATTTGCCAAGAGTCTCTACTCAAGTTCCTCCTCAATTTAAAAAAATTTTTTTTTTTTTTAAAGAATTAAAGCGAGGTGAGGGGGCACCAGAGGGGGAGATGGGGGAAGGGAGGGAGGGGCAGAGTGAGAAAGTGAGAATCTCAAGCAGGATCCACACCCAGCATGGAGCCCAGTGTAGGACTCAATCACACAATCCTGAGATCATGACCTGAGCTGAAATCAAGAATTAGACACTTAACTGACTAAGCCACCCAGGCGTCCCCCTCAATAAAAATATTTTAATGGTCTTCTCTTATGCAAGGTTCTTCACCAAATAAAGCTAAGGAGAAATAGCTTTTGGAGGAAAAAAATATTTAAAGGGTCTTTAAAAATGTAAAAGACCAAACGTTTATATGTCGAATTTAACTTGTATCTCCTATAGCACCAAATCATTTTTCCTCTCTGAAAGACCTGACATCTAAGCAGATAACACTTGTAATTTTATTCACTGACTGATTCATTTATTCATTTATTAAATATATGCAAATCTGAGTACCTACTGTGTGCCAGGTATTGTTCTAGGCAAGTGACATACTCAGTGAAATAAAACAGACAAAAGTATCCACTCTCAGAGAGCAAACATTCTAGTAGGAGGAGACAAACAATAAACATAAGTAAATAAAATACAGTGTTTATCAGAATTTTAATTTCGGAAGAATAATGTTAAGACGGAGAGGAAACTGTCACAGATAATTGTTCTGCCAAAGCTGTACTGATTCATGTTGCAAACTTTCATGGATGCAGTAATTATCCTTAATTGCTAATTTATAGGGCATAAAAAGCAAATCATATGGTAACTGCTTTATCCAATTATATTAATAAAATGACATACTCTAGAAAAACAATCTTAGCCCTACCTGATAGAGCAGGAGGTTTGTGAAAACAGCTGTCACAATGAATCAGTTTGATTGCAGTTATGGATTAGACATTTCTCAGCTCTGCCAATAAAGGTTGCAAAGGGACTGGTGTGATTCAGAGGACCTAGCTTCAGAGTACAAGTTAGATGGTGACAAAGGCTGAGACAAGCCAGCTATGCAGGAAAATAGGGACTCAAACTGTTCAAGCCCACTTACAGGTTTACAGGGAGATTTACCTACAGTGAAACACTTTATAGGCAGCCACTAAAATGTTGCCCAGCAACAGAATACCACATTAAAACTTCACTAGATCCTGACAGATGATTTGGTGCACGTAACTCTTAAACCCCCAGACCATAGACATTAAGACAGAAAAAACTTTAACTATGCTATATACTTAAGGAAAAAAAAATGATGGTATAGAAATCCATTTAAGTATGGGGCACCTGGGTGGTGCAGGTGGTTGAGTGTCCAACTCTTGGTTTCAGCTCAGGTCGTGATCTCAGGGTAGTGAAATCAAGCCCCGCATCGGGCTCCACAGTCAGCACAGAGCCTGCTCGGGCTCCTCTCTCCCTTGACCTCTCCCCCTTGCACATGCCCCTTCTCTCTCTCAAATAAATAAAATCTTTTCCAAAAAGGAAAATCCATTTAAGTGTGACAATAAAGCCAGTATTTTTTTTTCACAGTACCAACAGTAAAAGTCATCTTGGCCTAAGAATGGAATCTTATTAGCTGAGAACATCTCATTAAGCTCTGCAAGGAGAACTAGATTAACAGATATATCTGCCTATTAAGATTCAAGAGGAATATCTTAGCAACACCTGCCAATATGAAGACCTAATATAAATAAGGGGAGCCACTTGATGAACGTTAATGTTACCAATAAGGCCCAAAATAAACCCACATGTTTATGGCCAAATAATTTTCAAAAAGGGTGCTAAGATAATGCAGTTGGGAAAGAATCTTTTCAACGAAAATGTGCTGAGAAAACAGTATCTGCAGGCAAAAGAATAAAGTTGGACCTCTACCTCACATCATATACAAAACTTAGCTCAGAAAGTAGCCAACTTAAATATAAGAGTTAAAACTACAAAACCCTTAGGAAAAAAAAATACAGGTATAAATCTTCATGACTTTCGATTAGGCAATGGTTTCTAGATATGATGCCATCTTACAAAGCACAAACAAACAAAAAAAGGATAAAGTGGCTGTCAAAATTAAAACCTAGGGACTCAATGAACACTATAAAGAAAGTGAAAAGATAGTATTTACAAAACGTATCTGATGAGGATCCAGTGTCTAGAATAAGGAACTACTGGAACTCAATTAAAAAAAAAAAAAAAGACACAATTTAAAAAGGGAAAAAGATGTGCATACACTTTGCTAAAGAAATATACATGTGATCAATAAGTACATGAAAAATAATCAAAATCATTAGTAACAGGGGAAATGCAAATCAAAGCCATAATGACCCGGGCGGTGCCTGGGTGGCGTTTAGTCAGTTAAGGGTCTGCCTTTGGCTCAGGTCACGATCTCAGGGTCCTGGGATAGAGCCCTGCATCAGGCTCCCTGCTCAGCGAGGGTCTGCTTCTCCCACTCCCTCTGTGCTCTCTCTTTCTCTCTCAAGTAAGTAAGTAAAATCCTTTAAAAAAAAAAAAAAAAAAAGGAAATCCTTAACCAAAAAAAAAGCCACAATGGTCCCTTCAGCTACTACGATAGCTTTAATCAAGAAGACCAACAATAATAAGTGTTTGCAAGGATGTGGAGAAATTAGAACCCCCCTACATTGTTGGTAATCCAGTCATTCTGGAAAACAGTGTGACAGTTCCTCAAAAGTTAAACAAAGCATTATCATATGACCCAACAATTCCACTCCTAGGTTTATACCCAAGAGAATATGACCACACAAAAACTTGCACACAAACGTTTATTCCAACACTGTTCATAAGAGCCAAAAAGAGTGGAAACAACCCAAACATCCTTCAAATGTGAATAAATAAAATGTGGTATATCCATAAAATGGAATATTTGGAAATAAGGAACGAAGTACTGCTTAATGCTACATGAACGAACCTGGAAAACATTACAGTAATTGAAAGAAGCCAGACAGAAAAAGCCACACATTTTATAATTCCGTTTATATGTATGTCCAACAGGCAAATCCATAGACAGAAAGAGGATTAGTGGCTCCAAGGGCTGGAGGGAGGGGAGCTAATGGGTATAGGGTTTATCTTTTCACGTTCTAGAATTCGATAGTGTTGAACATTATGTAAACACAGTAAAAGTCACCAAATTGTATACTTTAAAAGGGTGAATTTTATGGTGTGTGAATTTATTTCAGTAAAAAAAAAATTTAAACATCCAACATGGAAATACAAAACCTTGGTGGCATAAGATGTATGCTTTGCTATAGAGCATTCCCGTATCTAGCAGGAAGATTAGACGCTTAGCTGATCAACACTAACAAAAAAACAAAATTGTATTAAAAAGGCAGCTGACTCGAATCAAAAGCTAGGGATGGTGACTCACCAAAAAATGGAGGGCTACTGTAAACTTTCAAGTCCACTAGAAATAACAAGGTAGAAGTCACAGGAAGGAAGGAGAACTTCAGAGAAATCTGCAATGCTCTAAAATGATGAAAACAATATAAACGCTTCCTGAGAAAGAACACATCAAGGAGAATGAAATCCTTTCCCTCTGGGGCACAGAGAGAAGAACCAGGAAAGTCACTGGGCAGAAAGAGCCATGGTGCCATCTGGAAACTGGCGACAGTCATACCCCAAGCTACAGGGGCAGGGGCTGCATGTCAGAGTGACAGAGCAGCAGGCCAGGGCCCCTTCCCTGGACAGGCATTTTCTCTACCTAAAAATACCAACAGGGGATGGGGAAGGAGCTGTTGTGGAAAGGATAGGAAAGCTTTTATTAGATACAATTTCATGAAGCAAAAAACTTCTATTAAAAAAAAAACCAACAGAATTAAAGCGTAACTGAAGAGAAACTAAATTGGGGAAAATTTCAGAAGTATATCAGGAAAAAGCTTCTTGGCAGCCAGAGCTGTTGCCTCCACAAGAAGAATCATCACTTGAAAATTAAAAAGTCATTGAGACAAAGAGCAAGCAATCCCAGAAGAACATAAGCTGTGTGGTCTGGGAGGTCTTTCCCAGAATCTCGCCAACACAGCCAGCTTTTTCTTTCTTTTTCTGGCAAGAGCAGAAGGCAAACCTAAATTAGAGGCCCAGCATTCAAACAGGATGAACTGGAAGCCCGTGGCCTCAGGGCAAGTCATTCATTTCACTTGCTCTGGGCGCACCAGCACACTCAGCGGAGCCCAGCAGAAGCACCCGCTCCTTGCTCCTCGGGCCAGCTCTACAGCAAACCAGTCCTCAGTTTGAAAATCGGGCAGTTTTCAAGTATAGTCCCTGAGGTGTCACAGGGACTATAACAATCATCTACAGAGAAAGTGCAGCTAAAGAGAACACCTAATCTGTGCCCTTTTATTTTAGAGATGAAATATCTGCACATAAAACAAATAAAATGACTTTTGCTGACAAAAAAGTACTAACGGCTGAGCACAGACTGAACACGAGGTTCCCTAGGCCTGACGTTCCTCTATGCCAACACATGCAGAAACAAGTATCTGGGGAGCAGAGGCCTATTAAGCAGTATCTGAAGTTACCTACAGATTAAATCTGAGGTTACCTACTGATTAAATCTCTTTCCGAATTACAGTCTCCATTTTTTATGTGTCAGGAAAGCAGGTGTCAAAGACTAAATCACTAAGCAAGGAAAGCTTCCATGGGCTGGCTGCCTGATATCAAACCAACACTTCTTAAATACCACCATATGCAAGGCAAGCAGAGACCTAAGAGTCCAATGTTACAAAAGAACACCCAAAAAGGAAACACAAAGGAAGACAACTCCAGAACGATAAAAACAGGACTGGCAAATGACAGCCCGCTGGCCAAATCCATCCTACCGCCTGCTTTTGTACTATCCATGAGCTAAAAATGGCTTTCACATTTTCAAATGGCTTGGGGGGGGGGGAATCAAAAGGGTATTATGTAACATATGAAAAGAGTATGAAATTCAAATTTCAGTGTCCATAAATAAAGTTTTATTGGAATATGGCCAAGATCATTTGTTTGTCGATGGCTGCTTTCACACTGGAAGCAGAGTTGAGTAGCTTCAACAGAGACCGTATGGCCTGCAAAGCCTAAAATATTTACTACCTGGCCCGTTACAGAGTCAGTTTGCCAACCTCTGATGTATTATGACAAGGAAGTGAGATGAAAACTAGTCTTATGGTAGTCTAAATAGCAAGTGCACAGCAAAAATAAATTCTGGACTACCACTCCAACTTATACAAACTGCTCCTTTTTATAATCAGAGAAGGGACAGTGGTATGTGGCAATAAGAATTTAGTTTCAGAATCAAATCACTGTCAGTGGCGACCTTTGAAAGGTAACTGGCTCTATCTGCCTCAGTTTCCTCATTCATAAATATTCATAAAATACAGGAGACTACCTGTGAGAGTTGTAATGAAATCTGAATAAGAATAGCCAGCCAGGGGCGCCTGGGTGGCTCAGAGGGTTAAGCCTCTGCCTTCAGCTCAGGTCATGGTCCCAGGGTCCTGGGATAACAATAACAATAACACATCAGGCTCTGTGCTCAACGGGAGCCTGCTTCTTTCTCTCCCTCTGCCTGCCATTTCTTCTGTTTGTGCTCTCTCTCTGTCAAATAAATAAAATCTTAAAAAAAAAAAAAAAAAAAAAAGAATAGCTGGCCAAAAGACCCAGTAACAGCCAATATTGCTTAAGAAATGGTTCAGGGGCACCTGGATGGCTCAGGGAGTTAAGCGTCCGACTCTTGATTTTGGCTCAGGTCATGATCTCAGGCCTGTGAGATCAAGCTCCACATTGGACTCTGTACTTAGCAGGAAGTCTGCTTGGAACTCTCCCTCCCTCTTCCTCTCCCTCCCTCCACCCAAAATAAATAAATCTTTAAAAAAGAAAAATGGCTCAAAGTGCAGTCTCAAGTAAAGACTGTAAGAGTATGTACAATAGAAAAAAGTGGACATTTCCTCCAGGAGTATAAAACATCAAAATTATGGAAAATTTACCAAAAACTGAATTCAATCAGAAAAGATTAAATAATCCATAATCTACTTTCCCTATTTATCAGCTAAGATACCCCTGTCTAGGAGAGTAGATTTAAGTGCTTATGTCAGTATCTTAGTCCTCAGAGGTTATGGTAAAGAAGTACTGTAATTTACATCCGCACTGAACTTTATCCCTGATAAAGTGTGGTGACACTCATAGCCTCAGACGACCATGAACTCTGAAATCAGTCTTGAGTCTAAAAGCAAACCCAACTGAAAAAGCATTCCAAGCACTGGGCTATTCCCTCACATATAAATGAGGACAACACTATTATCACCATCCTCTCTGGGTTGTTGGGATGACTAAGTAAGATGCCTCACAGTATCTGACACCTAGCAGGTACTCAGTTAAAAGTCAAGGGCACATTGGTCTCTCTTCCTTCCCCCACCCTCCCTCTCCACCCCTCTTCATCCTCAAAAAATCAGAGCAGGCACATTTATCTCATCTTGCAACAGAGGAAACTGTAGCATAGTTATGTGGTACAGCCGAGCTAGAACCCAGGTTTTCCTAGCACACTCCCAGGAAACACCAAATGCTAAATTTTTGAGAACTGTGAGTCAAAAAATTGGTGCCTAAAGGTGATGGCGGGCAAAGTAGGTGAAGAGAGTCAAAGGTACAAACTTCTAATTAAAAAAAATGTAAGTCATGAAGATGTCATGTACAGCATGGCACCTATAAATAATACTGTATTGCATATTTGAAAGTTGCCAAAAGAAATCTTTTTTTTTTTTTTTTTAAAGATTTTACTTATTTACTCAAGAGCAAGCGAGCCAGAGAGAGAGAGAGAGAAAACACCAGCAGGGTGAAGGGCAGAGGAGGAGGCAGACTCCCCGCTGAGCAGGGAGCCGGCCCGCGGGATTCCATCCTAGGACTCCGGGATCATGACCCGAGCAGAAGGCAAACACCTAACGACCAATCCACCCAGGCGCCCCTGCTAAGAGAAATCTTAAAAGATCACAAGAAAAAAAGTTCTGGAATTATGTATGGTGATTGAGAGTAAGCAGACTTACTGTGGTGATCATTTTACACTATCCAATATCACACTGTTACGTTGTACACCTGAAACTAATATATGTTATGTATCAATTCTACCTTAATAATTAAAAAAAACTGGTAGCTTACATAAAACGCCAAGGTTGTAGCTTACTCCTGCACAAATGAAGCCTCACCATGAAGGAAGTAACTCAATCTCTGGGAAGCCCATACCAGGGGTGTCCCAGGATGACAGTCCTCGCTACTCGTAACTCAATCTCTGGGAAGCCCATACCAGGGGTGTCCCCAGGATGACAGTCCTCACTACTCGATGCTGAGCTCCACTGTGGTCAAGGACCCAGAGATTGAGACAATTACTCAGAAATAAGAGAAGAACCCAGGAAGAACTATATGGCAGGCAAATGTGAGTGTCATTTCACAGAAATCCATTCCAGTTGTCAAAAGAAAATTTCAAAGTGACCAACAGTCACGTGTGAAAATTACCAAAAGAAGAAGAAGAAAAAATTAATTGACTTCGGAACATAAAAGATTATCCCTAAAGGACTCTGACCCCTCTATTGAATGGTTATGGTCAAGTACTTGGGACTATAATAAAGGGGAAGAAAAATTACTGCAGTGAGCGGGGCTTTTTGTTGGAGATTTCACTGTTTAAAGTGGCCCCCAGGTGTCATCCTGAAGTGATCTTAAGCACAAAGAAAGATGTTGTGATGTGCCTTACAGAGAAAAGGTTAAATAAATTTCATTCGGGCATGAGTTATAGTACTTTTGGTCATTAGTTCAATGTTAATGAATCAACAATATATATTAAAATAAGATGTCTTTAAACAGAAACACATACGGAACAATCTATCTATTAGGTATCTATCACTCGATGAAAATATGAGGACCAGAGGCTGGCAGGAACCTAACCCTGTATCTCTTACAGGAGAGATGGTTCAGTATTCTCTCATTCACAACTTTATAAAACAGAACTACCATGAATACGGACTATAATACATTCAGAGAAAACAATATGGCAGCTGAGGACTCTGGATGAAGGGAACGTAGAAGTTATGTGTACTATCCTTGCCATGTTTATGTAAGTTTGAAATTTTTCAAGTAAAGTTTAAAAAAAAAATTTAGGTGCTAAACATACTACAGGCTGCCTTAGAGTCTTATGACAAAACAATCACTAAAACTGGATCTCACTGGTAGTTGTGAAGGTGGTGGTTGGTTTGCTCCTCACCTCCCTTCCTCCCCTGCTCTATGCACACAACACTAAGAAAATGAATGTCAAGTTGTTACGGTGTTACAATGACATCTTTTGATGTGATCCATTCACCCCTGCACTTTCTTCCTCCAAATAAAATACAGTGCTTTCAAATCACAGAATTCAAATGTCCTCTGAGTGCACAGTTCAAAAAGGCAAACACACCCAAAAAGGGTCTCAGGTTTTAGGGAGAGTCCCTCTTTCTTCCTAGGTTAGTTAGCTGCTAGGGATTTTTTAAAATTTACATGTGTGATCTAATTAGGTTTTATATTCAGCAAACCAGAAACTCCTTAATGTCTCATAAGTTCTAAGAAACAACTGATGGGAGTTCAGTTATAGTAACCGAGAACATTGTGTGTGTGTGTGTGTGTGTGTGTGTCAGAGAGAGCGAGAGCTCACAAGCAGGGGGAGCAGCAGGCAGAGACAGAAGCAGGCTCCCCACTGAGCAAGGAGCCTGAGGTGGGACTTGATCCTTAGGACCCTGGTATCATGACCTGAGCCAAAGGTGGACACTTAACCTGCTGAGCCACAGACGTCCCAGTTGAGAATATTCTATAAGAGACAAGAGCACCAAACACATTTTTAGTTTCAGTGAAACCTTATAAGGGTGGTTATGATAATCTCTTTACCCCTCAGAGTGGGCCTTTTTTATTATCAACGAGGAACAGGATTATCAAAAACAATGCCTGAGTCCCCCACGCTTATCTAGAGGGGTGTTTTGGGAGATGCCAAAAGAAATTCTGTTAATACGCAAGACACTGGATTTTCTTTGGTTCTTAATAAAATCCTAAAATTTCCTCCTCCTGTCCCCCATACATTTGGCCTTCTCTACAACGCAAGTTGTCCAGATCAAAAGGGAGGACAGTAGAGTAGGATTTTCAGCGAACATGCGGAGGGGACAGGAAGAAGGGTCTCTGCGGCTAGTCAACTCCCACTAGAAATCACCGCCCAGTTCTATCACTGCAGCCATCGCAGCTACGGACTGGAGGGAAAAACGACCCAGTTCAGTCCCATCATCTTTCAACTGAAACAAAAGAATTTTAAAAAGGCATAAGTGAGAAGGATGCACAGAAAACCTCTGAAAACTATTACAGAGCAGCAATCACTTGAGAGCTTATTAGAAATGCAGACACTCCAATTCCACCCAGGATCTCCAGAAGCAGAATCTGCATTTCAATAAGACCCTTGAGTGATGGGTATGCACAATAAAGTTATTGATTGCCAGTCTCTTTATCCCCACCCTAACTGCCTAGCTCAGAAACATGTTCTCCAGCAAATTCAGCTCAGATGTTTTCCTCAGAGGCCAACCCAATTCTCAGACTGGGTCGGATAGCCTTGCTTTATGTACTCTCTGACTACTCTGTATTTCTTCTCACAGAATACATCACAACACTAAACAGAAGAGCTGTTTAGTGCTGGTTTTTCCGAAGAAGCTACAAGATCTATGAAGACAAGGACAAGGTCTACCCTACTCATCCTCATGGCCCCAGAGCACAGAACAAGACCAGATACAAAGGAAGCATTATTGGGCGCCTGGGTGGCTCAGTGGGTGAAAGCCTCTGCCTTCGGCTCGGGTCATGATCCCAGGGTCCTGGGATCAAGCCCCGCATCAGGCCCTCTGCTGGGCAGGGGGCCTGCTTGCTCCTCTCTGCCTGCCTCTCTGCCTACTTGTGATCTATATCTGTCAAATAAATAAAAATAAAATCTTTAAAAAAAAAAAAAAAAGGAAGCATTATTTTTTTTAGTAAATGAGTGGCCCTACTGTGTACAAAGCACAGTGCCAGGCTCGGGAGAGAGGGGCCAAGAACAATCAAGACATGGTCCTTGTCCTTAAACAACTCCTAGCTTAGCGGATTTCTGATGAAGCTAACAAGAGCCATGATCTCAAGAGCGTGTGCCACACTCACAGCTGTTTTCCTATTTCTCTGCCAAATGACAAGAAGCCCAAAGGCCTGCCACCCACCCCCTCGGCACAACCCACAGACAAGCATGTCCTCACCTTAGTCCTCCTCCCTTCATCCAGGATTCTCCACTCCCAGAGCTCATTACCTTGCCCGGCCTTCTCTCCACCCTCTCTAATGCAGCCCCAACTATCTTCAGCTTTGTTCCATTCACCCCTAGGAAGTTTGTGTTATTTCTGGGAACATTTTCTTCAGCCCCCTTCCCTCAACAGTCCTCTTATTAGGAGATGTCGAATTTCCCCTGTTACCTCCTTCAAAAACTCTTAGCTAACTCATTTCTAACCACTCAATTGATTATTTCCTGTGAGCTGTCAAGTCTACTCTATTCAACAGAAACCACTCGAATCTATACCCCAGACCACACTGGAGAATCTCCCAATTAAGTGTTCAATATTCAATTGTCTTCCCACTACTCTCAGTCACTTCCTATATCCCCCAAAGGGACAATAAGCAAATGCGGTAATTTCTTCTACGATTATATTCTCCATGATTCTTACATTTATTCTTACTTAATAGACAAGAATGTTTCGGTAGGTTTATACCCCAAAGCCTGTATCCAAATACCAAGGTAACAAAAATATATTTGAATGCCTTAACTGGAAGCAACAAAACTAATGCTACTTCCTTTTTATCCTCAGAGAAATGTAAGTGGATAGGCAGAGACCACACTGTGACAGAGAGGGAAGTGCTCAGAGAGTGCACAAGCAAGCCTGGGCTACCGCTGAGCCAGTGCACAGCAGTCTCTGACAGCCCCAGAACCCACCGTCCCCCAGCCAGACCCCAGGTGGCATCCAATGCGGCCACAAGAAACACCAAACTGTAGACTCCAGGGCTCACATAGAGGCCCCTTCTAAGCTCTGTACATGCACAAAGCCTTACAGATGTACTCCTGTGCCAGCTGTAAGCACAGTGAGCGATAACAAGGGCAGCGCCTTCCGAGTGTTTTCCACATCCCCACCTGTAAAAACGATTACCAAAGAATGACGGACTGGAGCCCTCGTCCAAAGGTTTGGTTAGGGACTCCCAGAAATTTTAAAGCCCTGAAAGCACATTAAAAAGTTACTGATGTGTACCTTTTCTTAAACACTTGAAAATACACACTCCTATAGTATCTGGCCTCAGCCTGTCTTACGGGTTCAATAACGGAGGCGGTTTTTCTGCTCACACTCATTTCATCCACATGCCCACGCTGTTCCTGCACTACTTCGTGTGGTCACGTGAGAGGAGGGCTGAAGATCACACGCCTCTCAAACTTCCATATCCGCACCGCAGGTGGAAGACGCGGCTCCCCAAACATGAAGGCTTCTTCTTTTTTCTCTTAAGGAAACCCAAGAAAAAGTTGCTCCTGATGACAAAAGAGGCCACCCCTCCACCCTGGAGGAACTGATGTGGGCAAAGCAGGGCTCGCTACAGCAGGGTGGAGAAGTCTGGGCCAGCACCCCGGGAGCTGGCACCCGGGAGCTGGCCCCCAGGAGCTGGCACTCTGGGAGCTGCTCACTTCGGGCGCTACTCAGTTGTTGGATCAATCCAATCCCCATCCCCGACTCTGACTCTGTTCTCCTCAGCATCCTCAATGCTCAGAGGAAGGAGGGAAGTGGTCCCTTGATTCCTGATCCAGGGAGGCAGCGGCCAGAGGGCATCTATTACCCTCCTAGCCCCCATGGCTGTAGCTGCCATCTCTGACTTCTCACAGCACTGCCGGCACAGTGGCCCAGAGTACAAAATGTCACATCGCAGCCCAGTAATTAGGAGGGGAAGGAGAGCTGACACCAGATACAGCTAAATGAAAGCACACCAGAGACCCTGAAATACCTGAGAGAAATGAAAATTATTGCCTTTAGTATTATTTCTCAGGTTTGCGGCCATAAAGTCCTACGCATTTTTTTCCTTTAGGACAAGCTTAAAGCAAAAGGGATGCTAGCTTACAGAGCATAATACTCGGTACTACTCAGAGTGAATCAACTCTAAAGAATATCTAACATATTTATTTTGGTTCATATGCAGGACTGACTGTAGAACTTAAGGATGTAATTGAATTTCTAGGCTACCCATGAAAAGCATTACTTTTTTCCCTTTTTATCTTCCAGATTTGTTTGGAAACTTTTCCTATTTGAAATGTTAATGCTCAATTTTAGATGTCAAAATAAAGTACAAATCACAAATCTACCATAAACATTTCAGAGTCCTTTATTGCTAAATTAATGTACCATCCCAGGATCTTTCTTATCATTAAAATCCCAGGAAAACCATTATCATGGGGGAGTAAAAACTGAAGTCTCCACTCATCTAACACAGCTTGAGAACACAAGACAAGTGGTCATTCCTTTCCCACTACCTGCTGGTACCCCAGTCTCGCTCCTCCAGCCTCCACTGCGATACACACAGATTTGCAAACCTCCTCGAGAAACTGAACAGAAGGCTAACTGGCCTATCTGGAATTCCCCATGTCATCTTAACTGCAGGTACTGCCCAGAAAACACTGCTCCTCCATTTTATTAAAAACATCCAGGCGTGCCTGGGTGGCTCAGTCCATTAAGCCTCTGCCTTCGGCCCCAGTCGTGATCCCGGGGTCCTGGGACTGAGCCCTGTGTTGGGCTCCCTGCTCAGTGGGGAGTCTGTTTCTCCTCCCTCTGCTCTTCCACATATAAATATAAATATCCGCCTAGAAATAAAATCATCCATAACATTCTGCATACCCTATGCTAACCAGGAAGTCCAGCTCTGATTCTCCTCTCCTTTTTGGAGGTGGGGGGCAGAGGGAGTACACTCTCTAATGAATTACAAAATAAACACTTTTCTTTAAAATAAAGCACAAAAATTTCAAATCCAAGTTTCTGGGCAGCTCAGATTCATGGAGCATCTTTACTCTGCATTGTACCAACAACCACTTTCAAAAACCAATTTTCCAAGTTCCTCAGATAATCTAAGCCCCAAACTGCTGCTTCTCCCTACACTGGCTTTCAGCTTCTCCTGTTGATAATCAAAGAAGCACATTTTCTTTGACACAAGAGTGAGAGAGGTACTTTCATTAAGAGCACTGATAACAGGAACACTTAAGAATTAAATGGAAACCAAGCATTTCCAGCTAGCAGCCCTCTGCTGTCTTGCTATGTAACGGAAAGTTAGTCCTCCAGAGCTGGAATTGCGATGACTAAGAGTGAGGCAGGGCGACACTGGGGCAGGGCAGGCTTACCCAGGAGCTGGGCCTGCCCCACAGAGAGCCTGCAGGAAGTCTCAAGAGATTCTAAAGATCTCCCAAGAGAGGAGTTTAACAAGATAACTCGGCTTTTAAGTAATAGAGGCAGCCTCCTGGCCTCTGGGCTGTGAAAGGGCTCACATGCCAAGAGTAATAACACAAGCAATCACTGCACACAGAATAATACATCTCAGCAGGATTCCAGGACCTGGGCACTCCAGAGTCTCCCTTCCACACAGAAGGAAAGGGAGGTAGGGAAAGAATGCATCACTTTTCATGAGGACCTGGGAGCGTCCTGTTAGGTAAGCAGATAAATTACACTTGGCATGATAACACACTGTTTTGGGTTGCTGACAAAAATAAAAATGCCCCTGGCATTAAAGGCTATAAAACAATGAATTTTCCCTCTCCTGGAACAGAATTCATCAAGTTTAAAAGTTCACTAACCTCGCATCCCAAAGACGGGAAACAAAACCTAAGAAGCCTCGCCTCTTGTTCCTTTCTCTACTACAAGCTTCCAGCAACAGTCACTTTAGGCAAGCTGCCTTAACCCTGCACAGTGAAACCAGATTGCTCACAGCTGCTTCCAAGACTATCTGAGTATTCCCACCTGTACTTACCCATTTCTCCTGCCTTTTATCTCACCCATTTTCTTCCTCTGCCTCTGTCAAGACCTGTCACTTTCACCACCTCCCCAGAAAAGGTTGTTAAAACAAACGGATCTGAAAATATCACATCTGATTTTCCAACCCATCCATTCTCCAAGAAAACCAACAGTATTTAAATTCCCAAGTTCCCCTTTCCATCACAAAACAAAGCTACCTGCCTCTATTTAATAGCAACATTTTAATGAGACTGACAACTAAAATTTCATCAGCCCAAAGCTTTACCCACAACCAAATACACGGCCTGGGGTCTCACGCCTAGGCTGTCTTCTCTCCATTAAAGGCTTTCTTAGCCATGTGATTCTCCTGTCAGGCAATCCCAGTTGCTAGATTTACAGAAACATCTACCTTCTGTTTATAGTGGTCTCTGTGAACTTTGTCACCCCACACTCTCCCAGATTTGACTGTTTTTACAAAGTACAGTAAACAACCATTTTACCCCTGCAATCAGGACAGTTTGAAGTAAAAAGGGTTGTTATTGATAATGATGTCAAGACAACGGGTGTGAACAGCAACAGCCCAAGGCAGACTGGGCTGTAAACAGCTTTGTTCTTACAAAGGTACCAAGGCCAGGTAAGTTCTTACTTGCCAAGAACTAATTTATGTCCTTCCCTGGGAGACTGAGGTTTTAGGGAACCAGCCCAGAGAACAAAACAAAAATAAATTTAGATTAGTCTCCCTGAAGGATAAGGAAATAGAAAATATTTAGGGGCACCTAGGTCAGTTAACATCTTACTCTTGGTTTCCACTCAGGTAATGATCTCAGAGCTGTAAGATTGAGTCCCAAGTCCACTCCAGATTCAGCATGGAGTCGGCTTGAGATTCCTTCCCTCTCCCTCTGACACCCCCCTCACTCACATGTACACTCTCTAAAATAAATAAATAAAATCTTTAAAAAGATGTTTTAGGGGCACCTGGGTAGCTCAGTTGGTTAAATGACTGCCTTCGGCTCCGGTCATGATCCCGGGGTCCTGGGACTGAGCCGCACATCAGGCTCCCTGCTGTGTCTGCTTCCACCTCTCCCTCACGTTCGCTCTCGCTCAAATAAATAAAATATTTAAAAAAATGTTTTACATTGTAGTGAAAAGACTGTTCTAAATATGTCACCATATCAACTTTAAGTTTTGATGTGGATTTGGGCAGGGGTGGAGTTGAGACAGCAGTGATAAGGGTACTGGAGGACGGGGATGGAAAGCAGGCTGGTCCTAAAGTGCCAAAGGATAGAGGGCTGCTGGAAGAATGGAGGCAGGGAACCAAAGGGAGTCAGAACTTTTCTCACTTGAGTTTCTGCCTAACTAGCCACTCCTGTGCCACTGAACAGCTAGTATTCACACATACAACTGAAGTCTTCCATGCATTACCTAAATTTGTTTAATCTTTCCTAATATTAGGAAATACCTCTGAAGTTCAGAAGAGTTACACATATGCCAGATGCACACCTTTCTGCTGTGCCAGGGGTTCCAGACTTTTAAATTTCTTTTTTTTTTTTTTTAAAGATTTTATTTATTTGACAGACAGAGATCACAAGGAGGCAGAGAGGCAGGGAGAGAGAGAGGGGGAAGCAGGCTCCCTGCTGAGCAGACAGTCTGATGCGGGGCTGAGATCATGACCTGAGCCGAAGGCAGAGGCTTTAACCCACTGAGCCACCCAGGTACCCCAGACTTTTAAATTTCATAGAAAAGTAAGATTCCCCTGCCCCCCCAAATGAGGGGCTAACCTGTTATCTAGTTTTTATTTTTGCCAAGGATATTAAAACTGTCATCATATTATTTATAAAATAAAGGCTATTTCAGCAAAGGAAAAAGTATTAAGAATATTATCTCAAAACTAAAACCAGTCCTTTAAATCAAACAACTTAAACATCACAAGGCCTGCCAGGTGCCTTTCTTTATCCCTCTCATTTTGCTCAGCCAGTTTGATTTTCATCCGCATCTGACTTGAGGATTGATACAGAAACTGCTGGACTAAGACCAGCTAATGGTTGCTGAACGCTACATGCGCTGGACACTGCACCAAACATTTTCCATGCGTTCTCATTTAATCAGCCACAGCCCCATGAACAGCGTGCTGTTATTACTCCCATTTACAGGCAAAGCTGGAACGTAAAGGGGTAAAATTACCTGCCCATAGTTATATGGCGAGCAGTCAGTGAAGTTAATGACCTGAACCACAGACACTCCAGAAATCAGTTCAGTTCTGCCCCAAGACACAAGTTACATCTGTTTCCCCAATGTGGGAGCTTGTTTAAAAACAAACAAAAACTGCTTTAAGGGGTAAATGAACCCTGTATATATCAGCATTTAATATTTATACATAAGAACTGTCCCCTTTCCAATTCTCTTTCAATGATTCCTATTAAATGAAGAAAGTTCCAGTTTGGTGGCAGGAAGCCTTTAGCACACACACTTTGGCACAAGCTCATCACTTGTTAAACTTTCTTCAGAGCCCTCCACAAGACATGAGACCTAGCTAGAATTTAGTAATATTTTGTTTTCATTGTGCATTTTTTTTTTTTTTAATTTGACACAGAGAGAGCACAAGCAGGCAGAGCAGCAGGCAGAGAGAGGGAGAAGCAGGCTCTCCACTAAGCAGGGACTCCAACACGGGCCTTGATCCCAGTACCCTGGGATCATGACCTGAGCCGAAGGCAGCTGCTTAACCGACTGAGCCACCCAGGAGCCCCTTCACTGTGCATCATTTAAGGTATTTCTAGTTACAGCAAGTAACAAGGCTTTTCCATTTCCAACTGTGAAATTAAGTTTTTTTTTTTTAAGATTTTATTTATTTGAGAGAGAGAGAAAGAAACAAAAGCAGACTCCCCACTGAGCAGGAAGCCCAATGGGGGTCTCAATCTCAGGAACCAGAGATCGTGACCTGAATTGTAAGGTAGACACTTAACAGTGAACCACCCAGGCACTCCAAATTAAGTTTGCTTTAAAAACAGTATTTCAGGGGTGCCTGGGTGGCTCAGTTGGTTAAGGGTCTGCCTTCAGCTCTGGTCATGATCCCAGGGTCCTGGGATGGAGCCCTGCATTGGGCTCCCTGATCAGCCGAAAGCCCGCTTCTCCCTCTGCCTCTCCCCTTGCTTGTGCGCATGTACTCTCTCTTGCAAATAAATTCATAAAAAAAAAAAATTTTCAACTTTTAAAATAGCTGATTGCCCAAAAGATTTTCAAACTAAATAGAAGTAGAGGCGGTATTCCAGTACTAAAACCATGGTAGGGGTACGCACACATCCAGAGCCCAGGAAACATAAGGAAAGCCATTACACCAAGGCTGGGATCAGCAAATGACTGAAAGGCTACCCACACTGACCACCCTGGTCCAGTCTCTCCAAACAATTCTAAAAATAGCAGGGTTTCCCCACACAGGATGTGGTGGTCATGCTTACCACCTCCCATCCCTACCTTCTTATCCAAGAAGAAAAAGAAAAAAGAAGAAAAGCTATGTGCTAGTCCACAGAAAAAAGTCAAACCTCTCACATGACCTTGCTCCTCCTGTCATCTGTAGCTGGGAAGCTGCACACTTCCTTAGTCATGGAACTCTCTAGAACCCAGAGAAGACAGTTGAAGCTAAAGAATCTACTCTCCTTTAAAGACTAGGACCTTTAAACACCTTGGGGTCTTCAAACAATTAAAAAGTAGTTATTTAGTGAACCCCATGTGGTTAGGCCCTGCCCTCCAATGAAGAGAAAGCGGTTTTCAAGGATACGCTGGAGAAACAGAACACTACCAACTGTGCAATGATTAATGAGTAATGAGATGTGAAGCTGTATTTGCCCCAATTTTACTTGCGATGTTATTTGTAAGAAATAAACAGGTGAGGTGTAAGTAAAACTGATCTACAACCACCAAAAACATTAAGTGATATTAAAAGATACCAGCATTGCATCTTATGGAAATGCCAACACAAGAATACAAAGATGTAAAAAAGAACACTCAGTCAGCAGTGTTTAGAATCATGAAAAACCAAAAACAGGTATCAACAAATAAATGGGTAAATAAATACACCCAAATGATGAAATACTCTTCAACCATTAAAGAATGAGGTAGGATCTATAATTATGACACAGACAGCCATGACAATTTTTTAAAAAGTTGCAGGACACATATATTATGACCCCATTTCTATTTCTTAAAGAAAAGAGGGAGAATGTATATTTCTTCATGAAAAGTTTGGAAACACATTTCCTTAGGGGAATGAGAATAAATGTTAGAAAACTGAGTGATAAGGCCAGAGGGATAGAGACTTTTGTATTTAATTTTATATACTTCTATACTATTTGAAATCCTATGAGCAGGTATTAAACCCAAAACTTAAATATTGGTCATTATTAAATTATTAAAGCTAGTAGGCATTTTTTTGAAGGAATTTAGGGATGAACTAGATAACTGTTGATCAAAATGAGGATAAGTCACCAAGGGAACTGAAGACGTGACTCTTAATCAAAAGGACTTTGAAGACTTAAGAATTATAAGAAAATTTTATTTCCATATTAGACAAACTAGTGGAATAAAAAGTAAAGATGAAGACCATCAAAGAGGTCATTCAGGGTTTTACTGATATTGTTAAGAATGGGGCTTAGAAAACAGGATAGAAACAAACCAGGAGGCCCAAGTGTGTGGCTACCAAGGACTACAAAAGCAGAAACTGAGCAGCACAGAATTTTCATGTTTGTAGATGACACTAAAGACTTCCATGGTAATAATGTGCCAAGTTATTGGCGCCAAATTATAGGAAGATCTTGGGAATCGATACAAAAAGAAGGAAAAGTGGCAGATGAGTGTTAAAATGAGCATATGGCCTGAAATCAGGCATGTAAAACAACAACTTCTCAGCTATCAGTTGTGACCCAAGAATAGGATCTCAGATCACTGTAAATGGACCCCTGAGGATGTCAGCCCAACACTGAGCTAGAGATTAAAAGCAATGCAAAGTGTCCTGGGAGCCATCAAAACGAACACTAAAAAGAAAGAGACTAGTATCCTCCCCTCATAAAATTCTTTTTGTCATTTGTGTCCTGCCCCTTCAACTACATATAGAAAAGGAGTTAAACAAGACCAGTGGGTCTCAAATGCCAATCCCTGAATTGATCCAAAATTGACTTGGAATCACCTAGGAGAGGCTTTTTTAAAAATACAGATTCCCAGGCCATACCCACAGAGATTCTAATTCAGTGCCTCTGAAAGGCCTTCCAGGTGGTCCTGAAGTAAGGATCTGGTCAGGAAATCACCGTGCTGCTTCTCTCTAAATCCACTCCCAGAAAGGAATTAAGAAAGCTTAACAATTAAAAAATCAAAAGAAAAGAAACCATGTGAGCAACTACCAAAAATAGATTATGATGATTCCTACACTTGCCCGTTAAATGAAGTAGAAAAGATCTGCAAAAGACAATTAGGATGACCTAAAGGAAGAAGCTTTAGCCTTGAACTGTGAAAAGTAGAGCTCAGAACCCTATCAAGTGCCCCCAGATTCCTCCACGTAAGAGCAGGACCAGGGTAAACACTATCTCCATCAGCTACGGGTTTCCAGAATGCCCTCCTCACCCCCATCCTTCTGAAGTCAATACCTGCTGCCCCAGGAGACGGTCAGGATGTTTTGAAGCAGAGGTGAGGTGGTAAATAAAAGCCACTGCTCTCATGTTCCTCTGGGTCCCAAACAAGTACTCCCACAAGTCTATCCTGATATCACTACTGAGGTCAGGAACCCCCTGGCTCATTTCTATCCACCACCTCTAACTCACTCCGCTACTCAGTCACATAGTCTAATTCAAATTCTAACCCCCTCATCTTCTACAGTACAAAAACCACATTTTACATTTCATCTACTATCTCAGGGGGAAAAAAAAAAAAAAAAAAAAACAAGCAACGGAACAGAAAACATGTTTCATTGCAGGATAAGCAGCAATTCAAAGTGAAGCCTGCCATACGGTAGATTTCTCAGTTTTGATTCATCTTGCAATATAAGGTTTCTTATACAATCACAGCTTTTGGGGACTGTTAGAAGTTTAGAGACTGAGTTTACCACTTCATTTAAGAAAGAAAGAGTCTGAGAAGTAAAATCTCTTACCCCACATCACCCATGTGAAGAATAGCACCTCCTGGGCTAGAACTGTGTTACCCCTGAATCCTAGGCCAATCTCTCTTCTCTGCCAAGCTGCTTCCCAAAGATAGTATTAATAAATTAGGTTTATTAACTTTAGGCACAGATTCTCCCAGCTTTTCACTTCTTCCTCTTACACAAGAGGGTGGTGTTACAAGATCATCCCAAGAAGACTACTTCCCATATAGAAGCTAAAGCACGTCAAAATGTGTTAAGGAATAAGAGGGGAGATGGTGCCTTAAATCACTCATCATAAGCAAATAAAGAGAAAATGTGCCAAGCCCAGTTTATATCATAGAATGAACATCTGAAAAATGATATCCAGAGGCATCACCTAAATTTTCATTAGATTTTTACCTATGAAGTTGTTTTACTTCCTAATTTTCAAAAAATGTCAACTGAAACCACTGTTTTTCCCTAAACATTAGAGCTAAGTGTGAAAAACTTAGTTCATCATATTGAGTCTCACTGAAAGTTAAGTGAAATCCCACAACACTCCATCTGCATCAAATGTTCACAACCTGTGATTCTGCATCAATTTCTACTGTAAAAACAAAATGCAATGTCAGTCTCCCAAGAGAGGAATTAGCAACAGAAACCGGGTATCTCTCCATTTCCCAACAAGAAAAAGGAAAAACCACATAAGCCCCTGAAGAGTTGAATCTCTTTACTTCATGCCTTGTCCCGGAAAAGGCAACGAATTTCCTACAATACTTAGCTATGTTATTCCTTGAAGAAACAAAATAAAATAAATCCAAAGACCAGATTCCAAAGGATACCTACTGCACTCTCTCCTAGAACCACACCTGTCAGCTGGACAGCTAGTCCACACCAGCGAGTACACAACAGGCCTTAGAACCTTCAACTCATTTCCCAAATATCACACTCCAAGTAAAGTGAGGCACAGACCCCATCAAATCATTTGCTCACTTATTATACCAGTACTGATCACTACCCAGGCTCAGGAGTCTCCCCTCATGTTACTAAGCCACATTATGCATGAGCTAGTTCCCTCCTGACCATTAGTTTGAGCTAGGAAGCATGCTACTTTGCTTTTCACCATGACTGTCACTAAAACTTGCTAGGTTAAAAGTGTTGCCAGAGGCCAGAGCAGCAGAACATTCCATGTAGTAATAAAATGCTAACAGAACTATAAACAACAACAAATTCTACATGCTATTTGACTCTCACTGAGCTTGCTCCTGGCATTAATCTTTTCAGCTAAGTACCCTCCACTGAAAGGTGGTGACCTTAGGAATACACAGAACTGGCTGACAGGAAGTCAAAAAACCTGTAAGGAAGTCTTGGCCCTGTAAGGAACATGAATATGACCAAGAGCAATAATTTTTTTTTTTAAATCAGTTTCTCACTGTTTACACTGAGTTAATGTCAGCTATCGATCTCACCAGCGTACCAGGACAGCAACCACCTCTACTGCCTTTCTGCCTTCTATCACCCCAAAGCACATAATAGCAGCTCAGGTTCAATCCATACCATTTGTGTTCTGCATAAATTGAAGGAATTAAAGAGCTACTATAAAAACACTGAAGATAAACATTAGTGGGGATCCTAGAGCTTTTGCACTTGTTGTTCCCTCTACCAAGAACACACTTCCCTTACGGCTGGTTCTCCGCTGTCCATCAGATCTCAGCACAAATGCTAAGAGAAGCCTTTCCTGAACACCTTCTCTATGGGAGCCATCCCTACCCTTGCTCCCAGTCACTCTGTCTCGTTCTCCGGAAATCACTATCTTATAATATCATGCTTATTTCTTGTTTACCTTTTTATTGTCTGTCTCCTCTATAAATCAGAGGGGCAGGAATCTGATCTACTTTTTACCACTGTTTCTCCAATACCCACACAAAGCTTGACACAGCAGATGATCAATAAAATTTGTTCAAGAAAGAAAGGAAGTATGACTGCTCATCATTCTGTATCATTAGCACATAGCAGCAGCCACTGTTAGCATGACTAGAGCCACCTGGGTGCTTTCTTTTCATACAGGAAAAAAATGACAGAAAACATTTAAGATACAGTAGAAACTTAGTGCTCCTTTACTTACAAGCTTGACTGAAAGCTACTATGCTCACCTGCTGAGAAGTGGGCAATTTTAAGACTACAGGGAAAAGCCTTCCATCCTATTCTACCTAGTTCTTTGCAAATGGCTCTACTAAAATACTGTTATTCAGCCACCTTGTCCCTGAGTAGGAGAGTAAGAGTACTTAAGTAGGTTAGGAAAGATGTTTTTTTCTTTCAGTCTGCATGAGCTCAGTGCACGTAGGAAGGAGCAGATCAATGGACTACTACTCTTTGTCCCCACTACACTCTGGAAAGACACATACTTCTTAGTTCAGAAAGCTAAGACAGCTAGCTATAATAATGTAAATTACAGGTATCATTTCCTACAAGCTGCATACTGGAAAAATTTCCACTAAGCTACTCACCAGGAAGTCTACATTCCACTTTAGAACAACCTGGCAGCACAATTCCTGGTGAAGGAGGAAAACTGTGGCCATCTCCTCCTTTTGATGCCCCTCTGCCTTAATCACCCAGCGAGAATCATGGTTCTTAGCCTAAAACCAAAGACTGGCAGAGCAATTCCTTTCTCCTTTAGGCAAGTAAATGGAGCAGGGTGAAAATGAACGGAGATTTGGCATTGTCCTCCCTTTGGCCTTTCACACCATAAGCAGGGTAAGATATGCTGCTTCCATCAGCTGCTTCTAATAAGCACAAGATTCAAGAACTGTGGCAGACTCATTCTGCTGTCTTAAAAGCAACCCGTGTGATTCCTGCTTGAGAAGACACGCAAACACACGGAGTTAGAATGGGAACGTTAGAGTGAAAAGACAGAGAAAAGGGCTCAAGCCCCAAAGCGGAAAGTGAATCAGGTGTGTAAGACCGGAGAAAACAGCCATCTCTAAGTAGGGGCTAAGTGAAGCGACCAAATTTTACACCAAGTACCCCAAGACTTCTCGCAGTCACATCTATTTAACATGTGCTGATAATAATCTATTGCAGCTAAAGAAAGTCTAGCAAATTATTCAAAAAAATCCAGAGTTAGAATCTTTCAGGGTTTTGAGAAAATAGTATCTGATTTGACGGGGACATTCACTTTTCCAGGTTATATTTTCTCTGCCCACACACTTGCCAGTCTCATCCCAACTCAGGAAATATAAATCCACCTTCAGTTTTTCCATCATCCTCACTGCCTTTGCAGTAACAGAACAGCTCCAAAATGCTTGTGTCAACTTACTGCCCACTTCCTCCTTAAACACATTCCAGAACCAACTCTGTTTCTGTCCCTTTGCTCCCACTCTCGAAAGCAGACACAGTCTCTATCGTCACCATCATTTTTTTTTAAACTGGTCAAATGCAAAGGCTTTTTACAACTTGATTTCTTTTTTTTTTTTTTTTAAGATTTTATTTATTTATTTGAGAGAGAGAGAGTAAGTGAGAGAGCATGAGGGGAAGAAGGTCAGAGGGAAAAGCAGACCCCCCGGGAGCTGGGAGCCTGATGCAGGACTTGATCAGAACCCCCTGGAGCTGGGAGCCTGATGCAGGACTTGATCCTGGGACTCCAGGCTCATGACCTGAGAGGAAGGCAGTTGCTTAACTAACTGAGCCACCCAGGCACCCTACAACTTGATTTCTGAGTTCTTTCTTCTTTAACCTTAAAAAGAACACAGGACTTACTAGAATTAGAAGGTAGAGACTAGAAGAAACTTGCACCTTCCATGGCTCTATAACCCAATTTTTGCCCCCCAAAAAGAGGAAGGACGATTCCTCTTCACTGCAGCAGAGCTCATCCCTATACCGTTTCAGATCGGCAGCTCAGCCTGAGTCCAGACAATTATGGAGGGCTCCCCTGAAAAGCACAAGGCTGATTAGTCAGTGTTCCAGGTTCTACCCCTCTCCCTAAAGGCAGTAACTATTTTCCAATTCACAAGACTATTTCCTTCACAGTTTCCTGTCACAGAACTCCATTTTCATTTGTAGAGTTCTTACGAAGCAGTTCCTAGAACCACTGGAAATGATTACTCTCCAGGAAAATACAACTTCGCTTAGCAGAAGAGCTTCACACAGAGCAATTTGCCAGTGGTCGATTTTTCATTCCAAACAAGGCTTCTGCTCCTGGCACAGATCTGCCTGCTGTCCTGCAGTTCACCTGGCTTCCCTCCCCTAACCCCTACCTGCAACTCACCCACCCATCCCTGCAATTTGGTCACAGAAAAGAACAGCAGAATAGACTTTTTGATGGCTGAATTTTCTTGTGAGTGTGCGTGTGTGTGTGTGTGTGTGTGTGTGTGTGTGTTTAAGATTTTAATTTACTTGAGAGAGAGAAAGCACAAGCTGGGGGAAGAGGCAGAGGGAGTGAGAGAGGTAGGCTCCCAACAAGCAGTGAGCTGGATGCAGGGCTCAAGCCCAGGACCCTGGAATCATGACCTGAGCCAAAGGTAGATGCTTAACTGACTGAGCACCCCCCTAACCCGGTGGCCCACAAGGGCTGAATTTTAAAAGCTTCCTCCCAGATTCAAATGTGTCTTCAACACCACACTCCTATGCACATAATGACCATAAGCACCAAATGAAGTCACTCACCGCAATAACAGCTCCAGGATAAGACAAGGAGTAACATCTAATCTTTCCTCAACTTGATTACAGTCAGCTTCACTTTCCTGCAATTTTGTGGTCACGCATGACTGGCCTCACCCTCTACTAAAGTCATGCCCTGGAGGCAGAAGCAGCATAGCATGATGTCCAAGAGCCCATGCTGTGGCAGACAGACCTGGGTTCAAGCCCCAGCCCTGGCTCTTACTGCCAGTGAATGTGCCTGTCCTTGGGTGAACTTTTCTTTCTAAACCTTAGATTACACATCTGTAAACTGTAACCAATAATACTATCTACTTGTTAGGTGTTATAAATGAGTGAATACAAACAAAATACTCAACACAAGACACGACCCTTAATAAATAAGTGATTGTTGATATTCAGTATCCATGGGGGTAATCTGTGGGCACGGCCACCTCATAGAATCCAGATGCCCTGGAAGCCTTTAGCATTAATACAAGCAAAAATATATCCAGCCTCATTCCACTCCTACCCCACAAATGAGGGGGACCTTTAAGAAAAATTCAAGCCTTAGTGAAGGAAAAAATTCAGAAAGAGCCACTCAATGCTGCCAATCCCACCACCCTACCACCAAGCGATGCTGTGGTCTTATGGTGAAGGGAAAGATCAGTGCAAATGAAAAAACTAACGTAAGAGAAGCTACTCATGGGACAGATCAAGAGTCAAAGAGGCAAAAATATGTGGACCTTGGAAATTCCCTTCTCCCTCAGCTTCTAATAAATTCTGAATTTCCATTTACGCATAAAGGAGAAAAGCAATACTGAAAACCCTGGGAATCTCACCTGGTAACGGAATATTACTTAAGAAATGAATACATGAGAATTGGGCTGGAGAAAAAAAAAAAATCTCAAAAATTTACACACACACACAAGCTAAAGAACATTTTCACCCTGACAATGAGCCAAGAAAACAGAATGTGTTTTAAACTTCCTGCAACTGCAAAAAAAACTGTGGAACTTTGAGAGAAAATGTCATAAAGGATATTTGCTGTTCCAGAAGGAAATTAGTATTGAGGTCTGAAATGTCCCAAAGTCTATTAGGTGTAGTGGGAAGGAAAGGACATGTTCCTGTTAACAGGAAAATCTGTTAACAACCAAGAAACGTCAAGTTCCAAGATCTGGGAGGATTCAGGGGAGAACAGAGGTGACAAGGGATAAAGAGAATTTATACTACAAAACTTCCATGGAGCCAGAGGGAAAATTTTTTAAAAATTAGTCTGGCAGGGTTTTAAATTCAAAATTCAAGAATGTAGGGAGTGAGGGGATATAAAATCAGGCAGAATCTAGTGTTGGGGCCGTGGACTGGGAATCGGAACACTTGGGCCCCGGTCCTGGCCCCGTTCCAAGCCACCACGTGATGACCTTAGACAAGTCACTGCCCTCTTGAAACCTGTCTCCTTATGTTTAAGGGGTGAGGAAACAATAACGATCGCTAAAATTCCTACTGGCCTACTATTTAAAGGCCAAAAGGAGAGGGAGAACAAATAGTAAGAGCTTACAGGACTACACACTTAACAGAAGAGGTGGAGAGAAAAGGAACAGGAGGGCCAAAGAGCGAGAAAACTTGTAAGTAAGTGAGCGTCAGTGGAAACTGAAAAGCTTCAAGATGGCCAAATGCGCTTAGTTTCAGGGAAGTGCGGATGTCAGGATCTCGAAAAGCTGCACACTGCTCAGCAGATGTCAAAATGGACAGAAGAACGGGGGGATGGGAAGGCAGATATAAACTTATGATCTCCGTTAATCAATCAAGTCACACCGATCTGTCCTGGTAAACAGCAGATCTGAGTGCCGCGACCACGGAAATCACTGCGACCCCTGGTGCCAGGGTGTCCGGGAAGCAAAGTACCAAGGGGATTCCGTGTTGGATACCGTCTAGGAAAGGAATTCCGAGAATGGGTGAAAAGTAAGGAAAGAGAGGAAAGGGAATCTGGGAGACCATGCAGACTGGCGGAAGGGGAAGAGGAGCCAGCGCCAAAACCCGCCCGGAGGTGGGCGGTGGGGTCAGTGTCCCGGGCCCCGCTCTCACCATCTTGACGATGCCCCGCTGCACGGTGGGGACAGCGGGTCCCCCGGAGGTGCCGCCGCTCTGCGCGGAGGAGGCCATGTGTGGAGATGGAAAGGCAGCAAATATGACGGTGGGCCGGCTTGGAGCTGTCAGTGTGGGTGTCGGTGTTGGTGGGAGGCCGCCGCTGCAGTGAGCTGGCAAGCGACGGGTTTCGGGCAATGGACGGCACGGACTCGCCGGGCGCTCACGAGAGCAGCAGCGGGACTGGGAGCGAAAGAGGAGACGCGTTCTCCGCCGCCGCCACACGTTCTACTCGCCGCGCAAGCGTGCCAGAGCGCCACCGCCCTCCGGCCAATTAGCGCCTAGAGCCCGCCGGACCCCAAACCAATAGGCACCCTGCTCGCGGAGCCCCGCCCTTTAGTCAAAAAAGGGGAGACAAGCTCCAGGAAGCGCTGAAAGAGCTGATTTGCAGTGACGGGCTAAGTATGGGGCGGGACTTCCGGGGCAGCCGTTGTAGGTAGTGTCGGGAGGTGTAGTGGGAAGGAAAGGACACGTCAGCATCTGGCCGCGGGGCGCGGGGGGCCATGGGAGCCCCAAGGGCGGGGCCAGCCTCGTCCTCCGTTACGGCCCCGCCTATTGCGCTCCGCCCCGCGGGCCTCCGGGGAGCCCACCTGGACTGCAGCGTTCCTGAAGGGCGCCCCGGGGTTGGGGAGTGCGGATTGGGGAATCCCGAGACATGAAGGCCAAGACCTGAAGGGATCTCCGTACCGGCTGCACACCTAGTTCCGACATTTTACCTCCGCTAAAAGTGTGGGGAGAACTTGGCAAAGTCTGAGCATCGTCCAGGCGCCCTCCCTGTCTTCGGGAGTGTGTGTGTCTCGCTCGTATTTGTGTCGCCGGTGTCTCGCACTTGTAAGGCTCTTGTTCGTTGGTGGGAGAAATGCCTCTTGGGGGGGGGGGGGGTGATGTGCCTTGTACATGCGGGAGAATGACCCTCGTTTTGGGGCTCTTCCTAGCCGCGGATGAAGTTAGGGAAAGCCTTGGTACCGACGCTCCCTGTTCCCGGAAGAGAGAGTCCCTAGACCGCTTGTGATGAGCCACACCTCCCCCAACCACCGCATCCCAGCCGTTACCTGACCCTCGTCTCTTTGAGATAAAGAGATTGGGGAAGCGGTGCAGAGCAAGGGCATACAAATGTTTAAATGAATGTTTGGAGACAGCTAATACTTGTCCTGTGCCCACTATGTGGAGCCAAGAACCTTTACTTTAAACCACTTGATCTTCAAATCTGGCTCTACACTGCAGACACCACTTCCCCTGTAGCTCTTGAGAAGAGGCTGACTATGCTTCCACACTTTACATATTCCAGGGTCAAGTTTTGGGGATCAGCATCTGCCTAGGTCCTTAATGCTGTCCCTTGCATTCCATTAATTTGCCACTCTCTTAAAACAACAACTTTGTGAAGGTTCATTCCATCTGATTTATACCACTATCTCATTAAGGTGGTTGTCTTCTCTGCCTCAACTGCCACCTTGTCATTGTTTGAAATCAACACCTGGTGAGATCTTCTCCACCCAGTGACCCTGAAGGACTTAAACATTTATGAACCTGGCTTGCCCAATACCCTGGAATCTGAGCTCTTTGACCTCATCTTCAGTAAACTTGACCTCTGTGCTAGTTTAGCCACCCTCTTCAGTACAGATGAAGTATGGCAATGGTTCCATAGCGGAAATTGTAAACTCCAGACCCCCCATTCTCTGGTCATAATCACTGACCTTTCTCTCTTCTCATTCAGTTACTTCTTTTATACCTTGTATAGTTTTCTACTGCTGAAGAATAATTTACCCCAAAATTTAAGTATTAAGCAATGAGCATTTATTATCTCACAGTTTGTGCCAGGCACTGGCATAGAATAGGTGTTTAGTTAATGCTAGCCAAATGTTGATGTGGACTATACGGGTTAACTGTTGTGTGCCAGGATTTCATTCCATCCTCAGTAAAAATATTAAATACATACAATAGTTATCCCTATTTTACAGATGAGGAGAATTAATTTAAATCTGTGTGGCTTAGCTGAGAGCCTTTACCTCAAGATCTCTCACAAGGCTACCATCAAGGCATCTGTGGCAGCTGTGGTGTCATGAAGGTCTGTTATCTGACCGGGAGGATCTGCTTCCAAGCTTACTCATGTCATCACTGGCTGGATTCAGTTCCTCAGGAGCTTTGGACTGAAGGCCTCCGTTCCTTGCTAGTGGGTCTCTGCATGGGCCAACTCACATGGTAGATGGCTTCTGTCAGAGGGGACAAATGAGAGAGCAAGAGAGGACAAGCAAACCAGTCCTTCTGAATCTAATCTCAGAAGTAACATCCCATCACTTTGGCCCTATGCTATTCATTAGAAAAGCCTCTCCATTGGGCCCACCCTCAAGGGGAGAGGCTTACCCAAGGGCATGAATACCAGGAGGCAGGATACTGGCAATCATCTTAGAGGCTGCCATTCACACACCATTCTTTAGCTTCCAGAGAATTCAAAGTCCCTTAACCTCTCCATGTTTATAATCAGTTCCCTTCTGCTTTCTCCTGGATCCTTGGTTAGCCTCTGTCATTTTTGCCCCCTCCTCTCAGTATCCTCATCCCTGTTGTCTTCCATTGGTATATAGTAAAATAAAAACCAGTCTGTTTTTTTTTTTAATTTTATTTTTTATAAACATATATTTTTTTTCCCCAGGGGTACAGGTCTGTGAATCGCCAGGTTTACACACTTCACCGCACTCATCATAGCACATACCCTCCCCAATGTCCATAATAACCCCACCCCCCAACCCCCCTCCCCCCAGCAACCCTCAGTTTGTTTTGTGAGATTAAGAGTCAAAACCAGTCTGTTTTAAACCTCTTTTCCTTTTAACTCCAATTCCACTGGCTCCTACACTCTCATATAGTGATAAGCCCTCTACCTGGGAGAGATAATTAAAGCCATCAAGAACGCCCTTCATTTCCCACACCAGATCTGAAAACTTACCTTCCTTCTCATTCCTCATCTTCTCCCTTGTTACAAAGAAAAAACATCCTCCTACTGCTTAGTCTACCCCTCCATCTACGTTCTGGTCTACCCTCTTCACTTTGTCAAGGTGTCTCTCTCTCTCTCTCTCTCTCTCTCTCTCTCTCTTTTTAATTTAAGTGATCTCCACACCCAGAGTGGGCCTTGAACTCACAACCCCAGGATCAAGGTTCATAAGCTCCACCGACTGAGCCAGCCAGGTGCCCCAAGGACTCTCCTCATAGATAATTCCCTCTCCTGTTTTTATAGCTTCTCGGGTAATCCTGGATTCTTCTTATTAGCATTTAAATATTCTCAAAGTTCTTCCATAGTGAAAATAAATAAATCTTTCCTTTATTCCACATCCCTCTTTTAGTAGCTCTTCTCCCCCCACCCCACAGGCAAACCCTCTTGGCGGAATTTTTTATGTTTGTTGCCTCCCTCCTCTTCGCCCTGCATTCAATCATCAGCACACTGCCCTCTATTGCTCTTATTAATCTACTGAAACTGTTCTCTGGAAGGTCAATACTGACCTAATCACTACATTCAGTGAACAATTTTCATACCTCACTTCGCTGAGCCCTCTATAAAATTTGACAATATTTGTTCCTTGAAATGCATTTTTCCTTCCCACATTCCTCGTATTCTTCCCATCTATCTAGCTGTTCCTCCTTATCTCCCTTGTGAATGACTCCTCTTTTGCTTACTCTTAATATGGATGTTCCTCTGGCTTCTTCTCAAGGCATCTTCCTTTCTAATTGGAAACATTCTTCCTAAGACATCTTCACCACTCCCCTGACTGCATGCTAAAGATTCCCAAATATAGGCATATAACTCCTGTTAAAATCTCTCTTGAGCTCCAGATCCTGTGTTCAGCAATACTCTGGATATCTGCCCATGGCTGTCATCTTGGGAGTTGAAATTCAACATGTCTCACAAGGAACTCAGTATCTTTCCTCCCAAACCCGCTCTTCCCTAGTATGCGTCACAACCCAAATAATGACACCAAAAGTTACCCAATTGCAAACCAGAAATCTGGAGATCATCACTTTCCCACTTCTTAGTAAACCTCTGAAATCTGTTAGATCCACAGGGGCATAATCAATCACACGTGCCCTGGAAACTGACCACCAAGTTTTATAGTATCTCTATTTGATGACTGTATCTTCTGTAAAATAAAGATGATAATAGAACCTGCCTCCTAGGGTTGTTCTGGTCTTGAGGGTTACATGAATTAGTATATGTTAAACACATAGAACATTATCTGAATCATCTATGTGTTAAATGCTTCATGGTTATTATTAAAAATCTATTGCTTAAACTTGGCATATTGGCATATTTTTTATTTGGACTGCTAGACAGGCTTATAATAGAGCTCCCCAACAGCAGTCTTCCTTACCCACACCCCATTCATTCTTCCTGCTGCAGCCAAAGTGACATTTTTTTTAAGATTTTTTTTTTTTTTTTAAATTTGAGAGAGAGGGAGCACACACATACAAGGGAGAGAAGCAAACTCCTTGCTGAGCACAGAGCCCAATACAGCCTTGATGCAGAGCTTGATTCCTGGCTGGACCCCACAACCCTGAAATCATAACCCAAGCCAAAATCAAAGAGTCAGACACTTAACCAATTGAGCCACCCAGGAGACCCAAAGTGACTTTTCTTTTTTTTTTCTTAAAGATTTATTTATTTATTTGACAGACAGAAATCACAAGGAGGCAGAGAGGCAGGCAGAGAGAGAGGAGGAAGCAGGCTCCCTGCCGAGCAGAAAGCCCGATGCAGGGCTCGATCCCAGGACCCTGGGATCATGACCCGAGCCGAAGGCAGAGGCTTTAACCCACTGAGCCACCCAGGCACCCCCCAAAGTGACTTTTCTTATGCTCCTTTCTCTTCTCCTCAATTCCCTCCTATGATTTCTTCACACCGGATTTCCTCTTACAGTTCTACTGTCAAACAGCTACACAAGCCAAGTGAACTTGGTTTTGTTCTCTCTAGGAAGCCCTCCTTTGCCTTCAGGCATTTTTGCATACTTTTGTGTCTGCCCCATCACTCTTTCCAGACCTCTGCCCTCCTCTCCACCCCCACTCACTTCACAGGGCTACCACTTCTCCATCCTTTAATTTCCCACTTAGAAATCACAGTGCCTCCCCTGAAAGGCATTGAGAAGAATGACAGGTTTACTTCTTTTTTCCTCCTATTTTTGGTCTATCAAAGCACTTGTCAGATGGGAACATAATTGTCTCTTTGCCCTCTAAAATGCCATGAGACTCAGTCTGATTTATTTACAGTGGAATTCCCAGCCCAATGTCTAGTACAGATAGCTGGTCAGTCCATATTGGTTAATAAATGAATGAGAGAAAAGCATTATCATACACATTTTACCTATAAGGAGGTGGACACTCATGTAGGATGTTTGTTGAAGGTCACAGAGCTAATAAGCGGCGGACAAAGGATTTGACACCAGTTCTTGTGACTCTAAAGGTCATGATCAATTTGCTTTTATAGGAAAGAAAGAGACTTTGATCTTCCTTAGAAGTAGATTCAGGTCACTTCTGTGCCCAGGCAGCATCAGACCAGAGGGGTGAGCTGAGCGTTGAGCAGGTGTAGAGGTGAGAAAGCCTCACTTCCTCTCAAGAAAGCTAATACAGGAGCATTTGCTGGTTTGGAAACATGGAAGAGATTGCATCGATGGTTTCTGTCAGTGGAATGCAATAAGAACTCTAGCTCCTGGTCCTAATTGTACACCTCCATCCCTTGCTTGGAGCCAGGCCTAGAAGTGCCTAAGCTGTCGCTCAGTTATAAAGCAGCTCCTTGGAGAAGGATCAAAATTCAGATGCGTGTGGATGGGGTAAAAAGCCAGAGTACAAATTTCTCTCCCTCCAGCAGCCCTCACTGCCACCTCCGCACAGAAAATAAACCTGCTGTAAGATGTTTCTAGGTGGTCCTCATACAGGGCTCAGGCGTTTTATATCAAGGGTGCCCTGAATATATTTTATTTTTTAAAGGATCTATGTTTGTGACTTTTATGTATACTGGCAAGATTTTGAAAATATATTTAATTTTGTAATCTTTACCAATGATTTATTTACAAGCTATTTACTCAAATAAGTGGAGCTGCTTACAAAAAAGAGAGAGAAAGAGAGACTTCAGGTCCTTAAAGGTGACTCCTTCTGTGTGGTGGAGAACACACACACACACACACACACACACACACACACACACACACTAGAGATGGACAAGATTCATTTAAACAAACAACAAAACACCTTGCTTCCTGCACTCCTTTGAGAAAAATTTTTCTTTATTTTTAAGACTATTTCTTTATTTGAGAGAAAGCGTGACTTGGGGGAGGAGAAGAGGGAGAGGAAGAAGCAGACTTCCCACTGAGCAGGGAGCAGGGAGCCTGACAAGGGGCTCAGTGCCAGAACTCTGGGATCCTGATCTGGGCCTAAGGCAGACCCTTAACTGGTTGACTCACCCAGATGCCCTCAGAGCAATTTTTTAAAAAATATTTTATTTATTTATTTGGGAAAGCAAGAGAGGGTCAGAGAGAGCACAAGGGTGGGACATAGCAGAGGGGCAGAGGGAGTGGGAGAAGCAGACTCCCCACTGATCAGGGAATCCTACCTGGGGCTCTATCCCTGGACCCTGAGATCATGACCTGAATAGAAGGCAGAGGCTTAATCAACTGAGCCACCCAGGTGCCCCACTTTGAGAGCAAATTTAAGAACTATATCCCCAGTAGTAATAATAACCAAAATACATAGAGCACTAAACATATACACCAAACAGGCTTTATGCTAAATGCTTTTCTCTGCATTACATGATTTAATCCATAGACCAGCCCTATGAAATGGATATAATCATTCTCTTTCTACAAAGGACAGTAATGCTTAGAAGAGCTAAGCAGGCAACTCTAGGTCAAGAGCTAATAAGGGATGGGGTCAAAATTGGAGCCCAGAACTTTCTGACCATATTCTGCTCATAACTATTTGACTAGCCTGCTTCTAAGGTGGCCAGACAGGCCCTGGAGACCAGCTGGAGACCAGCACATGTAGGATCTAGATGCTGGACGAAGGAAGAGTTTTCAACTCTCAGTAAGCTTCCTTTGGGGAGAAAACTCACTGCTAGAGTAACTCCTGCCTCCGTTCTTCTTGACCCACCTCCAATTTCAACCCATCACCCGCACACTGATAACCTGGTGTTCTTTCTAAACTGCAAATCTCGTCACACAGAATCCCTCCTCAACACTGCAGTGGCTCACTTTCTGTTTCAGGATGGTTTCAACTCCACCGAGTAGGACACAAGGCCCTTACCATCTGGCCCTGACCTACTTTTCCTCCTTCTCTTCCTTTTTCTCCTCCTCCTTTTTTGAGTTTGTTGTGGACTGAATTGTGTCTTCCCCAGATTCATATGTTGAAGTCCAAAGTGTGACTGTATTTGGAGACAGGGCCTTTGTGGAAAAAATGAAAGTTAAATGAGGTTGTAAGAGTAAGACCCTTCCTTCACAGGGAGGGGTCCTTGAGGAAGAGACCAGATCTCTTTCTCTCTTTCTCCCTGCAGATGCGCAGAGGAAAGCCCACGTGAGGACACAGTGGGAAGATGACCATCTGCAAGCGAGCAAGAGAGTTCTCACCAGAACCACCCTGACAACTTGATCTTGGACTTCTAACGTCCAGGGCTCTGAGAACACATTTCTGTTTTTTAAGTCAGCCCCTGTGTAGTATGTTGTAATGGCCATCCACACTGACTACTACAAAGTTTCACTGTACATTTACTTAAAAGAAAAGCCTCACAAACCCAAGTTGTCCGGATCAGCCCTGGTCAGAAGAACTTTCCGTGATGATGGACTCCTCCACGTATGCTCTGCCCAACCCAATTGCCACCAGCTACCTGTGGCCGATGAGCCCTTGAAATTTGGCTAGTGCAACTGAAGGACTGAATTTTTCATGTTACTTAATTTTAATTAATTTAAGTTTAAACCACCCCATGAGGCTAGTGACTAACATATTACACAGCACCAGTCTAGGTGATTAAACTTGAATCTTGATTAAACTTGAATATCTGATACCATCATTTTCTACGTAAATTTTAAATTAAGTGCTTTCTATATTCCTCATGTATTATTCCTCAAGTATTCCAAAATTGATTAAAATGCATGACAGCATTAGGCATCATTTAAAAAAAACAACAAATAAGTATATAACATTAAAAGAAGAACTTAAATCCTCTTGGAAAAAAAAGAAAGAAAAGAAACAATTTATCCTGTGCTTGAGACTTAGACATTGTTTCTCAAACCTTATGAACCTTAGAACAAAATTCATATCAACCTAAGAAAGATAATGTATTCTTCCCATTGCCCTCTCTACATAGTACATCAACATAAAGGATTTATAAAGGTGTCATATGCATTTATGCAACTATATGATTATTTGGGCAATGGTTTCAAAACTTTTAGTTAATGAATGGACTTTATACCCTGTCCTGCTGTCATTTGAGGGTCAGACCAACCTTAATTCCATTCTCCCAAACGCTGTTCATCAGTGCCTCTAGGTTCTCACTAGCCTTAGATAATTGTATATTGATTTTTCTCCTGCTACAGTCATCATTTTAACCACCATCATGTTTTATCACCTTGGACCCTCCCTGCCATAATTGAACCTCAAAGAAAAAAGACATAAGGACAGCTCCAGCCAGTGTGCCTTCTTTATCACAAGATAGCTTGTTGCTCTGAATCGCAGTCCGCTCTCTGCAAACTGAGACGATCAAGCTAGGACAGAACAGAAGGATTCCTTTTTCTCTATCCCTGCAATCCTGAAGTCGCTGGCTAGCAAACTCGAGAGTTAGGAACGTTTGAGCAAAGAATAGCAAACTACGTGACCCATAGGCTAAGTATATATTTTTCTTTCACAGATCAAGAGGTTGGAGGCATTTGTTCAGAAGCTTAACCATTTCAGGGTGGGCATCTCCGTAATCCTCTTAGCTTTTCCCTTGTGGTTGCAAAATACCTGCTTCAGCTCCAGAAACTGTAAGAAAAAGGCAAGAAAGAGGAAAGAGACCAGTACCAGAAATATCTGCCCATTTTTATCAGGAAAGTAAAAGCCTTCCCAGAAGTCCCTGACCTAGGCCTCCCCCTATTGCAAGGAAGGCTGAGAAGTCCTTTTGGTTGTCAAGGGAGAAGGATTCCGGCATGGGTGCTGGGGCAGCCTGAGCACCAGGCATCTTCTTTGCCTCTGGCCCTGGTCAGCCCTTCCTGGAGCTCTGGCCTATTTCTAAGCCCCATTCCCTTTCTCAAGGGAGAATACCGTCCCCTCCTTCTTTCTAGACTAAAAATGCCCAAAGCAGTAAGCCTCTGTTCCATCTGAGCTCTCTGGACTTTAGCCCTCCCTATCACCTTCTCTACAAAAGGCCCTGACTCTGTGGAGTGGAGGGATCGTGGATTCCCTCCACTGCTCTGCCTTCTCTGCCGATGGAAAAGCCTTCCATCTACTGCAGGCCAGAAGCACGTGTTGCATTGCCCTGTGTGGCTCACTGCGGTCCCAGCGGCTCGTATTGTACCAGAAACCTCAGTCTGATTGTACCCAGGGCCCAATTCCCTCCACTTGGATTGCCCTTCTATTCGGTGCAGTTACCGCTTTTCCTACAAAATCTTCTGAGACACCTGCGATTAGAAGTGACTTCCGCCTCCTCTGTATCCCAGGCCCCTTGGGTTCCACCTTTCCCGATTTCTGCGCTATACTCTTCCTGTGTCAGAGTTATTTGTGCAACAGTTGAGCTGGCCTGGGAGCTTGTAACAGGCTCCTATGAGTCTTGTTGGTTTTTGTGTTCCCTGTAGGCCCCGCACTGCCTTGTAAAGGATAAGCACTCCCTAAGTGTGTTTTGAATAAAACTGAAGTAGTCAGTTTGTTTGAATGACTGAGATGACTGACTGACTTTTCTCTTTTCATCTCTTATTTCCATCACATATTTTTTCATGTTTTCTGGAAATTGAAACTGAGAATGTCTGGGTATTTCAGGCAGAAGCGGGGATTATAGTGGGGGTTGTCATCACTGGACAGCTCTAGACACAAGATAGTTCATCTGAGGCGTGAATTTTTTTTTAAGATAATATTCATTTATTTTGACAGAGAGAGAGATCCCAAATAGGCAGAGAGGCAGGCAGAGAGAGAAGGGGAAACAGGCTCCCCACTGAGCCGAGAGCCCCATGCAGGGCTCGATCCCAGGACCCTGAGATCATGACCTGAGCCAAAGGCAGAAGCTTAACCCACTGAGCCACCCAGGTGCCCCTGAGGCGTGCATTTTATTTAAGTCCTGCCCCGACTGCCTGTGTCCCCGCCTCTTCTGGAGCCCTGGCCACCACATATGCATTAACTTCTGTTTGCCCCTTGTCTTAGGGTAGACCAGTTGCGGAAACAGAAGAACTCATAATTGTTTGGTGACTTGAGTAACACAGAGGTATAACCCTCTCTCACAGAACAGCCTAGTCACATAGTCACCCAAGGGCCCAGGCTGGTTGCAGCTCTTCTAGGCATCAGCAGGGACTCCAACAGACCTGTCCTTTAGAGTCAAGAGCAAAGGGAGACGGATCATGGAACGATGCAGAGACATTTTGTGGAAGAGAAGAAGGATGATGAGATGGTCACGTTGGACATTCTCAATCTTGCACACGAAGTTAGGAGAACTTAAGAGTCAGAACATGGGATGAGTCCCTGTGGGAGCCATGACCCCAGCACTAAAGATGAGGCCCTTTCCAGAGAGTCTGTGGCCTGGAATAGCCAGCAGCTGATCCAAACCCAGCCAGGACTCTCGAATGGGTTGGCATGTCCCCACCAGGACAGCCAGTGTCAGCTGTTAGAGTAGAGGAGCCTGAGCAATCAAGAGGAAGAATGGCAAGAGGTTAGGATTGGGATGGGAGGTGATGGTGGGGAATGTCGGGCCAAGAAGAGGAGTAGGGGACTGCGCCCTGGGCTTGGGGAACAGAGACAGGGTAGCTGGAATGTGCGGGGTTGGAGCTGCCAGCATTAAGGGACCAGAGTCCAGGCAGGCTTGACATCTGCTGGGGGTGAAAGAGCAGGGGTGGGGCTGGGGCAAGAGGACAGGGTTTAGGTGGCAGCGGTTTAGGTGGCAGCTTGAAGGGACTCATGGTCGGGGTCTGCTCAAGGTGAACTCCAGGACGAATGGGCATTTTTTTTTAAGATGTTATTTATTTATTTGACAGACAGAGATCACAAGCAGGCAGAGAAGCTGGCACAGAGAGAGGAGGAAGCAGGCTCCCTGCTGAGCAGAGAACCCGACACGGGGCTCGATCCCAGGACCCTGGGATCATGACCCGAGCCGAAGGCAGAGGCTTTAACCCACTGAGCCACCCAGACGCCCCATGAATGGGCATTTTTATCAGGTGCCCTTTTCTGGATCTCCTCCAGCTTAGTTCACTCAAAGGACAGCTATTTCATGTAAAAGTACATCCTACTTCAGCCACATTCCACATAAATGCCACAGAAACTCTCTGATGTCAGAAAATCACCTCTGTTTTCTCATTACCCAAGTCTTTGTTTCACGTATTCGACAGTGGCATAAATTCCAATATGATATGATTTTATGAAAAGGCAAGATAATTCTAAAATTAGAATTGTTGCTCAGCAGAGAACAACTAATAGAGTTGGCTCTCTTATGAGTACTTCAGAGGACAGGATGTTGCTTTATGCTGCAATTCAGACAGGCTAAACGACCATTGAGTTCTGTGATGTTTACACACCTTTTTTTTTTTTTTTTTTTTTAAGCATCTTTCTCAATACAAGGCTTTTGAGCAGTTTTCCTGTCTGGAGCTCTGTCTCTGCAACAAGAAACAAAATGGAAAAACTCTCTGCCTTCTGGGAGCTTCCATTTTAGTATCAGAAAATTAGGATGGGATGATTATGATGGCTGAAATTTAAATTTGGATTAGAGGTATTTGCAACCAAGGCAAAAATAAAAAAGGCATATTAAGGTTATATACGTCTCCCTGTCTGATTAAAGGAAGTGCACCATTTTATGGGAAGAGACAAACTTTTCCCTTGACATTGAATTCTGGAAGGTTTTTATTACATGACTCTTATCTAAAGAGTAATCAGTGGGTAAGATAACAGGTGATGTTTTTAGGAGAGTTTTGAAAAACATGCAGAAGTGTGGCTCTTTCTTATAAAAAGTTCATATATAGGGGCGCCTGGGTGGCTCAATGGATTAAAGCTTCTGCTTTCGGCTCAGGTCATGATCCCAGGGTCCTGGGATTGAGCCCCACATCAGGCTCTCTGCTCAGCAGGGAGCCTGCTTCCCCCTCTCTCTCTGTCTGCCTGTCTGCCTGCTTATGATCTCTGTCAAATAAATAAATAAATAAATAAATAAATATCTTTTTAAAAAGTTCACATATAATCTAAAGGAATACTATTGGATAGTAATTCAGTGAGAGTTTGATAGGACACTGCAATCATTATAAAGAAAAAAATATGCTTGAAAAAAAGAGGGCAAATGTAACTAATTCTTTCTTTCCAGGTACTGAGAGTCAAACAAAACATTTAAGAAAGGGAAAATGAGACCTATAATATTCTAAGTGGGTCAAGTGAAAATAATATTAAGGCATTCGCTAGCACATACCGTTTTGCTGAGGGAAGATGTATGGAGAGGTTGTACAATTGGATTCCCTAAATTTGACATGACTCTGACCCTTCACTAAATCCTACCCAATCTCATTGTAAATTGGTTCAAAGTGTATAGAGAATAATCTGGATGTATACAAGCCTTCTAAAATTGCTTAAGACTTTCCACTTGGCAATTCCACTATGGGAAATCCCCAGGAAAAAAAAAATGTCTCAGGTCAGGATGGGAGGAGTCCAAAGCAAGTGTTCTGACAGAGGGGAAGGGAATAAGGGTACTGGGATTGTCAGAATATGAGCTGTTTGTGAAACGTATACTTTGCAAAACTTGCAAGTTACTTAATCTCTCCAAGTCTCGGTTTCCTTATCTGTAAGACAGGAATAAAAATAGAACTCATCTCATTAGGTTGTTCTGATAGTAGATGAGATAATGAATGAGAAGTTCTACTCACAGTGCCTGGGATCTAGTGAGCTCTTAATAAATTTAGTGAAGGGGCGCCTGGGTGGCTCAGTCATTAAGCAGCTGCCTTTGGCTCAGGTCATGATCAGAGGGTCCTGGGATCCAGCCCCACATCGGGCTCCCTGCTCCACTGGGAGCCTGCTTCTCCCTCTCCCACTCCCCCTGCTTGTGTTCTCTCTCTTGCTATCTCCCTCTCTGTCAAATAAATAAATAAATTCTTTTAAAAAAGTAAGTTTGGTGAGAATGATAATGATGATGATGGTGGTGGTGATCTTGAACATTTGAAGTCACTCACAGTCCCAAAGATATGAAAATAACTAAGAAATGTGTGGTATGTAAACACAATGAAATACTAGGTAGTTATTAAAAATGACATGTGTGGGGGCACCTGGGTGGCTCAGTGGGTTAAGCCGCTGTCTTTGGCTCAGGTCATGATCTTGGGGTCCTGGGATTGAGTCCCGCATCAGGCTCTCTGCTCAGCATAGAGCCTGCTTCCCTCTCTCTCTCTCTCTCTCTGCCTACCTCTCTGCCTACTTGTGATCTCTCTCTGTCAAATAAAAAAATAAAATCTTTTTAAAAAAAATGACATGTGTGTAAACTGTCTTTATGGTGCAATGTAAAAACCAAGATGTGAAAGAATTCTGCATATTGATTATAACAAGGTAAGAAGAAATATCAGCATTAAAAATAACCCAACAGAATTTTTAACAGAGCTTAATGATCTGTCAGTTTGCTAGCTACTGTCTAAAGTTCATAGCGAATTCTTTTTCAACTAAACCTAGTTCTCAGAGCAAGAGATTAATTTCTTATTTTGAAAGAATCATTATATGATCATAAAAATCATTTTCTTATTTTATTGTGAACTATAAGACACCAGGAAGATGCCCCAAACAATGTACAATTTAGTGATTTATCACAAAGTGAACACCAGTATAATTACCACCCAAGTCAAGAAAATGACAGCAGCATCCCCAGAACCCGCTTTCCTAATTATTGTTCTAAGTATGTATCTCAAAATGCTATAATTCTTTGTGTTTTTAAAAATTTATGACTGCAGAAAAAAAATTTATGACTGCAGTTAAACAATAAATATTCCTTCCCGTGGCTTCTTTTGCTCAACATCACGTTTGCGAGACTCTATATGTCGTTTCACGTAGCTGTTGTGTGTTCATCTTCATTGTTGTATAATATTCCGTTGTAGTGACTATACCACAATATATTTATCTATTCTACTTGGATGGGTATTTGGTTTGTGGCAGGTTGTACTTTCCAAAGATGGCCACAGCCATATCTCTCAACATATGTGTTCTTCCTACAAAGTGACTTGACCTTCTTCCCAGTAAGACATGGAGTCTATGTCTCTCCCTTTGAATCTGAGTGGGCCTTTGCTCAGCCTCTGCCAACAGACTACAGTGAAAATGATTTCTTAAGTCACTTCATAAAATATGCCTTAGATATTTGCTACCTTGTTCTTTTGGGATGCTTGCATTGGGAACCCAGCCACCATGCTGTGGCAAAGGCCAAGCAACTGCAGAGAGAGGTTGCATTCATGAGTTTTTGGCCAATAGCCCCAGAGGAATTCCTGCCAATAGCTGGCATCAATACCCAGATGCATGAGTAAAAAAGCCTTTAAATGAGTCCAGGCCCTCACCACTGAGTCACAGCCTTTGAGCCTCCCAGCAGAAGCCGCATTACAGAGCTATCATCTCTAGACCCTTTCTTTCTGAACTCCGGACTCACAGAATCCTTAAGCATAACAAAATGGTGGTAGTTTTATGCCTCTGTGTTTGGAGTGGTTTAAAACACAGTAACAGGGGCACCTGGGTGGCTCAGTGGGTTAAAGCCTCTGCCTTCGGCTCAGGTCATGGTCCCAGGGTCCTGGGATCGAGCCCCGCATTGGGCTCCATGCTCAGCGGGGAGCCTGTTTCCTCCTCTCTCTGCCTGACTCTCTGCCTACTTGTGATCTCTGTCTGTCAAATAAATAATAAAATCTTAAAAAAAAAAACCACAGTAACAGTGTCTGGAGCAGTGTTGTATGCAATTTTCAGATATTATAAATAAACATTCATGCACATGAATTTCTTTAGGGAAAAATCGGGGGTCATATGTTGTGAATATCTTTAACTTAGGTGAATAATGCTAAGCTTTTTCTAGAGCGTTGTAACAACTTAGACTACCATACAGTAGTATCTTATTATGGTCTTATAATAATTTATAATGAGGATTGGCATTTTTTTAAAAGATTTATTTATTTATTTATTTATTTGACAGAGAGACACAGCAAGAGAGGGAATACAAGCTGGGGGAGTGGGAGAGGGAGAAGCAGGCTTCCCACGGAGCGGGGAGCCCAACTCGGGGCTCGATCCCAGGATCCCGGGATCATGACCTGAGCCAAAGGCAGACGCTTAATGACTGAGCCACCCAGATGCCTCATGGGTTAGCATTTTTACATATGTGTATCTGGCATTTGGTCATAAAGATATTCTCCTGTATTATCTTGTAGGAGTTTTATTATTTTACCAGTCATATTAATAGTAACAATCCCAGGAGGTACCGTGACATCATTTCATTTGTCTTCCCTCAACTCATCTTTTGGGATTGTAGCCATTGACAAGCTATCCTAATCCAAAATGAGGTAGGAGGGTGAGAAAGGACCTAATTCTGGAAATATTCTCCTGCTCCCAGAACTTAGAAATTCTTAATTGTAAACCAACTGATAAAATAAAACTCCTATCACCCTAGAAGAGTGAAACTCTATTCTTCAAGCAGCCTAGTCCAACTTAATCATTTGGGACCCAAACTCTGTAAAACTCTCCCCATCTCAGACCTCTCCTCCAAACCAAGTTCTACTTGAGCCTGTGGCTCTCCACCTATCTCACTATGAGAGCCTAACAAACAAACTTTTCCATTCCCATCTAGCCCGTGTGGCCAGGACAAGGTGATTAACTCTTCTGAACTCTGGATTCCTGGATTTAGGGGCAAACATGAGGGTGTCTGCATTTTAACTGTACTTTAGACCTTTACATCTTATTGTTTGAGTTCCCCTGGAAGGCAAATGGTTTCTCTTCTCAGGAGTTATTACCCACGGAATTCCAGTGAAGTTAGATTTCCAGCCCGCTCTTCTCTAAGATGTGAGACCAATTTCTTCTTCCAAGCCATGACAGACCAATGGGAAAATCTGTTCAGTTACCCTAGTGTTAACTGCTGCCCAATCTCCCCTAGTCATTCATTTCTCTTCTTCTCTTCCCCCCATTCATCTTTTCTCTTATTTAGGACTCCTTGACATTCCTAAATGACTTTATCTCTTTCCCCAAACTAAAAATAAACACATTGGAATTAAACGCCTCCAATACAAAAAGTCCACCCCCAAGCATTTTTTTTTTAAATCCCTTAACATTTTCAACCTAAAATGTAAAAACTTTTTTTTAGGGCCAAGAAATGCAAGAGACGGAAAAGGAGTCAAAACATAGCAGGAGCATAATAAATGCTCACAGAAAAGGGTAGCAGTTGGTTAGGAGGTCGGTGGTACTGATGAACTTTTCCCCAGCAAGGCAACCTGGAAGTGCTTGGGTGCTCACAGGGACCCTCACCTCCCTCCTGCTCCCAGCCTCCATAGGAAGAGTGTTTTTTAAGGGTCAGCACCCCACAGGGAGTGTTGGTTGTATAACGCTAGAGAAGATCCCAGAAGTTCAATTCTAATCACTCAGTCAGGGACATCAACATCTAATCACTCAGTGTGGCTACTCTGCAGGACTTGGTCCCGCCAGTCTTGCCACTGGCCAACACAACCTCGAGTGCACCCTGGGAAGAAAGCAGATTGCTTCTCCTCAGTAACAACATGATTGATAGTTACACCTTCCAACTTCTAGATCAGAATTGCCCTAGGTGAGAAAGAAGGAATGGGAGTGAGTCCCACGTGACTGTAAGCCATTAGCCTGGGAAAAATTGCAAAAGACTTTGTTGCAAAAGGTGTTTTGTGGGGGCATCTGGGGGCTCAGTGGGTTAAGCCTCTGCCTTTGGCTCAGGTCATGATCTCAGGGTCCTGGGATCAAGCCTCACATCGGGCTCTCTGCTCAGCAGGGAGCCTGCTTCCCTCTCTCTCTGCCTGCTTCTCTACCTGCTTGTGATCTCTGTCTATCAAATAAATAAATAAAATTTAAAAAAAAAGGTTTTATTGTCTACTGCTTCATGTTTGCAAGACTTATTTATGTCGGTATTTACTCATTTACTCAGGTGTGCCTGCGTAATCTGCGTGTTCCTCATGTTTGATAATAAGGAAGCTTCATGTTTCCTTCTATTGGCATGTAAGCAAGGTATAAACACTACCTTTTATTCAGTCTCTACAAAGCAGCAGGCATCGTACTGGATATTTTGAATATATTATCATAGAATCTCATGAAATTGCTTTAAGAATCCCAAGGAGGAAATATTTCCATTATATAGACAATAAACTTGAGGCTCAGGAGGACAGGATTTCAACCCAGGTCTGTTTGACTCCTAAACTCAAACTCTTAATCCTTCTCTCAGTTAATCCTTTTTTTTTTTTTTAAGATTTTATTTGTTTATTTGAGAGAAAGAGAGAGCATGAGCAAGGGGGTGGGCAGCGGGAGAGGGAGAAGCAGACTCTCCGCTAAGCTGGGAATCCTATACGGGGCTCAACCCCAGGACCCCAGGATCATAAGCCGAGCCAAAGGCAGATGCTTAGCCAACTGAGCCACCCAGGCATCCCTCTATCCATTAATTTTTATTCATGAATCATTGTTTCGGAAGCCTCTTGGAGTCCATTCCACCCCACCCAAAGGTTGAGGTCATTGTCAAAAACTTGTTCCATTTAATAACATTCACCTTATCTGCCCATTCTTTTTTTATTTCTCTAGGCCTCTTGCTCACTCGTCCGCTTGCTCACACGTCTTTTATTTTCTCCACCAAATGATCCTTTTTATTTCGGTCCTAGAAACAAAAATCTGGAAAGATGAGTCACTGTTACAAGCCACTGTGGCAATTCTCTGCTTTCCTCCTACAGAAACTGTTATCTAGCTCCTTGGGAAGCTTTTTTTTCCCCTTTTATCTAACTTGATTGTCTTTTCTCTGCCAAGAGATTTTCTGTTCGTACAAAGTAGAGCTTAGAGGGAGTCTCTCCTCTGAACACCCTCTTGGGTTCAGACAGAGCTGATCGTATCTGAGAAGGTTTTGAAGTCCTCGGAATGATTTTTTTTATTTTATTTATTATTTATTTGACAGAGAGAGATAACAAGTAGGCAGAGAGGCAGGCAGAGAGAGGGGGGGAAGCAGGCTCCCTGCTGAGCAGAGAGCCCAGATGTGGAGTTTGGTCCCAGGACCCTGAGATCATGACCAGAGCCGAAGGCAAAGGCTTAACCCACTGAGCCACGCAGGTGTCCCCTGGGAATGATTTTTAAGGAGGAGACTCACTTTAATGGTCCTTGCTGGTTCCAGTCCCATCTCCATTTCCAGGGCTTTTGCCCCCTCTTGGGGATTCTTTCCTTCCAGATACTTGGTGACCAAATGCTGCCCTCTGGCTGCCCAGCAAAGCCTTATTGGCAGGACATGCCCAGTGATTGGCCTATGACCTCTTTCTCTATCCCAACTGATGTATTCTGGATGTCATAGGATAGTCAAGGTGTTTGCAGGAGGCAATCAGTTAAGTTGAAGGCTGTTTATCAGATGGATCCTGGACAGCTCCTGATCTCCTCCTTACTGGGGCCTAGAAATTCCAGGGAGAGACAGGATGAACCTAAAATGAATTCTAAAAGCACTTGTAAGAACATGATGAGCAGGACGAAGTAGTGCTGGCCCAATGGAGTGGTCTACCAAGAAGCATTTGCAAGTGAGGGTGAAAGGAGAAATGGCATGTTTGTGAGAGCCAATTACTGCCTTGCTGCTCTAGAGTCCCTGCCCAAGAAGCAGGGTAGGAACTCATCTTAGGGACAGACAGGAAGTATAGAGTGGAAGATGCTCTCTTCTTGGGATGTGGCCAGGAAGTGCCTGGTTATCTCTCTCCAGCCCCAGTGCTAAGAGGTTACAGTAGAAGAGGTCCTGGTTAAAACAATGGACTCAGTCTTGCTATGGGTTGAACTTTGTCCCCCCAAAATTCTTGTGATGGAGTCTTCACCCCCAGTACCATATGATGTGACTGTTTGTGGAGATAGGGTCATTGCCAATGTAATTAATTCCGTTAAAGTTGAGTTATCCTGGAGTATGGTTTTCCCCTATTCCAATATGACAGGTGTCCTAATAGAAGAATGCCTGTGAAAGGACAGATACACAGGAAGGACACCATGGGAACACTGGAGTCATGCAGCCATGAGCCAATGAACAACCAGAAGCTAAAAGAAAGACTTGACACCAATCCTTCCCCAGAGCCTCAGAGGGAGTGTGGCCCTGCTCTCACCTCAATATTAGACTTCCAGGCTCCAGAACAACAAGCCTCCCTATAACAAGACAAAATGATCTACAGTTAGTTTATTCATAGAAAACTAACAAATAAGTGGCAAATAAGTGGAAGAGTTTGGCCTAAATATCAATTTTTCTAGCCCTCCACACGCTTGCCAATGGTGTCCTCCCACCATATCTTGATGGGTCAGGACAGAAGATGCCAGGGAGTCAAGAGCATAGATTTTCTCACATCTTCTCTTTTTCATTCCCCTCCCACATACTACTTCTTCCTACTCCAAACTGTTCCCTTTCATCTGCTACTCCATGAATTTTTAAAAGGTGGGAATGAATTGGGAGAGGAACGATTTGAAATCTAGGAGGCAGGACTCACTTGAGCATTTTCATTCCTCTATTTTGTCTCTACATCTTTGTCAGCTGCCTAAGGAGACTAGAGCTCAGGGGACTCACCCTCTAGTGCAGAGAACCCTCAGCATCTGAGGGAGATAAGCTGTCATCTTCTTATTTGAATTGCTTGGTATCTCTGTGAACTGACTTGGTATCTCTGTGGAATGACATTCTCTTGCCTTGTCTTCTCTCTCGACCGGGGCTCTCCCAGTACTCAAGATGTGTGAATTCAGAACCCTAAGGGAGTTTACTCTTTACAGACTTGTTTTGCTTCTACCCATCATCTTCATAGACAGATACCTCCCTTCTTCCCCATGACTCTACCAATAGCTCCAAAATCAGCTTTAATTTTTTGAGACCGGGGTGATGAAGATGAGAGCAAGTAGAAGAGGGCACAAGAATCCCCTTCTCAAAAACAGCATGGTAAATGAAATGACCCAGACACAGAAGGACAAATACTGCATGATTCCACTTATATATGGTACCTAGAATAGGCAAATTCATGGAAAGAAAGTAGTGTAGAGGTCCAAGGGTAGGGAGAGGGAGGAATGCAGAGTTACAGTTTAATGGGTACAGAATTTAGGATGATGAAAAGTTCTGGAAATGGGGAATGATTGTAGTGGTACAACACTGTGAATGTTGTGGCTTAATGCCACTGAATTGTACACTTTAAAATGGTTAAAATGGGGTGCCTGGGTGGCTCAGTGGGTTAAAGCCTCTGCCTTCGGCTCAGGTCAGGATCCCAGAGTCCTGGGATCGAGTCCCGCATCCGGCTCTCTTCTTGGCGGGGAGCCTGCTTCCTCCCCTCTCTGCCTGCTTCTCTGCCTACCTGTGATCTCCGTCTGTCAAATAAATAAATAAAATCTTTTAAAAAAATGGTTAAAATGATAAGTTGTATGTTATGCATATTTTCATGCAACGGGGAAAAAAAGGACTAGAGGTAAAATCTGCATTTTTAACTACAGATCCTACATAATTACAATTTTTTTCTGTTAGTGCCTTTGAGCAATTATGTTAAATAATTTGATATTTTTACTGTTTGTTTTAAAATAAATTCCCTGTTTTCTCCTTAAAAAAAAAAGGAGAATTCTATTCTCAAACCCAAGCTTCCTCCAACAGTGTCAACAATATCTAAAAGATTTTACTCTGTTGTATTCCAGAACCTGTCTTTTCAATTCCGTCCCTGGAGGCAGAAAGATGGTGATGCAGGAGCGGGTTCGGGAGGATGTGGCATTGAAAAGAGACCTGGCGCCTCAGAACGCTCCCAGCTGCCAGGTCTTGCCCAAGTCGGTGTCTCCTTTGCCGCTTCTGACCTGGTGCTGACTCGCCTGCCAGTCACGCCGCTCCGGCTTTCAGGGGAACTGTGAGGAGGGAATCCTGGGTCACCCAAGGTTAACTGTCATGCTGTCCCCCCACCAAGTGCAGGGCACTAGGCAGGCTGTAGGGGGAGCCCGCGTGCAGACCCAGCGCTCCGCCGGGATCCTCCATCCGTGGGGTCCAACAGCGAGTCAGCCTTCTCTCCAACCACCGTTTGGTCGGAACAATTATTATTATACATTAAATTTTCAAAAAATGTAAAGAAAACTAAGAGAAAAAACTCAAGGGACCGGGAAGCTGAAGAAAAACGCCATAGTGGGTGGAGTTAGTTAGGGCTGCCGTCAGCGGTCTAAATTCTGGAGTGGGAGAGAGTTAGAGGGTCAACATAGGCTTTCCCTGAACATTAGTATTGTGTGTCTTCCAGGGAAAAAAAGGGGGGCGGTATGTGGAGCAGCGCAGGGAAGGCTAAAATCATTGATTCCAGGTAGTGGAGACTGGAGAGTAAGAGCAGTTTGATGTGGGACCAAGAGTGGACCTGAGGACCAGTCAGGAAGGAGGAATCAGGCAAGCTGAGGATGGTGGTGAAGGGGCGGCCAGCTGGGACTAGGGCTGAAATCCGGACCATGCGCCACTCAGAATCTGGTTATTGTGTTGGATAGTGCCAAGCCAGAGACAGTAATGAGACTTTCTTTGTGTCTACCTATCTTTACATAGCTTGATCTCTGGGTAAGGTAGTGACTTCTCCTGGGCTGAGCAGGTATTGCTTCGAAGGACTTTGGAGGCACAATAAAAGTTAGAGCTCTGGATTTCTGAGACAGAGGTAAGATCCTTATCCTTGGGGTGTGTGTGGAGGGGGTGGAGGTTTCTTCCCAATTGCCTTTGGGTCTTGCTAAACAATGGAAATTTACCCAAGCTGGAACACTGAGCTTTCTTCTGTAGGACCTGCTACAGGTCTAGTTTTAGTGATGGCTAGCTTAAATCAACACAGTCCTCTCTAACTCTGTCCTAGGCCTGGCCAACCCCCCACAACCTTCGGAAAGTATACAGGCAAAGACCTTGGATCATAGATGACTTTTGTTCCTCATCCCCTCTCTTTCAAAAATGAAAAACTTTTACTATATTTCAAAGACAGGAGAAAGATAGCCACCCAACTATCTCCCAGGTAAGGTAACTCTACGTCAGGGAAGGGATTTCATATAATATAATAGGCTTATTGAACCCAGAGATCAGGAGGGTCAACTGAAGAAGCATAGAGGCAGAAATGACAAGAGTGCCAAGTACAGACAGCAAGGGTGGGGCTGGAAATCTAGACTAGAACTACTGAAATCAGTTAGTAGGTAATGGGATTACCTACTGGCACAAAACAGTAGTAGTAAGAGCAGTAGTAACAATAATAATATAATTGTTGTACAGAATGTTCTTTACGTATATTAACTTATGTAATACAACAGTCCTATGAGGTAGGTGTATTGGTAGGTTGGTTAAGTGTCTGCCTTTGGCTTAGGTCATGATCCCAGGATCTTGGCATCGAGTCCCACATCGGGCTCCTTGCTCGGTGGGGAGCCTGCTTCTCCCTCTGCCTGCTGCTCCCCCTGCTTGTGCTCTCTCTGACAAATAAATAAATAAAATCTTTTTTTTTTTAAGTTTTCAGATATAAGACCCAAAAAAGAAAGCTCCAAAAGGGCTAGGATATTTCTAATTTGATTTAATTTAACTTAATTTAAGTCATTGACATGCAGTGTTCTATTAATTTCAGGTGTAGAATATAGTGATTCAACAATTCCATACATCACCTGGTGCTCCTCACAAGATCACAAATGCCCTCCTCAATCCCCATCACCTATTTCTCCCAATCCACCTGCTCCTTCCCCCCCATAACCATCAGTTTGTTCTCTGTAGTTAAGAGTCTATTTCTTGACTTCTCTCCTCCTTTCTCTCTCTCTTACTTTTTTTTCCCCTTCCTCATTTGTTGTTTCTTAAATTCCACATATAGTGAACTCATATGGGATTGGTCTTTCTCTGACTACTCATTGCTGCTATCCCAGTGCTGGGCATACAGTAGGTGTTCAATAATTATTTGTTAAATTAACAGTTAACTGGCCCAAGATCATGTAGATAGCATGGCAGAGACGGAATAGAAACTGAGGTTTGGTGGGTTTAAAGTCCTGCTCTTTTTTTTTTTAAGATTTTATTTATTTATTTGGCAGAGATCACAAGTAGGCAGAGAGGCAGGCAGAAAGGAGGGGGGAGCAGGTTCCCCGCTGAGCAGAGAGCCAATGCAGGGCTCGATCCCAGGACCCTGAGATGATGACATGAGCCAAAGGAAGAGGCTTTAACCCACTGAATCACTCAGGCACCCCTAAAGTCCTCCTCCTAAATACTGCGTCATAGTGTCCTGGATACAGTTACAGGAGGTGAGCTTTGTGTGTCTCTCAGTATGAGTTACATCTGCTGGATACAGCCTGCCCTCACTCTCAGAGCTGGTTATGAGAGGGAACCCTTCCTAACTCATAGTATGAGACCAACATCAATTACCCTAATGCCAAAGGATATAAAGAACTTATGAGAAAGGAAAACCAAAGACCAATATGTCTCATTAACACAGATGGAAAAAATCCTCAAAAAATATTAGCAAATTGAATCCAAAATTAAAATCCAAAATTAAAAGAATTATAGGAGCATCTGGGTGGCTCGGTTGGTTGAGTATCTGCCTTCAGCTTGGGTCATGATGTGGGGGCGAGGGGAGAGTCCTGGCATCAACCTCTGTCAGGCTCCCTGCTCAGTGGAGAGTCTGCTTCTCCCTCTTCCTCTGCCCCTCCCTTGCTCGTGCTCGCCCTCTCTCTCTCTCAAATGAGTCAATAGAATCTTTGAAAAAAAGAAGAATTACACACCACGGCCAAGTGGATTTATTCCAGCATGCAAAACTGGTTCAATATTTAAAGATCAATCAATATAATCCACCACATCAATAGGCTGAAGAACAAAAAAGTCCTATCAATTGATGTAGAAAAAGCATTTAACAAAATCCTATACCCATTCAAATAAAAACTCTCAGTATACTAGGAATACAGGGGAACTTCTCCAACTTGATAAAGAATATCTACAAAACTGATAGCTGAATTTCATTAGTTGTAGCAAATGGGGGATATTGAATGAGGGAGACTATATATGTTGGAGGGCAAGGGGTCTGTGGGAAATCCCTGTACCTTCCTCAAGGTTGTGCTGTCAACTTAAGACTGCTCTAAAAAATGAAGTCTGTGAGTATGGCAATGTCTTCTTAGATACAACACCTAAGATACGATCCATGAAAGATTTAATAAACTGGATTTCCTTACAATTAAAAACTCTGCTTTTTGAAAGACAGTGTCAAGAAAAAAAAAATCAGGAGATAAGCCACAAACTGTGAGAAAATATTTGCAAAACATACATCCGACAAAGAACTATTATCCAAAATATGCAAAGAGCTCTTAAGACTTAACAATACGGGAACAAAAATCTGATTAAACAATGGGCCAAAGACTTAACAGACATGTCACCAAAAGAAGATACACAGACGGCAAATAAGCACATGACAAGATAATCCACATCATATGTCATCAGGGAAATGCAAATTAAAACAACAATGAGATAACCACTAAACACAGGATTACCAACATCTGGAATGCCGATGCCACCAAATGCTGGCAAGGATATTGAGCAACAAATACTCACACATTGTTGGTGGGAACGCAAAATCGTACAGCCACTATTGAAGACAGTTTGGCAGTTTCTCACAAAACTACTGTTACTATATGATCCAGCAATTGCCCTCCTTGTTGTTTACCCAAAGGAGCTGAATACTTCTGTCCACACAAAAACTTGAACGTGGATGTTTGTAACAGCTTCGGTCATAATTGCCAAAACTTGGAAGCAACCAAGCTGTCCTTCAGTAAGTAAACAGATGAAGAAACTGTGGTACATCCAGACAATGGAATATTATTCGGCACTAAAAAGAAAGAAGCTAGCAAGCTGTGAAAAGACATGGGGGAGACTTAAATGCATATTAGTAAGAGAAAGAAGCCAGTCTGAAAAGGCCACATAGTGCATGGCTCCTTTATGTGGCATTCTAGAAAAGGCAAAACTACAGTGATAGTAAAAATGTCAGTGATTGCCAGGGGTTTGGGGACAGGAAGGAAGGTTGAATAGGGGAACACCAGGGATTTCTTAGGGTGGTGAAACTATTCTGCATAAGAACTGTATTTGTGGATAGATAACATTATGGATTTATCAAATGCTATAGGACTTTATAACACCAAGACTGAACCTTACTGTATGCAAATTTTAAAAAACTGATGCAGAGATCAGGAATTCCTAAGATGAAATGCAGAATGTGACAAAATTACCCTGATTGTATTACAAATGTACATTGTACGAATGTACGTAAAGTGAAGGGAATGGGGGGGAGGTGCTGATTTAAATAACTTTGGAAATGAGTGGAATCTGTAAGGCTACATGAATATTACACAGAGTTCGCAGAAACAAGGAGGGACGGATTCACGTAATAATCATTAGAATTGGAGACATGATGTTTAGTTAAACATAAACTCATGTTTAGTTTAATATAGATTCAAATGGTTACATACAGAACTGTTTATAGATATGTCTATAGACACGGGTTAGTTCGCACACATCTATTTCTCTGCTCTGTCAGCTGAGAGAACCTACAGGCACAGACAGCCCAGTAGAAACAAACATATCAGTATCCAAATCCCTGATTCTTGTACCATTCTCCAGCAAAAGTTACCAGGATCCTTGGAGAAATGCTGATTCTAGACCCAGGGCAGGAAATATATAAGATAAGCCTGGATCATCTTGCAGGGTCAAAAAATAAGGAAACACACACACACACACACACGCACGCGTGTGCGCACACACACACACAGGATAAAACCCAAACTCCACAATAATGGGGCTATACCAAAGGGACACAGGAGTCAAACTGAAAGAGCTCCCAATGGCCAAAGTTGGAACAATTTAAGTATAAAGTAGTATATTGGATTATAATCCCAAGAATGGGGCGCCTGGGTGGCTCAGTCATTAAGGGTCTGCCTTCGGCTTAGGTCATGATCCCAGCGTCCTGGCATCAAGCCCCAAATCGCATCAGGCTCCCTGCCCCGCGGAAAGCCTGCTTCTCCCTCTCCCACTCCCCCTGCTTGTGTTCCCTCTCTCGCTGTGTCTTCTATCAAATAAATAAATAAAATCTTTAAAAAATTCCCAAGAATAAAGTAATTATTCACAAATCCATATTTCTATAAAGAAATTATTGAATAAATAAATGAGAGAGAAGAGAGAAATTTGGGCAGAAGAAATCCAAATGACTTACATAGATAGTCCACCCTTGAGCTGAAAGCGTTAGTTCCCACTCCTTCAGCGGGAGCTGTGCGCAAGGACTTCCTTCGGAAAAGCCGTGATGGGGAGCGAGGTGCAAGAGTAACTTCAGTGGAGACACCTGACAGACACAACCTCAGCCAGGCAATCAAGGTCAACATCAACAGAGATAAGTCATCTGACAGCAGGTAACCTTAACATGGTGGGATGGGAATTGCACTTGCCTTGTTTGGTCTTCTCCCTCGAAACTCACAAGCCCAGTGTAATCATGAGAGAAACATCAGACAAATCCTAATTGAAGGATGTTCTCTACAAGACCTGATTTCTCAACATTTTCAAAGTTATCGAAAACAAGAGAGTCTGAGAAAATGTCCCAGCCAAGACAAGGCTAAGGAGACAAGGTGACCAAACGCAGAGTGGTGTCCTGGATGGGGTCCTGGTACAGAAAGAAGATATTAGGGAAAACCTGAGGAAATCTGAATAAAGAATGGATTTTAGCTAATAATAATGTATCAGTATTGGTCTATTACAACAATTACAGTATATGATACTGTTATAAGATGTTAATAATAATAGGGTGTATGAGAACTCTCTGTATTATCTTTGAAAATTCTCTGTAAATCTAAGACTGTCCTAAAAAATAAAGTTTATTCAAGTGTATTTAAAAAGCGGACTGCTGGGGTGCCTGGGTGGCTCGGGGGGTTAAAGCCTCTGCCTTTGGCTCAGGTCATGATCCCAGTGTCCTGGGATCCAGCCTGCATAGGCTCTCTGCTCCGCGGGGAGCCTGCTTTCTCCTCTCTGTCTCTGCCTGCCTCTCTGCCTACTTGTGATCTCTGCCTGTCAAATAAATAAAGAAAATCTTAAAAAAAAATAAAATAAAAAGGGGACTGCTATCTGCCTTCCTAGATCCTCTCCCCCAGGCAAGGTGGGGGAGGAGAGGGAGAGGGAAGTGTTGGGGAGCACAGAGCTGGCAGTCTCCAGGGAACGGATTGAATTTCAGGTTACTGGGTGGGTGTGAAAACCTCAGCCAGGACCAGCAACTTCCCTATGCTGGCAGGGCTGGCACACACCGGGACCCAAGGACATAGTCTTCACAGGTGGCCAGCGAGCGTCATCTGTCTGCCGCAGTCTGCTCTACTCTGAGGTGCCCAGTGCTGGTCCTGGGGGCTCTGGACTGGGCTCTTCCTACCTTGCCCTTCATACCCTCATGGGTTTCCTTGCCTGGCCTTCCTGGGGGCTCAGTTTTAACCCCTGAACTCCCCAGCTCTCTTTAGAGAAGTACAGACTCACCACCCTACCCTGCAAAGCCCAGTCCTGAGAGAAACATGGAGAAGGGTTGAACTCAGAGGCTAACAGCTCTTGGTAAAAAAGAGGGGGAAAGGAGGCATTTTCTATGCCCCAGTTCAAAGCCACAGTTGGGTGGATGCACTCTTCACTGCCTCCCTGCTCATTCAGAGGGAGGGAGCCGGATAGCCAGCATTCTAGAAATTGAGCGAAAATTGCAGAGATTTGCATGTGTTAGAGCTGGGTCTGGGTGGAGAGAGCAGGATAACTACGTAAAGCTTGGGGGGGGTGGCGAGGGGCTGCAAGCACAAGGCCAAGTTTAGGAATATGCAGGGAAATTGAAGACTCCCCATACTTTCGTAGCAAGGAAACGACTATGACTTTAAACTTAGAGTCCTGTGCTGCCAGAAAGTGGTTTTGGAGAGGAGGCGCGTGGCCGGTGCGCTCTGGAGAGCAGAGGGCTGGCTGAGATGGTGCTTACCGGAGAGGGAAGGTGGAAGACAGAATCCCACAGCGTACTAACAGATGCCACAGGGAGGGGTGGAAACAGCTTGGAACTGGTGTCACCTCCCCCAGTGAGCGCCAGAAATCCCAGGTTAGGTGTGAGCCCAAAGCCGCCTGCCGCCAATGCCTCCAGCATCCCAGCCCTCCCTGCGCCCTGCCCTCTCCAGCTTTACGCATGGCGCCTGTCTTGACTTCTGGCCCCTTGAGGAGGGTAGGTGAATTCCAGCCACCTCTCCTGAGGACAGATCTTTTCCCACAGCCACCCGACCTTATACTAGGAGTTCCTGAGGGCAGAAGAAGCCAGGAGTTAGAGTTCCACATCAGGGTGAGGGACAGACTGGAATGGCCACGGGCGGCCTGGAGAGGGGCGCGCAGCTTGGCTGGCGGGTGGCAAGACCTCTGAGTTAATGTATAATTTCGAGCAGATGGCGGGGGCTGGTGGCAGCCTGGGCCCAGCTAATGAGGGACAATTAGCCCCAAAGCTGGTGGGGGAGGCTGAGAGAGTCAGACGGTGTGGGCAGATATTTGCTCCTCAAACAGTCTGGTGCGCTGGGCAGAGGGCTGAGTGGCTGAGCCTTTGGGCTAGCTAGGCCCCCCTGCCAGGGCCCTTCCTCTCTTTTCCCTCCCCCCATCAACTCTAGGTCGAAAACCTCTGTTTGTTCAGACCCAAGAGCGCGTTGTAAAGGCGGGGGGAGACGGTAGTTTATGGGGGAAATCGCTGCCACCGCCATCTGCCAGGGCTTGTCCCTTCTCCCCCTGACACCCTTCTCTCCACCCCTCATGCAGCTGTCTATGGGAATAGCAAGTTAGGACCTGGAGCCTTGCGCCCCCAGACGCAGGGGCAGATGTGGGGGGAAGGGTGGAGGCAGGAAGGGAGGACTAAGAGCAGGGCTGTCTTAGGACTGCAGTGGGACCCTCTGTCACCCAGACATGGCCGAGTAGAATGAGAGGTGCCCAGGGATTGAATGGGCTCTGTAGGTACTAGTGGATGTGCTGAAGCCACCTGCTGTGGTCTCCCCTCATGGCCCGGGGCTCTAACCCAGCCTGAGGAAGCTGGAGGAGGCTAGAAGAGAAGGAGAGTATTTGTGGGGGTAAGATAGAACATCCATTTCCATGATGCATTTGGCCCTGCTTTGAGAACAAGAGTTCTCAACCCTAGGATCAGGCTGAATGTATAACACCCATCCCCAGTCCCCACAAACCAAAGCATTTACCAGTGAAATCTATTCTTCCACCCTCCCGGTCAAGTCTTATTGCCCTATACCCTGCTTACTTTCAGCCTGACTTCTGAGAGGGTTTCACAGAATGCAAGGTATGGAATGGACCCAAAGGTCTTTCCATGTTGGGTTCTTCATGACGGATCTGCCCAAGACCATGGTAGTAACAAAGCTTTCATTGCTAGGGCCATGTTTCTCCTTCAGCACCCCGCTCCCCAAGAACCACCTAGCCAGCTACGGGTTTCCCCCACCCCAACAACGATCCCGATAACCTGCGGTGTCCTCTATGGGTGCCAGAGCATGGTTTGTAAAGTTCAAAAGCTCCAACTCCCTAGTAGAATGGAGCCTGATAACGTCTAGAGATGGAAGAACGACCCCCAAGCTTCACGCCTCCTCTTAAGCACCCTGTCTGTCACTTCACTACCCTTGGAGGCTCGTTACCACCATCACTGTTGCCACGGCTCTACAATCCAGGGTGCCCCTATCTCTAGGCAAAAATCCATCCTAGGTGTCACCTCAGTCAAGGAGCCAGTTGGAGAATTGGTGAAGACGCTCTGTGGAGAGAGCTGGTGCTTTGTGACACACACTTTTCCACATGGACCATCGTTCTCTCTGAGATTCAGGAGGCAACTTGGCCGGTATTAGTGATGAGTCTATACCCATTTAGTTTTTATAATAAAACACACAAGACCCAGGAGTGGACCCCCAAACCCTGGCATGTGCATTCTGGCTGGGCAGTTCTATGAGGTTCTGGAAGTCACCCTTGGGCTCCTATGCATTCAAAGCCTTGAGGATACAGCCTGAAATTCCCCCATCTTGCATATTCCCCCATTCCCTCCAGGGGTCCTGGCCCCCTGAGTGGGTGCGCTTGGGGCCAAGGGGGCCTGCATGAGACGTGGCTCTGTACCTGCTTTTAAAGTGGCAGGTGGACACCAGGTGGGCTCCAAGGACTTTCCATGGAAGGACAGAATGGGTCATTGGCTGTGCCTTGCTCTGCCTCAGGGCCAGTGTCAGTCAGCTCCATACACACCTCCCTCCTCCTCTCTCCTCTGCTCATGGCCTGTGACATCACTGGCTGCTCCCAGAAGGCTGCCCTCTGCTCCTGAGCACGGTCTCTCTGGAGCTCTGGACCCCCTGGCAGGACTGGAGCTGGAGCAGAGTGGAGACTGTTCCTAGGACCAGACCACCATCACCCCTGGAGCCTGCAGGGGTCTCGGGAGCCCAGCATAGGAGACTGAGACCCTCCCCCCTGAAGCACCCACTGCATTGCCTCCACACAGGTAGCTCACCTGCAGCCTCATTGTCTGCTCTGCCTCCCATGCTGTCTCCATGTCTTTGTGTGGCCAAGCCAACTTCCTTCCTCCTCTGTCTTGGCAGCCTAGCACCCCTCCGGCCCCTCCAACTCCCTACCTTGCTTTGCCATCTTGAACACCAGCCCTTTTATCAGACAAGTTATGAACATTGGGAAGCAGTGGGGTGGCTGCTGGGAATGGGGTTTCTGTTTGTGGGTTTTACATTTGGAGATGATTGGGGTTTGGATGTTGAATCTGAGTCTCCACTCCTCCTCTGAGTTCTGGTCCCTTAGAGGGGACACTCTGTCATAGTAAGGGTTTGGCTGATATCCTGAGCTCCCATCCCCCTACCCTGGCAGAGCCCTATCTATTCCCAGCTTGGCTTTCCTTTCTCCATGGCTTCGGTGGCAATTACACAAACACAAGGCAGGGATGGGGGAAGACAAAGAGCCCCAGGATTAGGAGCTGAAGTTTTGGCTTCTGGTGAGGGACTGGCTTCTAACCCTACTTGAGTTTTACTCCCTGGGTGGCCCCTGATTTGTAGGAACCCCAATCTGTGTCTCACCTTTCTTGTTGGAAAGATCTCTGCCTTCTTTCCTGGCTCTCTGGAGTGATGAGAGCTTGAAGGGGAATATGTCTCTACCTCCCTGGACAGGAGTGAGTAAAAGCCAACGTAGCCACTCAGTTAAAAACAGCTCTGGATTCCATGCTCTGGGAAGTTCCTTGTTTCTCCAGTGCTCGTGTCTGCTTCCCAGCTGCACTGTAATCTCCTGGAGGGCAAAAAACCTTGTTCCTTTTCTTTTCACTCCCTTCATCCTGAACAACTGGCCATGTGCTGATGATTAATACTTTATTCAGCAAATAATTGCAGATTAGTGAGCTGAGCCAAGATGGCATAGTTCCTGCAGGAAAGTTCTATGCATGAGCTGTTTTCTGGGGTGACCTCCAGCCCTGCCAGGGTACCAGGCAAGAAGGGAGGTGGTTTCTACTCCCTTTACTTGTTGGTGAAAGCAAGGAAGGCATGGTGGCCCAGGAGCTGCATCTTTGGCTGTTCAGAGACTCTCTTGTTTCTGTGTTTCTTCTTGTCTCTCTTGTCTCTTGGGTTCTGTGTCAGTCAGCATGCAACTCTCTCCTGTTCCTCGATTTCTTCTTTCAACACGCTTTCATGAGTGGTAGTTCAATGAGCGTGTGTCTGATTCCAGACAGTTGATCTCTGAGAGTGAAGCTGCTTCACTGCAGAATCTAGAACTCTCCAGAATTGATAGGAACCGACAACCGCAGCAGGTTAGAAGATGCCAAGAGATGTGTCTTCCAAGAGAAGCCTGAATTTGATACTTGTTCATCCTTACTTCTAGTAATCCTTACTTCTAGTTCATCCTTACTTCTAATGGATGAGACCAGAGCCTCAGTGCTGGCGCTGGAGCGGAGCCCCCATGTTTCCCTAGAGCTTCCTGGAGAGTATTAAAAAAAATAAAATCAAGAGCAAGACTCTCCCTGAAGTGCTCTGAGGAAAGTTTTCTGGTTGGTAGTTTGGAGAAACTAAGCTTAGGAGATGCATGATAGTGGAGGCAGTGTTGAACCTGGTCTCTAGCCTCAGACCAGGGCAAATGGGATCTTTGGGCACCGATGCCCTCTTCTGGCTGGGCAGGATATTCTACGTTTTGGGTTTTAGCCCTGTTGAATCTGAACATAGGAGGCCGAAGCGCATCCCCCAGGGCCGAGAAGGCTTTTGAGGGGTCAATGACAACAGCAGTCCATTTGCAAAAGGGAAAGCCTGAGCATTTGGATGCATAATCCTTTTCTACTTCCCTGACCTCTTACAATGAAAAGTGTGAGAAATGAGAGCCTTCCCATCCTCCAAGCCCTTAAGATCCAGTACACCGCTGGCCCTGCGATATGTTGGTTCATCACGGAAGGGTAGAGAGAATTTGAATTTTCTCAGCAGACCTGCTGGCAAATTTTAGAAACCTGACCCTCTATCACAAAACACTCCCACCCAAGACCATTCTGAGCAAGAGACTTCACCCAAATAACCTTGGTCATTGCAGATCCAGCCCCAAGACAAAAGAAGGAGCTCCTAGAAGGAATCCCTCTCCCCAGTCTTCCCAGTTCCCACCCTTCTGGGCAGAGCATCGTCCTGGAACATGCCGCAGGATGGTGAGATGTCTGGGAGAAGTGGGAAGAACAGGCTGGTGTAAGGAGGGAGGGGCTATCTCAGGGCCCTGCTTCCCTCCACTGGTTTCTGCGCCCTTGGCCAGCGTTCTGGGGGAGTTTCATCCAGGCACTCCTTCTTGCTCCACCTGCTTCCCTTAGATCACAAGGGTCAGCACAACTGCTCTCGAAGCAAAGACTCACCTATGAGCCACCTTGCAAAGAAAGTGGGAGCTGGACCCTGGGGGGCGGGGACTTTCTCTGTGATGGGAAATGGGAAGCCAGATCTGAGTGGTCTGAGAAACCCTCCCCAGCAGGGTCCTCCATGCCGCAGGTGAGCTGGGGAGAGGGGAGGTGTGTGGACGTCTTCTTCTTATGCCCAGGGATCAGCAGTGTGAATCAGCTGGGGGGGCTTTTTGTGAACGGCCGACCCCTGCCCCTGGACACCCGGCAGCAGATCGTGCAGTTGGCGGTCAGCGGGATGCGCCCCTGCGACATCTCCCGGAGTCTTAAGGTAGTACGGTTTACCCAGGGCTGGGGACAAGGAGCAGGGACACAGCACCCTCTGAAGGCAAGTCTGAGGCTGTTGCAGACTCTGAGGGTTTGGGGGGCTTGGGTTATTTCCTGGGAGACCCTCGGGGTCCAGGGTGGAGATCTTCAGGCTCCCAGGGATAAGGCTGAATGCTCAACTCTGTGGCCTGGGTCAGTAAGGCTCACTTTGCCTTGTAACCTCCTTCTGCCTCAGGGACTCTCACTCTCTGCCAGTCACACCATCATCTGTCCTTTCTTCTCACCTGACCCAGGTATCTAATGGCTGTGTGAGCAAGATCCTAGCACGTTATTACCGCACTGGTGTCTTGGAACCCAAGGGGATTGGGGGAAGCAAGCCACGTCTGGCCACACCCCCTGTGGTAGCTCGAATTGCTCAGCTGAAGGGTGAGTGTCCTGCCCTCTTTGCCTGGGAGATCCAACGCCAGCTCTGTGCCGAAGGGCTCTGCACACAGGACAAGATTCCCAGTGTGAGTGTTCTCCCCTCCCGGCACCGGGGCGGGCAAACTGGCCATCCAGGGAGAAGACCCTTTCTTACTTGGCAGTGGGGCCATCCCAGGCTGGGGAGGTAGGGCTGAGGGGCTCTCTTCTGAAAAGTGAGAAGAAGAAAGCATGGGAAGAAAGGAGGCTGCCCTGGGAATGATGTGGGGGCCCGGACAGAGAGAAAGGATATTGGGGAAAGGATTCAGGATGTAACCCTGGGTCTACCCACCATCTCCTCACTCAACACCTCGACTCCCCCAGGTCTCCTCCATCAACCGTGTCCTGCGGGCACTCCAGGAGGACCAGAGACTGCCCTGGGCACAGCTCAGATCTCCAGGTGGGTCTTGGAGATGCCCCCAGGGATGCTCAGAGCAAACATAGGCATTTTATGGTTTGCAAAGCCCTTTCTTGTTCTTTCTTGTGTCACCCTCATGGAAAGACAATAAGGAGGGCCTGGCAGGGAGTGTTGCTCTCTCCGGGCAGAAGAAAATCAAAGCTCAGAGAAGGAAACGGACTTACCCAAGGTTACCAGCTAGCTGTTGGCAGGTTCTGGAACAGAACCCAGGTCCCTTGGCCCTCAGGTTCACAGGATCTGCTGAGGAAGAGGAAGGACTGGACCTTCCACACCCTCCCTCTGCCTCATGCACAGCTTCTCAGAGCACCCTTTATATTCTGTGGGATCATGCAAACCTGGACCAACCTTGCTGCTGTTTCCCCAAACACTAAGCATGCACTTGACCATGGCATTGGCTGTGCCCCCCCCACTCAGTGCCCCTGAAGTTAACTTCAAGGAGCTGTAAATATTCCACCAGCATGGCTCTGCTCTTCTACTCATGCCGGCCCCTGTCCATAGCCCTAGGGGCTTGGGAACCCCATCATAGGAGAAGAATCATGATCACAAACCACCACAAGCCTTTGTCCCCCTTTACAGCTGTTTTGGCTCCCACCCATCACACTCCCCATGGTGGCTCTGAGGCTCCCCGGGGTCCCCACCCAGGGACTAGCCACCGGAATCGGACTATCTTCTCCCCAGGCCAAGCTGAGGCGCTGGAGAAAGGTGCCAGGGTGGGGCAGATGGTGGGTTAGAGGGTGCTGGGTGTGACCCATGGAAGCAATGCCCCTGGGGTCTGTGGGCCAGGCTATGGGTGGTCCTGGCTTGGGGAGGAGGGGAGTTTAGGGTTGTAGCAGGGGGAAGTGGAGCCTGAGGGGGAGGCCCGGCCTTGCTCCTCTCCCTGGGCCCTTACCATGCAAGCCTCCATCTCGGCAGAATTCCAGCGTGGGCACTATCCCGATTCAGTGGCCCGTGGAAAGCTGGCCGCTGCCACCTCTCTGCCTGAGGATACCGTGAGGGTGAGTGAGCTCTGCCACACAGTGCACACAGACTGCAAGAAGAGAGTCTCTGATGAAAAGGCTTTGGGTTCCTGCGAGGTGGAGAAGGGGGCAAGAAGGTGGAAACAGATTTGTTTGTAGCAGAAATCAAACCCAAGACCCTCCTTGTTCTCCTTCTGCTGATTGCTCTCCTCTCTTCCCCACTCCAAGCCTTTGAGGTGAGGCAGGGGACAGAGAACAAAGGCCAAAGCAGGGAGGGAGGGCATCAGGTCTGCGCTCTAGGTCCAGACCACAAAAGTGTGGCGAGAGCAGTAGGTGCCACGGATTGAGGAGCACAGCCAGCTACGCTGTTTCCGCCTTCCCCCAGGTCTGGTTTTCTAACCGAAGAGCCAAATGGCGCCGACAAGAGAAGCTCAAGTGGGAAATGCAGATTCCAGGTGATTTCTCTGCATATCCATCCTTCCATCCATCCCACCCATCCTTCCATGCATTCATGCATGCATTGGATCCATTCATCCTTCCACTCACCTATCCATCTGTTCATCCATCCATCCATCCATCCATCCATCCATCCATCCATCCACTACACATTTACTCGGCATCTTCCATGTGCCAGGCCCTGTGTTAGATACTCCGCATTCAGAGTCTCTGTTCTTCAGGTCTGCACTGTCCCCTGCTTACCATCCTTCTTCTCCAGTTTTTCCCAAGGCTCAGCCTTAGGGAGGAGGCCATTTAGGGTTGTAGCATCCATCTCCTCCCATCCCTGCCAGAAGTTGCTGCCTTTCCTAGGACCTCCCTGCTGCTCCCCACTCCTTCCCACTCCCTAGACCCATTCCTCCTTCTGAGTGGATCTGCTCTCACCTTGTAGGTGCTTCCCAGGATCTGAGTCTACCAAGTACCTCCCCAGGGGCCACCTCTGCACAGGTATCCAGGAAGAGAGGGGAGTTGGTGACCTGGGAAGACAAGAGCTCACTTCTCCCATTCCCAGTGAGGCCTGAGCTAGAATTCCTGACTGTTCTAAGTTCCTACACTGCACACTTCGGAAAGCACCATCCTCCTAGTCTACCATGTGAATGGTGCCCTCTGGAGTCGTACAGGACACAGCCGGAGGCCGGGGGCAGCCTTAGAGCCCCAGGTCTGCCGAATAGGAGCCATCACTGACAGTGTGTGTGCGCGTGGGGAAGGGGGTTTCTCTGCTTTTTCTAGCAGTCACCTTGCAGTGTGCCCACAGCGGTCCTGCCTGCCCTCGAATCCTTGGGTCCCTCCTGCTATCAGCTGTGCTGGAGGACAGCACCAGACAGGTGCCTCAGTGACACCCCACCCCAGGCCTCTCTCAAGCCCTGCTGGGGTAAGAATCCACAAGCTAGGCCTCACTGCTGCACGGTGTGGGGAGGGCTTACTTCTTGACCCACAAGAGGGCAGGAATCTTCAGTCGGGGTCATCAAGGAATCTTGACACAGCTTTCTTCATTCCTTGCACGCTTACAAGGTTGGAGACTAGCACCCCCAGGGTCTATAGTACCACTGATAGCCTTAGCAGGAAAAGAGGATGGGATTGGGATATGAGTACATATATCCATCATTCATATATATATATAGGGTCTGTCCTCCCCACCAGTGACTTTGAGGGGTGGGATCACAGCAACAAACCAAACTCACCATATCTTTGTCCCCGCAGGCTACCTGCCTCCTGCAGCTGAGCTCCCTGGATTCAGTCCTGCTCTGCCACCCTTGTCCTTCCTTCCATTGCCCCCAGTGCCAGTCTTGGTGCCCCTGAGGCCTTGCTCTGGCCCTGGCCCTGCTCCCCACCCCTGCAAGACCTGGAATGAGGGAGGAGGGCCAGAGTGGAAAGGGGATGGGGTGGGGAGGACCTAGTATCATCCTGACAAGCACATTATTGCTGCCCCCTCCTTCTTGTGGCCCTGCTTCGCTGCACCCGCCCCACACCCCACCCCTGATGCAGCACAACTCCTTGGAGGGGCTGGAGAAGCCGTGCCCACCCACTACTCACACTGGCCTTAAATGGCCTCAACTTGGCAGGAATAAAAACATTTTTTAAATTAGCAGTAGTTCCTGTTGGTGTTTTTCCCATGAATATTTATACTCCCACCCCTATATTTAACAATAAAGTTTGTTCTATCTCTATCTATATGTCTATCAAGCTACCTACCATCTTTATCTTCCTATCTTTCTATCTTTCTATCCCCCTATCTTCCAATCCATCTAATTTATGTATCTATATGATCTATTTATATATGTAACTATGTATGTATGTATCTAGCTCTCATCTATTTAACGTATCTGTATGTCTATGGAACTATCCAGTCTGCCTAATCTATATATTTATCTGTCTGTATATATACCTACAGATGTAGGTCTGTAGATACGTACCTATATTAGTGTTTGGGTGCTCACACACTGACAGGCACACCCACCCACACACCCATACACTGATGGCACGTGTCATGGGATGTCACCCCAAGTCACCAAGGCATTCCCCCAAAATAAGGAACTTTTCTTACATAGCTACAACAGCCAAGAAAATTTACAATACTTTGTTAATCTAAGAAAATACACTTTACTTCCTTAATTGCATATGTATCTTTGGCAAAGCAGCAGAGTGGAAAAGCCATTATTCATACTCTTTGTCCCTTTATTCATGCTCGGGGGGCAGGTTTGCTTGCTTCTTCTTGGCAGTAAGTTCCAAGTCTTCTCAATTTTGTCTCCCTGCAGAGAAACTTCTAGGCTCCCCCTAGGAAGTGTTGGTATGTAGGGAAAGAGGAATAGGGGGAAAAGGTGGTGAAGAAAGGGATATCTTTCTTGAGCGGGAGAGGCTCATTCCTCCCAGCTTGTTCCCTATTAAAGAGCTGGGGCTAGAATGATGATGGTGGGAAGCAGGATAAGAGGAGTGGGGGCAAGTCTGGTTTCTCCCATCTGGGAAGGGTGCTTACCCAGAAGTTATCTCATCATCAAATACTGTAGTGCCATGCTCTTCAGCAACCAGCCACCAGTCACATGTGGCTATATAAATGTAACTAAAATTAAGTAAAATGAGCGATTCAGCTCCTCATTCACACCAGTCACATATCAAATGCCCAGTGGTCACAGGTGTCCCCTGGCTCCTGTATCAGATGGTAAACATTATAGAACAATCTAGAATTTCCATCAGCACAGAAAGTTCTATGGGCCAGCATAGCTCTCAAGTGAAATGCCAAGGGTGATGGAGCACACCCTACCCCCTTCCCCTGCTGACAGACTGCCCGGGAAAATGGGTGAGGTTTTGGGGAGTGACAATCCACACGGTACAGTCTGAGAACAAGCCATTCACTCAGCTGTAGGACTGAGGTCGGCAATGAAGGCTGCTGCCCGCTGAAGCCCCATGGCCGAACACATTCAAGGGGAGGATGGATGGCCACTTGTAGGGAATGGGGGTAACAGACTATGTGGGGTGTTTGCGTGTGTGTGTGTGTATCTCCGTGCAAATGAATGCTTGTGCATCTAAGTTTGTATATGCATTTATGGAATGCTGAGGAAAAGATTCTGCATTAAATGACCCCAAAGTCCAGTCTCTCTGAATAGTGTACTGTATTCCAACTCATATCTCTGGTCTATTCTTAATGTTCTCTAGGAAAGGGATATCCTGGGCTCTAGTGTTCTAAAGCTTTGCTTGCTAGATTAAAATTTTTACAAAATTCTTTCCTATCTCTTGGGGTGCTTGGGTGGCTCAGTTGTTTGGCATCTGCCTTCAGCTTGGGTCGTGATCCTGGGGTCCTGGGATCGAGCCCCCCATCAGGCTCCCTGCTCAGAAGGAAGCCTGCTCCTCCCTCTCCCACTGCCCCTGCTCTTGCTGTCTCTCTCTCTCTCTGTGTCAAATAAATAAAATCTTCTAAAAATATAAAAGAATTCTTTTCTATCTCTTGAGGAGAAACATACTTACAAAAACCAGAGGTCATTTTCCTCTATGCAAATGGAATCTCTCCCATATTGTGGTTTTAGCTTCTTTTCTTAACAGATTGAAAAACCAGGCACTCGTTATAGTATGGTGCAATTTTCCCGAAGTGGGGGTCAGACATCACTGTTGGTATTTGAGAACATTTCAGGAGGCGTGTAGACACTGCTTTAAATAATATATAGTCAGAAATGAGAATATTATTCCCCTTTTGACTTCCTTTCAAATCTCATTGCACTGAAGAGAAAGCTTTCATTTTGGTCCTCTGTAACAATTGTTAACCTTTTTTATAACAGAGGGAAAGGGAACCTCTGGTTCTGAGGTTTGGGCAGGGGAGGGAAATCTAACTAGGATTTGATAACATCACTTAGTTTTCATTGTATTTATTTTTAAGGTCATTTTCTATTTATGGCAAGTGAGTCTCCTATTTTGTGATAGTGATTGAAATAGTCCTTTTTTATTTTAAAAGATTTTATTATTTATTTGACACAAAGAGAGAGATCACAAGCAGGGGGAGGGGCAGGCAGAAGGAGAAGCAGGCTTCCTACTGAGCAGGGAGATTGATGTGGGGCTTGATCCCAGGACCCTGGGATCATGACTGAGCCGAAGGCAGACACTTAACCATCTGAGCCACCCAGGCAACTCTAAAATATTCCTTTCTAAATAAAATTACTTAAAAGTTTATGTCAATAAAGACGTTGATAGAACAAATGGTAGATAGATGAAGGCCAAAGTTATAAAGACAGTACAAGAATGATGTTCATTGTGGAAGCTCTGTTTTGATGGAAAGAGTAGTGGACATTACAATCCCCTAATCGAAGAATTGAGTCAGAGCTCCCAGTCATGGGACCCTCACTTCAACTCCCTGTAAAAGGTGGGTGATGACAGGCAAAGTACCTGTCTTGCCCAACTGACAAGATCAAAGGTGAGATGATTGGTCAATTTCAGGCTATCTAGGCATAAGATGTGTCATGATCATTACCCTGTGCCCATAGGACTCATAATCTTCATTCTTTCAAAACCCAAAGGACATCTAATCATTTCTGGATTCTGAATCCTTCAGGGCAAAACTAACTTCTCACATGATTACTGGAAAAATTCTTGTGGTCCTGTGGGGATGGGGGAAGATCAATGGAAGCACTGGTTACCATTTGGTCTTGCCTCTTCCGGATAGAACTTGTGGGGGGCTTGGGGCCTTGGACTCTACCCACCTCCAGACCCTTATTCTTTACTGAGTCAGATGCACACAAGGGCTCTTGGGGGTGGCCTTTTGTGTATTGTTGCTCGAAACAGGTGTTTTGCTAAACTGGGTAGGGAAAGTTGTGTAACAGATATTCTCATGGATCTTGACTCTGGGGTTCCTGTTGTGTTTAGTGCAGTAGTTTCTCCTGGAGGATTTGGATTTCCATAGGTGGCATCCCATTGACCTGGAAAGGGAAGAGGAAACAGAAACCTTGAGTCAATGATTTGCTGGAAAAATTTGGTAAGATCAACTGGGAAAAGACAGAATAAAGTGATTTGTCCCATTATTATTTTTTTTTCTTTCTTTTTTTTTTTTTAAAGTAGGCTCCACACCCATCATGGAGCTCAACACAGGGCTCAAACTCACAATCCTGAGATTGAGACCTGAGCTGCGATCAAGAGTCAGACGCTTAGGTGACTGACTGTCCTGTTTTGTCCCATGCTTGATGAATGTGAAATTGTATGTGTATGTGTTTATGTTGTATGTGAAACTAATTTATAGGCAAAGGCAGTAAAAATTATTTTTAATCAGAATAATTAGTCAGTTATTAAAAATAGCATCAGAATTCAAAGCGATACTATAGTCAACAGATAAGATTTACTAAGAATTCAACTGGATTGGGGAAGGCTTCTGATAAAGGACCCTGCACTAGATTCCAGGCTGCTTACTATACATTTTATAATCATCATTTCTCATAACACAACAAAATCCTACAAGATATATACTATATTCCCATTTTATTGGCCAGGAACAGGATTTGAGAGGTTCATTTTTCCAGGGTCAAACAAGTTTAACTGATAAAAATCCAATGAGAACCCAGTTCAATGTCTAAGAATGAGCTATTAACCACTATGATACATTGTCTACTGGAATGTCATGGCCTGGAAGGAGCCTGTGAAATTTAGTTCCATTGAAACCCTTTATGAAACAGATAAGAAAACAAGCCTGGTGGAATTTCATTTGATTTTTTTTTTCCACTTTGGCCCTAGCAAAGGGTTTGTTTAGAAAACCAGTAGAGGGGTGCCTGGGTGGCTCAGTGGGTTTAAAGCCTCTGCCTTCGGCTCAGGTCATGATCCCAGGGTCCTGGGATTGGGCCATGCATCGGGCTTTCTGCTCAGCAGGGAGCCTGCTTCCCTCCTCTCTCTCTCTGCCTGCCTCTCTGCCTACTTGTGACCTCTGTCTGTCAAACAAATAAATAAACTCTTTAAAAAGAAAAAACAGTAGAAAAAAAAAAGAAAACTAGTAGGAAATGCAAGAAAGGAGTGAACATATATAGTGGGGGTCCATATCTAGATCCATATGGCTACTTAACCTTCATACCATCCTATGAAGTAGATATTATTCCCATTTTACAGCTAGAGAAAGCAAGGCCTAGAAATGTTAAAGCAATTTCCCCAAGGTTCCAGGTCTATGTGATACCAAAACCAAAGCTTTTCTTCCCACAACATCCTCATGCCCTTCCAAGCCAGGAAAGTGAGGTCAACTGTGAGGTAACAGGGCAAAGAGCAGTGAGGTGTCCTGAAAACCTGTGAACAGGGAAAGATTTAGGAAAGCAAATTTGGCATGGAGAGAGATGGGATGGACGGATCTGGAGGCAGGGAGTGCTGCCGGGGAGCCCTCATCACAGTGCAGGCTTTGGGTGAAAAGCCTGGATTCACACGGTAGCAAAGGTAGTTAAGAATGAGCAAGTGCTCAAATCATGGTTATGGAAGTACCCAAGAGTTTTCAGGGTTTGGTAAAGGGAATGAAAGGGAGGAAGGCAAGATGGTGCTGAGATCTTGATCCAGAGCACCTGGGAGGACAGCAACACTCTAGATGGCCATGGGGGAGGACCGGAAGAATCATCTGCAGAAGGGATGGGGAGGAGGCTGATTTTGAGAGGTTGGCAGGACAAAGTCAAGTCAGTTGTCAATCAGAAAGTTGGAAAGAGAGGAGGTTAGCATTCAGGAGAAGGGTCAGAGCTGCAGATGAATACCTGGGAGCCATCAGCACTCAAGGGATCCAGGGGTGCAGGGATAGAAAGTGCATAGCTTAGAAGGCATACCCTCAAAGTTACCTGTCTTCCCTGAGTGGGGCAAAGCTCTGCATCTTAACATAGAGAGATACACCTGATTCTGTCCCCTGCAAGCTTGCTGGCACACACATGTCAGTGTGGTCTCATTGTCAGAAACCTAGATCTGATTTCCCCTCCTTTCTCCAGCAAGTCAGTCTCTAGAAGCCCCGAGAGGAGAGTCTGGATTTGGAATAAATGTCTGGAGCTGATCTGGTTGTGGGACAGAAGTCAGTCCACAGATGTGTTTTGGTCTCATGCTTACCCACTTCCCTTCTTTCCTTGCCCCTCAGCTCCTTCTCCTCTACCTCCTGGTCCTGACCCACTTGATCTTACCTAAAACTCCCAAATACACTCTTTGGTAATCTCTTCGCTGTCTGCCAACAGGGTGCCGCTTCGGTCGGATCGCATATAGAAGCCATTGGGCGCCAGCACCGTGAGCAGGTTGCTCCCGTGAAGCTCTATACAGAAGTTGAGAGCAAACTTCCCCCAAGGACGAAAGGTGCCGAAGGATGTTATTGACCAGAAGGATCCACCCTGTGCTGGGGAGGGAAGGGTGAAGGATGAAGTCCTCCCGCTGGATGGCTAGAGGAGGCTCCCGGCAAGCGCGCCAGCCCCTCTGACTTCCCCACTCTGCCTACGTAGGCAGGTCCATCTGTGGAAATGTGGGAGGGCTGGGTTTGGGTCTACCAACCCACTCAGGGGGGCCTTGACATGTGAAAACAAAGAGAAACTCCATTTTTCCTTTTCTGCTGAGTAGGCTCTGAGCAGAAGACATTGGAGTCTGAGTTGGGGCTAAGGCAGGACAAGACCGTGAACCCAGAAGTTCACGGAAAAGAGGAGCTCCTCACCCTGGAAGTGGTAGATGCCCTGGCGGCAAGGCAGCAGGTGGATGCAGTCTGGCTGGTCCATATTGCACTTCATGAGGTCATGCTCTGAGGACGTGCCCACGTACCCGTAACGACCTCGCAGTACAAGGAAGGGCCGGTTAGCTAATCGAATCCCAAATTCCTCATTGGGGCCTGGAAGAAACATAGAGGAGTTATCTGGATGAGCTGCTTCCAGATGCTTTCCCAGGTAGAAGCAGGAAGAGGGACATTAATTGCAAGTTGTCAACATTTAAACAATTACTAAACACCTACTAGGTGCTGGATCTTAGGCTGGGTGCTTTATGAAATGTCTGTCAAAACACTTAATAGGATGTGGAGCCCAAGAGGTTTTAATATCCTTCCTTCCTTTGAGAGGTGTGAATCTATTTAATCTTCACACGACTTCTGGGAGGCAGGTGGGTTGGAGAGGCACCCCCCTTGGTAAGGGAGCTAATGGAACTGGGGCTCAAAGATGTGTTTGCCCAAGTGATGACAAAAATTCCTTGTCATTCAGCAAATTCAGTGATTCAGCAAATACACAGACCCCAGCTCCAGTTCTCTTTCTATTACAGCCCAGCTCCCTCTGAAAGCATCTCTGACTTGGGATAACCTGGCAGGAGGGCCACTCTCCTCACCTGGGATGGTGGCATTGGCCATCAGCAGGCCATTGTCTACGATGCCCAAGAAGCGTCCATTGGGAGACTGCAGGATGATCTTGCCACAATTCCAGTGCACTCGGAAGAAGGTATCAGGCTCCATGGGGTGCCCATTAGCCACCACTGTCCTGTGGCGCCTCTGGAGAGATTACAGGGAGCAGACAAGAGAAACAAGGACAAAATCTCAGCTTTCTTCCCAACATTTTTATTCCTAGACCCTTTCCCACATCCCACCCACTGGCTTTCTTCATTCTCCCAGGGTATGCTTTATGCTTTCACATCCTATCTTTCCTTTTCTTTTCTTTTCTTTCTTTCTTTCTTTCTTTCTTTCTTTCTTTCTTTCTTTCTTTCTTTCTTTCTTTTAAGATTTTATTTATTTAGTTGACAGAGAGAGAGAGAGAGAGAGCATGCACAAAAGCAGGGGGAGTGGGAGAGGGAGACGCAGGCTCCCTAGGAAGCCTGATGAGGGGCTCTATCCCAGGATCCTGGGATCATGACCTGAACCAAAGGCAGATGTTTAACTAACTGAGCCACCCAGGTGCCCCGTTTTCACATCCTTTTTGGAAAACATATTGTGGTCTCAGCTCCCCCACTTCCCCAATCTTGGCTATATCCCAGAGTCCATTATCAAAAAAGGACCTGGATAACCACATGGAGAGAAATAAACCTCAGCCCAGATACCAAAATCATTTCCAAATGGATCAAAGACATAAAAATGAAAGCAAAATCATAAAACATCTTCAAGAAAACCTAGGAGAAATTCTTTGCAACATTGGGGCAGGCAAAGATTTATTGGAACCAAAAATTCACTAATCGTTTGCAGAGTGGAGAAATTGGACTTCATCAAAATAAAAAACTTGCCGCTCAAAAGACACTACTAAGCAAATGAAAAGGCAAGCCACAGGTTGCAAGGAACACAATTCATATATTTGGCAAAGAACTTGCCTTTAGAACACAGAAAGAACTCTTGACTTTAGAACATAAGAAAGAATACTTACAACTTGATCATAAGATAACCCAGTGGGCAAAAGATTTGAACAGACACCTCACAGAGAAGATATACAAATGGCCAATAAGCCCATGAAAAGATACTCAATGTTACTAATTAGAAGAGACATGCAAATTAAAGGCACAGTAAGATGTCACTGCACATCCATTAGAGTGGCTAAAATTAAAAATACAGACAATATCAAGTGTTGATGAGGATGTGGAACAGTTAGTGGAACTCCTATACATTGCTGGCAAGAATGTAAAATAGAATACTCACTTTAGAAAACTATTTAACATTTTCTTAAAAATGTAAACATGGGGCACCTGGGTGGCTCAGTTGGTTAAGTGTATGCCTTTGGCTCAGGTCATGATCCCAGGGTCCTGGGATTGAGTCCTGCGTTGGGCTCCCTGCTCAGTGGGGAGTCTCTTTTTCCCTCTCACTCCACCCTTCCCCCCCGCACCCCTGCTTGTGCGTGCTCTCTCTCTCTCTTTTTCTCTAGCTCACTCTCTCTCAAGGAAATAAATGCAATCTTAAAAAAATTAAAAAATTAAAATATAAACACACATTTATCATGTGACCCAGTATTTCTACCCCTAAGATTACTGAAAATACAGACCCACAAAAAACCTTGTAGGCAAATGTTCCTTGCAACTTTACTTTTTTAAAGATTTTATTTATTTACTAGAGAGAGAGAGATTGAGAGACAGAGATACTGAGAGAGAGAGAGCACAAGTGGGGAGGAGAGGGAGAAGCAGGCTCCCTGCTCAGCAGGGAGCTTGACATGTGGCTCCATCCCAGCATCCTGGGATCATGACCTAAGCTGAAGGCAGAGGCTTAACCGGCTGAACCACCCAGGTGCCCCGCAATTTTATTCACAATAGCCCAAACTGGAAAGGACTCAAGTGATCATCAACAAGTAAATGGATAAATAAATCATGTGTGTGTTGATGAGTAGTAGTATGGGAAACTGCTCAGCAATAACAGAGGATAAACTACTGATACATGGATCATGAATCTCAAAAATACTATGCTGATGAAAGGAAGAATATACACGGTAACATGGTGTGATTCCATTCATGGGAAATTCTAGAGTAGGTGACTGTAATGTGCAGTGACAGAACAGTAACAGGTGGAGGGGAGGGCAAGAGGAAAGGGGGACTGACTACAAAGGGGCAAGAGGGAATTTCCGTGGTGATGGAAATAATCTTTAATGTGTGATTGGGTATATACATGTGTGTATACATGCATGAGTGTATACATTTGTCAAAACTTCTTGAATTGCACATTGAAACGAGTGCAGTGGATTGTATATAAATTGTGCCGCAATAAAATTGGTTTTTCTTTCTTTTTTTTTTTTTTTTTCAGAGAGGCCCCATTGAATGAAATTGGGCCCATTGGTTGAAAATTGACAAGGGTCTCCACCCTTGTCTCCACCGTCCTCCACCTCAGCCTCTGGTCACCTGCCTTGAAGAAGGAGAAAGTATGTCTAGAATGGGAGAGCTCAGAGATGAAGGATTCCCTCGATCGGAAGGCCAAGGTCTCACCTGGGCTAGGTAGCAGCCATTGGCTGCACGAAGCTGCAAGGTGGGGCTCTCATCATCGCATTCAAACTGGAACAAGGACATTGGGGTTATGTGCTCAGAGGCAGCACACACTTCGACATCTGCAGAGAAAGATCATGTCAGAAGGAGCCAGAGCCTGGTTTCAACCTCAGTCTCAGCCCCTCCTCCACACCTTCTGTCTGGGTTCCCTCTGGTTCCCCTCCTCAGCCTTTACCACCTTCTGCAGACCACAGGAGCCTGGAGAAGACCCAAGCTATTCCCTGAAGTCCCTGCCCCTGCCTTATCACCCTACTCCATGGCCTAAGAGATCCTGTTGGGACCCTAGGATCCTCCTTATCAGCAGCTTCCAAAATATCTGCTGCTCTCCAGTACATTTTTCTCTTTCCCAGAAGCCAGGTCTCCCTCCCTCCGCAGCTGTCCTAGAGCCAGCACTTGCCATAGATGATGGAGAGGAACTTCCGAGTCTTGGACCTGAGGCTGACCCAGGTGGGACAGCGCTGTAGGACGAACCACTCCTCACCCCTGTGGGGATTGGAGCCCAGGCCCAGAAGCAGGCGTGTGCCCTGCGGGTACAGCATGCCTCCTTCTCCGTCGCTCAGGGCCACGAGCCCTCCCGGCCGGACCTGCATGTGAAAAGCTGTCTGTGCTGAGGGTTGGGGGACCAGCCGGTCTACGTGGGATAAGAAGAAGTGTGTTGATGTCTCCAGGTGGTAGCATCCATCTTGGAAATGCAACAGGAAGCCACATTCCTCCAGGCAGGGAACGGGCGCATCCACCCAGACACGGCCCACAGTGGGGTCAGCCCGGGCGTAGCAGTGGCTCACAGGGCTGTAGAGGATCACGTGGACGTGCAGGGCCGGACGGGGGGTCCACATGTGATAGGCTGAGAGGACCCTGGAGTTGCAGAACACATCTTCACCGTCAGACTCCAGGTAACGGCCACTAATTATGCACTGGAGGGTCCACTTGCCATTGCGGTGGAAACGCAGGAGGAAGCACCCGTGGTGGCTGGTCCTGGGCCGGCCGTAGCATAGACTGCCGTCTGCCTCGCACAGGAGGTAAAGGCCTTGCAAGCCTCGTAGTCGGACCACGGCCTGTGCGTCATGCTCATTGCTCACCAAGATCTCCCAGGTCTGGAGGTGGTGGGAGGGAGAGGCAGGAGATCAGTATTGCCGAATGACCAGGCCAGGGTGTCCAATGCCATCATGCCTGGCATCACCCTAGCACCTTCATGGCAACCAACCACCTTCACCTCCACATCGGCCTCCACGGAGACTGCCAGCTCTCCCACCCTCTCATCCAACTGATCAAAAGATTTCAGGAGACCTTTCCTACTGGAATCAGGGCACTTCTCAAGATCCCAAGAAAAGTTCTAAGGACCTGCCTCTCCCAGCTCACCAAAGGTAAACTTCCTTCTCTCTTACTTGGTGGCTTCCTTCAATGCCTAATTTTCTAAGAAGTGCTTTGGTTTAAGTTTGACTTTTCTCTTCCTCACTGTTGCCCCTGGAGAGCATGTTAACTAACACTCCCCTCCCCAGAGCCCACCTCCCCAGCAGGGCAGGAGAAAGTCAAGACCTCTTAGATCGGGGCAGGCAGGCCCAGGCTCCAGGGATAAGCATTCCCAAACCACAACCCACAACCGAACAGAATCAGTCCATCCCTACCTGCACTGCACCCCCACCCCCGGCCCGCCGCCGCCCCTGGCACGCCAGAGGCCCACAATCCTGCCTTCCAGCCTGGGCTCTTCACCTCTCCTCTTTGTGATGACACAACCACCTGGTGCTGGGGTGGAGGGAAGAAAGCAGCCAGAGAAGGCAAGGCAGCAAGGGCTGAGGCTTTGCCTCTCGGAACAAGTTGAGAAAGGGAGAGAGGGAGGGATCAAGACCTGTGAGCAAAAGCCTGGGGTAGGAGGGTCTTGGGCTGGTAATGGCAAAGGCTAGGAAAATGATAGCAAGTGTATCCCAGCCACCCCACCCCCCCCACACACACGCACACCAGAGCTTGGCCACTAGGAAAGAGGACTCCCATACAGGTTTGCCTGGTTACCTGTCTCCGGCCCAAGCCCTTTGCAGTAGCAGTGACCGTGTTCTTATATGCCTCAAAAGTGAGGTAGGATCCTGCCCAGCTGATGAGCCCAACCCTTAGCTCCTCAGGCTTGGGTCTTCGCGTCCACTCCACCTCTTCCATGGGGCCGGCACCACAGGTGATGACTCTGTCCGGCCCAGCCTTCCCCCCAGTGGTGCTGTTCCACAGGCCATAGGGCCTGGAATCAGGCCTGTAGTACCCACCAGAAGACGTTCCCAGAGGGAATTTCTCAGGCAGAGGCTGGCCTAGGGCCCAGCGCCTCTGTGACCCGGGAGCATTGTGACTGTGAGGGCTGCCTCTTATCCATAGTGGGGAAAGGGCACTGGCCCGGCCATAGTCAATCCACAGCCCAGAGGAAGTGGGTCTAGGGCCTCTGGCGTCAAGCTCCCTGTGCAACTCCAGGCACCAACAGAGCTGAGCTAAGACTGGGAATCAGAACTCCAGCCTGGGCCAGTGATAACCTGTGACTACAGGCAAGTGTCTTTCATTCTTTGCTTCTGTTTCTCACTTTAATCACAGGATAAAGACCAACCTCTTTCCTCCCCATGAAGTGAGGTCTGCTTGGCTCCCCTGGGACTCAAGTGTTTTTCGAGTTCAAGATATCCAGGAAAAATTTATTAACTTTTACAGCCCTTGGGAGAATGAGGCCAAAATGTCTCAGAAGGTGCTTTTCAGGGGGTGTGAGGAAACCCTAGATAGATAACCAGCAAGGATCAAATGACTCATATTCATCAGGAAGGGTTGGCTCAGAGCAGGGGAAGGGAAATGTCCTAGGTAGGGAGAGCCCTGGGCATCTTCCTCATAATCCCCTGCCTCACTGTTCCTAAGGATCCCGGCCCTTCCCCTCAAAGGGTCCCTGTTGGCCAACAGCTTCTGGGACTCACTTCCTACAAAGCTCCTGGAGAAAATCAGGCCAGTAGCTGGAGAAACTGACCACATGAAAGGAGAAAGGCAAGAAGAAATAATGGTGGCAAAGGCAGGTTTTGTTTAAGCTTTGCAGGGATTCGAAGAACGGGCAGAGTGAACCACACTTGGAGAACCACCCACACTCCTGGTTCCGTGCACATACTTTCCTCTTTCTGCCGTGGGGGTGAGGTGGTACAGGGCCAGAGGTGTCTATTAGGTAGAAAGAGTTGCCTCGCATGGTGAGGAACTTTAATCCCCAAGGATTAGAAGGACCCTACGGTGTTTCATAGAATAAGACTAACAGAGTAGTAGTGACAGAATCACCTGTGTAATTTCTAAGATGCATATTCTTGGGCTTCAGATGAGTCCTAATGAGTCATATTTTCTGAAGTGCCCCTCGGGGTGCTATTGTTAATAAATACCGCCCCCCAATTTTAATGTTCACAGTAATCATTAAGAACCACCGTTCTAAGTAGCTAGGAGATGGAAAGGCCCAGGATGTAGGAGATTTACAGAATCATGAAAGTAGATCCCCTCAGCAAAGGCCCCCTGGAATTGGGGAGTGCTTGTAGCCTCAAGAATAAGGAGGGAGAAGCTGAGCTGGATGAAGGGAGCCTGTCTGTGTGCACATGGGGGAGGGGGTCGCTTTGCAGTCTCTGTGGCTCTGAGCTTCCTTCCTATCGCATCGTCCCTTTGTATCCAACAACCCAGCCCCCTCACTTCTAGGCTACAGACAACACCATGTACAAACCACAGCAAATTTATTACTCAACGTCCAGTGCCACATCATAGCACCACCAGAGCCCTCACCTTCCCTCCCCACCTGGCCCCAAGGGTACTCCCGAAATGGAAAAAAAATGAAAGTAAACCCAGATCCCTGCTCCTCCTCTGGAAGAAGGGGCCTTAGCCCTGGAGAAGTCCCCCTTCCACAGGTCCCAGCAGGCAGGAGACAGTGAGGCTCCAGGCTCCAACGACAGAGAGAACATGCAGGCAGGAGCTGGAGCAGAGGCCCGTGTCTGTGGGAGAGGAGTGGGAGGGAAGGGCACTGCCTGAGGAGTCCGGGCATCTGGCCGTCCCGGGTGCACGCGGGAGCTTCCGGGCAGCAGGGGCCGGCCTCTGGTGGGTTAGCGCTTGGACAGCTCGTGGGACAGCCAGTCGAGCCCATCATACAGACCCGTGCCTTGGGTGGCACAGGTGGCCTGGACGTACCACTGAGGGGAGAAGGAAAGAGAGCTCAGCAGCAGGGAAGATGAGGGGACGCCTTTACATCCTGCCCACCGCCCCCCCCGGCCCCATGGCACCCTTGGGCGATGCGGGACCCTCACCGTGCGGCTCCGCAAGTGCTGCAGGCCCAGCTTGTCAGTGAGCTCGCTCACGGGCATGGCGTTGGGCATGTCCTGCTTGTTGGCAAACACCAGCAGCACGGCATCCCGCAGCTCATCCTCCTGCAGCTGAGACGGGTGAAGGGGATGGAGTCCGGCGTCCTGGCAAAGTCTCCAGGCCTCCCCTTCCCACTGTGCAGGGAAACCTCCCTTTCTGCCTTCTAACATATTTGTGGGGAAAATGTAATATCATGTAGTCTGAGCTGAACACAAGCTTCCTAAGTCAGCTTGCAGCCATCTGGCCTTAAATCCAAAAAGAGCCTTTTTTCAAATGACTTGCCCTAGTCAAAATGGCAACGTTTCTCAATGGAAAAACAAGAATGTTAAGAGGATGTTTCCCGCCACCACACATAATTCCCCTTTCCCCACCAACACCTCGGGTGTGAAGACATGAGGATTCAAGGGAAAAGTCAGTCTTGGGCTTTTTGACCTGACTCCAGTTCAAAACACAGTGAGGTATGCCTTCCAACTGCGTCCACACAGAGAAACACAGTCAAGGCCTGTGAGACATTTCCTGACTTTCACCCAGGCTCAGAGATCTCAGAGCTCTGTCTCTGAACGAGGGCTCTGTTCCCAGGGCTCTGGGTGCTCACCATCTTCTGGAGCTCATCAGCAGATTCCTGGACCCTCTCTCGGTCATTACTGTCCACTACGAAGATGAGGCCCTGGGCGAGAAGGAAGAACGGACAAGCCATCACTCCCAGCTGGGACATACCCTAGTCTGGCTCTTTCTTTTTCCCATCTTCTCATCTTAAAACTTTTCACTAAGCTTCTGCAGACACGGTGGCACCAACTGGAGACACCATGCAAAGGATACAGCCTTTGCCCTCAGGCAAGCAGTGTAGTTAGAAGAAGCGCAAGGGACCAGGGAAAGACCATACGAGAGCTAAATGAGGCAGCATGAGTGCGCCTGGCTGCCTCAGTCAGAACTGTGAGTTCAAGTCCCACGTTGGGAGAAAAAGCTGACTTTAAAAACAAACAAACAAATAAATGAGGCAGCATAGCCCCAGAGTTCTGGTTCTCAGAAGCTAAGGTAGCTAAGTCTCAGAAAACTAAAGGCATTCCTGAAGGATGAGGAGAGGTAAGGCTACAACTGTGGATAGATGGGAGGTAAAGGTTTTTTCCCCTGGCTTTCGAGACAGGCCTAGGCCAACATCTCAGTCACAGCCCTAACACCTTCTCTCCTGGGGTTGGGGAGCCCCACCCCACCTGAGTGTTCTGGAAGTAGTGCCGCCACAGAGGCCGAATCTTGTCCTGGCCTCCCACGTCCCAGACTGTGAAACAAATGTTCTTGTATTCCACTGTTTCCACATTGAAGCCTGGAGATAATTGGAAAAAAAATATGAGAACCAAGTCCTGAAAGAAAGGAACTCTCTAAATCTAGGTGGATTCACTGGGGACATAAAACCAGAAGGCAATGATCAAGTCCCATGGGAAGAGAACCCCAGAGAACAGGCAGTCCACAGACCAGGCCTGGCTAGGTCACATACACCCTGCCTGAGCACCATCCAGCAACTAAAGGTAACTGTGACCCACTTCTCAGGTAGCAGTATCTGCTGTCAGGGTCAGCTCTCTGCACAGAGATAAGGGCCTCAGGCAGAATGGGTAGCAAACCCTGGGAAGGCCTGCTGCCAGCCTCCCGCTCCTCCCAGCCTTGCCTCAGAACTCACCTATGGTGGGGATGGTGGTGACAATCTCCCCCAACTTCAGTTTGTACAAGATTGTGGTCTTGCCAGCTGCATCCAAGCCAACTGCAAGGAGAGGGGCATAGGGATGGAGACGGGAGCGAGGGAGCCCTCTAGAGACCAGGAAAGGGGAGAAGCCAGGACAGCTGATGGAGACGGGGGCGGAGAGCCCAAGCGCCTGCAGGTGCGCTCTGTTCTCTACCTTCGAGGCCTTAAGAGCAGTCTGGGTGGTGAGCACCAACTCGTGCCCCAAAACGGGCGAGAGGCGGGAGACGGCTAGGGGGGAAAGGGCATGGGAGGACGGCTGCGCTCCTTTTAAAAGTCGTCTCCAAGGGCGGAATCCTCCCTTCTTCCCAGCCGGGCTGGGGAGGAGGGAGCTTCACCCCACCCAGGCCCGCAGCTCCCGGGCTCAGGCCCGGAGATCGGCGCTGCAGACCGCGACCAGCCTGAGAGCAGTGACCCCCGGGGGGTTAGGAGGCAGGTGACTCCAGATCAGAGACCCGGCTGAACTGGGCTCGGAGGGACGCGGGGGCGGGAGGGCTGCGCGGGGACCGGCGCTCCGGTCCGGGCCGCGCGCTAGATCTGCCTCACCCATGAGGATCCTCATCTGCTTCTTCCCGAAGATCCGCGAAAAGAGCGCGGACACGGTGAGGCCCATGGCGGGGCCCGGGGGAGGGGGTGCGGGCACGGACGCGGGGTGCGGGCTGGAACCGGCCGGCCGCTGGGGGATGGGGCACAGCAGCAGGAGGAGGAGGCTCCGCCACCGCCTCCGCGCGTCCCGGCCCGTCCTACGTCATCGCGGGCCCGCCCTCGACATGGCCCCGCCCCCGCCCCGCCCCTTCCCCGCCCCCAGGCTCCGGCTCTGGCAAAATCTGAAGCTTGGAGTCTCTAAAGTCTCGCGGCGTCCCGCGCCGGCTTTAAAGAGGATTGGGATCTCGGTCTCTCCCCGTTTCTAGAATGCTGGCAGGTCTGTGGCTGCTTCACTGGCAGCCCGAGCGGGGTCGAGGAGAGTCTACAATGTTTCACAACGGCCCCCGACCCGCAGCTTAAGTGGCCGGCCCCTGGGCTTTGGTTCGTTGCGTCCAGTCTGCCCTGCTCTCAGGTTTAGCTCTTTCGAACTAGCATCACCCACTGTATGCACCGCCCTCCTAGGGGAGCGGAAGCTCTGTGCTCCCGTCTTAGTCTTCTCTTTGGCCCCTTCAGCTCCCAGAGAGGGGCTTTGAGCGTTGCAGGTGGTTCAAGTGACCGTAGAATCTCGAGAGGAGTGCGCGGGAGGTGGGAAGAGAAGGTGCCCCAGCGCTAGCTGGCTTTCTTGGTTTCGCAGTCAGCAGAATCTGCTCCTGCCTACAGGAGAAACTGGCCCTTGCCTGGAAGGGCCCCGGACTCAACGTCCTTCAGCTGACCGAGGCAGCCTTTCTGAAGCTTCTTCACTTTGCCACAGACCTGGGAACCCGGATTTTTAATGTCCTCCAATCCAGGAATTTATGAAACTCTTGTCGCTCTCGACAAAAGTGCTTCACAAGTAATTTCCCCACTAAGCAACGAGGGGGAATAGCAAAGACAGGAATTTAAATTTCTTCTACGATAGAGACTGAGTCAGTGCCAGGCACCTAATAAATGCTTAAATACAGTACTTGGTTTGGATGATCTAATAGGCGGCTCAGTGGAGCAAAGTCAAGCAATTTGAAACCTACATGCCAGTAGGCTTGTAGGATCAATTGCTTATGGACTGGACATTGTGAGATGAGCTGAGAATCAGAGAACCTTCATTGATTCACTCATTCAACAAAGATTGAATGCCTACCATGTACCGTTGGTCCACGTCTCAATTCAAATCTCAGTTCTGCCTTTTACCCCCTTTTTTGGAGGGCTTAGCTTCAATGATCCTCACAACCTGTTATTTTCTACAAAAGGAGAAACAATATATCTAAATGTTTTGTATAGTGCAGCTGGATTTTATCTGGGCCACAGATATTGTTTGAACAGACAAATTATCTGAACAGACCTCCAGGGTCTGCCCTGTCCTGACCTGAAAAGTCTGTAAAGAGAACAGACTTTGGGCACCAGGTATGAGTGAGTCCATGACTTTCCTTGACTTTTCAGCCACAGACTTGCATTCTTAAGAAGGCTTTTTACAAGGTTGAAGAGTGCGTTTAAGAGTCTCAGTATAATAACAGAACTAGTAGTAAGGAAGTCAGGTCAGTTCCACATCTTTAATTAAAAGAGCCAATCCCTGTTGTCTGCCCCTGCTGTCCTTGCTCTGTTTCACTACCATCTCTTCCTCAAGACAGAAATAGCCTCCTTACCAGTCTCCTGCTCTTTGAGCTCCTTGAGCTCTTGCTCATTTAAGTCTGGATGATGCCACCCAAGATTAAAATCTTTTAGTGTCTTCTTAGCGCCCAGGATAAAGTCTAAATGCCTTAATTTGTGTCTCCACCTATTGTGCCTGGCCCATCTGTTGCCAACCTCCTTGACATACCATAAGCTATGGCCATGGGGTGATTATCAGTGCTTCTCCGGTGAGCCAGGCTCTCTGATGCCCTAGGAGTCCCAGCAATCTTTTCTCTCTGCCCAGAATGCTTGTTTCCCTCATCTTTAGTTAGATGGATAATTGCTACTTATGCTTCAGATCCCCAGGTATTTTCCCTGAACCTTTTCTGCTTCCCCTAGACAGGCCTCCCTCCTCTTAACTTCTGTAGCACTTTGAATATACCCATGCATGCTGGTATGAGAGCAGGACTTGTGTTTTTATCTCTGCTTTCTCACTAGATAGGAGCTCCTTGAGGGCAGGGCCTTGTCTCTTCTTCGTGGTCACCTGGAACAGGACTTGGTATGTTGAGAGGTAGACAGATATAGATAGGATTCCTAGTTGTGTGACCTTGAGCACGTTATTTAACCCATGTCTCGTGTTTCCACCCACTGAGCAGAATAGCTGCAAGGGCTAAATAAAACTCTTGTGAAGGTCTTGGAGTACAGTTGGCACATAAGTTGGAGGTCATGGCCGTAGGGTGCCCTCCACACATATTTGTTGAATCAACTCAGCAGAACTCAGGAAGGGTGCTAATAATTATTATACTGTACACCGAACAGGTGCCGAAACTGTCTATCAAGGGTTGCAGTTTTCGTAGTCTAAATGGGAGTCTGACTTGTTGATCTTCAGGGACAGAGATACTGAGCCTCAAATGTGGGGAAGTGTCGCTCATCAGGCTGTTTGAGAAGGACTCAGTGCGGCGTTTCCTCCCGCCCCTCGCTCCTCGTAGCCCGAAGGTAAGCTCGGGCGCCGTCACGAAAACATAAACACTCCGGAGTACTCGACTTTGCTTGCCCTGCGTTCATAGCCTTGCTGGGTTCAGAACAGGCCACCTCCCACCCACCCGCCGAAGTAGCTCCGCCTACCGCGCGCCCACTGGGGGCGGAGCCTGTTGCGTCTCGCTGTCGTCACTTCCAGGGGACCCGGAAGCGCCGTTCTCCGGCCGCTGTACTTAGAAAGTCGTGATGGATATACGTTGGATTTAAGCCCGTGGCCGACCGTGGGCCGAGGGCCGGCGGGGACTGCGGTGGCCCGGGCGAGTGCGAAGCAGTTTCTGGGGCAGTACAGGCGATTCCTGGCCGTGTGCTTCTCTTGTGGCGGTGTCGCCCCGCCTCTAGGATAGGACTGGCCGCGGCTCTCGGTGCCTAGGACCCGGCGGGCGCTTCTGCAGGCTGCCCCGTGTCCGGCATCCGGTCCCCGACAGCTTGGAGGAGCGCCTTTGGGAACAGTTATCTCCCCGTCGTTCACTGCTCCCGCCAAGGTCTTCGCGACCCTCTTCTGGTCGAAGTCGAACAACCCGTTCTGACCATGGAGAAGTTTGGCATGAATTTCGGGGGCGGGCCGAGCAAGAAGGACCTGCTGGAGACCATTGAGACTCAGAAGAAGCAGCTCCTCCAGTACCAGGCACGTCTTAAGGATGTGGTCCGCGCCTATAAAAGCCTCTTGAAAGAGAAGGAGGCTCTAGAGGCCAGCATTAAGGTGCTGTCGGTATCCCACGAGGCGGATGTCAGCCTCACAGGTGTCCAGCCTCCAGGCCTCTCTTTTCCTGACTCTGTGGATGACCGATGTTCCAGTCACAGCGAGGATAGCACTGGGACTGCCACCAGCTTGGATACTGCGGCAAGTCTCACCAGCACCAAGGGTGAATTTGGAGTAGAGGATGACAGGCCGGCTCGTGGACTCCCACCTCCAAAGTCCGAAGAAGCCAGCGGGTCCGAGAGTGGCATTAGCAGTAGCAGTGGGGATGGACCATCTGGGGGTGGGGAAGTGGACAAACGACTGCACCAGCTGAAGACTCAGTTGGCTACTTTGACCAGCTCTTTGGCTACAGTCACGCAGGAGAAGTCTCGCATGGAAGCTTCTTACCTGGCTGACAAGAAGAAGATGAAACAGGACTTAGAAGATACCAGTAAAAAGGCAGAGGAGGAGCGGGGCCGTCTGGAGGGAGAATTGAAGGGGCTGCAGGAGCAGATAGCAGAAACCAAAGCCCGACTTATCACCCAGCAGCATGATCGGGCTCAAGAGCAGAGTGACCATGCCTTGATGCTTCGTGAGCTCCAGAAACTGCTGCAGGAGGAGAGGACCCAGCGCCAGGACTTGGAGCTTCGGCTGGAAGAGACCAGAGAAGCCCTGGCAGGACGCGCTTATGCAGCTGGTCAGATGGAAGGGTTTGAGCTGCAGACCAAGCAGCTGACCCGTGAGGTGGAGGACTTGAAAGGTGAGCTGCAGGCTCTTCGGGATGAGAAGAATCGGCCTGACCCTCGGCTGCGGGAGCTTCAGGAAGAGGCTGCCTGCCTGAAGAGCCATTTCCAGGCTCAGCTGCAGCAGGAAATGAGGAAGGTAATTACTGTCATCTCCTTCAAATGTTAGTCATTTAGCCCAGAGTGGGAAATATCAGGGTTTTGTCTCTTTTGGTAATTAGAACTAAGTGGCTGCCGTGTTGATGCTATTCAGGAGGTTGCACTGTGAGTCCTGGGAAGTCGGTGTGGTGTGGTGTGGACAGTATCCACAGAATGTGCTTCCAACAGATTGTGGACTTCCTCAGTGTAGGCTGGTTTGGGACGAGACACCTCTGAACTTCTGGCCTTGGCATTAGCAGCTGTGCTCCGTGGGGCAGCACAGTTTCAGCTGTGCAGTGAAAGGAGTGTGTCTGCCTCTAGGCAGATGCGTTACACAGGGAGCGGTATACGCCTGTAGGTAGGGTGGCTGCGGGGAGGGGGAGGTGGTGCAAAAGGAAGTCTCAGAAGCAGCCTCTTATAATTGCTTCTAGTCAGTTAACCTGTTCTGGAAAGGTGTGCTATTTTACAGTGCCCCTTTCCTCGTGGAGAGAGATCCAACTGAGTTTTGAATTTCCAGGAATATTGGGAGAGGAAAAGAATGTCTTGTGATTTCTTGGTGGGATTTGGGGCAACAGATGACAAACAAAGATAACGCAGTTTTCGTGTGAGCCTTGTGTATGACAGGAGACAGGAGACACTAGAGCAGAACAACAGCAGATACGCGGAGGTTCTTAATATTGTTTGCTGTAACGTATCTCTGGGAGCAGAACCCCACCAGGTTATAGGAACGTTCGTTAGTTTCCAAAGCAACAGGAAAAGCCCCAGTGCCCCTTCTCACCAGGCCATCTGAGTCCTGTGACCCCTTTGCTCCCCTCTCTTGCTCTCTCAGTTTGCTCTAGGCCTTTGTGGCTTTTCTGGATGCATTTCCATCTGTCCCCTTGCCTTACAGACAGCCCTTGCAGAGGATCAGCTACGCCAGCAATCCCAGGTGGAAGAGCAGAGGGTGGCGGCCCTGGAGAATCAAATCTCTGAGGTGTCCGAGCTGCTGGGCACCTATGAGAAAGCCAAGCAGAAGGACCAGCTGGCTATCCAGAAGCTAAAGGAGCGCATCCTGCAGCTGGACCTGGAGAACAAGACGCTGGCGCTTGCCGCCTCCAGCCGCTCCCCGCTGGACAGCCATGGCGAGGAGTCCAGTCTGGATGTCAATGTCCTGAAGGATAAGATGGAGCAGCTGAAGAGGCTGCTGCAGGTGGCGGCCAGGAAAAGCCAGGTAACCCTGGACGTGGAGAAGCTCTGTGACCTGGAGATAATGGCTGGCTCGGAGGCCGCTGATGGGGAGAAGGCTTCGGCGCTCTACTACCAACAGGAGCTGAAGCAGCTGAAGGAGGAGTTCGAGAGGTACAAGATGAGGGCCCAGGTGGTCCTCAAGAGCAAGAACACCAAGGATGGCAATCTGGCCAAGGAGCTGGAGGAGGCCCAGGAGCAGCTCGCCGAGCTGAAGGAGAAGTACATCTCCCTGCGGCTGTCCTGCGAGGAGCTCGAGCGCCAGCACGGGCAGGAGGCCGAGCACTGGAAGCAGGAGCTGGCCCGGCTGCAACACGCGCACCGCCAGGAGCTGGAGCAGAGCCAGCTGGACTTCAGGGAGCGTGCGCTGCGCCTAGAAGAGGAGCTGCACAAGCAGCGGGACCGGGCCCTGGCTGTGCTGGCCGAGAAGGACTTGGAGCTGGAGCAGCTGCGCTCCGTGGCCTTGTCCTCCGGGCTGCCGGGTCGCAGGAGCCCAGTGGGCGGCGGGGGGCCCGGGGACCCGGCCGACACGTCGGCCCCGGACAGCCTGACCCAGGCGCTGCAGCTGGCCGCGGCCAACGAGCCCACGTTCTTCCTGTACGCTGAGCAGCTGGCCCGCAAGGAGGTGGAGATCGCGTCGCTGCGCAAGCAGAAACACAGGGTGGAGGGGGAGGTTCGGCAGCTGCAGGACCGGCTGCTGGAGGAGGGGGAGCGGCACCGAGAGCAGGTAGCCGCCCTGCAGAGCCACATTGAGAAGAACATCAGGGATCAGAGTAGGGAGGGAGCCAACCTGGAGTACCTCAAAAACATCATCTACCGCTTCCTGACCTTGTCTGACAGCCTGGGCCGCCAGCAGACCCTCACGGCCATCCTGACCATCTTGCATTTCAGTCCCGAGGAGAAGCAAGCCATCACGCGCCTCCCAACCGGTGGTGGCTGGTGGCCTTCTGGCAAGAGATGAATGCCCTTTTCGAGGACTCTCGAAATCTCTGTGCCTCTGGTGTGGGAAGGGACAGCCTGGTTTCTGCTGCCCCTTCTCTTAACATTATAATTTTTTTCTTCACTGTGTTGAACTGGAAGAGTCTTTAATGTGGGATGGTATTTTTTGCCAAATGCCATGAATGCCACATTGTCCTTGGGCCCTAGATATACTGAAAATGTCCGAATAATACTTGGATGGTGCATTTGTGAGGGGAAGACGGGGGACAGATGAAGACTGGGAGGTGCCAAAGTTGGGGAGGTGGTGAGAATGTTTCAAAATAAGACTTTCTGTTTTAGTATTACACTCCTAGCACAGAACCAGGAGTTAATGTGACTCCAAAGGGAGTTCAGTTATTTCTAAATACTCACAAGGACCGGCTGTTCATGCCCCATCTCATAATCTGAGTCTGGTCCACCGATGCCCCAATTTTCTGGGGACATAAATCAGGGCTGGAGAGGAACCAAGAAGTTTGAAATAGTGACCGATTGTCCCCTGTTGTCCACAGATTCTTCCATTCTGGACCTGGGGAACTTATCTAGCTGGGGCTAGTATGGCCTGGTTAGTCTGGACAAAACATACCCATAAGGATGTAGTATGTATGTAGAGGGCCCCGAGCACCATGGCAGTCCTAGGGATTTCCTGAGTAACCCGCTTTTGGCCTGCATAGGGTTTCCGTGGGCCTCTTGCATTTGACCCTGCCTTAACCTGTCTGTCTCAGTTTGGTCTGGGATTGTGAGTAAATGATTTTGCTAGCTTTTCCTCGATGCTGAACTTCCATTAAGAAAAAACCCTGGCTTTCTTACAGCAGAGGATCTGATTGGGAAACTGAGCCTGTCTGGTTACAAAGAATTAGCTCAGAGATTTACAACTTCCTCACCTCCCCGCAGCTGTTTCTGCCTTTGTAAGGACTGAGAAGAGGAGGATTTGCTGATTCTAGAAGATTCTGTGACCCTCACAAGAATGTGGTGGAAGTTCAGCCAAGGAGCTGGGGGTGCCAGCTGCCCCGTGGACAGCATTCTGGCTAAATCTTCATGTCCCTGCAAGCCAGGGTGTTCGTGGGTTATTGCCTCCAGGGTATTTTGGCCACTCCTTTAGCGGGTCACAGAGTTTCAGTACACAATCCTCATCTTCTCCACATGCATTACTATAATTTTTCCTCCTTCCTGGGTTTCTTTTTTAATGTTTGGTCTTGCACAAGTCGATTTAATCCGCACATAAGAAAAGGGAGCCTCAGGCCATCTGGAAAGGAGGGACTTAGCAAAGTTGGGTTCAGATGATATCGTTCCCCTATTCTGCCCTTTCCTCCGTCTGCTCTTGATCTGGTTGTAGAGATCTTTGGACCCTAAAGACGAGTGCTTTGTCACTGACTGGACTAATGTGTATCTTTTCTGTTATGTCATCACAGCTGTTTTGTGAGGGTTTAGGGTGCAGAAGACTTTGATTAAATATGCTAATTGGGGGGCTGGATGTCCTAGACTGTCTACGAACAGCAGACTCAATGAAACAGATGCGATGTGTTCAAATGATAACAGACCACAGAGTCATTAAATCTGAACAACCTGACTTATTACGTGCTTCTTAACAGCATGCATGCCTGTGCACGCGCGCGCGCACACACACACACACACACACGTATATACACATACACAGAGTGTGAGTGTAAATGGTGAATAAAAAGGATGGAGATAATGTATTAATCCATGAGTTTGAGGGGTACCTGGAGGGTCAGTCTGTTAGGCACCTGCCTCCGGCTCAGGTCATGATCTCAGGGTCCTGGGATCGAGCCCCTCATCAGACTCTGCACTCAGCAGGGAGTCTGCTTGTCCCTCTGCCCCTCCTCGTCCCCATGCTTACTTGCTCTCTCTCTCAAATAAATAAAATCTTGAAAAAAACAAACAAACCATGAGCTTGAATCTAGAGAGGAACCTCTCAGTGCTTTAACTACCTTAATTACAAAACAAATTTTTCAACCTCCAATTATGTGTGTGTGTAAGCAGCTACACTACACTTTCCCCTGGGTTTGGTGGGCAGGCTTGAAACTTCCATAATTGCTGCTTGAAACTTCAGAAGTAATCAGGTCTTTTAATGCTCTGTTATGCTTCAAATCCGGGTTTACAGTATTCTGGGAAAGTTTCTCAGGATTTCAGACTGAACTAAAATCATCATCTCTTAATTGTGATCTCCTTAAATGTAGCACATATTTTGATTGTGATTTCTAGGTGGTTTTGGACAGCATAGAAAGATCCAAGGTCACAGCTACTTTCCTAGGACTAATAATTCCTGTGCTTTTGACTTTTGAGAAGATACCATACAGGCAAAGAAGCAAGTCAAGTTCTGATTAATAATTTTTAAAAAAACTATTAATACTTATAAGCCTGTGAACACTCCCCTACTGAAAAGGAAAAGGCTTGGTCCCTTCCCACCCTTAAGAACACAAGGTCTTTATCTCCCCACATTTTCCTCCCAGGTATATTTTCCAGTTTCTTGACTGATTTTCCAGTGCTGGATACTCAAAGGAAAGGGAGAGAAAAAGAATTGAGATCAGATACAGTCAGAGAAAAATAAGTTTTCCCTTGGCCTTTCTTCCAGAGTATCAGACATTGCATGAGGTGTATCAACATTAAGTAGGGAGACGACCTTATTGTTTATTACCACAGAAATTGGGAGGATTGCTGAGAAGAACAAATGCAGGGAGAAGGGGCAGGTAAGTCAAGTTGATCATTCTAAGGGCTTTCTGCTTTCCTTGCTCCCCATCTCTTGTTGGGTATCTACTCTCTGGGGAATAAATAGCCATATAATCATGCCCTAGATGTAAGACCCCATCTGTTATCCAGAACTGTAGGGCTCTTGGCTTTTCTTGAGAAGCTGCCACTGCAGGGCTGTGTTTGGGAACTCTTGCCAACTGCGCCAGCACCATGTCGAGCCATTCATACCCATTGCATCATTTACTCCGCGTGTGTGTTGTATCGTCCATTTTTACAGACCAGGTGAGAGTGGTTGAGGTGTTAACGTTTGCCCAAGGTCATGTAACTGTTAGGTGTCCAAACCAGGTCTGAGTACCCAGCGCCGGCTCGGTCTAGGTGTGCTGTCTTCTCAGGACTTGTAAGAATCAGTGCCTGTCTCTGCAGGTGACTGCTGTGGCTGGAGAGACCGATCTCTAGGTTGAACTGGGTGGGTTCAAATGGAGAGAAAGTCTCCAGCTGTAAAACTGCAGCAACGTGGCTATGCTGGAGAGCTAAACAGGCAACGTTGGTTCTTTATAAAGCTGCCCGGTCCCCCAGGCTCTAGATGACCGCTCATTTTTAGGACTTGGATCACTTAACAGAGCAAAAGGAGGGCTGGGTATTGCTGTAGTGGGTTCCAACTCTAGTCTCTAGTAAAGCTGGGCAAACATAGAAGGCTAACGAATGGGTCACTTTACTGATCTCCCATCCCCTTTACTTCCTCCCCTCCTCTACTGTGCCTCACTAGGCAGCCTGCTTACCTCAGCTTGATGGTTGGGGAGCAAGGAACGAGGTTCATACATCCTGGGTTGAAATCTCAATCGGATCTCCTGTCAGTTCTGTGACTTTATAAATTAATCTTACTGAAGTTAATTTTCTTAAAATGGGGATAATACCTATTTCCAGGTTCTGTCCTCCTCTTAAAGAAAAATTAAGTGCATTAAGAACCAGCCCAGTACCCGAAACAAAGTAGGTGCTAACCCACGTTAGATGCTTCCCTCCTCCCGCAGAGTATTTAAGTGACAGAATGGAAGTTAGGCTGAGCTTTCGGGATTTAATTCCAGTGTTTCTTACCCACAAGTGTTGCTGTAAGCAAAAGTAGAAACAACAATGGCCTTTTGTGCAGTGCCTGCTATGAAGGAGGCTGCTGGCTTTTGGCCTACATTGTTTTACTTAATCACACCAAACCTGGGAAGACATTGTTTTACTTAATCACACCGATCTTGGGAAGCTTATCTATTTTAAAAATGAGGACCTTGATGCTGGGAGGAATGAGACGAATTGCCCAAGGCCCAGGGCTGGTAATGGCAGAATCAGAACGCAAACACTCGTATCTGAGGAGGGTACTAGCTAAGCTAGAGTAGGGTCCATTGTCTTTCTCTTAAGTTCAACAGCTCCCAGGCCTCTGGAAATGCAGCTTCAGTGGTGCCTGGGTGGCTCAGTGGGTTAAAGTCTCTGCCTTCGCTGCAGGTGAGGATCCCAGGGGGCTGGGATTGAGCCCTGCATCGGGCTCTCTGCTCCGCAGGGACCCTGCTTCCTCCTCTCTCTCTGCCTACTTGTGATCTCTGTCTGTCAAGTAAATAAATAAAATCTTTTTTTAAAAAACTGCAACTTCAGTCTAGGGAATATCACAGGCCCTTCCTCGGGGGCGGGGAATCCTGTCTCAGTAGCCTAACTCTGTGGGGCAGAGTGTGGGGCCTTAGTGAGCTGAGTCCAGACTAGAAGGAGTCTGGAGACCAAGCTTGTTGTGTTAGGTTTGCAGGCCTACGCGGAGTCACGTGGTAAGTTTCCATTTTCCCAAACTGGGATCCTTGGCACTGTTACTTCTACCTTCACCCATCCCAGCCCCAGCAGTACACTCTTATCCCTTCCAGCGCAGCTGGAATGTCACTTCCTCCATGTTGATTTTTCTTATACTTAGCCATATGCAGGTGCTTCCTTCTCTGAGGTCCTTTGGCACTTTTTTCACACTGACCTTGGACACAGTGATTTCCTGTACTTTTTTTTTTTTTTTTTAATTTTTAAAAGAGGGAGACATGGGGTGGGGGCAGGGCAGAGAGAGAGGGAAGAGCAGGCTCTCTGCTGAGGAGGGAGCACCACACCACCCTGAGCCACCCAGGCACCCAACTTGATAATATTCTTTATAGGATTTGTCTTCCTCTTGTAAAAGATCCTGACAAGGGCCTCATATTGCATTTAGTTGTCATATCTCCTTAGTCTTCTTTAGTCTGGAATAATTCCTTGCCTTTTCATGATCTTTTATGACAGTGGCATTTTTAGATAATACAGCGCCCTCCCTCCTTGAGTTTAAAGTTTCTTCATGATTAGATGCTGGTGATCCAGGCCCTACCAGAATATTATGATCTCAGAATATCACATCTAGAAGCAAATGCTATCCCTTTGCCCCTCATTGGTGATATTAATTGTGGTACCCAGACAGATACCTGATTTCTTCACCGTGTGGTATTTCTGCCTTGGTACTAATCAATCTATGGGGAGGTTGTTTTTTTTTTTTTTTTTTTAATATTTATTTACTTGACAGAGAGGTCACAAGTAGGTAGAGAGGCAGGCAGAGAGAGTGGGGGAAGCAGGCTCCCTGCTGAGCAGAGAGCCCGATGTGCAGCTCACTCCCAGGACCCTGAGACCATGACCCTGAGACCATGACCTGAGCTGAAGGCAGAGGCTTAACCTACTGAGCCATCCAGGCGCCCCTGGGGAGATGTTTTAATTCCCTGCAAATATCCTGCTCCTCATCAAAGTTTCCCTCCTAAATTTAGCATCAACCCATGATAATCCAATCATTACTCTCTTGATCTTGATGGTTGCAAAATGATTTTCAACTCCAGCATTTATCTTTTGGTCCTTGGGTTTTTTTTTTAAGCAAGAGCCTTGCCTTCTCCATCGCTTATTTAATAGTTTACTTATCTATTTATTATTAGCATGAACTGATGGATTCCTATTTTTCCACAGTTTATAATTCACTATTTTCCTTAATTATTTTGGCTCAAATTTCTCAGATTTGGTAAAAGTCCCTTCAAACTCCTATGTTCTGGTGACATTCTCCCATCATTTCTGGCATAAAAATGTGTTTCTGGCTCATCTTATGGGTTCTATACCCTAGTCCTGAAATCAGTGATTTCTTTGGGGGATCCCTGGTTCCTTTTAGTGGAGACTGGTGTTAGAAACCAATATCTGGAAGTGATGTCAGCCCATTGTTACTGGAGTATCTTTGTTTTTAGGTCCTCACAGCAGGCAGGAAATGTATGCATATAGGAAATGTATGCATATAATGTACACACACACATACACATGTGGCTATACACATGCCCACACACTTTACAAATCATGAGTTCACACCATACGTCCAATTCTAATCCATTTCCACACAGTGCTTCTGTATTATCCACCCATTCTGTATTTGTGTTTCCTTCTACAGCAAGAACCCGAGGATGGTGGCCTTTAATGTTTCATTAATATTAAATGCTTCATTAACATTTAAAAAGTAGGCAGAGTGAAAAGAGCACAGGGAGACAGATAAGGAACAACCAGAAAAGGAGGAGAAATCCAGTGAGGGGATGTCAAAGAATTCAAAGAAGAGTGAGTTTCATCATGGAGTGAGTGCTCAACCCTGTCAAAAATTTTTTAAATTTGTTTTATTAAAAAAAAAAAAAGATTATTTGAAAGAAAAGAGGGAGAGAGAGTCTCAAGCAGGCTGCAGTGAGCATGGAGCCTGAGGCAGGGCTCGATCCCACGACCCGGAGATCATGACCTGAGCTGAAAGCATGAGTCAAATGCCAAATTAACTGCGCCACCCAGGAGCCCTCGGCCCTGTCAAGTTTTAAACCACATTCCAACACGATTTGAAATGACTTTTCAGCATTCACACATATTCCTGCTGTGTGACTCAGCAACCGTTTTTTCATTTTGATGCTCCCTTTCCAGTATCTGTCCACAGGGGTGCTTGCCTTTATGCTGCGTGTACGGGATAGTCCGCGTGCTAATTTGGTGGCTTTTTTTACTTGAGATTATTTTATAATGCGTTTCATTTTCCATGTGTCCCCTCCCCTGTTTTAATGGCTGTGGTGATTAAAGAGGGAAGAGGCCTCCTTTGTTTGAGTTTCTGGGGTTCCCTGGCCACTCACACCTTTGCCCCTGCATCCACTCACCCCCCACCCCCCACCACAACACTTTGGAGAACAGACAGCAACTACACTTAGGCTGTGTTTGCCAAGTTGAAGACTCACAGAGTTGCTGGCATTCAACCCAGAGCAACAGCAATTTCGTATGGTCGCAATCTAACGTGCCAGGTACTGCTTTTGTATGTACGGAAGACTGGATCTAAGAGCTTCTCTCTGCAATGAATTTAATTATTCATTATTTAATCATCAAAACAACCCCATGAAGCATTATTTTCATCATCCTCCTTACATCTGAGGAAACTGAGACAAAGAAAAGTTAAATAACCTGCCCAAGATCCCGTAGCTAGCAAGCAGGAGGTACAGGATTTGGGCCCAGAAAATCCGGCTTTGGGGCTGGGGTTCTTAATCATTACCCTACAATGCCTCTCTAGAAAGGTATCGCTAAGCTTAAAAGGACCAAATCCAAAGTTGTTGAAGGATCTGGAGACAGTTTTCTTGCTAAGTGAATGTGAGTGAGTGAATTGAGTTTCCCCATTTCACAAATTATTTAATGTATGCGTGTGTTCCTCAATAGATGTCAGAAGCAGGAGGCTAGGGAGTGGGTCTACTCCTTATCCCCTCATCCCTAGTGCCCTGTGCAGTGTGCAGAGGAGATATGCCCTCAATATTTGCTGAAGGAGGAAGGAAGGAAGTAAGAGAGGGAGGGAGGGAGGGAGAGAGGAAGGAAGGAAGGAAGGAAGGAAGGAAGGAAGGAAGGAAGGAAGGAAGGATGGAAGGAAGGAATGTAGGTGGTAGGCCTTGGATTGGAGACTGGGAGGGCAGGTGGCATAAAATGCAGCAGGTGTCAGTTTGACTTGTGTGGGGAGTTGGGTGGGGAGGGGCCCCACAGGCTGGGATTTTCTACTTCTGGCATCCAGAGTAGGATGGCCCAGAGGGATGACTGCAAGCCAGAGCTGCTTAGTGTCAGCCAAATGGTGAACCCTTGGCCCAAAGAGGGGCTGCCAGGGTTCAGAAGAGGGTGGAGGCCAGGGGAGAGGGAGGGACAGGGAGGAAGGAAGGAGCCCGTAGCGTCTTCGGGTTCCCTTGCCGTGGGAACCATGCACGCTACTGTGATAGGTCTGGAATGCCTAAACTGCTTGCCTACCTGACTTCAGGTCATGGCCTAGAAGCCCAATGGTGGGAACGCTGAATTAACTTAATGTCTTTGAACTCTTTCCATAAGTGCTAGGTGTGGTAGCAGAATGCCTGCAAACATACAAATGTCCTTAGGAAAAGTGGGCTTTTGATTTCTAGCATCCTGAGACTCAAGTTCTTTGAAGGAGTAGGAGAAAAGGCTGAGGATCACTCCTGAAAGAGATAAAAACAAGATACCAATTTTGTCTTCACTTGTCTCTGGGAACTTTGTGACTCACTGTTTTGTTTTTGTTTTTGTTTTTGTTTTTAAAGATTTATTTATTAGGTATATATAGAGAGAGCGCCTGCACATGTGCAGTGCAGGTTGGGGAGGGGCAGAAGGAGAGGGAGAGAGAGAATCTCAGGCAGGCTCCCTGCTGAGCATGGAGCCCAGTGCGGGCATGATCCCAGGACCCTGAGATCACAACTCAGGCTGAAACCAAGAGTCCGACACCCAACTGACTGAGCTACCTAGTGACCCTGTGACTCATTGCTTTTAATCTGTCAAAAGGGGAAAGAGTGCATTTACATATTTTCTCAAAGTTATTGTGATGATCAAATCAAACAGTGTATTTTAAGTTTTTTAGAAAAGTGTAAAGTATTGGGATGCCTGGGTGGCTCAGTCGGTTAAGAATCTGCCTTTGGCTCAGGTCATGATCTCAGGATCTCCAGATCAAGCCCTGACATTGGGCTCCCTGCTTAGTGAGGAGCCTGTTTCTCCCTCTCTCATTGCCCCTCCCCTGGCTTATACTCTCTCTCTTTAGCAAATAAATAAAATCTTAAAAAAGTGTGAAGTACTATAAAATATAATTATTAATGTCTGACATTTTATACGTGAGATAACATGATACATGGGCAAATTAACTACATGCTGGTGAAATTAACCTCCAGCCTGGCTCCCCATCCCACTGTCTTCCTCAGGAAGTAGGAGTAGATTCGTAGTCTTAAAATGATGAAGTGGGGGGGAAATATTAATAGAAATATTGATTCATGCCTGATGCCATAACAAGTTATCACAAACTGGGTCACTTTAAAATAACTCAAATTATTATCTAACAGTTCTGGAAGTTGTAAGTCTGAGAGAGGTCTCCCTGGACTAAGATCAAGAGGTCCACAGGTCTCTCTGTTCCTTCTGGAGGCTCCAGGGAGAAGCTTTTTCCTTGCCTCTTCCAGCTTCGAGAGGCTCCCTGCGTTCCTTTTCCCTTGGTCCCCTTCCTCCATTTTCAAAGCCAGCGATGTGACATTTCTCTCGCATTTCTCCCAGAGTCACCTCTTCCTCTAGCTCTCTTCTGCCTCTGTCTTCTACTCTCACGGACCCTGTGATTACATTAGGCCCATTGAGATAATCCAGGATCATCTCCGTATTTCAATTCCCTTTTGTCATGTTACCTGATAGGTTCTAGAAATTAGGACACGAACATCTGGGGAGGGGGGCATTAGTCTGCCCACCACAGTATATATTTGGCAAATAATTTACCTGGAAAGAATTTTAGCAAAAGCAAAAATGGAAAATGAAAATTCCCTCTAACTTCCCGGTAATAAAGGCTCCCAGCACTACTGGATGATTCCTAGCGATACTCTTTTACATGGGAAACCAGCAACACCTAGTGTCTCTCCAAATAAATTTCAACAGAAAACACAAAGTGTCCTGTAATTAAAATGGTAGAATAAAAGGTGCAGCCCCGTGCCTGATGGTGGAGAAAGGAAATTCTCACCACTCATAGAGGAAGAAGGCTGATGATCCTCTCTTCTAGCTGTTCTTGTGTTTTGTTTTGTTCATCCATAGCTCTTCAATCTGTTCCTTAGACCCAGTTGTGAGCCCCTACATCCATGCATATAACCAGAAGTATTTAAATTAATTCTGTTGTAGGCATGGCACAATACCAGGCACTGTGATAGAAAGAGAAAGATAAGAACACAATCCCCATCCTCAGATTACTTCCAGTCATATGGGGCAGACAAGACACACCCTGGCAATTAAAGCATATATATGTATCCATTTACAAAACACTAGAGACTTCATGGCCAGGGATACCAGTTATAATGTGGCTTAGTTGTATGTATATCAAAACCCAAAAAACACTGGCTTCCATAGCAGAGAAATTCATTTTTTGTTCTTGTGAAAGAATTTGGGTAGTCATTGGAAGCCCTTCAAAAAGTTCAACACTGAGTTACTATAGGACCCAGCAGTTCCACTCCAAAGTATATAACCAAGAGAATTGAAAACGCACTTCCATACAAGGGCTCTTAGTACATATAATAGCCACAAAGTGGTAACAACCCAAATGCCCTCCATCTGCTTGCTGAATGGATACAAGTGAGGTATAATCCACACACTGGAATATTATCCAACCATAAAAAGGAATGAAGTACTGATACATGCCACAATGTGGATGAATCTGGGAAACATGATGCCAAGTGAAAGAAGCCGGACGCAAAAGGCCACCTATTGTATGATTCCATTCACATGAAATGTCCAGAACAGGTGAATCCGTAGAGACAGAAAACAGATTAGTCATTGCTAGGGGCTGGGGAGCAGGGAGGGAAGAATGGAAGTGACTGTTAATAAGCACAGGATTTCTTTTGGGGGTGATGTTCTGGAATGAGTGGTGATGATTGAAGAGCTTTGTGCATATGCTAAAAACCCTAACAGCCATTGAATTTACACTTTTAAGTGAGTAAATCATTTTATATGTGAATTATATCTCAATAACATTACTAAAAGCATGCTAGGAGAGTCAAAGAGGCAAAAATGGATGATGAATAATCAGAGGACACAGACAAGGATTGAAAAAGTACCTCCCGGTGGTTGTTTGCTCTCCTCCCCCCAGTTCCTTCTCCAGGCCTCAGAGTGGTTGCCCCCTGTTTTCCATGTATTATGTCTCCTTCCTCTCCTCCTCCCCTCCTACAAATAGCAGGATGTTCACTACCTGAGGCTGACCTGGCCCCAGCCAGGGAGAGAGATGGCATTTCTGGTCCCTATGGAGAGAATGTGCTGATGGACACAGAATGGAATCCCCCCCCCCCGCCCCGATCCTGATGGTGTCCCCACATGGGAGAGACTTCCTGTTCAAGGGAATAAATGTCCTTGAGAGTCCTTGGCCCTGATGGTGCAGGGGAGGAGCTCTGTGAGCCTGATACGTCCCTGTGGCTCACCATGCAATTTACCCATCTGTTTGGAGGATGTTGACTGTTAGGGCTGCCTGTGTCCCTAATCTCCATGCAGGATGTGCACTAGCAGTGCCTGTCCCCATGCCCCTCACTGGCTCTGCTTTGAGTCCTCAGGCTATTTCATCCCCCCAGTCCCCAGTGATAGAGAAGTTCCTCATTAACACATTCTGGGATCTCCTTCACAGCCTGTGGTTTTATTAATTTTTTCCTTTTTATTTATTTTATTATTATTTTTTAAATTAACATATAATGTATTATTTGCCCCAGTGGTACAGGTCTGTGAGTCAGACTTACACATTTCACAGCACTCATCATAGCACATACCCTCCCCAGTGTCCATAACCCAGCCACCCTATCCCTTCCCCTCTACCTCCCAGCAACCCTCAGTTTGTTTCATGAGATTAAGAGTCTCTTATGGTTTGTCTCCCTCCCGATGCCATCTTGTTTCATTTTTTCCCCTCCTTATCCCCCATAACCCCCCTGCCTCTCAAATTCCTTATATCAGAGAGATCATATGATAACTGTCTTTCTCTGATTGATTTATTTTGCTCAGCATGATACCCTCTAGTTCCATCCACGTCATTGCAAATGGCAAGATTTCATTTCTTTTGATAGCTGCATAGTATTCCATTGTATATATATACCACAGCTTCTTTATCCATTCATCTGTTGATGGACATCTAGGTTCTTTCCATAGTTTGGCTATTGTGGACATTGCTGCTATAAATATTCAGGTGCACGTGCCTCTTCGGATCACTACATTTGTATCTTCAGGGTAAATACCCAGTAGTGCAATTGCTGGGTCATAGGGTAGCTTTATTTTCAACCTTTTGAGGAACCCCCATACTGTTTTCCAGAGTGGCTGTACCAGCTTGCATTTCCACCAAACATGTAGGAGGGTTTCCCTTTCTCTGCATCCTCCCAATATCTGTTGTTTCCTGACTTGTTAATTTTAGCATTCTGACTGGTGTGAGGTAGTATCTCGCTGTGGTTTCAATTTGTATTTCCCTGATGCCAAGTGGTGTGGAGCACTTTTTCATGTGTCTGTTGGCCATCTCGATGTCTTCTTTGAAGACATTGTCTGTTCATGTCTTCTGCCCATTTCTTGATTGGATTATTTGTTCTTTGGGTGTTGAGTTTGGTAAGTTCTTTATAGATTTTGGATACTAGCCCTTTATCTGATATGCCATTTGCAAATATCTTTTCCCATTCTGTCAGTTGTCTTTTGGTTTTGTTGACTGTTTCCTTTGCTGTGCAAAAGCTTTTGATCTTGATGAAGTCCCAATAGTTCATTTTTGCCCTTGCTTCCCTTGACTTTGGGGATGTTTCTAGGAAGAAGTTGCTATGGCTGAGGTTGAAGAGGTTGCTGCCTGTGTTCTCAAGGATTTGGATGGATTCCTGTCTCACATTGAAGTCCTTCATCCATTTTGAGTCTATTTTTGTGTGTGGTGTAAGGAAATGGTCCAGTTTCATTCTTCTGCATGTGGCTGTCCAATTTTCCCAACACCATTTGTTGAAGAGACTGTCTTTTTTCCACTGGACATTCTTTCCTGCTTTGTCGAAAATTAGTTGACCATAGAGTTGAGGTTCTATTTCTGGGCTCTCCATTCTGTTCCATTGATCTGTGTCTGTTTTTGTGCCAGTACCATATTGTCTTGATGATGACAGCTTTGTAATAGAGCTTGAAGTCTGGAATTGTGATGCTGCCAACTTTGGCTTTCTTTTTCAACATTCCTCTGGCTATTTGGCATCTTTTCTGGTTCCATATAAATTTTAGGATTATTTGTTCCATTTCTTTGAAAAACATTTATGGTATTTTGGTAGGGATTGCATTAAATGTGTAGATTGCTTTAGGTAGCATAGACATTTTCACAATATTTGTTCTTGCAATCCATGAGCATGGAACAGTTTTCCATTTCTTTGTGTCTACCTCAATTTCCTTCATGAGTACTTTATAGTTTTCTGAGTACAGATTCTGCAAGGTTAGTTCAATCAATCAATCAATCAATGCAAAATCAATCAATGTGATACAATACATTAATAAAAGAAAGAATAAGAACCATATGAAACTCTCAATAGATGCTGAAAAAGCATTTGACAAAGTACAGCATCTTTTCTTGATTGAAACTCCTCAAAGTGTAGGGATAGAGGGTGCATACCTCAATATCATCAATCCCATCTATGAAAAACCCACAGTGAATATCATTCTTAATGGAGAAAAATGTGGCTTTATTTTTATTTTTGATCTGTCTCCTGTTCCTCTTCTTGCACCGTACAAACCAAATACTCTTCCTTCTTCCTCCCTCACTCCCTCTCTCCCTCCCTCCTTCCTTCTCTCACTACCTGCCTCCTTTCCTTCCTTCCTCCCTCCCTTCCTTCCTCTCTTGCTCTTTTTTTTTTGTAGTTGTCATACAAAAACCAGTTTATTTGTAGCAAATAAGGAGGTCACAAGGGATAACTTCCAAAGCCTTGACTCCTCAAGTACTGTTTCTGACGTCACTGTAAGAGTTCTTTCACTTGTTCTAATAGGCCTTTGTCAACAGTGCAGATTGAATTAGGCTTCATGCATTACCTTGAGTGACACATGTCTGCCCCAAGTGACCTTTCTCCCCATATGCATGGATTCCAGGAGTCCAGGTAGTGTGGAGATGCATGGAGATGGAGTCTGAGTTGGAGGAACTGTCATAAAAGATGGAATCCCAGCTCTTACAGCCGAAGTGCAAGGAGTCATGATGACTAAATGTAACATGGTATCAGGATGGAATCCTGGGAAAAATGACGTTAGGTAAAAACTAAGACAATATGAATAAAGTATGGACTTTGGTTAATAACAATGTATCGATATTGCTTTATTTATTGAGATGAATGTGCCATATGAATGTAAGATGTTCATCAAAGGGAAAACTGGGTTTGAGGTATGTGGGAACTCTCTATATTATCTTTGAAAATTTTATGTAAGTCTAAAATTATTCTAAAATTAAGACTTCATTAAATCACCCCCAAATATAGTGTCCCCATTCCCATCAGAATATTTAACTCTAGATTGGCCAGACCATCTTAAAGGAAGAGTGTCATCCATATGCCTTCTTTATTTTTTAAAAGATTTTTAATTATTTTTAAGTCATCTCTACACCCAGCGTGGGGCTCAGACTCACAACCCTGAGATCAAGAGACACACACTCTACTGACTTAGCTGGCCAGGTGCCCCCGCATATGCCTTCTTTAAAGGGTAGTTATCAATACCACCTGAATCATTATTGTGGCCTGAAGAAGATCCATTTACCTGTATCAAAGACAGGGTGTTGAAGTCCTGGATGTGTGGGCAGGAAGAAGAGCCCACTGGTGCCGAGGTGCACGTTCTGCTCCCAGGGTGAGTAAATCCTGGGCCATGTCTGAGTGACTCTTAGGAAAGGACTGACCCATGAGGACATATTTCAGGGAGTTCAGGCAAGTTTTGAATCCCTGGCAGAGCCAAAGTTCAGGAGCTGACAGTGTAGCCAAATTTGTGAGTTTAGTCTGAGAATGAGCAAAGGTTGCAGGCATGTAAGCCATGTAACTGGGTCATTCACAAGAGGGTTCAAGGGCTCTAGGTTCCAAGGTCTCTAATTGGGTGCCCTGTAGGGCAGCATATTTCTCATGACAAACTGTTAAATAGACAGCCTGGCCAACAAGATGCCTCTGTCCTCCCCTCTGGGGGACACTGCTGAGGAAGACGAGGGATTGGAGAGCTGGAGGGAGGAGAGAGAAATGCCTTGGCAGTCTGTCCCACTCTTGAAGCAGTGACTGTTTTTCCTAGGGCGGAGCTTACATATTCAGCAGAATGGGCTCAAGAGTCCCCCTCAGATTCACGTCTATCTGGAACCTCAGTATGTGACTTTCGTTGGAAACAGGGTCTTTGCAGATATAATTCTTTAAGATGAGGTCATACTGGATTCAAGTGGGCCCTAATCCAATGACTCTTTTCCTTACAAGAAGAGGAGACACACAGACAGGGAGGAAGGCCACGTGGAGTTGGAGGCGGGACATGGAGTGATGCAGCCGGAAGCCAGGGAAGGCCAAGGATTGCCAGGAGCCACCAGAAGGCAGGAAGAGAGACTGTGGCCCTGCTGACACCTTGATTTGGGACTTGTAGCCTCCATAACTGAAAGAGAATACATTTCTGTTGTTTCAGGCGACCTAGCTTGTGGTTCTTTCTTATGGTGGCCTGAGGAAACCAAGACATCTGACAGGGCTGACTCTGGGATGGTGTATAGTACCAGCTGCCCTTGGCGGCCTGAAGCTTGGTACTTCCTGGTCCCTGGCAGATCGGAAACCTGGGGCTGGAGCCTCATAACTGTGAGCCCCAACATGGTCCAAAAATTAAAGAGTAATTAGCACAGGTGATAACACGGGTTATCCCTACCTTCTACTCCCCACAGTGAAGGCTTGCCCATGTGGGATCTCCTTGTGAACACTTTGTCCCATTTTCTGAAGGAACTAAAAGGTACACATTCCTCCTGCAAAGTTTGCCCAGTGGTTCCATGAGATGTGCTCACGTTTTCTTCTCTAGGGGTTACCTGTCCCACACCTTCAAGCAGAAATCCCTCTCTTTTCTGATCCTTGATCTGCCTGCTTACCTTGGCCTCTGACCACACGATGGTCATGGTGTGGCCATAGTCTCTGACAGTATGAACCGTCCCTTCCCAAACCTTCCCTCCTAGGGAGCAACACCTCTTTCTTCTTTATCTTCTGACTTCCTCCTTTCTGATCTCTGTGACTTAATTGCCTCGCCCACTTGCCTGAAAGTGTTGCTGTTTGCTTGAGTTCTGTATTTGATCTTCTGTCATCACTCTGCAACTCTCTTGGGGAACCATCCAGGGCCTAGCTCTAATTGCCACCACCATGTGACCCCCTAGAGCTGTGTTCCAGTTCAGGACCCTTCCCTGAGCTCCAGCTTCATATGGCCCATGCAGGGTTTCCACCTGGCCTACCAGCCCCTTGTGACTCAGGGTGTTCAAAGCACTGGATTGATGGTCTCTCTTCCCTCTGCTAGAACCACAGACCTGCCCTCTTCTGAAAAGAAGAATTCATAAAGAGTTTCCAATGAAGATTTGAAAGATAGATATTGAACAGTTTTGAAGGAAGTAAAACACACACACAAAGAATCACATTTGGCGCGAGTGTAGGAATCACTCAATCAATAGACTGTCAAAGCTTATCTATACTAACTTCTATTATGATGCAAGGGGATCTCAGGACACAATTATACATTAAAGGAAAACATAGGCCAACATATAATGTGTTTAATAGCTCCTTCCAGCCACCTGAGTGCCTTTCCAGATCTTACCCCTGATGTAGAGGCTACTCTTCTTGGTCACCTTGTGTTGCCCTCGGGCCAGCTTGAACCCTTCGAAGTCCCTTAAGTGGATGCAAAAGTACTTTTTCCCTGTCTTCATCCTCCTCTGTGCAGGTAAGTTCTGCCCTTCTCCTCTGCAATGATGTCTTTCTGGCCTTGCTCTTGGTAAACCCCAGCAGGCTGATGAGACTAGAACCTCCCGTGTGAGTCATGGTTCTGAGCTTTGAGGCTGTCTCACTTCTGTCTGTACTTCCTGGCTGCTCTCCCTTGCTGCTCACGTTAGCTGCCTTAGGTCAGCGTCCAGGCCAGCAAACATCTCTGTGAAATCACAGGCAAGATCAAAAGTCTGCAGTGGTCCAATGGCCATTAAAACACACACACACACACACACACACACACACCCACACACACACCCCAAAACCTTAAAGTGTCTCTGGATCTAAAGCGGGCTGGAGAGTTGAGAGATGGGATGAGAACACATGTATTAAAGCTTATTTCCAAATGTGGCGTTAAGCTATTGAATTCCATCACTAATGATGTTAAAATCCTGGCTCTAGAGGCCCAGGAATGTGCAGGTGAGGATGCTTGGGTGGATGACGCTGGCCATTTCCCTTTGTGTATTCATGCGCAGTTTGTTTTTGAGATATCCAGTAATGATTAGAAGTGTGCCCCCAAGCAGCTCTGGGCTCAGCTCTGGCACTCATGTCCTAATTAGGTGGGTTTTGACTCATCACTATTTACTTGCCCATTTTTCCTTAACACAGTGCTTGCCTTGTTTTATGCAATTAGAAGGAGGAAGCTCACAAAAGTCATCACATTGCAGAAGAGAGATGACAGAAAAGATCATTAATTCTATCTTCTGTACAAATCCCAGTAGTAATTAGGGACCTACGTAAACAGCACCGCTTAAATGATTTAGTTTGACAATCGCTAATAACAACTCCAGCTGTGTGGTGGTGGTGCACTTCATAAAAGCAAAAGTGATTAGTTTGCTATATAATCCAATTATCGGAAAAATGTAATTCCCATAGCAACATCTGTTATTACTGCCTTGTAAAAGGGCAGGCAGAATATTGACACATCAAATTGTCCCTCAGCCTGAAGAACAAAGTAAGTGCTTCCTCCCCTAGAGGGCTGGTGCCCACACTGTCTCAGGGAGTTCTCCCCTGGGCAGCAGGTAGTGTGGACAGTGTGGGGCAGAACCTACTTCTCAGCAATCTCTTTTTCATTACCTGGGTGAATTCAAGAAGAAATGCTACCGAAGTTAAATCTTGGGGGAGAAGAGTGGCTCCAGAAAGATGATTGAAGTTCACGTGAGGTTGGGGCGGGGAGGGAATTTCTACACTTAGAATCAACAAGCAGTTCAACTTCAATATGTATAGTGCTCCTTGGATGTGTGAGGACATGGGCCAGATGCTAATTACAAAGGAAGTGAGACACGGCTTCTGGTGTCAAGGAGGTTCCTTCTACCCGTGGACCATTAGGAACTGACGTTTCCAGTTCTCCTGGCACTTGGTCACCTGCTAGAATTTGGGCATGGTCACGTCCCTTACTTTGACCTATCAGAACTCTCGAGTATTCCTCCACTTCCCTCTCTCCCTCCCAGGAAGTAGGCAGTGAGTTTTCTTTTCAATCTAGCCCATCCTATCACAGAAAGTCAGACTTCCTGCCATAGCTGCAGGTGGACCATCAGTGCGAGGACAGATACAAAGGCACAGTGGTCGGCATGTCATGGGCCTTGGCAAAGGGTATTTTTCTTTCCCCTTTCTCCCTTTAAAATCTCACGAAAAAGGAGAATTCTTATTCCTCAAAAGAAAGCTGAATTTATGTGTATTTTTACTGCAGCAATGTCTAGCAATGTTTCCATGGGAGGTTTCTTCCTTTGGGGTTTGGGCAATGGCCTGCATGATTTTACAGTTACAATATGTGATAGAGTCTGATAATTGCCTCCCAATGCTTATTCCCCTCTTCTCCCTTAGTGATAGCATTGCAATATCTAAATGGGAACATTGTGCCTCAAGCTCAAAGACATTTGCTAAGGTCCCTGCAGCTATGCAAGACCAAGTGACTGCTGTGATGGCTGCTCAAGGAGCCCCTGAAATAAAGGGTTGTTTGGGATTGCTGTGAAGGTTCTTTTTAAGGGAGGAAGTACCCCTGCCTTTTCTTTTGCTCCATTCTGCTGCCTGGGATGGATATGCAATGGTTGAAGCTGTAGCAGCCCTCTTAGACTGTGAGGAGGAGGAGGGCCCCATACAAGGGACGGTGGAGAGTGAGCTGGCACACACCTTGTGTCCTCAATCACTTTGCAGAGTGCCAGGTAAGTAATGGATTGTCTACGTCTAGTTTTCTTCCAGATGAAAGAAACATAAATTTCTAATTTGCTTAAACTACTATTTTAAAGTTTTTAACAAATGTATTCATTCATTTAAAAAATTATGGTAAAAAAGTAAAATAAATTTCCCATCTTTAACCATTTTTAAATATACATTTCAGTTGTGTTAACTATAGTCACATAAACTGCTGTTGTTTTGGCTTTTGTTTCAATGAAGCCAAACCTAATCCTAAGTAAAACACAGTAGAAGCTCTTTGAACTTTGCCGCCAATTAATGACCTTGTGAAATTAATGGTCCTGTCCATTTCCTTAGTGAGATGTGCTAGTTGTTGCTCATTACAATGTTCCTGCCACTAAACTACACACTGTAGGACAGTGGTTCTCAAGCTTACCTGTGCTCAGAATCACCCGGAGAACTTAACATAGTGATCACTGAACTCTGTTCCCAGTTTCTGATTCAGTTGGTCTGGGGTGGGGTCTAGGAATTTCACATTTCTAGTCAGTTCCCAGGAAACACTGATGCTGGGGTCTGGGGACACACTTTGAGACTGATCTAAGGACACCACAGTCTTCTGTCCTTGTAGGCAGATCTGAATGTTACCAGGCATCAATGTATGTCCTGAAATCTGTGTCTATATATTATATTTAGAAATTTATACTATTACAACTGTAAGTCTTTCCAATTGTTAATCTTTACATTGAAAATCTTTACAATTATAACAGTGTAAATTTGTTTATACGTAACATACTTGTGGTTGTAATTTAACTAAATCTCACATCAACCTATGAAAAATAGTTGAAAAAAGGGTTGTTACTATGAAACTAGCTGAATGTTTTTTGCAAGGACTTAATAGAGGTGATCACTAAAATCATGTATGTGCCGCCAAAATGAGCCCAGGTACTCTCTAAACTAGAGAGTGTGTGGTTTGGTTTGGTGGGGCAACTATTAAAGACCAGAAATGAAAATCTATAAAAATTTGGAGGAATTATTCCTTCACGTTGCTTTAACGGAGTCTTTAAATGATTGTTTTACTTTAAATAAATCAAGGCTGTAAGTTGGAAGTGACGTGCTTTGGTTGTGATCGAGTCAACAAAGATAAAATAGAACTTCAATCTGTGCATCCCATCTTGAAAAAAACCCCAAAACCCTTGGAGAAGTGGCAAACAAATGCACGCTTCAACTTTTAAATCGAGATAACATTTAAATTAAAAGTAAATGTTTAAATTAAAATAAAATATTTAAAGTATGTTCCCTGGGTCCTTGCTTTTTCAGTCAACTGCTTGTCTTAGCCTGGGTTATCCAGAATGCAGAGCCAGTAGAAGTGGCTTCTGGGCTATTGCTTTAATCAGGAATGAGACCCAGGCAGAATGAAGAGAAGGGGCATGAGGCAAGGAAGGAGGGGGCACTAGTGGGAAAGTACCAAACTGAGCTGGCCTGCACTTGCAATCATGTGTGACCAATTTTTTGATCTTACTGGACCATTTTCTGAGAGGCTATATAAATGGGTGCTTTTCAGGACAGTATGTCTAGAGTAAAGAGGGAGAAGAATTTACATGCTGCTTCCCCTCTCCCGTTGGCTAAAAGTTTGCTCCACGGAGTGTTGATTTTCTTACACTCCCATGGAGGCACTTACGGGCACTAGAGCTGGCTGCCTGGCAGGTGACCAGTGCAGTCATACAGGGGCCCAACCTCAGGAGGGGGCTGACTCCCTGGAATTTAATGATCTGTAGTTGTTGTCTTGAAATTCTTAATAAGCATGTGCTTGGGGGCTTGGAATTTCCACACACAACATGTCCTGCCTCTCCTCTTTTCCCTGATATCACAGATACACTGTCTATTAGCCTGAATGTTTTGGGGTGATGAGGCACATGGTGAGACAGTGGAGTTCATGGTCATGTGTCCCTTGTTACATTTTCTCTTCTATCACGTGGGTCCCTTGGACCAAGGCAATGTTCTGTGTGATACAGTGTCAGTAGAATAGGCATTTATAAACCCTGGCTGGCAGTGCTGTTGGAGGCATTGTGGAGACAAAAGGCAAACCTTAGCTCAAGCAGATGTCACATCTGGAAAGAACAAGTGTTCCTCATCTAGGGTAGCAGGTGGTATAAGTGTAATTCCTTGAGGAATAATTCTATGCTAATAAATACTTCAGTGTCAGTCTCTGCTCTTGGCAGGGTGGGCTTTCAGCAGTGGTATTAGCTGTGTCCTTTTTGATGGGGAGTAATTCATGCTGTGTAACCCACCCATGCCATGGTAGCTTGGATGAGGCTATGGATACAGCATGGGTCTATTGTACAAGCACTATGGTGGCCAGGAAAGAGAGGCTGGCTCATATCTGTAAAACAAGTCACCCTGTCCATCTGGTGGGTGAGAGCCTTCACTTCCTGTGGACATTAACATGAGACACAAAGATCTAAACACCTGATATCTCCTTCCCTTGATCAGTCACGTGCCTCTTCCCCCGACCTCCTTCTTCCTGATAGTGCAGTCTCGTTCCTTTCAGGACTTGACCAAACAGGCCATTCCTTGCCACTGCCCAGGAATCTCTGCATATCCGTATTTCAGGCCATTCCATATTGGAGTAGGCAACCAAGCAGACTACTCAGAGGTCTGCCTACAGGGAGAATTTCCCTTCATCCCTGTCCTTTAAGTCTGTTCTTCAGTAACGGAGCTGCAGTCTTTTATTTTATTAGAATTTTTTTTTTGCTTTATTTTGTTTTATCTTATTTTAGTTTTGTTCCAATATATTATTATTAACCCATCTATGAATCAACCTTGAGTTCTTTCTCCACCTCTTATTTGGCATTAAGGAATCCTCTATGAGGCCACAGGAGTGGGCTGAGGAAGAGGTATTGATGCCATCGAGACAAGTGAATGGGAGTCTGGACGACCTATGCATGTAATTTTCTTAGACCTCATTTTCCATCATTTAGTGGATTGCTGTACTTGCCTGACCTCATGATTCAGTGAATCTAATCATATCCAGCTGGACGGGCAATTCTCAAACTCATTTGCATAGTCAGTTGGTATCCCAAGGTCAATCAGTCTCTACTAGGACCCAGTGGCACACCAGGAGGTGTTTTTTAAATGGAAATTAATTCTTAGCCATAGATGATGTGGCCTTGCTCTATAACCCTAGTATTTTGCAACTACTCTCCCACTGCGGCTTTCTGAAAAGCCACAGGATATTCTTACTCACCACAGATGCTTCCAGCACCACCAGACCTGGGTAGTGATAAGGTGGCAGAGCAGCTTGCCCCTCCACTGGGACTCCTGCATCCTCAATCCAATCCCAGGAGAAAGGGGAGGGAAAAGGGGTAGGGAAGCAAGAGAGGAGAGTGAGTACATATGAGCAGGCATTAGTCAACTGGCCACTACTTGGAGCTGAGAAGGACTGATTTCTCAGGGCTCCTGGTTGGCTCAGTGGAGCATATGACTCTTGATCTCGGGGTTGTGAGTTCGAGCCCCACACTGGGTGGAGAGATTACTTAAATACAAAATCTTTTTTTCTTAAAAAGATTTTATTTATTTGAGAGAGAGAGTGAGAGAGAGATAGCATGAGCAAGGGGAGGGGCAGAGGGAGAGGGAGGGTCAGACTTCCTTGATGAGCAGGGAGCCTGAGATGGGTCTTGACACAACGTGGGGCTCCATCCCAGGACCCATGGACCTGACCCAAAGGCAGTCGCTCACCGGACCGAGCCACCCAGGAGCCCCTAAAAATAAAATAATGAAAAAAAAAGAATGACTGATTTCTCAATCTTGTGATTTCATTTTCTGACAGGCTTTGTTGTGTTTTGTTTTCAGGTCTTTTCATAAAGAATGTCGTGGAAGGAAGAACCTGTCAGTTGCCATTTTGCCTCAGTCAAAGACCTACCCCACGGGGCATTAATTTCCTCACATTTCCAGTTGCACGTATGTTAGAGATACACACACACATACACACACATACACACAAGCAGGTCCCCCTCAATAGGGAGACCCTCCAAAAAAACCTGGAGGTCGATGTGAGAGATGTAGGGTGTGGGCACAAAAGTAGACACTGTTAGGTTGTGGCAGCTGGGTCCTGAACGAGTGACCAAAATCCTTGGATTCAGTTGAGACCAAAGTAGCACCATAGTAGCACCAAAGAAGTGTTTGATTTATTTATTTTTTAAAATATTTTATTTATTTATTTATCAGGAAAAAGAGCAGAAAGAGGGGGAGCGGCAGAGAGAGAGGAAGAAGCAGACTCCCCACTGAGCAAGGAGCCTGATGTGGGCCTTGATCCCAGGACTTGGGATCATCACCTGAGCTGAAGACAGATGCCTAACTGCTGAAGCACCCAGGTGTCTCAAAGTATTTGATTTATTGGGCGCCTGGGTGGCTCAGTTGGTTAAGCAACTGCCTTCAGCTCAAGTCATGATCCTGGAGTCCCAGAATTGAGTCCCGCATCAGGATCCCTGCTCAGCAGGGTATCTGCCTCTCCCCCGACCCTCTCTCCTCTCATGCTCTCCCTCTCTCTCATTCTGTCAAATAAATAAATAAATAAATCTTAAAAAAAAAAAGGTATTTGATTTATTAACCAACTACAAATCCCAGATGAACTGGGTTGGAGGGCTTCTGTTCCATTTATCTTTTATGTATTATCATTTAATAATCAGAGTTATTGACCATGATTGTCATCGACCCTATCCCAGTGACCTTTCCCTGCAGCTCCTAACTCATGTGTCCGACTGCCCACTCAATCTCGCCACATACACATTTAATAGGGTGTTTCAAACTTAATGTTGCCATACCAGAACTCTTAACTCCTCCCACATCACCAGTCTTGCTTCTTTCTCAATGAGTTGCTCAATTCTCACATCTAGAAGTTATACTTCTCTCTTTTCCTCGGTGTCCTCTCCCTTGACTCATCCCCATTTGCTCCAGTAACAAGTCTCCCAAGACATGTTTTGCATACACTCACTTACCACAGAAGCCACTTTTACCTTTGCTTGTATTATTGAAATAACCTCCCTTCTACACGTGCTCCACCTAGAGTCCGTTCTTCCCAGAGCAGCAGGAGTACTTTCCTTTCCTTTTTTTTTTTTTTAAAGATTTTATTTATTTTTTTGTCAGAGAGAGAGAGAGAGCATGAGAGTGAGCACAGGCAGACAGAGTGGCAGGCAGAGGCAGAGCGAGAAGCAGGCTCCCTGCTGAGCAAGCAGCCCGATGTGGGACTCGATCCCAGGACTTTGGGATCATGACCTGAGCCGAAGGCAGCCGCTTAACCAACTGAGCCACCCAGGCGTCCCAGCAGGAGTACTTTCTAAAAAGAGAACACACAGCCTGTCACCACCATGCTTAAACTCTCTGATACACCTCCTCCTGTAATTAGCATAAAATCCAATCACATAAGCAGTCTGGGTTGTGCCTATCTCTCTGACTTTATCTCATGCCACTCACTTCCCCCACCAGGGCATTCTAGCCACGCTGGCTTGCTTTCTGTCCCGGGCTCTTCCCTCTGCCCGCAGCGTGCTCCTCCCTGAGCTGTGCATGGCTACTTTTTCCTGAAGAGTCCACAGATGCGGGGTAGCCCACCCGCTTCCTGTCCCACCACTCTACAGTAATCTTATTTTTGTTTACTATCTCTTTCTGGCCCCTCTCATTAGAGGGTGAGCTCCATGAGAGCAGAGAACTTACTGTTTTTCACTCTTATATTTACTGAACTGAATCTAGAATAGTGCTTGGTGCAACATGAGTGCCCAATAAATATTTCTTGAATGAACGGTTAGATGATACGTGTAATAAAATTATATACATGTAATAAAATTCATGACTAAACCAAGAGTTCCCCTTTATAAGTATAAAATGTTTATGAGGTATATTTGTCAAATAATTTTTTAAAATGGCATCCTGTTTTTCATTTGACTGAAGAAAACATAGAAACTGTTTCTAGAAGACTAACAGCTTGGGCCCCATGGCCAGATAGGTCAAGTAGGCTTCCTTATGGAGGATTCAGACTGGGGATCAGTTTTTGCATCCAATGGCTAGAACCTTTGTGGATAATTTCAAATGGACCTGGTTGAAATTAATTCTTAGGCGGAGCCTTGGGAGGACCAGAGTCTCTCGCAGGTGAGGAGGAGAGCTTTCAAGCCCACCCTGGGCCGGTGAAGCTATTCTGTTACATACGTGAGAGCCATTCTGTTACAGACATACATGTTGCATAACATGAGAAACTCATTTTAGACCCATTATATTACTGTTGGCTGCTTTCTCTAGAGGAATGCTCTCATCCTTCTTTGATGTTATTTCTGAGGTGGCTCTTGGAAATCATCTAGTTTAGTCTTGTTTTATGGATGAGGAGAGTAAAATCTGGAGGGAGAAAGCAACTAAGCCGAGGTCATTCTGTTAGTCAGAGGCAGAGTCAGGACCAGAATTCAGATCTCCTAACAGAGCCTCGAGGCCTTTAAAATATATCACCTCACCTGTTCCTTTAGTTTCTTGCTCTTAAAAAAAAAAAAAAAAAAAAAAAAAAAAAAGCCCCAAGGGATTTGCCTTAAAAACATTCTTGTGAATCCTGATGGGACCACGTTGGGTATCTGAATGTTGGCAGTGGTAATAACTAGGAAGGCACTGATCTTCCTTTCTCATTTTGCTTGAATGTTCTTGATTGGTCATCAAACACGTATTTACCATCAAGGGAAGTAATTGTGTTTTCAGTTAGGACTTCAGTGAGACCTATATAAGGGGGTGCCTAGGTGGCTCAGTGGGTTAAAGCCTGTGTCTTTGGCTCAGGTCATGATCCCAGGGTCCTGGGATAGAGCCAGTGGGTTAAAGCCTGTGCCTTTGGCTCAGGTCATGGTCCCAGGATCCTGGGATCAAGACTCGAATCGGGCTCTCTGCTCGGCAGGGAGCCTGCTTCTTCCTCTCTCCCTGCCTACCTCTCTGCCTACTTGTGATCTCTGTCTGTCAAATAAATAAATAAAATCTTTAAAAAAAAGGACTTCAGTGAGATCTATATAAAGTCAAGCGAACAGTCATATTCCAACTAGTTACTCGTGCTGAAATTCACTAGAAAGAAATTAGCGTGGGTGTGCTTTCTCACCGCTCCAATTTGCTTCCTAACGAATCAACAGATGACTCTTGACTTTCCCCTGCAGGTTCAGGCTTGCAGAATTTCAGAAAGTTAATCCAGGTCTCAAAAAACCAGAACGGTTTTTCCTTGTACTGTGTTGCTGTGGTTAAAAGTTAGGAGCATCAGGGAAAGAGTCTGAATAATCTGTTTTGGAGATCTGGGGAGAAGATGGAATGTTTTCCTTCACTGGAACAACTCGATTTTATATTCTCTTTCCCGTGTATGTGTTCATGCAATGCCGGATGAGTAATACGCCCACCTTAAAAGACCACCAGAGACGTGAGTCAAAGCCAAGCGGCAAGGGTCGTTTATTGCAGGTTCCAACCTGGACCTCCGCTTACTCGTTACCGGTGGCGCTTAGAGGTCCCGGGCTGGGTAGGTTCAGGGTTTTTATAGACAGGTACAAACAAGTTTTGGGTGGGGCTGAGCCGATTGGTTGACATTTTGAACATTTGAAAAAGGCATATTTGGTGTTAGCTGATTGGTTTAGGGGGCCCGCGCGCGCGTTAAGCAATCGAACAGAAGCGGAACTGGCTGGTTAGCCCGCGGGCGGAAAAGCAAGCGTCGTACAGAAGCGAAACTAGCTGGTTAGCTTTCGGTTTCCCGATTCCCTAGATAGAATACGCTTTCAGTCTGGGGGTTCTTTTGGTCTCTCATTCCCCCCTTTCTCAAGTACCTGAGGAGCCAGTCTTGGGTCCTTAGTGGTCATTAGTATAATCGTTGATGTCGCGCAGGTCTGGGGGCTGATACTGCTGTCTTAAGAGCATGGCTTGTACTGTCTGGAGGCATTGATTGACGAAGGCTACCAGACGATTTAAGATACATGGGCCAAAAGTCAGTAAGAGGAGTAAGATACAGAGAGGTCCTAGCAGGGAGGATATCAAGGTAGTCAGCCAAGGGGATGAGTTAAACCATGACTGAAACCAGCCTTGTCCTAATTCACGCTCCTTTTTCCGCTTTGCTAATCCTTCCCGTACCTTAGCCATCGAGTCTTTAACTATCCCTGAATGATCAACATAGAAACAACATTCTTCCTTAAGGGCGGCGCATAAGCCTCCTTGTTGGAGGAACAGGAGGTCTAGTCCCCGTCTATTTTGAAGGACCACCTCTGATAATGAGCTGACAGACTCCTGAAGTTTAGAGATGGATAATTCTAGCTCTTGTATGTCTGCATCAATGGCTTCTCGTAAGCCTTGTTAATGGTGGTGTGAGATTAAGGCTGAGGCTCCGGTAGCCACCCTGGCAGTTCCTAGCCCTAGGCCCAGTATTAGCGCAAGGGTCAGGCTCACGGGTTCCCTCTTAGTTCTATGTGATCCTCCCTCCCAGTATGAGATCATGTCCTCATAAGGGTGGTAGATTAGGCGAGGGACAAGGTGAACCAGAACACAATAGTCATTGGTTCGGTTCAGCGCTGATGGATGAATGCATGGGGTAATTCCAGTAGCGCAGGCCCACCAGGCATCTCGGGGTGGTATTAGGTATTCATTTGTGGCATTTACAGTTATAGTCTGGTTGCAGAGGTGTGAATGTGCCGGCGGGACCAGCCCTATACAGGTTCCCTTTCCTCTTATGGCCGCCAGTGTTAGGCGATGGTTGTGGCTCAACCACCGGCACATAGAGGCCGAGTTGGAGCTATTATAGCTTCCAGAGATGGCCAGACCCTCATAAAAAGGGGGGGACACATCATAGCACAACCAGCAGGATTCTGTAGTGTTAGGATTAGTATAGTTTAAGACTTGAAAGGCATACTGAACCAGTTGGGTTAGACGAGTGCGGGTGTCCATTGGCTTAGGGCTTATGGTGGTTATGGTCTGATTTTTGAGGTATGGGGTGAGGTCAAGGTTGCCCTGGGAGTGGCGGGGCTCTTGCAGGGGCCCTGTGTGACAACTGGTGGGGTGAGAATAGGGTTGGGCCCTATTGCGGCTCTAGGGGTGTCTATGGACAGTTTTATAGTGAATGTTAGGCTGTCGTCGTAGTGTTCTTTAAAGAATCTGAGGCCCCACGAGTATCCCCTAACCCAATTGAATTGTTTTTTTCCTGTTTCGGTGAAGGAAATTTTTAGTGGGTTGCACCATTTGTTCTGGCAAGGACTCTCAGCTCCAACTCTGTTTGACACTACATGGGAGTAATTTGCCTTCACAGTTATAAAATCCCAGGTAGAAGTGGGTTTCCAATAAGTGTCACCAGTGGTTTCGCAACCCCAACTATAACAGTAGAAATCGCTCATCCCCCCACATTTATACGTTCTTCCCCTCTCTTGAAGGTTCCCGGGACTGGGACATACATAGAAGGTTAGTTTTCTTAACTTATATCTGCGTTGAGGATTTCCGCAACCGTAGATTGGGTGACCATGTAACCCTCCGCTGGCAGGTATTGTGGGTGGCTTCTGGAGGTCCCACTGGTCCGCTATGTCCCAGTTTGCTGGGGCCCCCAAGGCTATTTTACAAATGTCAGGGTATAAGTTAGGCCACCATGTGTAGGGAGTGGCAGTGTGTGATATATTCCAAACTGTTAGTCCTACACTATTAATGATTTGCCAGGTTAGAGTGGCTGGGGCATGGGGATTGGTCATGGGGGTCCAAGGCAGTGATAATAAGATCAGAACTGTGAGTAGGTTCCCCATGTCGGTTACTGAGGGGGAGGGTTTCAGCGCAGGGTGAGCTTTAGGGGATTGTCCTTACTGCGGTCAACCATCCAATTGGCGTCCGGGTTAGGTTTCCCGACGAGATCTGACAGGGGGTCGACTGGTTGTGGCGGGCCTGTCTTGTATAAATCCTTCAGTTTAGGCCAAATTCTTTTGTGGACCCGCTGCAGGGCTTGGAGGGAAAATAAGAGGGAGTTATCCTGGTCCAGCTCAACGAGATCGGTTTTGAGTTTGGGTATGATAGGAGGAGGCCTGCCATACATGGTTTCATATGGCGTGAGCCCCAGTTTGTAAGGGGTGTTGCGTACCCGATACAGAGCATAGGGGAGTAGAGCCACCCAGTTAGCGCCAGTCTCCATGGTCAATTTAACAAGGGTCTCTTTTAAGGTTCTATTCATCCTCTCACCTGTCCTGAGCTCTGGGGTCTATATCCACAATGTAATTTCCAATTAACCCCAAGTACGGAAGCCAGGCCCTGACTTACCTTAGAGACGAAGGCTGGCCCATTATCTGATCCCAACATAACAGGAAAGCCATACCTGGGCAGAATATCCTCCAGTAGTTTCTTTACTACAACCTGCATTCTTTCATGCTTGGTTGGGAAAGCCTCAGTCCATCCTGAAAAGGTATCTACAAACACCAGTAAATACTTATAGCCATATTTTCCAGGCTTTACCTCTGTAAAATCTATCTCCCAGTAGGCCCCCGGCAGGGTCCCTCTTTCTCGGGATCCGATCACAGCGAGACGTGGGTAAGCGTTCTGGAGCCGGCAGGCTGTACAACCTGAGGCAATTCTTTCGGCTTTTTCGGTGATGTTTTTGATGATCAACCTGGATTGCCTCATAAGGTCCTGGAGTCTTCTGGAGCCCAAATGGGTCGTGTGATGAATCCGCTCTAAGACTGCCTGTCCCAGGGCCTCGGGGAGGATGATGTTGTCCTTAGTGTCCCGCCACCAACCATCCTTGACCTGAGGCATCGGGAGTTTACTCATCCAGGTGATGTCTTCCTCAGAGTACTCGGGGCGAGGCGGCAGTTCTCGGGGCCCCGGGTTGGGTAGCTGTATGGGAAGCACTGGAATGTTCCTGTAGGCTATCTGGCGAGCAGTCTGGTCAGCAAAATTTTTCCCCGGGAGACCGGATCGTTTGGTTTCTGATGACCAGGGCAATGTACTATGGCTAGCTTCTTGGGAGCCCAGATGGCTGTTAGTAGGGCCAAAATTTCGTCCCTGTTTTTGATGTCTTTCCCTTTGGTGGTGAGTAGCCCCCTCTCCCTGTAAATTGCTCCATGAATGTGGGCCGTGGCAAAGGCATATCGGCTGTCTGTGTATACAGTCATCTGGAGGCCTTGCCCCAACTTAAGGGCCTGGGTCAGGGTGATTAACTCAGCCTTCTGTGCTGAGGTGCCCGGAGGCAATGCTTCCACCCAGATAACTTCTGTTTCAGATGTGACCACGGCCCCTGCGTGCCTCTGTCCTTCGTGGATGAAACTGCTGCCATCAGTGAACCAAACGACCTTGGCATCCATCAGGGGGTAGTCCTGAAGGTCTTCCCTCAGCCCGTGAACCTGGGCCAATATGTCGGCGCAGTCATGGAGGGGGGTGTCTAGGTCCGGGTCAGGTAACAGTAATGCGGGGTTTAGAGCCCGAGGGGGAGTATAAGTTATTTCAGGGGGTTTAGCAGCAGTCCTCGGTAGTGGACCATGCGAGCATTACTCATCCACCGGTCCGGAGGTTGTTTAAGGACGCCCTCAATAGCGTGAGGGGTGGTCACATGTAATTCCTGACCCATTGACAACTTATCGGTGTCTTTCACCATCAAGGCGGTGGCCGCTATCATTCAAAGGCAAGGGGGCCACCCTGCTGCCACTGGGTCTAATTTCTTTGAGAGATATGCTACGGGTCTAGGCCGGGGGCCTAAGTGTTGGGTCAATACTGCCTTTGCCACCCCATTACGCTCATCCACATATAAGTGGAATGGTTTAGAAATGTCTGGCAGTCCCAGAGCCGGTGCTGAGAGGAGGGCCTCCTTTATCTGTTGGAAGGCTCGCTCTGCCTCCTCTGTCCATTCAAAGTTCTGCTGGTTCTTGGAGGCTATGTACAGGGGCTTGGCCATCTCGGCGAAGCCCGGTGTCCATAGTTGGCAGTATCCTGCTGTTCCCAGGAACTCCCTTACCTGGCGTGACGAGGTAGGTTGGGGGATGCGGAGCACAGTGTCCTTGCGGGCATCGGTGAGCCATCTTTGTCCCCCTCTTAGCAGGTATCCCAGGTACACTACCTCAGGCTTGCAGATCTGGGCCTTCTTTGCTGAGGCCTGTACCCTAGGTCACCGAGTGTCTGAAGGAGGTATTTGGTTCCTTGAAGGCAGGCTTAGATCCTCGTGGAGGGGCTCATCAAACAGGGTGGGCGAGTTCATGAATCCTTGCGGGAGACGAGTCCATGTCAACTGCCCATTTATGCCTTTCTCAGGGTCTGTCCATTCGAACGCAAAGAGATCTTGGCTTTTGGGTGCCAAGGGCAAACTGAAAAAGGCATCCTTCAGGTCGAGAACAGTGTACCATTTCTTGTTAGGCCTCAGGGCACTGAGGAGAGTGTAGGGGTTAGGGACAGTAGGGTGTATGTCCATAACCCGCTTGTTAACTTCCCTCAGATCTTGTACAGGCCGGTAGTCCCCGCTGTTGGGTTTACGTACCGGCAGCAGGGGTGTGTTCCAAGCCGAGTGGCAGGGGCATAGCACCCCTGAGTTCAGGAGGCGATGGATGTGAGGGGTGATACCCGATTTAGCCTCAGTGGACATGGGGTACTGTTTGACCCGGACGGGGTCGGCCCCAGGTTTAAGTTCTATAAAGAGGGCCGGTCGGTGCTTAGCTAGTCCCACACCTCCTGTTTCCGCCCAGGCTTCAGGGAACCGGAGAAGCTAGGACTCGATATTTTGTTCCTGAGGGGGTGCTGTTTGGTGGAGCCGATACTCATCTTCCAAACGCACTGTAAATATCGATAATGACAGGTTCTGAGAGTCGGTCACTGGTGGGACTGAGAGTGGGACTGCCGGATTGGAAGTAAACGTGCACTCCCATTTTGGTGAGCAAGTCTCTCCCCAACAAGGGGCAGGGGCTATCAGGGATGACCAGGAAAGAGTGAGTCACTTTCCCTGTGCCCAAGTCCACTGTCCGTTGAGTGGTCCAGGGGTATCTTTTAGTCCCGGTGGCTCCCTGGACCCAGGACTTATCTGAGATCTTTCCATGGGGTTTGGTCAACACTGAGTGTTGGGCTCCAGTGTCAACCAGGAACTGTATGGGGTTCCCCTCCACTCGTAGGGTTACCCTGGGCTCGGGGAGGGGATCCGAACCCTGTCCCCCCTAGTCAGAGTTCCGGGTAAACAGAATGGGGTTGGGCTTTGGCTCCCATGGTTGCAGCCTAGCCCGCGGAGGGTTCCTTTTAGGGCAGCCACGTGCCCAGTGTCCCTTTTCCCTGCAATTTGCGCATTGGTCTTTATCTAGGGGACGTCTGGGTTGTCGGGCTATTTGGGATTCCCCTTGAGGGGTTGACTCCTTTTGGACGAAGGTAGCCAGGACTTTGGTCATCTCCTTTGCACTTTAAGCTGTTTATCCTCCGGGGTGTCCCGGTTGTTGTAGACCCGCTGTGCTATGTGGAGCAGATCCTGAACCTGCTTGCCTTCTAGAGCCTCTAATTTTTGGAGTTTTCTTTTAATGTCAGGGGCCGTCTGGTTTACAAAGGACATAACTACTGCTGCCTGATTCTCAGGGGCCTCGGGATCCATGGGGGTGTACTGTCTAAAGGCTTCCATCAATCTCTCTAGGAATGCTGCCGGGCTCTTTGTCTTACCTTGCATCACTGCATACACTTTGGCCAAATTGGTGGGCTTGTGAGCAGCAGCCCTGAGACCCACTATTAGAGTCTGGCGATAAATAAGCAGTCGTCTTCTACCTTCTGCCACGTTGTAGTCCCAGTCAGGCCTGGTCAAGGGGAAACCCGCATTAATGAGGTCTGGATTGACCGTTGGCCGGCCATCGTCCCTGGGGACCAGCTTTCTCGCCTCCACCTGGATCCTCTCTCTTTCCTCGGTGGTAAACAGAGCTGCTGGCAGTCATCCCAGGTGGGCTGGTGTGTGAACCTGATGCTGTCTAGGAGAGCTATAAGATCTTTCGGGTTATCTGAAAATCGCACATTCTGAGTTTTCCAATTATACAGATCACTGGTTGAAAAGGGCCAATACTGGAGTCGGGGATTGCCAGTATCATGGGGGGGGGCAATCTCCCGGAGGGGTAAAGCAACAGTTGAGTCCGGCGGGCGGGGAGGGTTCTCCCTTTGAGAGGGCCCTCTAGTGGGCCATCCCACCCCGTAGGTTGGCCATTCGGAGCGGCAAAAAGTGATGAGTCTAGATCTCCGGATATCCAGGCTCAGGTCATTGCCTCTCGCCCGAACGTCCCTGAAATTAGCCAAGAGGAGGGAGAGTGGGGTACTCTGGGTTTGCCCCATTTGACCAGGTAGCTCCCAGATTAAGAAAATAGTTAAAACGAGGAGAAAGGCGCCTAGAATAGGAAGGAAGCAACAGAGGCACCGGTGCAAGGGTTGCGAGACAACCGAGCAAGTGAGGAATTCGAAAGGGCGGGGTGAGGATGAACGCTCCCGAAGGGATGGATAATGGCCTTCGGAGGGCTGAAGGTAGGGGCTAGGCGAGTTCCATCCTCGAACAGTGGGAGTAGGAATTCTTCTCCTTCGTCTGCCGGGGTGAATCTAAAAGTGAAACAGGTTAGGAGACACGAATAATTTGGGAAAAAGTTTCCTCCAACCTGGAG